>NC_072407.2:134930000-135667500 GCF_028858775.2 Pan troglodytes | reverse complement strand
TTTGTAAACATGTTCACTTGTGAACGTGCAAGCTGGTTAGACTAAAGCAGATTGTGATTTAGCTGCGTGCAGGAAAGTCCGTGGCAGCAGAGGGCGAGGGCAGGCATGCTGAGGGTGAGGGTGAAGGGTGCGACCTAATGATTGGCAGGGAATGCAAGCCGGGGAAGTTGGGGACTCAAAGGGCAGGGGTAGATTGTGGAATCTGCACTGAAGGTGGGGAGGGGAGAGGGGCAGGGAGCTTGGTACTGTGGTTGGCTCCTTGAGGAGCTGGACTTGAAATATAGAAGGTGTTGTTCAGAATCTGGGATGTTTGAAGTCATGCTTATGGGGAGACAGCAGTTCTTGGCAATGACAGGATTGAGGTATGACCCTGAGAGTGACTGGATAAATTAGCAAGAGGGAGAAGTCCCTTGGAAGAATGGAAGCCAGGGCATGGCATTTGAAACATGATGACTTGTATATTAAATCACCAAAGTAGGAAAAAAGTGTCAGGAAAAATAGTGTCAGGAGAAAGAGAGTCAGGAGCTGAACTCTTCAAGGTGAAAGGGGCCCTGGATAACTTGTGCCAAGGGTGGGAAGTGTGTGGTTTAGTCACTAACTGGAGATGCTAAGCACAGTACTCTCATGCGGGGATGGGGAAGAGGGAGCAGCCACGAGGAGCAAGGACATGAATCCCAGGTGGGCCTGGGGGCCGAGGGGGCCTTTTGAGGGAGGACTGCCCAGGAAACCAGTTTCCAGGGGAGATCCCGGTTTCAGTCAGAGGCACAAGGTGGAGGGGCATGCATAGAAGAGGGTGGTAATATGGGGATCTTGCAAGAAGTGAAGACATGCGAGTCTTGCTGATGATCGGTCTTGAGTTCTAGAGGTAAGTGGCAGGGTGCTAGGAGATGGGGCAGAAGGAAGGTAAGATCAGAAGGTGAGGTGGAGAGCCTGTGGGTGTCAGAGTCTGGGTCTGGGGATGAGGCTGCTGGAGGTGACTGGATATGAACAGGGAAAAAGATGGATAAAAACAGCAAACATCCTGTAAGCGTATTCTATGTGCTAGCCATTTATACATTAACTCATTTAATTGTCACAACTTTATGAGGTAGGCACTATGATTAACTCTGTTTATGGATGCAGAAACAGAAGCACGGAGGTGAAAAACTCACCAAGATCACACAGCTTGTTTGTACAGAGTGAGGATTTGAACGCAGGCAGAGAGATTCTCGAATCTCTGCCATGCCTCCGTTCTGCCTCCATGCTTGCTAACGTGTGCACTGCCCTGATTAGTTATGTGGTCTCAGGAAAATTGGTGATCTTTATGAGTTTCACTTTTGACATATGCAAAATATCGGTGATAATATCAGAATTAGTGATTCCGTGCCTGTTCCTCAGAGAGAGGGACACAGAACATGCGTAGGGGAGGTGAGACACAGGCACATGCCCCTTGAAGATGGAGGAGAGGTGCTGTTTTCCTAGAGGCAGAGCCTGCTGTGGAATCACAGAAAGAAAAGCAGAACACAGAGCTCAAATTTTGTTTTCTGTATAACAGGATCAAGGTTTAGCCCTATGGAGAATGTCAATCTCCCCAAATCTATCTTTCCTTTTCCTTCCCTTCCCCTTCCCTTCCTTTCCCCTTTCCCTCCCCTTCCCTTCCCCTTCCCTTCCCTCCCCTTCCCCTCTCCTTTCCTTCCCCTTCCCTTCCCCTTCCCCTCTCCTTTTCTTTCCCTTCCCTTTCCCCTTTCCTTCCCCTTCCCTTCCCTTCCCCTTCCCTTCCCCTTCCCTTCTGTTCCCTTTCCCTTTCCCTTCCCTTCCTCCCCTTCTCCTCTGTTCCCCTTCCCTTTCCCTTCCATTCACTTCCCCTTCTTTTCCCTTTCCCTTCCCCTTCCTTTCTCCTCCCCTTCCCTTCCACTTCCCATTCCCTTCCCCTTCACTTTACCTTCCCCTTTCTTTCCCTTCCCCTTTTTTCTTCCCTTTCCCTTCCCCTCCACTTCCCATTCCCTTCCCTTCCCTTTCCTTCCCATTCTCTTCCCTTCCCTTTCCTTCCCTTCCTCTTCCCTTCCCCTCCACTTTCCCTTCCCTCCCCTTCCCTTCCCTTCTCTTCCCCTTCCCTTCCCCTTCCCTTTTCCTTCCTTTTCCCTTCCTCTCCCCTTCCCCTCCACTTTCCATTCCCTTCCCCTTCCCTTTCCCTTCCCTTTCCCCTTCTCTTTCCCCTTCTCTTTCCCCTTCCCTTCCCCCTTTTTTCCCTTTCCTTCTCTTTCCCTTTCCTTCTCTTTCCCTTTTCCTTCACTTCCCCTTTATTTTCCCTTTCTCTTTCCTTTATCTTCCCTTCTTCTTCCCCTTCCCTTTCCCTTCCCCTTCCCTTTTTTGTCCTTTCCTTCTCCTTTCTTTTTTCTTCTCTTCCCTTCCCTTCCCCTTCCCTTCCCCTTCCCTTCCCCTTCCCTTCCCCTTCCCTTCCCCTTCCCTTTCCCTTCCCTTTCCCTTTCCTTTCCCTTTCCTTCCCCTCTACTTTCCCTTCCCCTCTACTTTCCTTTCCCTCTCCTTCCCTTTCCCCTCCCTTCCCTTCTCCTCCCTTTCCCTTCCCTTCTCTTCTCTTTCCCTTCCCTTTCCTTCCCTAGACTTTCCCTTCCCCTTCCCTTTCCCCTTTCCCTTTCCCTTCCCTTCCCTTTTCCTTTCCCTTGCACTTCCCTTCCCTTTCCTTTCTCTTCCCTTCCCTTTTCCTTTCCCTTTTCCTTCCCCGTTCCCTTTCCATCCCCCCTTCCCTTTCCTTTTCCCCTTTCCCTTCCCCTTCCCCTTCCTCTTCCCCTTCCCTTCCCTTCCCCTGCCCTTTCTCTTTCCCTTCCCACTCTTCTGCCCAGGGGTGCAATCTGCAGCCTTGATCTCCCAGGGTCAAGTGATCCTCTAATCTCAGCCTCCCAAGTAGCTGGGACTACAGGCATGTGCCACCATGCCCAGTTAATATTTTAATTCTTTTTGTAGAGATGGGATCTTGCTATATTGCCCAGGATGGTCTCAAACTCCTGGGCTTGAGTGATCCTCCTTCACTGGCCTCCCAAAGTGTTGGGATTACAGGCATGAGTCATCACAGCTGTTTTACCAGGCCCCCCTGTAAAGCAGTTTTCTAAAGAGTAGAAATGGAGAGAGCAGATTGTGGAGGGATAGAGTGGAAATTGCCTTCTCAGAGATGCTGCACCCTGGAGACTGAGAGGACATGACTTTGTAAACTGTAACTGGAGGTGTTCTCGCTGAAGAAATGCAGCGTGGTAGAGTGACCTTGACTTGGGAAGAAATGAGGGTCAGTTATGGGCCGGTTTTCTCTTCTTCTGAAGATTAATTCTAGAGATTGATAATGTAGGAAGACAGCAGTTCCATTTAGAGAAGGAGACAGACATACAAGCAGGCAGGCAGGCTCTTCCAAGGTGCTTGTTCTAGTACTGAGTGCCAAGGTTGTGGTGGACTCAGATGGACCAAGTCACCTGCCAGCACTGGCAGTTGGAGAGGTGAGGTCCATCTGTCAGAGCACATACCCTTGCCACATGGATACACATCTCTTTATCCAAGCAGTGAGGGTCAGGGATGCATGCTTTGCAGAACAATGATTACATGGCAAACCTGCCATTCGGACAAGTAGGGTTAAAATGGGCCCTGCCCAAAATGGCCAAGTCAAAATGAGTAGGTGGCCTCAGGGATCCCTAAGGTGCCTTGATGTTCTTTCTGAGATTCTCTTTCTAACCCAGAGGTAAATAAGGGCTCATGAGGTAAACTGTTCTTTAAGTAATGATGCCTGAAGACTGATCACTGACCTGATGGCATAGCAATCAGGGCATGGAGAGCAGCTAGACCCCAGAGGAGGAAATTCAAGATGTAAACATGCTGGGCTTCCTGACTGCCTATGTGCACACCTCCACCCCGATTCCAAGAGAGTTCTCTGAGCCAATACCGCTTGGATAGAGAAGACGGTGACATTTCACTATTCAGCGTATGTGGAACAAGTGAAAGATAAGACAATGATTGTGGCGGGGGGATTTGAGGTAGGCCTGTTCACTCGTTTCTCCCCAGCAGCTTGTAAGGGCACTATGAGAACCCAGGCTCAGCAGGCGAAGCTGTTCTCCACCCACCCCAAGAGGTGGCTGCGGGGGCAACAGACAGGCGGGAGGGGGAAGCAGGGACAGCGGGGTTCAGACAGAGTTTGCCTTGACATGACACTCCCCCAGAGCCAAGACCTGGGGGATGTTTCAGAGGTCCTGGTTTCCTATTGGACTGACAGACACATTTGCTGAGCTGCAGACATTTAAAGCTCCTGTCTCTTTTCCCCTCAGAGCTCCAGCGGGTTTTCTCTCGCTCTGCATACAACATGCATACTAATTGGAATCTCTCCCTGAGCAGAAGCCTTCTTCCTGACAGATCCTTTAAGAATAGCTGTAGGTTTTGAAAAAACCCAAGATGGCATTGCCTGTAATTATAAAGTAATTGGTGTAATTGAGAGCTCAGGGTCTCATGCAAATCATCCTCCCATTTCTAACTTTACATCAAGACTATTTTTATTTTTAAATGAAAAAAGAAATCATGTGCATTTGGGCATGGCACTTGTGCATCTCCACCTGGGCCCCTATGTGTGCAAAATACTAGAGCAGAAGTGGTGGGATTGGCCATGCATGGAAGAGAAAACCACTTCTGGTCCTTTGTGTGTCTTACAGAAAATCCCCAGACTTCTCTCAGCCTTGGTTTTCTTCATCTATGGAACAGGGAGTAACCTCATATTGTTGTGAGAATTAGAATAATACAGATGCACGAGCATTGTAAACTAGAAAGCGCACTCACAAACATGGGGACTTCCCTCTTGGGACCTTCTTTTCTGCTCTTTAGGAGTTGGAGTTTGGTACAGTGGGAAGAACCATGCTCTGAAGCAAGAGACGAAGTTGCTCTTGCACTTAGAAACTGGATCTGTGACGCTAGTTGTTCTTTCGTGAGATCAGGTGGGGGTCTGGTGGTTGACTGATATGGTTGATGGGGACACACACTGAAAAGTATCACATGCCGTTGAACTGCCTGTTTAACCAGTGATCTGACCAGGCCTGTATTTTCTCTTCACCAAGATCCTTTGTGAGGAGTTGTGGTGGCTGCTGTGATTTTACCTGATGCAGGCGAGGGTTAAATCTTCCAACATGAGACTCCCCACAACCCTGATCAGGAGAGATGTCGGTTTCTTATGGCTGCTCTAACAAATAACCACAGACTTGATGGCGAAAAACAATAGAAGTTTATTCTCTTACAGCTCTGGAGGCCAGAAATTCAAAACCCTTCAGGTAACACTCCCCTGCCTCTTCCAGCTTCCTTGGCCACATCGCTCTGATCACTGCCTCTCTCTTCACACAGCCTCCTCCCTGTGTCTGCTATTTCCCTCCCTCCCTCTCTCTCCTTCCCTCTCCCTCCGTATTTCTTATAAAAACACTTGTGATGGTATTTAGGCCCACCTCTCCCCTCCAGATAACCCAGGGTATTTCTATCATCTCAAGATTCCTAATTACATCTCATCTGCAAAAAACATTTCCCAAAACCCATGACATTTACAAGTTCCAGGGAATAGGACTTGGTCTATTTAGGGGACCATTATTCAGTTGACTGCAAGAGTGAAGTCTCCTTGAATCTAGGCTGCCCCGGTTGGATTCACAGCTCCACTACTTTGTAACTTTGTGACCTTGGGAGAGCTACTTCATCTCTTTGTGTATCGGTTTCCTCATCTGTAAAATAAGGAAAATAATAATGCTGACCTAATAGGATAGTTGTGAGAGTTAAATAATTTAATATCTATAAAGCACTTGGAAAAGGTCTCAGCTCATAGTGAGTTCTCTCAAAATGTTCACTATTATTCTTTCTAGTTTTCCCTTAATACCTGGTTGTAGGTTTATCATGGTTTCAGCTAAACTCTTCTAGAACTTAATTGTATTTGCCCTGCACAAACTTTTGGTGTAAATTACTTTTCATTTGCTCAAAAAATACTTTTTTGTGTTTCAAGAGGTATCACTGGAAAGACATCCCGTATTCCTGGCTTGGAAGACTTACATTGTTAAGATGACAATACCACCTAGAGCCTCCTGCAGATCCAATGCAACTCCTATCAGCATCCCAATGAGGTTGTTTTTAGAAATAGATAAATATATCCTAAAATTCATATGGGATCTCAAAGGCCCCCGAATAGTCAAAACAGTCTTGAAAACAAAGACATAGTTGGAGGATTCACATTTCCTGATTTAGTAACTCACCACTATTTTGTTTGTACAGTTTGTTTTGATAAAATAATCAACACTGTGGCACTGGCATAAGACATGGAACAATGGAATTGAATCATGAGCCAAGAAATAACCTCACATCTATGGTCAAATGATTTTTTTTGACAAGGGTGACAAGAGCATTTAAGGGGAAAAGAATAGTGTTTTCAACAAATGGTGTTGGGAAAACCAGCTATCCACATGCAAAAGAATGAACTTGGACTCTTACCTTAGACCATATATAAAAATTAACTTATAATGGATTAAAGATCTAACTGTAAGAACTGAAACTGTAAAACTTTTAGAAGAAAACACAGAAAAGCTTCATGACATTGGATCCAGCAATTCTTGGATATGGCAGCAAAAGCACAGGCAACAAAAGAAAAAAAGACCAACTGGGCTTCACAAAAATTAAAAAAGACTCTTTTGTGTTTCAAAGGACACCATTAAGAGAGTGAAAAGGCAACCCTCAGAATGGCAGAAAATATTTGCCAATCATAAATCTGATAAAGAGTTAACATCCAGAATATATAAAAAATTTCTACAACTCAAAAGTGAAAAAAGAACCATATTAAAAAATGGGCAAACAACTTGCACAGACTTTATCCTAGGAAGATGCACAGATGGCCAATAAGCCCATGAAAAGATGCTCAGCCTCACCAGTCATTGGAGGGATGCCATTTAAAGCCAAAATGAGATACCACTTCACTCCCATTAAGAGGGCTACCGTTAACAACAACAAAAACAAAAGAAAAACAATGAAAAAACAAATATTGGCTAGAATGTGGGGAAACTGGAATCCTTGTATGTTGCTGGTAGGGATGTCAAATGGTATAGCCCCTGTGGATAGCAATATGGCAGCTCCTCAAAAAATTAAACGTGAATACGAAATTATGTAATGGGTGAGGAGTTTCAGTTTAGGGGTGTTGAATTATCCTGGAGATGGGTGGTGGTGATGGTTGCATAACAATATAAATGTACTTAATGCCATTGAATTATACACTTAAAAATGGTTAAAATAATAAGATTTGTGTTATGTGTTTTTACTACAATTAAAAAAAATGGTGCTTAAGTTTCTGTTTTTCCCCTGTGGATCTGTAAGACCTTACAGTGGACCTGAGGGGACATCCTGGTGCAGCATACACCACAGATCATGTAAGAGCTCCCCAGCCTGCAGCCCGGTCTTTCCAGTGAGGAAATGAGGCCTTACAAGGTCTTGGTTGGGAAGAGATGATGACCCAGCTGTTTTTTTCTTTAAATAAAAGTTGTTTTTATTATTATTATGTAATTATTTTTTTAAAAAAAATTAATTGATTGAATTGGCAAGAACTGATTGTATACATTTATGGGGTCAGGAGGAGATTGTAGGGCTGAGGTCAGGGCTGTGCCCTGGAAGAGGGCATAAAGATGAGGTGGTAAGCGATGTTCCTGTGATGGGGAAGTGCTGGGGGAGACCCTGCAGGGCTAAGGGCTCTGAAACAAGGTCTGCCTTCTGCCACCCTGAGCTCTCACAAAACAGTCAAGATGTCATTGGTGTCTCTTATATGTGCTGGGCATGGTACAAGGGGGGAGATGAATTTCTTCAAGGAGCTTACAGGCTTGTCTGGGAGATGAGGCATAAATATCTAAACAAAGGAAACAATAGCTCCAGACAACAAAAGCTAAGCTGGTATGAAGAACCGTGAAGTCAATTGAAGAGACGGTCACTGCTCAGGATGCTCACAGCAGGCTTGCTCACTCGAGGCAGGTGGCTGTACGGGACAGGATTGCCTGGTGGTCACTGAGGTCTGTGGTGTGGAGAGGCTTGGAGCTGGGCTCCTACTCAAGTGTTGCCCATTGTTGTTGACCTGGGGCCAGTTTTTTTAACCTCCTAGGCCTCTGTATTCTCACCTGTAAAATGGGGTACTGTTATTTCCCCCATATGAGTTGTTGTGAGGGTGAAGTGTAAGTAAAGTGTGTAGAGTCCTCAGCACAATACCAGGCACATTTAGTACACTCTCACTGTTAGTGCAGGGGAGGCGGTGTTGGAGTTGGGTCTTGAAGGAGAAGAGGGAAATGGGATGGATGAATGGCAATGAGGCATAGGTAGCTGGGTGTGTTTGAGGGCAGAAGTGATGAGAGTGGCTGGAGTAAAAGGCTTTTTTCTCTCTCAGTTTTCCTTTCCCCAGAGAGAAGACTAGACTTCTGGTGTGCCAGCCACCAGGCTGATGAGGAAATGTGAGCCTGGCTCTGAGGTGGGAGGAAGGCGTGGGCTGTGGGCAGAGGCTCGCTGCTTTTTCTGGGGTCCTGTTCCCCTTTGGCCAATACTCTGAGGGTCACCCAGGACTAGAATCCTGAACATTTCGTCTTGATGCCAATGTACAAACTGGCTACAGGAATCAACATCCCACATTTGTGTGTAATACACCATTCTTGAAAAGTACTTTTCAATCATTTATTAGTTCATAAGAAATTTAATGAGAAGTGGGAAACATAATTTCTGCCTCATAGAATGAGATGAGATTGTTTGCAGAATATTTATGATCTTCAAATGGCGCAATACATGCAATAATGTTACCTTGCAATAATGAACTTTTATTATTCAGTAGCTATCAGAGGTTACTCTATGAGAAAATGGTAAATGACTAAAACTTAATTTTAAAGGGAGGAAAATGAACCAATATTATCTCGTATGCCTTGTTTAGTTACTTTTGCATACATTTTCCTGAAATTGTAAGTGTCTTGTGTTATGATTATCTGAACTTATCTTATTTTTCTAATTCAGATCTATTTAGGTAATTAATTGATCTGTGTAGTAAATGTCACAGATGAATATGAGTCTTCAGTTTTCTCAATGAAAACAGATTGAGCTGCTGGCTTAGTCTGTTTTCTGTTACTTAGAATACCTGAAACTGGGCAATTTATAAAGAAATGGAACCTATTTCTTTATTTCTGGAAGCTGAGTAGTCCAAGGTTGAGGGGCCACATCTGGCTAGAGTCTTCTTGCTATGGGGGACCTCTGCAGAGTCCTGAGGTGGCACAGGGCGTCACATGGGGAGGGGGCTGAGCTAGCTCAGGACTTCTCTTCTTATGAAGCCACCAGTTCCACTCCTGTGATAATCCATTAATCCATGGATAAATTAATTCATTCATGAGGGCAGAACCCTTATGACTCAATCACCTCTTAAAGTCCTCACCACTCAGTACTGCCACACTGGGGATTCAATTTCAACATGAAGTTTGAAGGGAAAAAATATTTGAATCATAGCACCTGCTCAGTGAGACTGGGAATTTGATTACCATTCCTCAGTAGTTTTTGTCTTGTTTTTTCCTCCTAAGTTTCCTTCCAAGATACAATTCTGTGCTGGGAATTTGATTACCATTCCTCAGTAGTTTTTGTCTTGTTTTTTCCTCCTAAGGTTCCTTCCAAGATACAATTCTGTGATGGTCTGCTTCTGGTCCATGAAGGGCCAAAGGCCTTCGTAACCCTCATGGCTCGATCAGACACAGAAACCATGGTGTGGAGGTGCCTCCAAGGGAATCAGAGGGAGCACATCTCTGGTGCCTGCTCCATGCCCTTTTCCGCTGCTTTCTCTCTCTTTTATTCTTTGCTTCTCCAGCCTCCTTTCTAATGTTTGTTTGCTCTCTTCCCTCCTGCTATGTCTCTAGCCCTTCAGAGATACCTGTGTCATACAGTGCATGCTGGCTTAGCCACACGCAGGGTGATAGAGGGGCTGGCCGCAGGCCTGGCATCTGTGTGGGTTCTCGGGCCTTCTCCCTCTGTTTCCTTTGCTCCCAGATTCTCTGCTGCAGGCTGGGTTGCACCAGCTATAGTCAAAGAAGCTCTCTAATGCCTCATTCATTTGTTACTCAACAGATATTTGAGTACCTACTATGTGTCAGATGTATACCTACTATGTATAGGGACATGGCATTGAACGAAATAAGCTCCTGTGCTTACAGAGCTTAGCTTCTCATGAGGACACAGACAACAAACAAGTAAATGGCTGGTGAATATATGGACTCCTCAATGCTTATGAGTACTTTAAGAAAAACTAAAGCACCGAGAGTGATAGTATGGCCGGAAAGGGCCTTTGTGGTGACATTGACGTTTGAGCAGCAACCTGAATATCATGAGGAAGACGGGCACATAGATCTCCATGTGACAAGCATTGTAGACAGAGGGGACAGGAGCTTCGAAGGCCTGAGGCCAGAGGCTGTTGGTGTGTTTGAGGAGCAGAGAATGTTCCAGATGGTCTGGAGAAGAGGGAGAAGGAGGAAATGCCGGATGATGTAGAAGCTTTTTGACTGACTGATGGTCTCTACCTTTTTGGCAGAGTGGAGCTGAAAGTTCATCTTTCTTTTAAGGGAGACCCTTCAACTGATGTCTTTCCATCAGTATTTCAATATTTTTCTTGGAGTACAAGGAGTGTAGAGTAGATATCTATTGCATTTGCCACCTGATATGCATTGCCTGTTCTTTGACAACTGTATTCTGCTCTCCCTCTGTAGAGCTTACCTCTTCCCCTAAATGAGCCTGGGCATTCAGAGTGGCTGAGCATGCCACCAACACCTCCTGCAATCACCACATCACATTCCTTTGGCAGCTAGACTGGATGGGGAGCCACAGGGCCCGATCTGAGCCCATGAGATACCATGAGACTTTTGCCAGGCATACTGGAAAGGAGGTTTGCTTTTTCTCACCAATTAAATGCCACGAGAATGCAGGATGTGGAATAGGTGCTACCATCTTGAATCCATACAGGGGAGCCTGTCTGAGAATGGAGCCCCCACTACAGGAACTGCAGCTGAGATAGTGAGATATGGAGTCCTGGGGACATAATCTGAGGCCTTGAATCAAGCCTTACTTGGAACCAGGAATGTATGTACCTTGTATTTTCTGTAAGCCAATAAATTCGATGATTGCTTCAGCCAGCTTGAGTTGGGTGAAAAAAAAGTTTTGTTTTGTTTTTTGTCACTTGCAACAAGAGGAGCTCTACCTGACACAGGTGATACAAGATGGCATAGGGTGGGGATGAAGACCAGAAGCCTGGATTCAAAACCTGCTCTTGACCTTGGGCCAGGTCTTAGACATAGCTAGGCATACATTTCCTCATCTGTATAATACAAGTAATACTAGTATCTTATTGTTGGGAAAATTCATTGACTATATATAACTTCGGAAGTACCCATCATAAGTGCTATGTAAATGTCTGCTGCTGTTGTAATTATTTTTTTTCCTTTTTGCAAAATAAGGTTTCTGAAGCTAGACTGTATTGAGTGACTTACGCTAGTCACACAGGAAGTCAAAGTTAGAGAGGAAATTAGGCACCAGAATGCTCAAGGGGTGGCCTTTGGCAGTTACTCACCTACCCCAGAAGGCAGTTTGAGTGCCTACCACATTCCAAGCACTCTACCGTGCTGCTAGGATGCAGAAAAAGATGGCAGATTCTGTGAGAACCAGGGCTTATATCTCAATATTGTGTTTCCCCTCAGTTCAATGACAGGGCTCTTTGCCCAGGGAGTGATGGGGTGATTACTCAGTGGTGTTGACTTACCTTCCCTGACAGCTCAGCATTCCAGAGAGGGAAGGCATTTTCTGAAGAGGGTTTATTTGGAGAATCAGTTACCTACAGAGTGAATGTGGGCCCCACTCCCAGGGCCAGGGTGCTCTCTCTTGGCCTGGTATCACCTCTGCCCTGCAGGGTGGCAGAGTCAGCAGACGGAGGCTCGGAGCTGCCTTCCTTCTCCCCGGCTTCCCCAGGCATCTGTTTCAGCAACTTGCTCTTAGTCTCATGATAAAATCATTACCAGAAAATGAAGCTGGAGTTTCCTGGTGACATAAAATATTGATGAGCGAAATAAGGACTAAGATAAACTATCAAATGTTACTTGCAGGCCCGGCTGCATTCTGTTCTGCCTGGTCTGCATACATTTGTTCTTCTCTCACTCCTTTCGATTTGTTTGGCTGGGGTTTTGTCCTTTTAATAGGAAGCATATTGGAACACCAGTGAAGTGCTCCAACCTCAACGTCACACCAGAGGGGGAAAAATAGACATGTCTCCTGGTTACTGTCAAAACTATGAAACCCAATCCTGCCACTTCACAACCTTCTGGCAGGTTCTTGGCACCCTCAAGATAGCATGAAAAACACATTGCTTCCCTGCTCAGAAGCTGCTAATGGCTTCGAATTGCTGTAGAATAAAATATAAATGCCTTAGGATGTCATTCAAGGCCCTCTATGGTTCCGTCCTAGCTTGCCTTTTCTGTCTATTCCCCCTCTGTGTTCCCAGGCCCAACACAGTTCAGTACACTTAGACTTTCGAATTCTCCAAAAACGGCATCAGTATCCAAGCAGCTGTGCTAAGTTTCTTGCCTTGAAGTGCCCCTCCTCAACTTCCGTGATGATTGAAATCTTGCCATTCCCTCAAGGACCAGCTCCGTTCACAAAATCCTCTATGATATTCTCCTACTCAGAATTAATTCACCAAAGGTAAATGTTGGTGAAAGCATTGCAAATTCAGTGCTTTTCCTCATTGCTAGTGATGGTAGGAATGGTGTGTTTACAGAGGAATGTAGCGATAGTTTTCACAGTGCTTAAATAAGTGCACAACTTTCAAGTCAGCAATTCCACGTCTGAGAATTTGTTGTAAGGAAACAATCAAAGTTGTAAAAATTAATTTGAGTATGAGGCCATTCATCATAGTGTTTTTTAGCGAAATATTGGAAAGAACAGAAAAGCCCACAAGTAGGAAACTGTTAAATAAATTGTGATACATCTGTATGATAGAATGACATTTATCTACCCCAAAATCATGGTGCACAGAACAGTTGATGGTTTAGAAAAATGTCCATGATGTTTTTGTAAGTGAAAGAAATAGGATATAAAACTGTGTGAAGTATGGCGGGGATGGGGGAGCTGTTTGAGCTTAGAGAAAACTTTGGAAGCATATGCACCAAAATGTTGGGTTGTGGGACTCTGGGTAATTTTTAGACCATTTTCTCTTACAAGTCCACTCAACAAAGTCCTCCTAATGTGTATAACTTACTTCTCATCTCCTTCACTTGAAACTAGTCCCCGACCCCTGCCTTTGCTCCCATGGTAGAAGAGTGCTTCAGATAATCATCCTCCATAGGCTTTAGCTCTGCACATCTGCCTCCATGCTCTGATCCCCAGTTAAACTCATTCATTTGCTCTCATCTTTTGACCTCCTTTTTATACTCTCATGGTAGCGGTGGCTTTCCTCCTAAACTCTCCAAGTCCCAGGCATAAGCCATGGCCCTGCACATGTGGTGCATGGCCTCAGTAAAGGTCTGATCAACACCGGGTTCTGCAAAGTTACTTTCCAGAGTTTTACGACTAACCACATGAGATCATCTCTACTATTTTTAAGGCCTATAAGGATGTGGTGGGGAATGGTTTCCAGCAGGGGTTTTCAGCCATCTTCTCTGACATGTATATATCCCAGACATTTATGTGTATACACACACACACACACAGTGTGTGTGTATGTGTATGTGTGTGTATTTATTAGAAGGATTTGGCTCATGAAGGCTGCAGTCAGCAAGCTGGAGACCAGCAGGCTCAAAACCCAAGAAGAGCTAAGATTCCAGTTTGAGTCTGAAGGCAGGAAAAGGCCAGTGTCCCAGATGAAGGCAGTTGCATTGAGAGTCTACTCTTGTTTGGGGGCAGGTTAACCTTTTCTGTTCAGACCTTCAACAGGTTGGATGAGGCCCACCCACAGTGGGGAGGGCCATCTGCTTTACTCAGTCTACAGATTTAAATGTTCATCTCATCCAGAAACAGCCCACACAGACACCCAGGAAAATGTTTGACCAAATATCTGCATACCTTGTGGCTCAGCTGAGTCAACATCCTGGGAATCCTCCCAGAGGTTTCAAGGCCAGTTGCTGAAAGATGGCCTGTTGGCCACAGGTGATAGACACTGACCAATGTCATCCTTTTCTCTCACTGCTCCCCACCCTTTGGTGTGTCCAGAGCCCTGGGTAAGAGCAGATGCTTTATCCAGGAGTCACAGGACGTCAGAGGCATTGCAACAGGCATAGGCCCAGAGAAACTGAGGACCTTGTTCAAGGCTGCATGTCTTCTAAGCAGCAGAGCTGGGACCTGGACCCGGAACCTGGATATCATACTGCCCTGGTGTTTGTCCTTACAGTGGGGAGGACAGGATGGAGGAAAACTAGTCCTCCTGAGTCCTGGAAAGGAGCACACCTCATTGCACCTCTTGACTGCAGACTGTCATGTTCTCAGATTTCCTGGCTCCATTGTACTCCCTGACACATGGGCACAGCTCTCCCTCCATGGGAAGCTCTGATGCTGTGTCGAGTTGTGTGGAACAAAATCAGTTAGCAAATCCTTGTGAAATCTTTCTGAAAATGGGAAGTACGGACCCCACACCCTGGCAAGGAATGCTTCCTGTCCCTTGTGAGGCCTGAGGCCTGTGAAGCCACTGGCTTCCGGGCAGGGATGGGGACCCAAGGCTCCCCTGGCCAGTCCTTGCAGGGAAGGACTCAGGACACCGAGAGCCCTCTTTGAGCTGTCAGTCTGGGCTATTCTGGCCATTGCTGCAGGGTCACTTCCTGGCTCACCGATCCTTTTGTTTCCATGACTTACTCTCTCCTTCTGGGCTCTGTGTCCAGCTCCCCCTACGGTTCCATGTTCAGTAACTCTGAAGGGCTGGGCCTGGTTCATCCTGTGATACTGTATATCTCTTTGTTGGGTCCTCACTTCTAAACAGAGAACAGAGAGGACTGAGAAGATTGAATGTGGGGCCAGGAGCACAACCAAATCTCAGTGCCCCTAAAGTCCACTTGTACTAAAAAAATGTGGATGACTAGAGATCGTGGTTTTTGGTCTCAGTGACTTGGAAAGACTTGTATAGCTAGAGATTTTGTTCATTGGGGCTTTTGCAGTTTTCCTTGCTGTTGTTCTTGAACTCTTAGTAAAGCTGCTAAATGTCCTGTTTAGCATTTCTGAGGACACAGGTTTTACCTGCAAGTCTTACATGCAGTGCATATTCCTTCTGCCTTGTACTCCCCAGGGCTCCGCCCTCCCCATAATTCCTTCAGTTGGAAGCAGAGGCACCTCCACAGCTTAAGAGCCCAGGCCTATCAGAGCAGAGTGCCCTTGCATAGGCCCCACAGCCCCTCATACTTACCTGTTCCAGGTGCAAGGAGTGATACTGGGATCACCAGATGGGTATACAGAAAATGTAGGATGGAGTAGATCAGAACATTTTGGAGCTTTTCAGGACACAAAACCGGAATTAAATCCTAACTGTATCACTTGCTAGCTGAAGGCCCAGAATGGCATCTGGAACACAGGTATTCGGGAATTGTCAGTTTCTAGTAGTGGTAGAAAGATTCTTGAGGCTCTTGGAGAGCTGGGGGCAACAGTGGTTAGGTGTCTTGCATCAGCAGTGAGCTCGGGGAGGAGAGCAGTGGGAGCAGGGAAGAGCGATGGCAAGGGGTGGGCCAGTCAAGGTGAGAATCAGGTCCTTGGGTCTCATGTTCCAGCGGAATGTCCACCACTGTCCTGCTAGGGGCTTGTCAAGCCAAGGCTGCGGCCCTTTCTCCAACTCTCCTGGAGATCAAGGGCCTGTGCCATCACACAGACAAGGAGCCCCCGCTCTGCCCCAAAGGGAGGCAAGCCTGGGTGTAAGGTTCCTGTGCACTGGACTTCTGTGGCTGGGCTCCTGGCTCTTCCCTTTGGTGCTGACAGCTGGAGTCTTTACAACCAAGGGGGCTAATCCCATTTTGAGTTACCCAGAGAATCTTTGCAGGGTTGGAACTAGAGAATTGATTTTAAAACTTCTTAATGTTGCCTTTCAAAGGCCCCAACTACTTTCAAAGGAGGGTAGTTCTATGTGAAAGGCATTTGAACCACAGTCTTGAAAGGCCTGGGAGAACAGAACAGACAGTCAGAAATAGATGGTGGTCGAGCTTCTCCAGGCTGCCTCTCTCCCGGGACATAGTTAGAGAAATGTTCTCGAGAAAACTGGAGGCTAAGCCTCTGCTCCTGTGGCATCAGCCTGGCCTCTCCTCCCCAATGCCTCCCACCACCCACTCACTCCCTGTAGTCCCTGCCCAAACCCCACTTGACTATTAGCCAACCCTGACTCTCCACCAAACCTAAAACCGAGTCAGGGAAGGGTGGTTCTCTTCAGGGAGAGGGCAATGAAAGAAAAATGATCATGACCCGTCAGGTGAGGGATTGGAAGGAGGAGGCGATATCAATCGTTTCCTGAGGCTGGTGGCAACGTGAACCTGGGAAGGCAGAAACAGCCAGCTGGGCCGCAAGCTGTGCTCCTACTCCTCCCTGACGTTTGCCGAGTGCAGGGTGTGCCAAGCCCTGGGCTAGAGCCTCCCATGGAGCCGCTCACACTTCACAACAGTCCTGGGAGTGGTGCTGTCATGATACCACCTGACACAGGAGGGAAGTGAAGCTCCCGTGCATGGAAGTAACTCTCCCTTGCACATACAACTGTGCCCCAAGAGGTGTTGTGTCACCCCCGTTTTGTAGAAGGAAAACATTCTGCAGAGAGGAGCAGTGGCCAGGTGCCCTTGTACACTCTTTTAACTGTTGCTGACCAAGGACCAGCAAATGTTTCTGTACAGGACCAGAGAGTAAACATTTCAGGCCATACAGAGTCCATTGCAAGCATCTGCATACTCAACTCTGTCGAGAACATCCCTAAACAATAGACACATGAGTGAATGGGCAGGATTGGGCTCCAGATGGGCAGAGTTTGGCCTTGGGCTGTGGTTTGACCTGGCTGTGGGAGAAAGTGTGTGGGCTTCAGAGCAGAGACCTGAATTACACCCCGATCTGCTCCTTGAGGGATCCTGCGCTTCAGGTTTCCCTCCGCAAAATGGGGATAATGCAGCACCTGTCTCAGCCTGGTTGTCACAGGATCGAATAAGAGAATGCATGTGAGAGATTCACCCAGTATCTGGCATGTGATTATTTCTCAATAAATGTAGCTTTTTATCTTCCTCCCTTAGCCCTCCAAGGGCAGTGCTGAAGGAGGGAATCGCTGGTTGTTGAACCCTAGGGCAAGACTAAGAATCACTAGCACTTGGCAGTCTGTGCTGCATAAAGCACCTTGACAGTACTGTCACATTTGGGCTTGAGGAAAACCTTCTAAGATACACCTGCCAGACTGGAAGGCTGCTCCTGCTCCATCAGCCCGGGAGGAGAGCAGTGGGGGCAGGGAAGAGCTGGGGCAGGGAAGAGCAGGGGCAAGGGGTGGACGAGTCAAGGTGA
This sequence comes from Pan troglodytes, assembly GCF_028858775.2. Classification (NCBI taxonomy): domain Eukaryota; kingdom Metazoa; phylum Chordata; class Mammalia; order Primates; family Hominidae; genus Pan; species Pan troglodytes. Next base: position 135,649,983 of record NC_072407.2, on the reverse strand, counting down.
GAATCAGATCCTCGGGCCTCAGGTTCCGACAGCACAACCACCACTGTCCTGCTAAGGGTCTAGTCAAGCCAAGGCTGCGGCCTTTTCTCCAACCCTCCCGGGGCTCAAGGGCCTGTGCCATCACACAGACAAGGAGCCCCCAGCTCTGCCACAATGGGAGAGTTTTTTTTATTTCACAGGTGAGAGGCTGGAGACTAGGATGGTAAGAGATCTGCCAGAGTCCACCCAGGTGGGTTTTTAATTCCAAACCCCACATATTTCATAAACTCATCCCAGTTTTGCGACTTTCTGTATGGCCCTGTGTAAGTCTCCGTGTCTCAGTGTCTCTTACACAAAATGGGAAAATGACTGCATTTCCTCCCCACCGTGATGGAAGGTCAGTGAACCTCCAGCAGAGAAACCCTGTGAGAAGGTTGATTTACTGCCCTTTTTAGGATCCTCAAAACTGTTGTTTTGGAATTTCTTCTGCCTCACTTCCCCTCTTGAAGTTCAGTGGCCCAAGTGTGCCGTTCCTGACCCTTAAAATAGGCCAGGAATGATGTGGGTGGCTGTGGCGGAGTGCGTGGATGCTGTCAGAGCCTGGAGGGGCAGACACGAATGGGTGCTTATCTTGGGTGACCTTTCTTCACAAGCAGACACAGCTCTTGTGGGCCGTGACACGCTGCGTTCCATGTGCAGGGAACCGAGGCTGGGCCGGACTGGCTGGGCCCTTGGCCTGCAGGCAGAGCTCTTTCTGGAGCAGGCATTCTGACCTGTGTGCAGATCTATTGTTTTTGAGGATGGCAGCACAGGGCATTAGGAGAGAGGAATAAACGGCTGGAAAATGGCCTAAATCTTTTCCTGCTAAGCCAGGGTGGGGGCGGGGGGAGGGAGGTGGGAAATGATTTAATTTAACAAATTGTTGGATTCTTAGCTGTCCAGCAGCACAATTATGTCCTGCCATCCACGATCGGGGTGGCCTTGGTTTCAGGTTCTATTTCAGGGCCGTTTGGTGAGTCTTCACAGTCAAGTCTCTGAAACCTCCGGAGCCTCGGTTTCCACAAATTCAAATGGAAATCATCATGTCAGGGATGTTATAAAACTGGTAAGTTGATGAGTGAAGAAATATTCATAAACTGTAGGCTGTGGATTGGACAGAGGTGGCTGTCATTCCAGTCTTTGACGTGCCTGTATATATGTTAAGTGACACCCAGAGAGGAGCTGCTCCCCCCAAAGAGGTGTGGCTAAACGTGTGATGGTGGCACTGGCTCTTCCTGTGTTGTGCACACAACTCGGGTTTTCCACGTTTAAGATAGCTGTTGCTACTCACAGCATCTTTCCCTTTTTGGAAGCTTCCTATCTCATCTCCATCAGCCCTGCACACCGAGAGCCACTACAGTTCTGATGGGCTGTGTGAGGCTGGCTGGACAACAGCAGCTTTCCTCTGCTGCTGCCAGAAAGCTGCTGCCGTCAGAGTGTGTATGTGTGTGTGGTGTGGCGTGTGTGTATTTATGACAATTTCATTGAGGTATGACTCACATAGCGTAACATTCACCCTTTTAAAGTGTAAAGTATATTCATAACATATTGTACAATCGTCACCACTATCTAATTCCAGAACATTTTATCACCTTTAAAAGAAACCTCATCCTCACTAACAATCACAGCCTATTCCTTCTTCTCTCAGCCTCTGGGAATCACGAATCTATTTTCTCTTGCATGGATTTGCCTCTTCCACACATTTCACATGCATGTAGTCATACAATATGTGGCCTCAGTGTCTGACTTCTTCCACTCAGCATAGTGTGCTCAGGGTTCATCCATGCTATAGCATGGATCAGTTCTTCACTGCCTTTAATGACCAATAAAATGCCATAGCATGTATCAGTGCTTCACTGCCTTTTATGCCGTAACATGTATGGAAATGACACATTTTTTTCTATTCTTTCATCATTTGAGCATTTGGGTTGTTTCCACATTTGCTATTCTGAATAATGCTGCTATAAACATTTTGTACAGGTTTTTGTGTGGGTATGTTTTAAATTCTCTTGGGTATCTACCTAGAAGGGGAATTGCTGGGTCATATGGTAACTCTGTGCTTGTCTTTTTGAGGAACTGCCAAATTGCTTTCCAAAGTGGCTACACCATTTTACATTACCATTAACAATGTACAAGGTTTCCAATTTCTTCACATCCTCACCAACTCTTGTTATTATCTGACTTTTTGATTCTAACCACCCAAATCGGTGTAAACTTTTTATTTAGATTTTTCTAGTGACTAATGATGTTAAGCATATTTTAATGTATTATTAGCATTTGCCTATCTTCTTTGGAGGAATGTCTTTTCAAATCTTTTGCCCATCTTAAAATTAGATTGTCTTTTTATTGTTGAAATATGACAGTTCTTTATATATCCTGTGTATAAGATCCTTATCAAATATCTGACTTGCAAATATCTCTCATTTTGTGAGTTTTTTTAAACTTTCTTGATGGAACCATTTGAAGTCCCCAAATTTTAAAATTTTGGTTAAGTGTAATTCATTTTTTCTTTACTTGCTTGTGCTTTTGGTGTCATAGCTAAGCAACCATTATCTAATCCAAGGTAATTATGCTTTCTCTGAAAATTTTTATACTTTTTCTCTTAGATGTAGGTCTTTGATCCACTTTGAAATTAAAAAAAAATTTTTTTTGCATATGGTTTAAGGCAGGGACCCAACTTTGCATGTGGATATTCAGTTGTCCTTGTACCACTTGTTGAAAAGAAGTTTTTCCCCCAGTGAATTGTCTTGGCATCTTTGTCATAAGTCATTTGACCATAGTGTAGGAATTTATTTCTGGATATATTTCAATTCCATTGATCTATATGACTATTCTTATGCCATAGCATAGTGTCTTCATTACCATAGTTTTGTACTACATTTTGTGAACAAGAAGTGCGAGTCCTCAACTTTTTTGTTGCCTTTAAAGGTAGTTTCGGCTATTTTGAGTTCCTTACATTTTCATATGAATTTTAGGATCAGTTTGTCAGTTTATTTAAAAAAGGCAGCTGGGATTTTGACAGGAATTGCACTGAATCTGTAAATCAATTTGAGGAGTATTGTCATCTTATCAATATTAAGTCGTCCTGCCCATAAACCTAGAATGTGTTCCTGTTTATGTGTTTTTTCATTTCTTTTAATTTTTTTGTCATTTTCAGTGTACAAAATCTTGCACTTATTTTGTTAAATTTATTCCTCAGTATTTTATTCTTCTCGATGTTTTTGTGAATTGAATTGTTTTCTTAATTTCACTTTTGGATTGTTCATTGCTAATGTATAGAAATATAATTGTTTTTTGTATGTAAATCTCATATCCTGAAATGTTATTGAACGTGTATGTTAGCGCTAATGGTTTTCTAGTAGATTTCCTAGGATTTTTTTGTGTGTGTATGAGATCACATTATTTGTGAATAAAGATGATTTTACTTTATTCTTTCTAATGTGGATATCTTTTATTTTTTTTTCCTGCCTAATCGCCCTGGCTGGAACCTCCAGTACAATTTTGAAAAGGAGTAGAGAGACAGGACGTCTTTGTCTTGTTACTAATCTTAAAGTACTCAGTCTTTCATCAATTATGATGTTAGCTGTGGGTTTTTCATACAAAACCCTATTGGACTGAAGAAGTCACCTTCTATTTCTAGTTTGTTGAATGTTTTCATCATTAAAAGCTGTTAAATTTTGCCATGTGGGTTTTCTGTGTCTATGGTTTTTGTCCTTGATTCTATTACTATTACCATAGTGATTTTCACGTATTAGATCAAGTTTGTATTCCTACAATACATTTCATTTGGCAATGGTACATACTCCTTTCCATATGTTGCTGGATTCAGTTTGATAGCATTCTGTTGAGACATCTAGGATGTCTTTTTCTGGTTTTTGTATCAGGGTCATAATGGCCTTAGCGAATGAGTTGAGAAGTGCTTTCTCCTCTTCTATATTTTGGAAGAGTTTATGAAGGATTGATGTTAATTCTGCTTTAGACATTACATAGAATTGACCAATGAAGCATTTCTTTTTGTGAAGCGTTTTGATTACTAATTCAATTTCTTTACTAATTATATAGATATATTCAGATTTTCTGTTTCTTCTTGAACCAGTATTGAAAGTTTGTGTGTTTCTAGGAATTTGTCCATTTCATCTAGGTAACCTAATTTGCTGATATACAATTATTCATAAAATCCTCCTTCTGATTCTTTTTATTTCTGTAAAGTTGGTAGTGATGTGCTCTTTTATTCCTGATTTTAGCATTTTGAGTTTTTCCTTTTTTCTCAGTCAATCTCACTAAAAGTCTGTCAATGTTTTAAATCTTTTTTACAGAATTAACTTTTTGTTTTTTTAATTTTCTCACTTTTTCCATTTTTTATTTCATGTATTTCCACTCTAGTCTTTATTATTTCCTTTCTTCTGCTTTCTTTGAGTTTCATTTGCTCCTCTTTTTCTGGTTTCTTAAGGGAGATTTGGTTGTTGATTGCAAATATTTCTTCTTTTTAAATATATGCATTTATAGCTATAATTTTCTCTCTAAGCATTTCTATCACCACGTCCCATAAGTTTTGATATATCATGTTGTCATTTTCATTTATCTCAAACTATTTTCTAATTTCCCTTGTGATTCCCTTCTTTGGCTTATCGGTCATTTAGGATTATGTTAATTTTTAAAATTTTAACATGTTTGTGAATATCCAAAATTTCTTTCTTATTTTGATTTCTGATTTCATTCCAGTGTGGTCAGAGAACATGGTTTGCATAACTTCAATACTTTCAAATTTATTGAGGCTTGTTTTATGGTCTAGAATACAATCTATCCTGGAGAATATTCCATATTCTGCTGCTGTTGGGTGGAGTATTCTATAGATATCTATTAGTCTAGTTGGTTTACAGTGTTGTTTGAGTCTTCTATTTCCTCATTGATCTTAGTTGTTCTATACAGTATTGAAAGTGAGTTATTCAAGGCTTCAACTTTTATTGTAGAATTGTCTGTTTCTCCCTTCAATTCTGGTTTTTTTTTTTTTTTTTTTTTTTTTTTGCTTCATGCATTCTGGGTCTCTGTCGTTAGGTTCACCACCATATTGTTTTATGTTGCACTTCAAAGCATCTCTTCTTGGGCCTGATAAGTTTCTGTCTATCATACTACAGTTATTTCCTTAACCTTCTTTTTCCAGACTTAGTAAGGTCAGGTTATATCTGAGCATCCATTCAAAGCTTTATAACTCATATTCTAGAACTTGCTTGCAATTGATTCAGTCTTTCCATTAAGTGGGACTTACAGATGATGGTGGATAAGAGGTAATAGAATTTTGGAAATCGGAGGGCCTTTAGATATTATTTAGTCCATTCTCCTCTTTTTTTTTTTTCTGGATGAAGAAAGTGGGACCTAGAGAAGTGAAGAAAGCTCTGTGAGGTCACAAAACAAATTAATGGCAGGGACAGGGCTGGAACTCAAGTTTTTTGACTCTTTGTTCACTATTCTTTCCACTGAACCACCCTAGACATTTCATAGAATTGACCAATGCAGCATTTCTTTTTGTGAATATAGGTCTGTATATTAACTGTGTTTTTCAGTGGTTTCTTTGTGCATGTCTACAGACTTGTGCTGGCTGGAGAGTCATCTGGGAGTCTTATTTTAAAGTGTATATGGCTATGCATATGCATATGTATATGTGCGTATTTCCTGTCTGTGTCTGTCAGGGATTCTCATTCAGTGTGTCTGAGGTGGGACGGTAAATCTGCATTTTGGGAAACCTTCCTCGGGCTGCTGCTGCACAGCCTGGTGTAGACACACTGGGTGCTTTCACAGATTCACAGCCTTTCACTTGGCCCTGCAGCTTGATGGTGTACACACTTTCAATCCAATTTTCCTGAAAAAAAATTTAGCTCTTTTTTGAAAACTTTAAAGTCAGTTTGTCATTAAACAGTTTTATTTATACCTAATGATCACAATTCCCTAGATTCTTCTCTCCCCCTTTCAGGCGGCAACTGAAACACTGAAGGCCGCAAGCGTTTCCCAGTCTACTGAGGCAGAAGCCAGAAGAGGGGACTGGTTGGCAATAGCAGCAGGTGGAACAGAGAGATTTTCAGTCTTCTTAGAGCCTTGTTGTGTGTGTTACATTTCCTTTATGTGCTCAAAGTGGGGGACTCAAGTTTTGTGGAATTACAGAAACGGGGGAAGACCATTTCCATCCTTTTGTAAGCAAGCCCTATAGTTCAGGGCTCTTACACTTTGGATCTACGGGCACCTAGAGGTCTGAGGATGGGCTTCAGAGAACTTATTAATGCCCTAAAATGTTAGTCCCAATTTTGTACGCACACACTTGCATTATGGTAAGGGGAGGCCCCATAGGTTTCATCAGGTTCTCTGAAGTCCCATGGCCCTCAGTAAAGAAAAACTTGCTAGAGCTGGCATTTGCCGCAGGATCATTTGAGGTGCCATGTTGCTTCTCCAAGGTGTACGGTGGTGCCTTGGGTTTAGTCACTCAGGATCGTGGAGAGACTCTCCCTAGGTGCGGATAATTGAGGAAGAATAGAAGTAGAACTGACCCGCAGTCATGCTCTCCTTCAGCAGACAATTCCCTTCCGTGTTAAAATATACACAGAGTAGATGAGTTGAACATGAAGAAATGAGAAAGGAATGTGAACATTTATAGCATTTATAAATTATAAATAGCTATTTAAAGTATTTGACATCTTCAATGCGGGGAGCAAATGTGAATGGCAAGTTTTTATGCCAAGCTTGGTATAATCCCAAAAGTAAGCTGCTAATCCAGAAAGACGACCTGTAGCAGGGAATTAGCAAAGTTTTTCTATAAAGAGACAGACAATATGTGAGACTTCGTGGGTCGTCCAGTATCACTGCTGGCATGAGAACAGCCACAGATAATACATAAATGAGTTGATATGGCTGTGTTCCAATAAAACTATGTTTATGGACACTAAAACGTGAATTTTGTATACTTTTCTGAGGTAATAAAATATTTTTCTTCTTTTAGTTTCTTTAAAACCATTTACAAATGTAAAATCCATTTTTAGCCTGGGGTATGTAGAGAAACAGGCTGCAAGCTAGATTTTACATGTGGGTTGTAGTTGGCTAGCCCTTGAACTTGGGTAATTTAGAAGCTTTGAATTTTAGAATCCAAGTTAAATGAACATCGTTCTCCAGTTTTCTACTTTGGCTTTGGCTAAAGAACTCAGAAGTAAGTTAGGCAGCAATTGTAATAATTGAATTTTAATGTCAGAAAGTCCTTATAACTTGATTAAATCTTGTTCTATATTCTATCTTCCCTTAATTATGCTGATCCATTTTGTGGTATTTTTCAGCTCACAAAGGGCTTACATTTAATGATTTCATTTAATCTGGTTAAAATCATTTTCAAATTTATTTTATTCATATAAGTAGAACATGAAAATATTCTTATTGTTAAAAGTATCAAACACAGAGAGAAGTGAAAGTTCTCATTATCCCTCTACCCAAATCAACTGTTTTCACCAAAGAAAACTTTAAATTTGATGTAGATTCTTCCAAAACCCTGCTTTTTCAAAATTTATTTTTTAAAATAAATTTTGTTGTATATGTGTAAGGTATACAATATGATGTTAGGAAATATATGGATAGATAGTAAAAAGGTTACTACAGTGAAGCAAATTGATGTATCCATCATCTTAAATACATAGTTACCCAGTTTTTTGTGTGTGTGTGGCAAAAGCAGCTAAAATCTATGGATTCAGCATAAATCCCACATACAGTACAATTTTATTATCTATAGTCTTCATGTTGTAGCTTAGCTCTTCAGACTTGTTGACCTTACATCTTAGGTATTTATATAACATCTAGTTTTGTGGATCTTTTTTTCTTTTTAAGTTTTTGCTTAGTCTGTGGTAAATAATGTTGTACATATTCTAAACTTGCTTTTTGTTACTTTACAATAAATACATCATAGAGATCATCCCATATCAATGCATATAAAACACAGGACCTATTTCCTTTCAGTTCATACAGAGTAGTCCATAGTTTGTGGTATAGTAGCTTGCTTATTTTTTTCTTTATGACAATGACTGTAGCTGTTTTTAATTTTTCCCTTTTACAAACAATGCTGCAGTACACATTAACCCACACATGGGGAATGCCAGGGCAGAGGGTTATGTACATGTTAAATGTGAATAGATGCTCTCTACTTGCCCTTCCAGGCAGCATGGCCAGCTGATGCTTCCACCAGTAACATGTGAGCATCCTCTTTACCCTGTACCTTTTTATTTATTTATTTATGTTTTTGCCACTCAGATGACCACAAAATGGCATCTCCCTTGATTTAATCAGCATCTTTTCACGTGTTTATTAGATGTATACACTTCCCCTTCTGCACATTTTCTAGTCACAGAATTTGTTCTTCTTTTCTATTAGTTTAGTCTTCTTTTGCTTATTTGAACTGTTGGTGCTTACATACAAAGTGGATAGCAGTCATTTGTCCATTATCTATTCTGCAAATTATTATATATGTCACAGTGTCTTCTCACTGTGCAACTAATTTGTTAATTTTGCTTTTAATTGTGCAGGCTTTTTTTTTTTTTTTTTGGTAGATGTATTGATCATCTCTCCTCTTTGGCCATTCCTGTTGGTATCTAGCATAAGAAACTAGACCTTTGACCACATACATATTAAGGATTTCTGATCAATGAAGAAAACTATAAACAACTTTAACAGATGGATGACAGATTGATAGAGGATGTTTGCAAGATAAAGGAGAAATTGACAAGAGATTAATATATAATTCACACAAAGAATTCTTACAAGTCAGCCAGAAAAAAATATTGGGAAACCTAATAGAAAAACGAGCAATGGATATAAATAGCAATTCACAGAAGGAGAAAACCAAATAGCTAGCAATCTGAATAGAGATACTCAATCCTACTGCTCACTAGATAAATGACAATAAAAACAGCAATGAGATATAATGTTATACCTATTAGATTAGCAAGAATTTAAAAGTTATATAATCCTAATTGTTGTTGAGGATGTAAGAAAATGGGAAAACACATGCACCGCCAGCAGGACTAGAGTGTGCTGCGGCCATCCTGATAATTGTGCAGGACTTGGAGGTCCCACTTGGTGTGTACCCTACAGAAACGCACGCATGACTATGTAAAAAGGCATGCTCTGCATTACTCATGGCAGCCTTTTTTGTGGCAGCAGAGTTAAAGGCAACCTGCATGTTCATCTCTAGATGAATAAATAGGCCAAATGTGATGGGTGGTAGGGAGCTAACAACACAGAGTTGAGAACAGAATGTAAAAATCAGAACAATATCTATAGCTCAGTTCCACTGGTATACATTTATAGCCTGCATGTGAAAAATGTAATGTAAATTCATTAGAGTGGGCGCCTGTGGGAGTGGGGGAAGTGGAATGGTGATCAGGAAAGAAGAAGGGACAACACATAGCCAGAAGAAATCTTGTACAGATTGTGAGGATAATCGTCCATCAACTAGGGCGTTTGATTGAATCTCTGCATCTTGGTTCCAAAGGGGAGAAAGCATCTTTTATTTCATGATTACAAACATCTTATCCTATAATCATTTCTGATATTCATATGATTTGTTTTCTAGGCTTAGCTTTGGTATTGATTGGAATTTATTTTTCTGTACATTATCAATTAGTTCATAACTTATATTTCTTCTTATTAATAGTTAATGGATTTAATGCTGTTAAAGAATTCATACCTTTCTCCCTAACTTGAAACATGACCTTTATCACATACTAAATTCCCACATGAATGTGGGTTCCATTCATTTATTTGAATATTTTTGTGGCGTTTTCATGCTATCTTAATTACTATAGCTTTATAAGATGTTTGTGTGTTCTGTCAGGTGAATCTCCACTTGCACTCCTTTTTTTTTCAATATTTTGTCAGCTATTCTTTCAACTTTATCTTCCAGAGTAATTTCATAATCAGCTTATACATTTTATTAAAAATCCTATAGAAATGTCTGTGGGGGTTGAATTTACTGAGTTTGTAGATTAACTGAGGGAGAGTATTTGCCTCTCTACTTAGCAAGGTCTCTGTTTTCTTCAGTAAAGCTGTATAGTTTGGCTCATATAGTCCTGGCAAATTTCATGTTAGGTTTATTCATGAGTGTTTCATACAATTTTTCCTATTACTGTGACTGCTTCTATTACAACATTCTAATTTAATATTGCTGGACATTCCAATGCTTTTGATTTTCATCTGATGTCTGGTCATTTTAATGAACTGTTGTCAATTAATTCTAATAGTTTTAAAATGTATTCTTTTGGGTTTTTCAGGTAGACAATAATATATTTAACAAATAATGACAGTTTTGCTTCTCAGCAGTATTTTTATTTTATTTTTTTCTTATTGTACTATGTAGGACTCAATTGCAATGCTGCTTAGTGATGCTGAAAAGTGAGCTTCTTTACTTTAATGAGTCTTCCGCTATGTCGCCATTTCATATTTGATTGGCTTTCATTTTCTGGTAAATATTTCTTATTGAATTAGGAGATAGGATTTTTTCTTTTATTCCTCATCTTCTAGTAGATTTTTCTAAAAACTCAAAATGGGTATCAAATATCGTCAGGTATTTTATCTGCATCTATTGTAGTGATAGCAGTCATGTGGGTTTTCTCATTGAATGCTTTGATTTTCTCAGAAACTCAGTGAGCTAGATATTAATATACCCATTTTACAGAGATGGAAACGAAACAGCATATAAGTTAAGAAAATTGCTCAAAGTTGGTCAAGCAGTGTGGAGCACCATGCCATGAACCCCTGGATTTTCTGCAGTTGGCACTGTGTTTGCAGGGCTGTGGTAGCCGTGGCTCACTGTAGATTGTGAAACAAAGGTGAGGATTTGAATATTGTTGATTTCACCTCTGAGGATGTATCCTAAGAAAATAAAGTGTGTGAAGACTATGAACAGTGATGTTTATCACATCACAAGGTAAAAATGTGAAAAAATGAAAAAGTTGAATGAGAGATGAGATGTCATCCATAACACAGGTATTCAATGAAACATTATTTTCTTATTAAAATATTAATGATAAGAGAAGTGTTCCTGATAACATAATATGTGAATAAAAGCAATAAGTCTATGACATTTCTGAAAATCCCTGGGAAGAATGCTGGTTAGAGGAATGAAAGGAAGACGCATATTGGAGTCCCAGTAACAGGAAGCCCCTCCTTGGCAGGATTTTGGAAACAAGCCAGTCTCATGTGCTCGGGCCTCTTTAGAGGGACATTTGCTTAAATACACAGCTAGTGAAGGTCACTGAGGGCTGCAGCACAGGTATCTTGCATCCCTGACATGAAGCTCTGGTATGTTCTATGTCTACATCTGGTCAACAGTTGCACCGTGTCAGTGAAAAGTCTGCAGCATCAGTCTCTCTCTGGAATCCTCTGCAGACTCCCCGTACCCTCCCGACAGCCAGCAGCTGTCACTGCCGGCTCTGTCTCAAGAGCCTGCCACCCTTCATCTTAATGACCCTCTAGACAAGGCAAATGAGGCAGCTCTGCGGGCCCCTTCTCTTCACCTGGAAATGAATTAGTGGTCCATTAGCTTAATGAGGAGCTCTTCCTGCCTCCCCCACCAGAGGGACTGTGCTTTCAGGAACGTGGAGATGTTTCGGATGCAGGTCACACCCGTGGCCAATCAGAAACTATGGTCCAGGGTTCTTTCTGCCCACTTTCTAACTACGTGGGTGATGTCTGTCTGCTGCTTCATTTTTTTCCCTTTGCAAGCAACTTGTCGTTTGATCTGAATTTAAACAGCCCCGGCTTGCCTGGAGGAGGATAGGTGGGGGGTGGTACGAGTGGTAAATGCTTCTCACAGCTGATATGACAGCCTGGAAGGAACTCTCTTTCCAGTTTCACTCTTGTTTCTGCCTCTGATTCTTTCTTTTAGAGGCTTGGATCAACTCTAACAAACAAGGCGTGGCTGGGAGACTCTCAGGCCCTTTCAGAGTCCTTCTATATATTAACTATAAATTCTTACTGTATGTCAGGTGCTTTGCTAGGTGCTTTTCAAGAATTAGGACATCAAATCCACATAATAATACAGTTTGTTGGAAGCTATTACTATCCCCAGTTTAAAGATGAGAAAACTGAGTCTTAAACAGGTCAAGAAACATGGCCAAGATTTCACGGTCAGTCCATAGCTGAGCATGATAACAGCAGAGCTGGCACTTGCTGAGTGCTTTCTATCTGCTTCGCATGTCACCTATACTAGCTCATTTATCCTAATAACCACCCTGTGAAATAGGCATTATTATTGCCATTTTGGAGTTAAGAAAACTGATGCTGAGATGTTAAGTAAACTGCCCAAGTCTACTTAGTTAGGAAGCGGCAGAAGTGAGGTTTGCACTCACGTAGGTCTGTCTCCAAGGCTAGCAACCGTGATGCTTGGTTTCAGCAAATATTCATTTAGTGCCAGTTAGCAGGCCCTGGGTTGGGTTCTTGGAATCTCAGGTGGAACAGGCCATGCCATTAAAGAATGCATAGTCCAGGGAGAAGGAAACGTGAAATAGACAATTTCAACGTAAGAGAGAAAGCCCAAGGAGTGGACCTTGAAATGTAAAAGGATTCCCATATGTATTAGTCAGGGTTCTCTTAGACGGACAGAACTAATAGAATAGATGTGTGTGTGTGTGTGTGTGTGTGTATATATATATTTAAAGGGGAGTTTATTAGGTATTAACTTACATGATCACAAGGTCCCACAATAGGCTGTCTGCAAGCTGAGGAGCAAGGAGAGCCAGTTCAAGTCCCAAAACTGAAGAACTTGAAAGCATGGGAGAAAGATGTTGGCTGGGAGGTGAAGCCTGTCTCTCTGCTTCACGTTTTTCTGCCTGCTTTATATTCATGGATGGCCGATTAGATGGTGCCCACACGATTAAGGGTGGGTGTACCTTCCCCAGACTGCTGACTCCAATGTTAATCCCCTTTGGCAACACCCAGGATCAATATTGCATCCTTCAATCCAATCAAGTTGACACTCAGTATTAATAATAGCACCAAAAGAGAGGATATTTCATGTAAATATTAAAAGATGAGTTGAGATTAGTTGAATACATGGTTGCTGGTGATGAGACAGAGGCAGGCCTGACAGCTCAAGGCTGTGTAGGATGGACAGGGGGTAGGTGAGAGAGGCTTGAGCCTCAGTTTGTCTGCTAAGTGTAGGGATTTTCAGTTGGTGAAGTGGTTCAAGTAGGCAGTATGCCTATCACTGAAGACATATGCCATGATCAAGAGTTCCAAATTTATCTTAGAAACAACTAACCACAAATGAGCTGCAGAGTGTTATGGTCAGAATGGAGGGAAGAGACTTGAGGGGTCCATTTAGGAGACTTCTGCAACCTCCTAGACTAGACAAGACAAAAGCCTGAAGGGATTCTGTGCTGGCTGCAATTTTCCCCACTGTTTTTGACCCAGGAAGCTGAGCCTCCTTTGGTCTCATGGATGGCACTGTTGATGGGCCAGAATGCTCCCCCTCCACGGCTGGGTTCCGGGAGTCAGGACTGGGTGTCTCCGATGGACAGTTTGCTGTCTCGGCCTGCAGCTTGGATGGCGTTGGAGAGGCAAAGCTGCATTAGCTTCCTTTAGGTCTTTGTTTGTTGACAAAGTTTAAATTTGCAATTTCATGGTTTGGTTACAATGAGGTTAGTTTATAAAATTCATGAGCTGTTAGGGGAGACTCAGAAATCCCTACAGATCAGTGCACACGGTGGCAGCCACTACCAGTGTCGGGAAGCACAGCTGCTCGGAGCTCTCTTTTGTGCTGCTCTAAAGCCATTGATTGGAGACTAATTTCTCCTGGGACAGATTGGGATTGGGAGCCCCAAACTGAAAGAATGTTTAATTCTAGATTTCTTAATTGTTCTGGGAAGGGAGTTCTTGGGAATGGTAGAGCAATGAAAGGAGCAAAGTGGTGGGGTGGTGTGGGTCGGGGTGAGAGTTACAGAGAAAAGAAGCAATTCACTTCTGGTGGCCTTGAAAGACTTACCTGGTAGGAATGTTTTCAGGCTAGCACTCTGTGACTGCGTCCTTTGGGGTAAGCAAAGTTAGAAATACACGAAGTGGTTTCTTATGGAAAGATTTTGGTTCTAACCATGCCTCTAGAAAGCTGGGAGACTCTGGAAAGGTCATTTGCATTGCTGAAGCCATTTCTTGGTCTTGTATTTGAGACCAATAGCAGGATGATTGTAAAGGTATTCCTAAAGAAAGCATTTGAAATGGCAGGAGTCCAGAGTGTGGACTGTGTGGAAGATGAAGAGGGCATAGTGGGGATTTCTGGCAAGGAAATGTATTCTTCAATCTTCGAGCTGGGACTGAACTAGACAGCTTAGTTATTGGTGAAAGGACTGCTATTAAAAATGGATTCTTATTTCTCATAAGTCATATGTACATCGAATACAATTTAAAAGGGACCAAAGGATAATGTAGAGAGCAAGACAAAGTTCCATCCTTTCCCTGTCTACCAGCATCTTGTTCCTCCCCATGGGAGTAGGAGGTGTTATTAGTTCCACATGTTGCCTTACAGAGATAGTCCATGCATTTGCTGTGGATATTTGTATGTGTAATTTTTAAACATTAAGCAGGGTATGATATGTATTATTTCTAACCTTGCTTTTCAGTGGTGCCATTTTGAAATACCATCCATCGCAGAGCCAGTTCTTTGATTCAGTTTGTTTTCAGACTATTTGCAAACTTCTCTTGCACCTCAGAATATTTATGAGCTCTGAGCTTGAAATGACATTAGCAAATTCTGACCCTTCAGCTTCAATTTTTCTGGACTGATGTTTTCCCTCCTAGCAACCAAAATTGATTGTTTGATTTTATGGCCGAGAATTTTTCACTTGTTGATGAACTGAGGAAGAACACAAAGAAGAAAGAAGAAATAGGTGAACTAGGCAAATAGTTACCAATTAATTTGACAGCAAATAGTCAAGGTGGGCGAGGGAAAAGGGTATGATCCAGGAAATATTAAATCAACACACTCACTGACAAGAGCCACATGACAAGAGCGGTTATGAATACCATGAGATTTGAAAGGAACAATTGTGTATTAATCTCATTAAGTATATTGAGGTGGGGGCTTCAAAATTCACAGGCAATTGTCCTGTTTCCAGATTGCCTCCTCTGACTAGAGAGTCACAAATCCCTGGGAATGAACAGCTTGATAGAGCAATGACTGCCAGTCTTTAATCCTAGAACTCCTGTGGGGTTTGCTATGGGAATAAGAAGGCCAATTTAGCCTCATCCATATGTGCCGTGCACTCAGGAATAATGTATTTTGACATGTGTATTTCCTCTAGGATCTCTTTTCACTGCAAAACACCCCAATTTTAGAGAAGTAATTACAAGAATTACATAGGCTATAGAATATTAATTAATGTTCCTTGTAAGTGGAAAGAGTGCTTCTCATGCTATTTCTCTCTTGGTATCTGACATGTTTCTATAATTCGGTAGTTGTTTCCTATCTGTACTGAATGTATTTTTTCTCTCCACCCTGATGACTCTGTTTCCTGAGATGGGATGGCCACCCAAATTTTTTGTATTTTATGCGAGCTTTTGGGTTTTCAAATATCATCTTCTCATAAGTCAAGTTGCAAATTCTTATTTATTTCCTAGGTGTTTGCAATCACTGGTATTAATTTTCATTAACTCATTGGGTTGCCGGCTACATCTGTTCGGTAGCTCCATAGGAATTGCCTGCCATGAACCGAGAGCTATATGGGAAATGTGGCTGGCCGTAATTTCCTCCCAGGACCCTAGAAAGCTACATGGCTAAACATGTAATATGAAAGGTCTTAACAAGTCATTGAATCATTTTTCCAGATTAGATTTCCAAATGTCAAAAGAAACAGCAGCTCATTAAAACCGCAGCTGTAAAATCCACCAACAGCACATGTAGAAAAGTGATTACAGAGCAAGCTTGATTAATTAGGTGTGAAAATTTAGGACCAGCATGGTAATAAATGATGGAACTCACCAGCAGCCTGCTTCCCTTCCACTGTGTTTTGCTGAATGGCCAATTTTCCACTTGTCTATTGTACAGAGATCACATTTCAGAGCTGGTAAAGTTTACATCTAAATCACAGAGCTAACAGAATACCATGCTTGAGATCCGACAGAGTTCTGACTTTGGCTTCATTATCCTCTTTCTTTGTAGCCTTTGATACATCACTGAATCATTCTCAGTCTAATTTACTCCATTTATAGATGGTGAATTTCAGCTCCTACTTAGATACCTTGTCTTTGAATAGAAGCAATTTCATTAAAAACATGAACAAAATGAACTTTACATAATCCTGTGTGTGGCTTTGGGGTCTTTGGTATAAGAGATCCTGTGATATGTAAATATTATGTTCATTGTCCAACATAGTTTGGAAATCTGATGTTCTGGCTTATCAAATTAATCTCTTGAATGGAGTTAAATAACATTTGTAAAAGTGCCTAGCCTGGGGCATGGGGCGTAGAAAGTAGTCAATGAACATTTGATGAATCACCACCACCTGAATGGAAAGAGAAGATTACCAGTTCCAGAGAATGACAATAGAAAACGATATGTTTATCAGGACGGAAATACTATGGTGAGTAGAATATAATCCCTTTTTGATGATTCAAAAGATAGTATTGTGCCTTACTTTAGGGTCATAAATATTAATCAATAGTTACAAATATAGTGTTGATCATATTCCATTTCTTCTAGGCCCCAAACCTTCAGTGACTTCCAATTGACTATAAAAGCCCAATTTTCATGACCTGCTCTTCCAGGGCATTCATTATGCGGCCCCCATGTTATTTCTCACTATTTATCTTTGTGCATATGAACAGCCAAATTACACTGCTCTGTGCTTATGTCCCAGAATTCTCCAATTCCAAGCCTTTGCCACTCATTAAATAATTTTTGGAGCACTTGCTCTGTCCCAGGCACTGTGCTAGATCCTGGGGGAGAGAAATTTAAATATATATAGTCCTTGACTTCCAGTAGCTCTTTGTCTAGTAAGAAGAGACATATAAACACACATTTGTAGTCCAGTGTAATAAACTCAATGATAAATGCTCTACCTTGCTATCTAGCTGCAGAAGTTCATGGCTCCCTTAGCTGCAGTGTCTTTTCCCTTTACTTCACATAAGCCATGTACTCTGACTGCGGCTAGAATCATATGCTTGCCTGGAACAGCCCCCTTTCCAAAATTTCCCTCTCAGCAAGCCCTCTTCTGACTAATTCCTCTGTGCTGCGGCTTCCCTCCATTATTCTCAAGTCTCATTGCAACTGTCAATCTTTTGCTTCCACTATTTTTTTTTTCTCCTTTTCCACTCCCTTCTCTACCAAGCCTGAACTCTGTGGAATATTCCTGAAAATTTTGATGGCTCTCTGGACAGTACCCTAAACTCTGTTATTCTGCCATAAAATCCTGGATCAATCCTTTTGTCTACCTTCTGCGCTCTATAATTATCCTTTGTGTAGTTTTGAGGACATCTGGCCAGGCAAATATCACTACCAAGACCATGTTCCTTCAGTTCATTTGGTCACTGGTGCTACCCAGAAACCCTTTACATGTTCCTCATTAGCTGCCAAATGACTGTTTCAGAATTTCTTCTTTCTTCTGTAATGGACATATAAAGCACCTTGTATTTAAGAGTCTGAATCTTATTTCCAAGAAACGTGTTGCTGGTAAAATGCTTTAAAGTGTGTGTGTGTGTGTGTGTGTACGTGTGAGAGAGAGAGAGAGAGACAGAGACAGAGAGACAGGCAGAGAGATGATCAGACCTGCAACTCAGCTAGATTCTTTCTGAAAGATGTTTAGAGGTAGGTTTCAGGGGTCAAGACTGGAGTGGAGGCTGGGTACGGTGGCTCACGCCTGTAATCCCAGCACTTTGGGAGGCCGAGGTGGGCAGATCAAGAGGTCAAGAGATCACGACCATCCTGGCCAACATGGTGAAACATCCTCTCTGCTGAAAATGCAAAAATTAGCCGGGTGTGGTGGTGGGCACCTGTAATCCCAGATACTTGGGAGGCTGGGGCAGGAGAGTTGCTTGAACCCAGGAGGCAGAGGTTGCAGTGAGCCAAGATCGCACCACTGCACTCCAGCCTGGCGACAGAGTGAGACTCCTCTGTCTAAAAAAAAAAAAGACTGGAGTGGAGAGCCTGTTAATGTAATGTAGGCAAGGCTAATAAGGGACTGAGCTAGGGTCTTGGTAGGAGTGACAGGAAGGAGGAGATAGATTTGAGAAATATGTAGTGAGTAAAATCAGCAAACTCCAGCTGAGGCAGAAAATATAGGAGAAGGTGACTTCTTAGGGAGAAAACTAATGATTTTTCATTTTCAACATGTTGAGCTGTAGTTGCCTGTGGGATATATGATATATGTGTCTGAAGCTCAGGGGATGAGGCCAGGGCTAGAAATATAGATTTAGGAGTCGTCATCATATAGATGATAATTAAAATCATGTGAATGACTGTGGTTATCCAGGGAGCATGTGGAGTGAGAAAACCAGCGGATGGAGGACAGAACCCTGTGAAACGACAGCCTTTACAGAGCAGATGGAGGAAGATGAGCCCACGAAGGGGCCAGAGAGAAATCATCCAAGGTACAAGGAGAGCCAGGGAACATGGTGTCATGGAAGCCTCAAGAAGGAAGGAATGATTAATTACATCACATGTAGCATCGAAACCCAATCAGATTAGGATCTTAAAACGCCCATTACATTTGACATTTAGTAGCTCCTGAGTGACATTTTCTGAGAATATATTCAATTGAAAGTGAAAGCAGAAGCCAAATTACTGAGGATTGGGAGGGGAAGAACGGGATTCAGTTAGTATAGGTCTCACCTGAAAATGACAGGTTAGAAGGGGAAGAGGTAGACTGGATGGCCACTACCTAGTTATTAGGTAGAACAGATGGTTGTGGAATAGCTGATGCTGTGTCCTTCTGTTGCAAGGTCCTTCATAACTGCTCCACAGTTTTACACGTCATTCAAGGAATTATTAAATGAATAGTTTTTCCATGAAATCGCTGAAGATCTTCCCGTGGGGAAGTATTATCTCCCTTCTCTGAACTCTCACAACTCCAAATGTATGGCTCTGTTAAGACATTCACTTCTATTTTACTTTAAACCTCATATGATGGTTATTTATGTATATACCCAATTTTTAGATCATTATGTACCTCAAATATACCTTATATTTGTTCAATATTTATTTTCCAGTGTTCTATATGCCTATACTTTAGAACGTAAAGTAGCCAACAGAATGCTGTCAGACCAGCAGGAATTCAATAATTATTGCAGGAATATATCAACCTGAACATCAATCATAACTACATAGAAATGTTTTGGAACTTCGGTTAGCACCAAGTTTTTTGTTTTCTTTTTTTAATACTTTAAGTTCTAGGGTACATGTGCACAACGTGCAGGTTTGTTACATATGTATACATGTGCCATGTTGGTGTGCTGCACCCATTAACTCGTCATTTACATTAGGTATATCTCCCAATGCTATCCCCTCCCCACTCCTCCCACCCCACAACAGGCCCCAGTGTGTGATGTTCCCCTTCCTGTGTCCATGCGTTCTCATTGTTCAATTCCCACCTATGAGTGAGAACATGCGGTGTTTGGTTTTTTGTCCTTGTGATAGTTTGCTGAGCATGATGGTTTCCAGCTTCATCCATGTCCCTACAAAGGACATGAACTCATCATTTTTTATGGCTGCATAGTATTCCATGGTGTATATGTGCCACATTTTCTTAATCCAGTCTATCATTGTTGGACATTTGGCTTGGTTCCAAGTCTTTGCTATTGTGAATAATGCTGTAATAAACATACGTGTGCATGTGTCTTTATAGCAGCATGATTTATAATCCTTTGGATATATACCCAGTAAAGGGATGGCTGGGTCACATGGTATTTCTAGTTCTAGATCCCTGAGGAATCGCCACACTGACTTCCACAATGGTTGAACTAGTTTACAGTCCCACCAACAGTGTAAAAGTGTTCGTATTTCTCCACATCCTCTCCAGCACCTGCTGTTTCCTGACTTTTTAATGATCGCCATTCTAAGTGGTGTGAGATGGTATCTCATTGTGGTTTTCATTTGCATTTCTCTGATGGCCAGTGATGATGAACATTTTTTCATGTGTTTGGCTGCATAAATGTCTTCTTTTGAGAAGTGTCTGTTCATATCCTTCACCCACTTTTTGATGGGGTTGTTTGTTTTTTTCTTGTAAATTTGTTTGAGTTCATTGTAGATTCTGGATATTAGCCCTTTGTCAGATGAGTAGATTGCAACAATTTTCTCCCATTCTGTAGGTTGCCTCAATTTTTAGATCATTAAGTACCTCAAATATACCTTATATTTGTTCAATGTTTATTTTCCAGTGTTCTATATGCCTATATTTTAGAACGTAAAGTAGCCAACAGAATGCTGTCAGGCCAGCAGGAATTCAATAATTATTGCAGGAATATATCAACCTGAATATCAATCATAACTACATAGAAATGTTTTGCAACTTTGGTCAGCATCGAGTTTTGTTAATAGAATCAATTTACAGAAGGTGACCTGTAAGTAATATTTTTACCCTAATTGTTGACAAAGTTCTTTAGCTTGGGCTTCTGCTATACATGGTCCTTGAAAAAATGTGAAGTTGAATTTCCCACAAAGGTAGCAATTCTTACCTCTCTGTGGTATGGTGATTTGAAATTGTTGGGAAGAAAAGTCAGCTGGAAGGGCTTGGATGTGATACTCTCATATCTTTGATAACAAACAATACCTTTAACAAAAACTACTCTTACAGGATTGGCTCAAGAGAGTCCTTTATAGAAGTCTAAGCAAACTTTTCTCTTTTTGTGTCATTTTAGAGGGTAATGGCTGTCAAGTCCCAGTTGTCCCAATATTTAATTTATATGAATAATTACAGACATTTGGATATTCTCATAAGATTTCTTTAGAAATCCACATGGATGCCTTTGTTTTTGTTTCCTGGAAAGTCGCTGTTGGGAGAGGATGTGGAAAGACAGGGTTATCTATCCCTATGTCTTCCCAGAAATCCCAGCACTAGGATAACGGTTAAATGGTTTTCTTCTAAAAGTGAGGGAATTTTAGAGAGAGAGACTAGGCACTTACTAATTGAAGGGCATTTATTTCCTTTTCAAAGGCAGTCTCATATGGGGCCTGCTTTTACCCAAAGCAGGAGGAAACCGTGATTTCGATGTTTTTCTGTGTGAGCAGAGGAAGCTGTTTTGGACACAGCTGTATTGACAGTCACCCATTTCAGTCCCCACCGATGGTGCAATGTCCCCTCACCTGTGAGTGTCTGCAAGGGAAGGATTGAAGTAGCAGTGGGGCTGGCCTCATGGGCCCGTGATGCTCAGAAGGGCCTCTTGACCGGTTTAATGCTCTGCTGCTGCTGACTTAAAATTCTTAATAATTTTTGAACAAGGGAGTCTCCATTTTCATTTTGTATTTGGCCCTGAAAATTATGTAGGCTGTCCTAAGTGTCAGCACTGGTCCACGCTGATGGTGGATCCTCAGCTCCACTTGCGTACATGACTAAATGACTCCTCGGGGTCCTGTTGCTGGTAACGGCACCTCATCTCCAGGGGTGCTGGGGAAGAGTGAGAATGCTGAAATGCTCACTTGTTAGTCTTCTTGAAACAGCTCAGCATGTTCACCAGCCAGCAGCATCATCTTCATATAAGATAACCTGAACATTCTACGTACTTAATGAGACGACTAGAGTGTCTGTTCCAATTACCTTTTTGGGGAAAAAGAAAGGAGCATGCTGGCATGAATGAATAGCAGCTGAGTGTTCATTTAAAAGGTCAAGTCTATTCAGTCTCTCCACTTGGTGCGCTGGTCTCCCTGCCCCACTCTTGGCACTTTAATCAGATGCTTGTTTCGCAGTCCAATGTGGCACACCCAGGGTTCGATGGGGCCAGTACATTGTGCATTTATTTGGATTAACGTGTCCTATATTAAGTTTTCTTTTCAAAGAGGCTTATGCAGAGCATGAGATAATGAAGTTTCTGCTGCAGTGCCATCAAGAGGCAGGCAGAAAAGCATTTGCTGGATAGAAGACACTTTAAGATTGTGAATCAAACAAGTGAGCCCAAGCCTGCCTGGGGAGTGATTTTCTTAAAACAGCAGTGACAAAATCTCATACAGATGCAAAGAAGATGCCTGGAAGCCTGGAGCCATCCTTCATTTTGGATGACCGCTCAAGACGGCAAATATTTGTGGGGAAGTTACAAGCTGCCAATAGCGGCGTGGAACTTACAGTGGAAGCCTAATTCGAGTGTTAGACAAGGATGGCAGGGCAGAGCTGCGTGATTAAGTTAATATGTATTGATATTTCTCCCGTTGTTTTGACTTCCTAGGCTGTTTAAATTCACTCTTGCCACAACAAAATACAAAAGAGGCTGCAATGACATTGATTTTTTGGAAATCTTGCCTCTGAAAGATAGTGTGTTTTTTGTTCTGTGTACGTGTGTGTGCTTGTGTGCTTGCACTTCAGCGCTGACAGGAAGGCAGAAATGTTACTATTGTGGCACAGATAATTACGTTAAATTATTGAGCATAAATTATCAAGGGAAATACATTTTGATTGTGAGCATCAATCAATTTTATGTGTTATGAAATTGCCACCATTTGAGTTTGCTGAGGTGACTTATTTCTGGCAGCTGTGAGCCCATGATAGTTTGAAAATAGACACTCTGCTGTCTCAGGTCTGCATCAAGACCTGGACTCCTTGATTCATAGGGGGAAAGACCACAAGTGTGAAGGGGTTTGTGTGTGTAAAGAAACACCCATTTCGCCGGGCGCGGTGGCTCACACCTGTAATCCCAGCACTTTGGGAGGCCAAGGTGGGCAGATCACGAGGTCAGGAGATCGAGACCATCCTGGCTAACACAGTGAAACCCGGTCTCTACTAAAAATACAAAAAATTAGCCGGGCGTGGTGGCGGGCGCCTGTAGTCCCAGCTACTTGGGAGGCTGAGGCAGGAGAATGGCGTGAATCCGGGAGGCAGAGCTTGCAGTGAGCTGAGATCACGCCACTGCACTCCAGCCTGGGCCACAGAGCGAGACTCTGTCTCAAAAAAAAAAAAAAAAAGAAAAAAGAAAAGGAACACCCATTTCACACTCTTTAACCTGAGGCAAATGAGATTTTACTAGGCCCACATTCCTTCAACAAGGCTTTAGCCACACGCAGATTTAGCCCCTTTGTTTATCATGGCCTGCCATACCTGTGCTTCCAATTCAGAAACAAATTGAGCTGCAAACTTCCAGCCTATTCCTGCACCATGAAATATGCCTCATCATAATTGAAAAAGATTTGTTTAGTTTTAGCAAACAGACAATACCCTATTATCTAGCCATCTCACTATTATCTAAATGGAAAGAACCAATAATAACTGTAATCAGAATGTCTACATACCTGAATGTTAGTCTCTGCATTTTATACTTGGAGTTTCTGAGGTGGGGGGAGGGGTGCATCTGTAGATACATAGATTAGATGCACCTATATGCAAATGTGAATGCATATATTATATTCACATTTTAATATAGATGCATCTAATCTAGGGATTTTCAATATTCAGAACAAAGTAATAATTCTTCTCTTAGGAAACCCAAGTCAGAGAAGCCAGCAAGTTGTCTTTCTTCCCCAGATTGTAAGCCCTGCTCAGCCCTTCCCTCTCTGTGGGCAGACAGCAGGGCGGGGCGGAAAGCCGCAGCCCGTGGAGGACTGCGTTCCCTCTCTCACTCTCTGTTTCTGTGGTTGAACAATTTTTGGGGGCAGAGAGAAGTTACTTGACTATTTTGGTTTGGAGGGACTACTGGTCAGACTGTAGGGAGCAAAAAGCAGCAGAGACCAAGATGGTGATCGTGAAGGAGAATGACCTATCAGCTGTGCCAAAAAGGACTTTAAAACAACACTGGCTGAGCCACACTGACCCCAGCTTGCTCTTAGACGTGCTGGCTCTTTCCTCCTGAGGATGGCACGTGCCCTGGGACCTGCAGGCGGGGCTGTGGGGCCCGAAAGCACAGTCTCTGGGGCAGACTGCTGCGGTCTGAGTCCTGGCTCTAGTTCTATAGCTGTGTGACTTTTGGCAAAGTATTTAACCTCTTTCTGCCTTGGTTTCCCCACCTGTGAAATGGGGAAGATAACAGTACTCACCTCAGAGGTCTGTTAAATGAAATAAGGTAATATATAGAAAATGGCTAGAAGAGGATTTGGCACATTGAAAAAACAGTATGTGTCTTAGTTGTTTATCTATATATAGACAATTCAGAATGCGGCAATCACCCCTCATATTGGCATTCAGGAAATAGCTATAATGGTAACTTCATATTTAAATCTATATCTACTCTTTGATTTGGGAAAAAAAAGTTTCAGCATTTCTTCCACAAATGGCTTTTAACTGTTTTTATTTTCCCCACCCCAGAGTGGGGTACATATTTCAGTCAAATTTCTGAAAACTTTATAGGACTCCCAAAAATGAATGGGGTTGTTGAGCTGTCTCCAAAGGAGGTAGCACCCTGTGAGTCTTGAGGAGAAAGCCAATACTGGGAGTTAAAATGACCCCAAATTATTCTGAATTGAAGCAGGTATTTAAAATGCTCTTTAAAAAAGGATAAATACAAACAAGCAATCAAAGATGAAATGATTGGAAGGTCTGAAGTTGTCACTCGCAGATAACGTGATGATGTACAAACAAACCGCAGAAAATTAAACCATTGTAACTAAAAGCAGAGGCCAGTGAAGTTTTCAGATACAATATTAACTTAAAAAGATCAAACACATTTCTGCATACTAGCAGTAACAAGCCAGAAGACTTTTAGAATCCAAGATACGACCTATAACAACCAAAAACAAAAGCAACATATGTAGCAAAGAATACAATCAATATTTAAGAAAGAATATAAAAATCTGTTGTGGATATTTAGAAATAATACAAATATATGTTCAATCATTTCATACTCTGAATAGGATAATTTATCACAATAAGGATGTCAATATTCCCCGATTAATCTCTACATTCAATGCAAATCAAATGTCCAATTAAAGTACTAGCTGAATTTTTTTTAGACAGGGTCTCACTCTGTCACCCAGGCTGGAGTGTGGTTGTGCTGTCTTGGCTCACTGCAACCTCCGCCTTCTGAGCTCAAGTGATCCTCCCACCTCAGCCTCCCAAGTAGCTGGGACCAAAGGTTCATACCACCATGCCAGGCTAATTGTTTTGTATTCTTTTTGGTAGAGACAGGGTTTTGCCATGTTGCCCAGGCTGGTCTCAAACTCCTGAGCTCAAGTGGTCTGCCTGCCTTGGCCTCGCAAAGTCCTGGGATTACCAGTGTGAGCCACCATGCCTGGACTAGCTGGATTTTTTTTTTTTAAAAAACAGAACTCAATAAAAGCATTCTAAACATATACGAGAGGACAAAGGTCCATGCATAGCTAAGTCAACTTTATGGAAGGAGAGATGTGCTGCATAGTTATAGTAGTTAAAACATGTGGACTGTAAGAACAGACAAATAGACCAATGGAGCAAAAGACAGTCTTCAGAGATAGAACCAAACTGATTTCATAAATTTTATAGGTGGTACTAAAAACAATCGGGAAGGGGCTGTCTCTTTAACAGATGTGATGGAGAACCTGGCTTACAACATGGAGAAAAATAAAACTGGATACCTCACTGGAACCACCTACGAAGGTGGACTCCGTGTTAATTACAGACCTAAATCTGAAAGGTAAAAAGTTAACAGAAAGTAATGTTGGGGGATCTTTGTGACCCAGGGTGGGGGAAGACTTTTTAAAACACTAGAAGTGCAGAAAGTACATAAAGGCAAAATTGGATTACAGTAAGATTAGGTGCTCTGTTCAACAAAAGATATCTTGGATAAAATCAACACTGAGAGATTGAGAGGTGATATGCAGGATGATAAGCTGATGAGATTAATACCTAAAAAATCTTGAGACTCAGCAAGAGAAAGACAAGAGCTCTAAAAGAAAAATGAGATATGAATAGCAAATTTGTATAAGATGAACCCAAATTAAACCAAACAAGCAATACAAAGAGATGCTAATTTTTTTGAAATTAAAGAAAATGGAAATCCCCATATAACTGACAATAATGAGGAAGCTGGGTGATATGTCGATGACGGTGAGGGGATACAGGAACCCTCACGGGGGGAGTAGAGACTGAGATTGCCATTGTGAAGAGTAATCAGAAAGTACTTGCTTAAATTAAGTATACATATACCCTACTGTCAAGCAGTTTCCTCCTAGGTGCATATCCCAGAAAACTTCCAGGCCAGGTCCAAGGATGCTCATCACAGCATTGTTCATGGTAGAGGAGAGATACATATCAAGGCAGGAATGGATAAATAAAGCATGACGGAATCACACTGTGAATTACAATGACACATTTAGAAGCAACAGAACAGATCTACCCAGCACAGCATGGCTAGATCTTAAACCCACAGTGTTCAATGTAGAAAGAAACTGAATGAGGTCTATAGCACAATACAGTATTGGTAGAGTGAAATACATTTAAGCAAATCAAATTACATGTTTTACAAGATCATGTGTAAATGAATGTGTGTATATGTGTGTGTGCACGCTCACCTCTCTCTCTAACATGTTTACATGGTTGCTTAGGGGAGAAAAGGACAGAGGAGTGAAGAATGGCACAAAAATGGGGCTGTGTATGAACTTAATGGTGTAAGTGTGCCCATAAATAAGGCTTATAATTAACTCAACTCTCTGCACGTGAGGTCAAAGTTAAAGGGCTGGGAAGAAACGTTTGAAGAGTTTAGGAACCAGCCTCTACCATGTCCCTACCAAAACCCTGTTAAAGACCATCCAGCAAGGCTGCCTTACATACAACCCAAAAGTCTCTGTGTTGCAGATGATTCCTCTGCTGCTGCTGTGAGCAGAAACTCTGATTTCTCCTGTACTGAGGTTGATGTGACTTTATTTTTGGCATAGAGCCACTTTTCCACAAGTGGAATATCAAGGCGTTCCTCTCCACCAGAGCAATTTGGGAATTTCATTTAGCTTCATTATGATAAAACTTCACTCAACCTGAGTGCATGATAAGCAACTTCTGTTGCATTTTCCATATTCGTGTATCTAAGGAGAAGGCAAGTTGCTCTCCAAATTTATGCAGATGCTAGAATTCTAAGATGAAAAATAGTGGGAAAAACAGTTCACAAGTCTCAGATGCTAAATAACAACAGCGAGGATTTGAAAACTGTTTCCAGATTTCCAGAAAATCTTTAACTTCATCAAGAGATAAATCAAATTGTAGGTGCTATTGACAGCTATTTAAGCTGGAGGATGGCACATCTTGATTGAGAAAAGCAAATTAAAAGAGGCAACCAATGAACCCTTTATGCATGTATCATTTAATCTATTTTCACAGACTTTCTAGGTTTTTATTATACTTTCTAGAAACTTAATTATTAGAGGTCGCCATTTTTTAAAGTCAAATTTATCTGTTAAAAACTCTAAATTTGGCCGGGCACGGTGGCTCACACCTGTAATACCAGCACTTTGGGACGCCAAGGTGGGCGGATCACGAGGTCAAGAAATCGAGACCATCCTGGCCAACATGGTGAAACCCCGTCTCTATTAAAAATACAAAAATTAGCTCGGCGTGGTGGTGCGTGTCTGTAATCCCAGCTACCTGGGAGGCTGAGGCAGGAGAAGCGCTTGAACCTGGGATACGGAGGTTGCCGTGAGCCGAGATCGCGTCACTGCACTCCAGCCTGGCAACAGAGCGAGACTCTGTCTCAAAAAACAAACAACAACAACAACAACAAACAACAACAACAACAAAAGCCCCCTAAATTTACAAAGAAAGGAAAGATAAAAACATAAATGGAGTACATCACTCTCCTTTCTGAGATGCGTTAGACATTTTTGGAAACTAGAATATTCTATGTGCATTCAGAAATGCCATGTATTTATTATACCCTCTATATGGCTACTAATGAGTATTAAATAAAATACTCATTGAAATAAAAGGTTAATTAAGCTCAAAATGGTAATGGACTTCCATGTTATGCAGGGTATTTCTCAAAAGCATTTCCTATGCAGGTAATTTGTATGCATTATTTTTATAGTTTCTTTCATTCATTCATTTATTCATTCTTGAGTCTTTCATTCATTAAGTATTGAGTGCCTGTTCCATGCCAGGGACTGTTCAGCCTTTGGTGGCACCCTCACTGGTCTGCTTGTCCACTGCAGGGGCCATGCCTGTTTGTAGTCCCAGAACCAGCAGAGTTCACAGAAATAGGATGCTCTTAACTTTTTTTTTCTCAGCTCACTGCAAGCTCCGCCTCCCGGGTTCACGCCATTCTCCTGCCTCAGCCTCCCGAGTAGCTGGGACTACAGGCGCCCACCACCACGCCCGGCTAATTTTTTTGTATTTTTAGTAGAGACGGGGTTTCACCGTGTTAGCCAGGATGGTCTCGATCTCCTGACCTCGTGATCCACCCGCCTCGGCCTCCCAAAGTGCTGGGATTACAAGCGTGAGCCACCGCGCCCGGCCTGCTCTTAACTTTTAAGGGGGCATTAGGTCCCGTCCTCCAATTCCATTGAGACGTTGCCCATATTCTTTTTCAAGACTTTTTAGGGAGGTCCTTTGTCTGACTTCCTGTATCTCTGTACCGTGTTCTTGACTCAGTATTTAATACCAAGTGTTTAATAGTATCAGTGCAACTATATTTCTTACTCTTTGTGAGAAAATGTAGTTTCTATCATTATTCTTCAGTACCTGCGCAGGGGTGGTGGGGGCGGGATGGGGGGAAGAGTAGCAATTGTTACTCTGTATCAGGCACTGTTCTAAAAATTTTACATGCTTTTAGTCAACTTGGCCTTACTGTGACCCTCTGAGTAGCTAGACAATCACCCAGCTCACATCACTCAGATGCTAAACAAAAGCAAGTAAGTCAAAAACTGCTTCCAGATTTTCAGAAAATCTTTAACTTCATCAAAGGGATAAATCAATTTGCAAGTGCTATTGTCAGCTACTATCATAATAATTAATATTAGCCCCATTTTACAGATAAGAAAGCTGAAATCTAGAAAGTTTAAATGACGTGCTCAAGGCTGCATAGCCAGAAAGCAAAGGAGACGTGAATTTCATGACGAGACATGGTTGAGTGTACTCACTTTTTCCAAATGAATCTCCATTCCTTTAGACATGACCTGGAGGATAGAGGATACTGTGCCCAAGCTTCTCCCCTCCCTCCTGCTGCTCTGAGGTGAAGTCACCAGTGCCCCACTGCAGATCCACTGTTCCAGCAAACGGGTCCAAAATAGTGTTCTGAAATCAGAGTTCCTAAATTTTGATGGGAGAGAGAGAGCCCCAGGGAAGGAAAGAGGGATAAGTTTGGGTTGCAGAATGGTCAGATCATAGAGATGAAGATTCTACATGAGGGAGGGTAGATGCTGCCCATGAGAGTCCACTGGGAAAATATTAGTGCTAATTGGACAAACTGAGCTGGTGAACACGTGATAGAGCAATTCACCCTGGCAGGACAGGAGAGGCTTGCCCCCTTTGCTTCTACTCATCCGTTTTGATGGAAGGCCTCGCTCTCCGGTTTCCTCCCATTCCTGCCCCATTGAAGGGGAATTTGTGGAGGGCAAACAATCCATTTCAGAAACTTGGGATAGGTTGACTCTGACTTAAACTCTAAGGTGTACCTTGCAGAATTGGCCACAGCTTATTTTATTTGGCAGTGAAGAATAGCAACGGAGAGTTCATTCTTATTTTTTTCTTTTCCCTCTTCTTAAGCAAGAGGTTTCTTGTATGTAGACTAGCTCTCATCACTAACATTTTGATGAAATTAGAAGCATACATATTAATGCCACTTGTTTTTCCAAATTTCCCAGAGAATGGTCTTGAAGTACAATGTTGTAGGTTCTGTCAAACTCACACGTCAGCTAGGAGCTGCTTGAGAGCTGAATTTATTATCTGAATAGCTCCTTGTGCCCCATCCACACCCATGGGGACCCAGCAGTGTCGCCCAGAGTCTGCTGAACCCTCGGTGGTGCCACCCTCTCAGGAATCCTGCCTGTGCCTTTGGCTCATGGCTGCTGATTGAAGTCTGTGGCATATGTCCCCTATATATAGAAATGCACATATCTATACGCGGCTATGGAGCTACAGATAGGCACACTGACACCCCCACACGTGAATCTGTGCAAATTTTTTTCTTGACTTTTTCCTTCAACCCAGTGATTTCCTAACGATCTGTTACCCATCCAAGACAGATTGCTTTCCATGGTTCAGCAGTCCCAGCACAGACATTCATTTTAATCAATAGAGCAGTCAAAAGAAAGAATAGATTTACTTGTTTTTTTCTTTTTTTACATTTAGTTGGAAATTTTCAAGTGATTACCAACTTGTGTAGATCTCAAAGTTTAGGAAGCACTGTTAGCTAAGCACATGGACCTGGCATAAGTGCACACACGTCACCAGGCAGGATGTGGGTCTGCAGAGAGGCTGGGCTGGGGTGGAATGATGCAAACTGTTCCTGTGGTACAGCCTAGTTCCCTTCATTTCTCTCTTACATCATCAGCACTAAACTCCGAATTCCCAGGCATGTCTCTAGGACCCAGGGCCTGTCTTTCATCTTCACCCTCATTGCCAATACCTTAGTCCAGGCTGGCATCATCATTCCCTTGTGCTGCTGCACATCTGGGCTCCTTGCCTTTGGTTCCTCTTCCAACTGTTCTTTGAATTAGCTTTCTAAAGAAAAATATAACCATGCCACTTCCTTGCTCAAAAACTGTATCTAAATCTCCACTGTCATGTGGCCTTCAGCTTGTTACTTAAACTCTGGATGTCAGTTTTTAAATCTGCAAAATGGGAATAAGAAGTCCAGATCCTTAGCAAAGAAGGCAGAGTTCTCAGCCTCTACTGAGTCAACTAGTCTCTGAACACGCTATGCCTTTTCCTATAACTCTGTCTCTATGGCAAACTTGTACCCTTCCTTCAAGACTCAGGGCAAATGCCTCCCCTCCTGCAAAGCCATCACTCTTTGGAAAATTGTGTCGCAGTTCCAAGTTCCTCCTGCCTGTTTGTTCGGCATTGTTTGATGACAACACTGGCCATCGGTGGTCTCTGGGCTGTTGGCTCCATGATGGCAGTAGCGTGCCTCATCTTTCTCTCCACCACAGCACCCAGCACAGTGCCTAGTGCAGAGTCCAGCAAACAGCGTAGATGAGAGAGCAAAGTGTATGAGCCTGGAAGGAGTCTGGATCAGGTAGCCATGTCTCAGCACTGCTCTTCTTTATGTAAAAGTCTTACTTGGCTAAGAAACTTAGATGGAAGTTATCCTATTGGTTGGTATCGGTTGGATTCCAAAGCCTTCCTAGATCCCTGCAGGCAAATTGTTAAGAGAGAAAACCACTTTGGGGGCCAATCTGGAATGGGTTGGAAACACTTCTGTATTCTCCTTTGATGCACTTAAAGTGGTGCAAATCATTTTATGGACTGTCCTGTATTTTGCTGGTAGGACTATGATTTTATGGGGTGCATGTTGTCACTCTCCTTTCACCAGGGGAGAAACTGAGGCCTTAGAGCAGTGTCTTCTCAACTGTGTTTGCATGAAACATTACTTGGAGCAGCCTTAAAAACTCCTGCTACCCAGACCAATTATATCAGAATGCTGGGGGTGGGCCCAGGCATGAGTTTTGTGAAAGCTCCCCACGCGGCTCCGATTTGCAGCCAAGTTGCAAACACTGCCCTGGAGAATTTAGATTCCATATCCATGGTGACTGCGAGGTGGCGGAATCGATGCTGGAACCCCAGTCTTTGGTGCTAGGCTTACTTCCAGGACTCGCTCTGTCTCTTTGTTATGACTGTGCACCTACTACACAGAATCAAGCTCCATCCCAGAGTGCCCCGCTCCCTCTGCTGTGGCAGGGGAGGGTCTTCTGGTCTCTTTTTCCTCAACTGTAAACTAGAGACACTGAAACTTCTCTTACAAAGCTTCTGTTTGAATCCAATGACATGAGGCCCTATAGATGGGAGCAACTTTTAAATTAGAGGGTCGTGTAATATTATAAAATGAAGAAATAGTAATCCCATCATGAAGAGAGATCATGAGCAGATTGGCTTCTTATGGGAGACTTGGTGTGAGCCTGAAGCTGAGAAGCTGGAGCTTTGAGGTGGACGGATGCAGCATTCCCCTCCACGCAGCCGTCTGGGAATGGGAATTTTCAGCACCAAGTATTTACAGCTGTCCTCTAAGTCTCACCTTAGACAAGGTGTCTTCTTAGTATGTTGTTCCAGTCAGCTTTCTGCTGCCAAGGATGTAGTAATTTGCCTAACCCTGAAAAGAGACCAAACGCAGACAGAGTATTCTGCAGGCAAAATCATACTTAGAGTGTCTCAGGTTATCAGAGTAAGTGGTAGTTGTCTGATTATAAAGTGGAAAGATATTATTCAGACATGGATGTATCTGTAATCAGCAGTGATGAAAAAGGAGATATACAGGAAGTGAATGGTAATTAGAGGGGACTTGGGGGACATTTTTGCCTAGGTGTATTGAGTCTCTCTTCTGCCTAGAGAATGACCCATTGCTTAGAATTTCCAGGGACCTGGGGACCCATTAGCGTTGCAATTCTCATATAGCTTGGAAATGTGGATGCAGGCACTCTATTTTTGGAAGGATTCAAACAGCGTCATTCTTGAAAAGATCTTGTCAGTTTGTTATGTGATCAAGAAAAATACCAAATAAGAACCTATTCACCAGTCGTTGCAGAGGATAATTAGGCTGCAGCGTCCTCCTCGCCTATGTTCAGGAGAGTTATTCTGAGAAGTCTGAGACTGAAGGGATTTTGAGATGAAGAATTGCACTTCCAAGGGAAGGAACACAAGTAATTTGATCTGGTTGTGGGACTATCAGACCGAGAGCATGGAGACCTGATTTGATTTTTCATCTGCCAGCTGACTGACTTGCAAGGTCATCTTTTTGTTTTTAGGCTTATTTAGCTCTTAGCTACTAAACAGACATATATTGAGAATCATATGTTGAGAGTCAGAAGAAATGTTATCTGACTCTTTTGAACCCTGATACTTAGCATTTAACACATAGATATTTTTGATGGCTTGTAAAAGAGCCCAGCTTTTCTACCCTGACTGGTGACCCTAGTGTCTCAACAAAATAAGCATCTGAAAGTTCATGGGGTTCTGTGAACATGGCCACAGTGTGAACAGTTGATACACACGTGCACAGAAAGCCACCGTCGATACTTCAGTGATTGAGAGACCTCTTTTTTTGTGATGATGTATAGCCTGACCTCAGGAACTGAGGATATGTAAAGACCCTCTCCCTAATTATGATCGCTTCTTCTTCACTGGCAGCAAAGCAGAGACAACCTTGTTTCATATGCAAATTGCAGGAAACATTCCACCTGTCCCTGTAGTTTCCCTTGACTTAGAAAGTCATTCATAGGCCCACTATTGTCTGCGTGGCGGGGTGGGGGGGAAGGAACATTCACAGGCCCTCCTCACCCCTTTAAATGGATGTTTAATAAGCTTGGAAATGCGATTGCCTCCAAGAAAGAATTAGAGCCTGTCTGCTTAGATGAATATGAAACTTTAAAATAGTCCAAGAAGACCCCTACAATCCCTGCTAAATAAGATTTGATTTCTCTTTAAGCTGTTTTTAATAGCTGGAATTACAGAACATTGCTGTTTACCAGCTAATAGGTTTGTGAGCCGGCGGCTGGCTTTGTGCTCAGGGTGACACCGTTTACACCTGTATTCACAAAGCCATCCCTCCCATTGGTGTAAGCTCAGCTTATTGCTTCTGGAGTGTCTTCCCTGTCTGCTTCTCTCTCTCTTCCTATTTTCCCGTCTTGTCTCTGTCCCTGTCTCTGTGTCTTTCTTTCTCAATATGTTTATTTTGTCTTTTAGGGGCAGGGGGAGCAAAGCAGTTTTATCCAAATTCTGCCTTTAGTCTGTTATGCTTTAGAACCAGGAAATGGGGAAAAAGAAAGAGTCCTAGACAACTTAGCTGTGATGACTCATTAAGAGAAATGTGGGCCCCATGCAGGCCAGGCGCTAATTGCCCCCAGGAGAGCAGGCCTTCCACTGTGCATTCTGTTCTGTGATGTGGCCCAGATCACAAAACACACAAACTTACAATCTAAGCCTCATACCGTGCGGAAGAGGCAGCTGAGAGGTTTGGGTCAAATAGGAAGAGACAGACTGCTCTTTAAACCTGTGTCTTCCACCCAAAAATACGAACGACAATTAGTTATAGTGATCAATATTAATAAAAGATTGTATTAGTGCTATCTTTGAGCACTAACAACGTGTCAAACGCTGAATTTTGTATGAATTTAGTCCTCTTGACAGCTTTTTGATATGGATGGAATCATTCCCGTTTTACACATAAGGGACCTGAATAACCTCCTCACACTGAGGCTGAGGCAGAACTTGCAAAGGGCTGAGCAGGACTGGAACACAAGACCATCTGACTTCAAATGCGATGCTCATAGACTACTGACAGTGGGCACTTGCACGGCATGGGCTGCCTCAAGAACCCTTCTGAACACTGTGTCTGTATTTACACATCCAATCTTCACAACAACCCTACGTGGGAGGCACTTTTATTATTTCCCATTTTCCAGCGGAAGAAATGGAGGCACAAGAGGTTATGAACCTTGCCCAAACCACACAGCCCTGGCAGGATGTGAGGTGTGGGGCTGTGAACCCAGGCATGCTGCTCCAGGGTCTGAGCCCCGAGACCTTGATGCCATACTACCTCCCGGCTAAGCTCCTAAGCTCTGGAGAGAGCTTCCGCAGCACCTGAATCCACTCAACAAACGCGTGTTAAACACCTATGAGATTCCACACTGTGTTCGGGTCAGGAGACAACTAGAAACACCACTCCCACCTTGGGGTTGAGGGGGTGGGTGGGGAAGTGCAAAGGGGCTGCCCACTCCCCTTTCCTAAATGCCTTTCTGCATTGATTTTGAAATTTTGGTCTTTAAACGAAAGTTGCTAGGGCTGAGGTGTCATTTTACTATGTGCAGTTATTTGGGCCGACTTCTGCACTACAAAGGATGCGTTGTCCCAAGTCTAGTGCCCTTCTGAGGATGGTCTTGGTCCCTATGCTAGAGAGCACAGTCTACAAGTGAGTAGAGAGAGGCTGAGTGAGGAAAGAAACCCATAAACCAAATAATGTACCCACCCATCTACCCACCCATCCACCTATCCACCCATCACCCATCTATACACTCACCCACCCATCATTCATCAATCCATTCACCCACCCACCCATCATCCATCCACCACCCACCCACCCATCCACCCACTTATCCACCCATCATTCATCCATCTACCCATCCACCCACCCATCATCCATCCATCCACCCACCCACCCACCCATCCACCCTTCCACCCATCCTCCCATCCATCCACCCTTCTACCCATCCATCCACCCACCTATCTACCTATCCACCCACCCATCCACCCATCCAACCATCATCCATTCATCCACCCACCCATCCACCCATCCAACCATCATCCATTCATCCATCCATCCATCCATCCATCCATCCATCCATCCAAAGTGAATGGTCTCCTTGGCTCCTGTATTAGAGGGGCCATGTCAGAGGCAGGTACTCAATGCAGGCCAGTGGGGAATCAACAGAATAAGTGGTTTTCCTAGAAGGAGACAGGGTTAGAAAAGCCTTCACAAAAGGCTTTGTGATCTTTTGGCATCTCCTGGAAAGGGGAGATGGCAAGAGTGTTTCGTGAATATTTAGAATTCTCTGGAAACATTTCTGGGACCTGGAGCAGTGGTATCTTTTCTCTTTTGATCCTGCCTATGCTCGCATCACTCATCACACCCCACCTGTCAAGGCAGCCTCATGTCTCCCTTTACTCACCTTGTCAAGTTCCCCTTCCTTATTCACAGTGTGTCGTGGGAACGTGAGAAATAACAGACACAGCAAACAGTATGGAAGCATATTAATAAATCATTTTAAAGTATTAAAATTGATATTGGGCTTTTCTGCAATATTTTATCATTTATAATTTATTAAGCATGTTATTTGTCACCTGGTTAAGCAAGAACAACCAATATTTCATTGGGGGATCTGATTTCTCAACGTGGGATGGAAGTGGTGGAGTCTTTCCCATGGAGAGTGATAGGATGCCAGCCTGAATATCAGCTGGCAGCTTGACCTCGTGGTTTCTTAGTTTGTTTATGGATTATGATGATAGCCTGAAGCCCTCTGAATACCCAGGACAGGCAGAGGTATGAAAAGTGCACATACTTTCTCTCCCTCATGTGTCTCCGTTCTCTTGGGACAAGATGGGGGGTGGGTGATTCCCACTGATGCTGTCCAGTCTCTCCTGCGCTTACTGTCACTCACTGTGTAGCTGTGGAGTCCTCCAATGTGCCAGGCACTGTTGACAGCAATGAGCACACATCACTAAACAAAACAAACCATGTTCCCGGCCCTTGTGGGGCTTATCTGCTAGCTGGAGGAGATAGATAATAAAAAATAAGCACACCAAATTTGCAAATGTGATAGTAGATTAGCAGGTGATAAGTGCTGTGTCTTAGCTAGATCTGCTATACAAATTACCATAGCCTGGGAGGCTTAAACAACAGACCTCTGTTTCTCACAGTCTGGAAACTGGGAAGTCCAAGATCAAGGCATTGGCAGAGCTGGTGTCTGGTGAGGGCTGCTTCCTGGTTTGCAGATGGCTGTCTTCTCCCTGAGTCCTCACGTGGCAGAGAGAGGGAGGGTTCGAGGGAGGAAGAGAAAAAGAGAGAGACAGAGAAAGGGGGCAATCTTTCTCCTGTCTCTTCCCATAAGGGCACTAATTTCATTCATGAGGGCTCCACCCTCATGACCTGATCACCTCCCAAAGGCCCTAAAGTACTACTCTCACTTTAGGAGTTAGGGCGTCAACACAAGAATACTAAAAAGACAAAACGATCAGTCCATACCATGTAATATAGTAAGAAGGAGAAAAAAAGCAGCAGAGAGTGTGGGGTGGGCTGACAGCCCTTGTGGTAAGCAGCAATGCTATTTTCTACACACCTTGTTTCTGCCTTTTCCTGGCTGAATGGCATTTGGATCCCAAGGAATTGGAGCCATGTATATTGTCCCATGTTCACAACTCCATGAGGAATCTCTTGGACAGAAAAACGTCATCGAGGGATGGCTTTTCCTGGCCTGTGTCGCTCCCTCCTTGCGCTGCCCACCTGCTGCCTGTGCCCCCAAGGACTGTGCTGGCTCCTGGGACCCTCCCTCTCCATCTTTCCAGGAGGAAGAGCCTGGCATAGGTTGGAGAGGCCAGGTGGGGCACACCTGGCTGTGGAGCTGCAGAGCTGCCCCCTTTTTCCAGAGGATGTCAGGGAAAGCCGGTGGACGGGAAGTTGGTGATGTCTGGCGGTTGCTGACCACATCAAGCAAGCCAAGGAATAAAGCCGCTCAGCAGCACAGATGGCAAACGGCTGCATCTGGACAGCTGCGTGGCTCAGCCGTTTCCTCCTCAAATTGGTGTCGCCACTCCTCAATGCCTGGCTTGGGGTTATCTCTGGACAAGCATGTCAAACCGGGAGCTTCATTCCTGGAAGCTGCGGTGAACTTCTGGAGTGAATCAATTTGTGGATGTCGGCCTCCCAGGGCTCCCGTTTAGCTGATTCTATTGGCACAGGTCTCTGATCTGAAGCATCTCACTGATTGCATCTATGAGTCAGGCTGTGCTTCTAGTTTCTGGTCATAGGGCACCTCAGAGATGGAAAACAAGGGAGGAATGGGCAGAACCTGGACACCCCACCTTTGTAAGCCAGCAGAGCCACTTAAGGCAGAGCTCTGGGGGTATGGGATGCTTAGGAATCAGTGAATGAAAGAAGGAAGGAGTTTATAGTTAGCATGCAGAAACTCACACAGTCATGGTGTTTATTATATTTATCACAGTCTTAGGAAAATCTGGCTTCTCTGGTGGAAGTGTGTCAGTCACACAAATGGCATCTACCACATGTCTCGAAGTCGGGGAGGAATTGAGCACCATTGACTTAGGAGGTGGGATGGGAGAGCAAGGGCTAGATGTTTTAGAGACAGCTCAGTCTTTACCAAAGGTGCCTTGTCCTAAGAATCTTTTAGGGAACTTGATAAAAATGTTCATTCTTGGGCTGTACACCCCCAAACTAATCAGCCAGCCCTCCAGGGGAGGAGCCTGGGAATCTGCCTCTTGAATCAGCACTCCCGTGATTCTTACAAGAGGGAGCATGTGGCTCTCAACAGGGCGCGCATTAGAATTAATCAAGGAGCCCTTGATAATTGCTGGTCCCCTGGCCTCATCTTGTAGAGTCGGCTGTATTTCATCTGGGTGGGGGCTGAGTGTTGCAAGTTCTGAAAGCTCCAAGGTGTTCTTTTGCTCAGGTAGGGGAGGCTCCTGCGCACACTAGAGAGTTCAGGCTTCTGCGTAGAAGAGTGAAGGAGGAACCTCTTCCTTGCGCACTCACTGTTTGCCTCTGGCTGGGTGACTTCTGCTCGTGGAGCCTCACTGCATGAAGAGGAGGTAGTGTCTCTGCATGATCCACTTGAGGGGGCTCTGGAAGAGTTAATGAGACCCTAGGTGTGAACGCCCTCTTCCAGAGACCCCAGCTTTGTGGAGTAAGCCGCCAGCCCTGCAGCACCCTTTAGGACTGTTTCTGCTCCTCTCCAGCCATTCTTTCTTCTGGGGTCTGCCTGTCTGGATGACAGATGCAAAGGGCATAAGAGTCTGGGACAGGCGGGGACCCAGGCAGATTCCGACTGCTGCTGCGTGTCAGGAAATGAGGAGGGAGGGCTCTGGGCAGGCAACCGCTTCCATGCCGCCTTGTCCACCTCCACATTCTCCTGACTTATTACATTGTAATAAATTGAACCATTCCACTTCATTATTTCATATATGAGGAGATTTATAGATTGTCCTGGTGGCTGAAGAGGCAGTGATTAAGGAAGCAGCGTGCTAATGAATAAGGCTGGGCACAAAGCCGTTTTAATTAATGCACAGCCCAAGGGCTGTAAACCGCTTGCTGATAACAAACCTGCCCATCGAAGAGTTGAACTGACAACTTCCTACAGAATAAAGGCTGATGGCGACACGGGGAAGTCATTCAAGTGACAACTAGGGCTGCTAACCTTGGTCTCTCTCTCTCTACTCCTGGGCTCACTGTGGCAGAGCCACCCAACACGTATTTACTTAGTTTTTCCTGCAAAATAGTTTCTACTCTCCGGTCCCCTGACACCCCACTGTCCTCCGCCTCTTGCATGGAGCATCCCAGAGGCTGTGGACATTAGGATCATACTCGAACTTTCTGAAGGTTTTGTTTGGTCAGATTCATGGAGCGGAGGATGCCTGTTGTTCTTCACAAAGCCCCTGTGATATGATTCTTTTCACCCAAACTTCTTCCAGAGCTCTGGAGATTTAGTCAAGTCCAGTGTGCTTGAAAAGATTTTTTTTCTCTTTCCTTTTTCACTTTTGGTGGCGCAATCCCTGTTGACAGCTTGGCTTTGGAGGGTTTCATCTTACCAGCAACTGGGCTGCCATGGGGCTTGGCTTCCCAGTGTGGAGGTGCAGGGGTCTCTGAGCGAGCCCACACATTCTGCGTCCTTGTCACACTGCTCTACACCCCGGGGTTTTCAGTAAAGGCTCTTTCCTGACAAATTAAGTCCAAAGGGTGATGGGAAACACAGTAACCTTTCTCTGTTCTTTTCATGGTTTCCTGCCAGGATTTGCTGTTTGGTGACATGGGAACACTGCACTAAGATGACTTTTCTGCGAGTTGATCACTGATGATTTTGGCCGTGACACAGAGCATTATTAGTAGTGCGACTGACTAACATGAATAATAGTGATTCTCATAACAAAAGGAATGTAGCCACAATAAGAGAAAAATCTTAGCCAACAGAATGATTTGAGGAAAACGCTATTGATAATGAAATGGGGCTTATTGAATTAACTGTTCCATTTAGCAGACACATGAGCAGAACCCAGGATGGAAGAATGTAATCACCAGCGTGACTCCAGTGATGGAGATGAACTAGATGTGGAGACTGGGGAGCAGCAGAGTCAACTCAGTTATCATCTTGGCGGCCGGGCTGCCGTCCAGCTCACAGAAGCCACCTGATCCGGAAAAGATTTCCAACGCCTGCTGGAGTAAGTTTGGCAGTAAGTTGTTATTGCATCTGGCCTCCTACCTACAAAAACTACCCCGATAGAAAGGTGATCCTGTGTGATGAGTTACCCTGTCCTCCTGTGACTGCTC
The DNA here is from genome assembly GCF_028858775.2 of Pan troglodytes. Taxonomy (NCBI): domain Eukaryota; kingdom Metazoa; phylum Chordata; class Mammalia; order Primates; family Hominidae; genus Pan; species Pan troglodytes. The sequence goes on along the minus strand of NC_072407.2, from coordinate 135,609,657 downwards.
TCTATGTCATGTTTTCAGAGTAGCCCTCCCAGTCAGGAGAGCAAAGTCACATTCCATCTGGGGACATCTGAGAGGAGATGCAGAAGCTAGTAGCTGATTTTCCTCCCCTGCTCCTTCCCTTGAATAAACACACTTGATGCATACTGGCCCCCGACTCTTGGCTGTCCTCTGTGGTGCATGGCTGGGTCCTGGTGGCTTCTCTGTGGCTGCAAGTCCCCCCAGGGTCTATGATGTCTCTGGGCACCCCTGTCTGAGCTGTGTCTTTCCTGCTAGCGCTGTCTCCACCCTCCTCTCACACAGATAGTCTTTTCTCCCCCGTAGAAGGCAGCTGCAATATTTACCTAAAAACCAGAAGCTTTAAAAAATTCCAGGAGGCTGAGGCAGGAGAATCGTTTGAACCCGGGAGGCGGAGGTTGCAGTGAGCCGAGATCTTACCACTGCACTCCCGCCTGGGTGGCAGAGTGAGACTCCGTCTCAAAAAATAAAAATTAAAAAAAAAAATTCCAAGAAAAGTCTGGGTGGGCCGGGGGATTAATGTCTTAATGTAATATATTAAGAACAGATTAATCCAGAAATAACAGCAATAGTACATTTTCTCCTACCGTTTCTTGAACGATTCCCATATTATTTAAATTACCTGCTTTTTTATATTACCGCCATTTGAGACAGAAAAATCGAGGCACCTGGGAGGTTTGTGACTGAGCCAGGATTAATGGTACAGTAGAGGCAAAACAAAAGAAGTGAGACTCTAAGTAGGGGCTCGCCCATGAGAGACCTGCTGCCTTGCTGAGCTAGGCGCTGCTTACCTCTGATTTTTAGCGAGCAGTTCTGAGCGATTGCTGGGCTTTTTATGACGAAGATGAGGAGGAGCCTGAGACCAAGAGCTTGGGCAGGAGGATGACGGACAGAATTTTGTAATTTTCATGTAATTATACTAGGTCTCACTTTCTGCAATATCCCTTAGACTGCCGGTTGCCTGTCAGATGTATTTTAGAAATGAAATTGAGGAGGGGAGTGCATTTGGGAAATAATAGCACTCACTTCTAAGTAACATATTAAGCTTCATTTTTAATGGTGGAGAATCTTACGGACACACCCTCTGTCAATGTCGAAGATTAAGCAACACAAACACGGGAATATTGGCGGGCAGAGCATGTAACATGGCGGGCAGAGCGTGTAACGTGGCGGGCAGAGCGTGTAACGTGGCGGGCAGAGCATGTAACGTGGCGGGCAGAGCGTGTAACGTGGCGGGCAGAGCGTGTAACGTGGCGGGCAGAGCATGTAACAAGGCGGGCAGAGCATGTAACATGGCGGGCAGAGCATGTAACAAGGCGGGCAGAGCATGTAACATGGCGGGCAGAGCATGTAACAAGGCGGGCAGAGCATGTAACGTGGCGGGCAGAGCGTGTAACGTGGCGGGCAGAGCATGTAACAAGGCGGGCAGAGCATGTAACATGGCGGGCAGAGCATGTAACGTGGCGGGCAGAGCGTGTAACGTGGCGGGCAGAGCGTGTAACGTGGCGGGCAGAGCGTGTAACGTGGCGGGCAGAGCATGTAACAAGGCGGGCAGAGCATGTAACATGGCGGGCAGAGCATGTAACAAGGCGGGCAGAGCATGTAACATGGCGGGCAGAGCGTGTAACGTGGCGGGCAGAGCGTGTAACGTGGCGGGCAGAGCATGTAACAAGGCGGGCAGAGCATGTAACATGGCGGGCAGAGCATGTAACAAGGCGGGCAGAGCATGTAACGTGGCGGGCAGAGCGTGTAACGTGGCGGGCAGAGCGTGTAACGTGGCGGGCAGAGCATGTAACAAGGCGGGCAGAGCATGTAACATGGCGGGCAGAGCATGTAACAAGGCGGGCAGAGCATGTAACGTGGCGGGCAGAGCGTGTAACGTGGCGGGCAGAGCATGTAACAAGGCGGGCAGAGCATGTAACGTGGCGGGCAGAGCGTGTAACGTGGCGGGCAGAGCGTGTAACGTGGCGGGCAGAGCATGTAACGTGGCGGGCAGAGCGTGTAACGTGGCGGGCAGAGCATGTAACGTGGCGGGCAGAGCGTGTAACGTGGCGGGCAGAGCGTGTAACGTGGCGGGCAGAGCATGTAACAAGGCGGGCAGAGCATGTAACATGGCGGGCAGAGCGTGTAACGTGGCGGGCAGAGCGTGTAACGTGGCGGGCAGAGCATGTAACAAGGCGGGCAGAGCATGTAACATGGCGGGCAGAGCATGTAACAAGGCGGGCAGAGCATGTAACGTGGCGGGCAGAGCGTGTAACGTGGCGGGCAGAGCGTGTAACGTGGCGGGCAGAGCATGTAACGTGGCGGGCAGAGCGTGTAACGTGGCGGGCAGAGCATGTAACGTGGCGGGCAGAGCGTGTAACGTGGCGGGCAGAGCGTGTAACGTGGCGGGCAGAGCGTGTAACGTGGCGGGCAGAGCGTGTAACGTGGCGGGCAGAGCGTGTAACATGGCGGCCCAAGGCGCTACTAAAATCCAGGGAAAATGGCCTCTTAACCCACGCTATCGGCAAAACCTACTCTGGCTCAAGTATCATGAAAGGCCTGGCTGGGAAGGAGGACACCAAAAGAAACTGGAATCCGGCAGGAGGACTAAATAGGGAAGCTGTTTTCCTCCTTTGCCTGAGCAGCGCTGGCTCTTGAGAACCGCTGGAAACCGGGAAGAAACACGGTGGGTTTATTTTCTGGGACCAGAGTTGCTTCGGTGACACCTCCTTGGAGGAGGCAAACCTTCGTAATTGAGGTTTTTAAAGGACATATAGAAGTTGTTTCTTTGCCCTTAAATTCACTCACACTGACCAGAATGTCAGTAATTTTGGCCGTCTCCAGCTGCCATCTCCTGCTGCCTTCTGCTTCCTTGTATTCTTTCTAAGAGTGAGCTTACTTATCCATCCTTTTCCTTTCTTACCCCTTAGATTACTATGAAAGGCATCACCATTTCTGGAGGAGGCTCTTGTGTTTAATATACTTTCTAGCACGTTCTTCTAGTTCCTGTGCCATTGAGCTGACCACAAAAATTCGATCAATACATCTGCTTAACAAGATATAAAATCCAGCATGTAGAAAGGTCTGTCAAAGGTCAATCAAAAAGGTGTGGCAACCATGGAATACTATGCAGCCATAACAAAGAATGAAATCAAGTCCTTTGCAGCAGCATGGATGCAGCTGGAGGCCATTATCCTAAATGAATTAGTGCAGGAACAGAAAACCAAATATCACATGTTCTGACTTATATGGGGGAACTAAACACTGGGCATGGACCTAAAGACAAGAGCAGTAGACACTGGAGGCTATAGAGGGGGCAGGGAAGGACAGAAGAAAATGCCAAACATCTACCTATCAGGTACTATGTTCACTATCTGGGTGACAGTTCAGTTGAAGCCCAAACCTCAGCCATGCAATATATCCATGTAAAAACCTGCACATGCACTTTGGGAGGCCGAGGCAGGCAGAAAGCCAGGAGTTTGAGACCAGCCTGGTCAATAGGGCAAAGCCCCATCTCTACTAAAAATGCAAAAATTAGCCGGGTGTGATGGTGGGCACCTGCAATCCCAGCTACTCAGGAGGCTGAGGAACGAGAATCACTTGAACCCGGGAGGCGGAGGTTGCAGTGAGCCGAGATCATGCCACTGCACTCCAGTCTGGGGGAGAGTGAAACTCTACCTCAAAAAAAACAAAAAACAAAAACAAAAACAAAAAATACCCCTGCGCATGTGCTCCTTGAATCTAAAATTTTAAAAGAGGGGTGGCAAACTCGAGGCCCGAGGGAACTGGCATTTCACATAAATGAGTGAGATAATGGACATCCAGTGATGCCAAGTGGCTCACGCTAAGACCAGGTGTGACACATCCAGCTTTAGTTACTTTTTACAGCACCTTTCCAGGTAAAGCCGAATGACTCCAAAACACCCAGAGGGCTGTCAGTTGTTCCACATGCAGTTGATTGGTGGTGCTGGTGGCTATGTGTGTCCAGACAAATGCACCTCCAAGCTGCAGAGCCAACCTGGCTTCATGGCCAAGGAAGCACAGCGGTGACACGTTTCCCTGGTGACCCTCATGTCAAATGGATGCCTTTTAATCCTTTCCTCACCAAGCCATCTCCTATCACTCACCAATCCTAAAATCTCTTCTTCCTGTTTTTCCTTTCCTTCTTCTTCTATTTTTTTCTATAGGCTGTTTCCATACAGGCAGAGGCCAGTGTCATCTCCAGCACCTGGGGGACATAAGAGAAAGAGCCAGTGGCCTTCCTCCAAGACAATCTCAGGTGAATACGCTTGACCCAGATGAGGGAAGGATCGCACAAACTCTCTGTTGATGTATGTAGCAGTTAATAAATCATTTTCAAGAAGCTATTATTCTCTTACTTAAAGCATTCTTGTTTCACTGTGAACAGTGGTTATTTTCTTAGTCGGGTTTAGAAGACATCCTACTGTCCCCAACATTGCAATTGGTTCTGATATATTTAGTATCTTAGTCACCTTTCAACTCCATGGACTCCATTTCCTAAGTGCCATGAGACATGTTCCTGGGGAAACACTGTGTCCAAGGCAGTGATTTGAGAGCAGGAGGTTTATCAGGAGTGCTCTTGGATACAGCCCTCTCTGGGAGGGAGGGAAGCAGGGCCCAGTGGCTCTATAGTCAGGTCAGAGGCCTCAGCTGACCCCACAGGGGGTCCTGGAAGCTGGCATTGTCCTTCAGAGTTGTCCCTGATTGGTGCAACAGGTCAGGCCTTTGTTCTACCTTGCTGATCCCTTAGCAAGGCCGCCCCTCTGGCAGGGGCCTTCCTGGGGAGGGACACAGCAGTGAGGCAGTTGCAGTGCTCCGGGGAGTGGGCCTTCCTGGGGAGGGACACAGCAGTGAGGCAGTTGCTGTGCTCCGGGGAGCGAGCACCTCTGTCTGGGACTGGGGTCTGGTCTGCGCACCAGGAAGTTTATGTATGGGGAAGATTCCTGCCTCATTTCTCTCTGGTCGAGATGTTTTGTTTGTGAAGTTGCACAGGAGATAAGATTAACTTTTGGCTTTAAGAGTGTGTAACGCTGAAACTCCAGCCTGGCTGTGATGTATGGATGAAACATCAAGTTCTCTTTCTTCACACTCTCCCTTTTCACCCTTTTTACTTGTTTTCTGTACAATTCTGTGACAATGTGCGTGGTTCTCTCCCTACAAAACCTCTGCTGGCTCCCTGACAGCATTTTGTAGCTGTTTGTAAGTGACAACTAAAGGCTGTTGCAGGGAAACAGAAGGACATGCCACTATATTTTGGGGATATATAGGGCATTATCTGAAAGCCTACTCCAGGGGAAGACGTTTACAACGTGTGCTTGCCTGTGCTGCGGTTGTTAGCAGGTGCAGGCTCCTTCACCCCCATGTCCAGCTTAGGAAGGCTCACCTGGAAGCCCTCCCAGATTGGATTCTCAATGTGTGCTTCACATTTGCCACCTGGTTCACCGGCATCTCTCGTCAGGGGTCTCTCGCAGGTATGGCTGTGGAGGTTGGCATCCAAGGGCGGGGCAGAGATAAGCCCCAGCGCTTCCAGGGTCCCACGTAAAAAGAAAACAACATACGAAAGATGGTGCTGCGGCCTGCGGCGTTGATGATATTTACGGGGTGATGGATGAATGTGGCGAGCCAGGCAGCATAGCCTGATCAGGGTGAAATGGCTGAGCAGACGAGCGGCGAGTGAATCAATCATAGGACCCGCTCCACCCGCCAGCTGGGTTCATCAGCTTCACAGCCTCTCTCTCTACAGGCTTATAAATTACCCCTGATGGAGGGCTGGCATGTTGGGCCAGGTTGCGGTGACTTCTCCAGCAGAGATCAATAGGCTGCGGTGAACAGAAACGACAGAACTTTGATGAACTCCAGTGAGATAGTTGGCGATGCACTCCTGCTTGCTTTGATAAACCCGTATATTTTGTGCCCCAGCTTCAATCTTCCAGCAAAAAAGCAAAGATTTGGACTTAATTTAACATACCTATGTAGTGTACCATAGCACTGGAGGGCGTGGCCTCCTTCAGTCCTGGCCTCACTTGCTAGTTGTATGACCTGGATGGTTTACCTAATTAACGTCTTTGTCCCTCGGACTCCTTACTTTTGAAAATGGCAATAATAATACATAGGGCTCCTTCCTTATGAAGCTCTTAGTTTTTCGTAGAATTGAATTAGTTAATATTTATAAATCAGCATTAATAATTTTAGCAGTTATTACTATGGGCTTAGATCTTATTGCCTGGTCAACCTCAACTCCACTCAATTTTGGAAGACTAGCTCACCTCTTCCTTTGCTGATAAACAACATCCTGTATGTCACCCTAAATGACATGTAGCCACATCTACTCCTACTTATCTTCTTTTAATCGAGAAAATGAAGTGTGTCTTCTGTTCAAGGTCAGCCCCTCTGTCTGCGACTCTTCACCCCCCCTTCCCCGCCTTTCTGTGTTGACTCCATATCCTACATTGACAATTACTGTTCTCTCTCTTTGTGGTGTTTTCTTTCCTTTCTTTCTTCTTTTTCTTTTTTGAGACAGAGTTTCACTCTTGTGGCCCAGGCTGGAGTGCGATGGCACAATCTCGGCTCACCACAACCTCTGCCTCCCGTGTTCAAGTGATTCCGTAGCTGGGATTACAGGCATGTGGCACCAGGCCCGGCTAATTTTGTGTATTTTTAGTAGAAATGGGGTTTCTCCATGTTGGTCAGGCTGGTCTCAAATTCCCGAACTCAGGTGATCTGCCTTCCTGGGCCTCCCGAAGTGCTGGGATTACAGGTGTGAGCCACCGTGCCCAACCTGTTTTGTTTTCTTTCTAATGGTCTCACGTCCTTACCCTCTCTAGATATCTAAGTCTCTCCAGTTCAAAAACAATAAACAAATTAAACAAGCCTCCGTTGATTCTGAATCCGAATCTAGTTACTTTTGTATTGTTCTCTCTCATACTCACCTAAACATTTCAAAAGAGTGTTCTAAACTTTACGTCTCTACTTCCTCACCTTTTAGTCATTTTTTTTTACCAATGGCATCTTAATTATTCTATCAAAATGTTAAAAGGATCCAAATATGTTGAAATTATTCTAGTAAAGTCACCAATGATTTTTTTATTGCCAAATCCAATGAACAGTTTTAGTCTTTATTTTTTTAGTCATTGTTGCTGATAATTCTTTTCTTGATCCTCTATTCTCTTGACTTCCATTATGCCAAATTATTCTGATTCCTTAAAGATTGCTTTGGGTTCAGTGTTTTTAGTGTAGTTCCTTCTAAGTAGTCTCTAGTATGATTTTAATTACATTGTTGCATGTAAGAATTCCTTAGAAGAATGTTTCTAGGCTGGTGCGGTGGCTCACGCCTGCAATCCCAGCACTTTGGGAGGCCGAGGCGGGTGGATCATGAGGTCAGGAGATCAAGACCATCCTGGCTAACATGGTGAAACCCTGTCTCTACTAAAAATACAAAAAAAAAAAAAAAATTAGCCGGGCATGGTAGCAGGTGCCTGTAGTCCCAGCTACTCGGGAGGCTGACGCAGGAGAATGGCGTGAACCTGGGAGGCAGAGCTTGCAGTGAGCTGAGATCGCACCACTGCACTCCAGCCTGGGCAAGAATGAGCCTCTGTCTCAAAAAGAAAAAAAAAGAAGAATGTTTCTAAATTTCAAAACAGTAGGTATTTGTTTACTTATTTTTCTGTCCTTTTGTTGTTGTTGGTATCTGGTTTTATTACATTCAAGTCAGAAAAGAACCTGTGCATTTTGGAACATGTTGAAATTTTCCTTTTAGTTAAACTGTGATCGTGTTTTTTATCAATGTTTGATGGGCATTTCAAAAAATACATATTCTCTTATTTGTATGTATACACATATACGCAGATACATATGAGGTTTGTTAATCATGTTATTCAAATACTGTCTACCATTACTTTTTGGTCTATTTGGTTGCTCAGTTCATGAGAGTTTCACTAAAATCTGCTACACCAATTACTTCAAATATCTTCTGCTGTTCCTATGTTCAATGCATAAATGTTCATTACTGTGATGCCTTCTTGGAGAATTGTACCTTTTATTTCTTATTTATTTATTTATTTAATTATTATTATACTTTAAGTTTTAGGGTACATGTGCACATTGTGCAGGTTAGTTACATATGTATACATGTGCCATGCTGGTGTGCTGCACCCACTAACTCGTCATCTAGCATTAGGTATATCTCCCAATGCTATCCCTCCCCCCTCCCCCCACCCCACCACAGTCCCCAGAGTGTGATATTCCCCTTCCTATGTCCATGTGATCTCATTGTTCAATTCCCATCTATGAGTGAGAACATGCGGTGTTTGGTTTTCTGTTCTTGCGATAGTTTACTGAGAATGATGATTTCCAATTTCATCCATGTCCCTACAAAGGACATGAACTCATCATTTTTTATGGCTGCATAGTATTCCATGGTGTATATGTGCCACATTTTCTTAATCCAGTCTATCATTGTTGGACATTTGGGTTGGTTCCAAGTCTTTGCTATTGTGAATAATGCCACAATAAACATACGTGTGCATGTGTCTTTATAGCAGCATGATTTATAGTCCTTTGGGTATATACCCAGTAATGGGATGGCTGGGTCAAATGGTATTTCTAGTTCTAGATCCCTGAGGAATCGCCACACTGACTTCCACAATGGTTGAACTAGTTTACAGTCCCACCAACAGTGTAAAAGTGTTCCTGTTTCTCCACATCCTCTCCAGCACCTGTTGTTTCCTGACTTTTTAATGATCACCATTCTAAGTGGTGTGAGATGGTATCTCATTGTGGTTTTGATTTGCATTTCTCTGATGGCCAGTGATGATGAGCATTTTTTCATGTGTCTTTTGGCTGCATAAATGTCGTCTTTTGAGAAGTGTCTGTTCATGTCCTTCGCCCACTTTTTGATGGGGTTGTTTGTTTTTTTCTTGTAAATTTGTTTGAGTTCATTGTAGATTCTGGATATTAGCCCTTTGTCAGATGAGTAGGTTGCAAAAATTTTCTCCCATTTTGTAGGTTGCCTGTTCACTCTGATGGTAGTTTCTTTTGCTGTGCAGAAGCCCTTTAGTTTAATTAGATCCCATTTGTCAATTTTGGCTTTTGTTGCCATTGCTTTTGGTGTTTTGGACACGAAGTCCTTGCCCATGCCTATGTCCTGAATGGTAGTGCCTAGGTTTTCTTCTAGGGTTTTTATGGTTTTAGGTCTAACGTTTAAGTCTTTAATCCATCTTGAATTGATTTTTGTATAAGGTGTAAGGAAGGGATCCAGTTTCAGTTTTCTACATATGGCTAGCCAGTTTTCCCAGCACCATTTATTAAATAGGGAATCCTTTCCCCATTGCTTGTTTTTCTCAGGTTTGTAAAAGATCAGATAGTTGTAGATATGCGGCGTTATTTCTGAGGGCTCTGTTCTGTTCCATTGATCTATATCTCTGTTTTGGTACCATGCTGTTTTGGTTACTGTAGCCTTGTAGTATAGTTTGAAGTCAGGTAGCGTGATGCCTCCAGCTTTGTTCTTTTGGCTTAGGATTGCCTTGGCGATGCGGGCTCTTTTTTGGTTCCATATGAACTTTAAAGTAGTTTTTTCCAATTCTGTGAAGAAAGTCATTGGTAGCTTGATGGGGATGGCATTGAATCTGTAAATTACCTTGGGAAGTATGGCCATTTTCACGATATTGATTCTTCCTACCCATGAGCATGGAATGTTCTTCCATTTGTTTGTATCCTCTTTTATTTCCTTGAGCAGTGGTTTGTAGTTCTCCTTGAAGAGGTCCTTCACATCCCTTGTAAGTTGGATTCCTAGGTATTTTATTCTCTTTGAAGCAATTGTGAATGGGAGTTCACTTATGATTTGGCTCTCTGTTTGTCTGTTGTTGGTGTATAAGAATGCTTGTGATTTTTGTACATTGATTTTATATCCTGAGACTTTGCTGAAGTTGCTTATCAGCTTTAGGAGATTTTGGGCTGAGACAATGGGGTTTTCTAGATATACAATCATGTTGTCTGCAAACAGGGACAATTTGACTTCCTCTTTTCCTAATTGAATACACTTTATTTCCTTCTCCAACCTAATTGCCCTGGCCAGAACTTCCAACACTATGTTGAATAGGAGTGGTGAGAGAGGGCATCCCTGTCTTGTGCCAGTTTTCAAAGGGAATGCTTCCAGTTTTTGCCCATTCAGTATGATATTGGCTGTGGGTTTGTCATAGATAGCTCTTATTATTTTGAAATACGTCCCATCAATACCTAATTTATTGAGAGTTTTTAGCATGAAGGGTTGTTGAATTTTGTCAAAGGCTTTTTTCTGCATCTATTGAGATAATCATGTGGTTTTTGTCTTTGGCTCTGTTTATATGCTGGATTACATTTATTGATTTGCGTATATTGAACCAGCCTTGCATCCCAGGGATGAAGCCCACTTGATCATGGTGGATAAGCTTTTTGATGTGCTGCTGGATTCGTTTTGCCAGTATTTTATTGAGGATTTTTGCATCAATGTTCATCAAGGATATTGGTCTAAAATTCTCTTTTTTGGTTGTGTCTCTGCCCGGCTTTGGTATCAGAATGATGCTGGCCTCATAAAATGAGTTAGGGAGGATTCCCTCTTTTTCTATTGATTGGAATAGTTTCAGAAGGAATGGTACCAGTTCCTCCTTGTACCTCTGGTAGAATTCGGCTGTGAATCCATCTGGTCCTGGACTCTTTTTGGTTGGTAAACTATTGATTATTGCCACAATTTCAGCTCCTGTTATTGGTCTATTCAGAGATTCAACTTCTTCCTGGTTTAGTCTTGGGAGAGTGTATGTGTTGAGGAATTTATCCATTTCTTCTAGATTTTCTAGTTTATTTGCGTAGAGGTGTTTGTAGTATTCTCTGATGGTAGTTTGCATTTCTGTGGGATAGGTGGTGATATCCCCTTTATCATTTTTTATTGTGTCTATTTGATTCTTCTCTCTTTTTTTTTATTAGTCTTGCTAGCAGTCTATCAATTTTGTTGATCCTTTCAAAAAACCAGCTCCTGGATTCATTAATTTTTTGAAGGGTTTTTTGTATCTCTATTTCCTTCAGTTCTGCTCGGATTTTAGTTATTTCTTGCCTTCTGCTAGCTTTTGAATGTGTTTGCTCTTGCTTTTCTAGTTCTTTTAATTGTGATGTTAGGGTGTCAATTTTGGATCTTTCCTGCTTTCTCTTGTGGGCATTTAGTGCTATAAATTTCCCTCTACACACTGCTTTGAATGCGTCCCAGAGATTCTGGTATGTTGTGTCTTTGTTCTCGTTGGTTTCAAAGAACATCTTTATTTCTGCCTTCATTTCGTTATGTACCCAGTAGTCATTCAGGAGCAGGTTGTTCAGTTTCAATGTAGTTGAGCAGTTTTGAGTGAGAATCTTAATCCTGAGTTCTAGTTTGATTGCACTGTGGTCTGAGAGATAGTTTGTTATAATTTCTGTTCTTTTACATTTGCTGAGGAGAGCTTTACTTCCCAATATGTGGTCAATTTTGGAATAGGTGTGGTGTGGTGTGGTGCTGAAAAAAATGTATATTCTGTTGATTTGGGGTGAAGAGTTCTGTAGATGTCTATTAGGTCCGCTTGGTGCAGAGCTGAGTTCAATTCCTGGGTATCCTTGTTGACTTTCTGTCTTGTTGATCTGTCTAATGTTGACAGTGGGGAGTTAAAGTCTCCCATTATTAATGTGTGGGAGTCTAAGTCTCTTTGTAGGTCACTCAGGACTTGCTTTATGAATCTTGGTGCTCCTGTATTGGGTGCATATATATTTAAGATAGTTAGCTATTCTTGTTGAATTGATCCCTTTACCATTATGTAATGGCCTTCTTTGTCTCTTTTGATCTTTGTTGGTTTAAAGTCTGTTTTATCAGAGACTAGGATTGCAACCCCTGCCTTTTTTTGTTTTCCATTGGCTTGGTAGATCTTCCTCCATCCTTTTATTTTGAGCCTATGTGTGTCTCTGCATGTGAGATGGGTTTCCTGAATACAGCACACTGATGGGTCTTGACTCTTTATCCAATTTGCCAGTCTGTGTCTTTTAATTGGAGAATTTAGTCCATTTACATTTAAAGTTAATATTGTTATGTGTGAATTTGATCCTGTCATTATGATGTTAGCTGGTTGTTTTGCTCGTTAGTTGATGCAGTTTCTTCCTAGTCTCGATGGTCTTTACATTTTGGCATGATTTTGCAGTGGCTGGTAGCGGTTGTTCCTTTCCATGTTTAGTGCTTCCTTCAGGAGCTCTTGTAAGGCAGGCCTGGTGGTGACAAAATCTCTCAGCATTTGCTTGTCTGTAAAGTATTTTATTTCTCCTTCACTTATGAAGCTTAGTTTGGCTGGATATGAAATTTTGGGTTGAAAATTCTTTTCTTTAAGAATGTTGAATATTGGCCCCCACTCTCTTCTGGCTTGTAGGGTTTCTGCCGAGAGATCCGCTGTTAGTCTGATGGGCTTCCCTTTGAGGGTAACCCGACCTTTCTCTCTGGCTGCCCTTAACATTTTTTCCTTCATTTCAACTTTGGTGAATCTGACAATTATGTGTCTTGGAGTTGCTCTTCTCGAGGAGTATCTTTGTGGCGTTCTCTGTATTTCCTGAATCTGAACGTTGGCCTGCCTTGCTAGATTGGGGAAGTTCTCCTGGATAATATCCTGCAGAGTGTTTTCCAACTTGGTTCCATTCTCCCCATCACTTTCAGGTACACCAATTAGATGTAGATTTGGTCTTTTCACATAGTCCAATATTTCTTGGAGGCTTTGCTCATTTCTTTTTATTCTTTTTTCTCTAGACTTCCCTTCTCACTTCATTTCATTCATTTCATCTTCCATTGCTGATACCCTTCTTCCAGTTGATTGCATCGGCTCCTGAGGCTTCTGCATTCTTCACGTAGTTCTCGAGCCTTGGCTTTCAGCTCCATCTGCTCCTTTAAGCACTTCTCTGTATTGGTTATTCTAGTTATACATTCTTCTAAAGTTTTTTCAAAGTTTTCAACTTCTTTGCCTTTGGTTTGAATGTCCTCCCGTAGCTCAGAGTAATTTGATCGTCTGAAGCCTTCTTCTCTCAGCTCGTCAAAGTCATTCTCCATCCAGCTTTGTTCCGTTGCTGGTGAGGAACTGCGTTCCTTTGGAGGAGGAGAGGCGCTCTGCGTTTTAGAGTTTCCAGTTTTTCTGTTCTGTTTTTTCCCCATCTTTGTGGTTTTATCTACTTTTGGTCTTTGATGATGGTGATGTACAGATGGGTTTTTGGTGTGGATGTCCTTTCTGTTTGTTAGTTTTCCTTCTAACAGAGAGGACCCTCAGCTGCAGGTCTGTTGGAGTACCCTGCCATGTGAGGTGTCAGTGTGCCCCTGCTGGGGGGTGCCTCCCAGTTAGGCTGCTCGGGGGTCAGGGGTCAGGGACCCACTTGAGGAGGCAGTCTGCCCGTTCTCAGATCTCCAGCTGCATGCTGGGAGAACCACTGCTCTCTTGGAAGCTGTCAGACAGGGACATTTAATTCTGCAGAGGTTACTGCTGTCTTTTTGTTTGTCTGTGCCCTGCCCCCAGAGGTGGAGCCTACAGAGGCAGGCAGGCCTCCTTGAGCTGTGATGGGCTCCACCCAGTTCGTGCTTCCCGGCTGCTTTGTTTACCTAAGCAAGCCTGGGCAATGGCGGGCGCCCCTCCCCCAGCCTCGCTGCCGCCTTGCAGTTTGATCTCAGACTGCTGTGCTAGCAATCAGCGAAACTCCGTGGGCGTAGGACCCTCCGAGCCAGGTGCGGGATATAATCTCGTGGTGCACCGTTTTTTAAGCCCATCGGAAAAGCGCAGGATTCGGGTGGGAGTGACCCGATTTTCCAGGTGCCGTCCCTCACCCCTTTCTTTGACTTGGAAAGGGAACTCCCTGACCCCTTGCACTTCCCAAGTGAGGCAATGCCTCGCCCTGCTTCGGCTCGCGCACGGTGCGCGCACCCACTGACCTGCGCCCACTGTCTGGCACTCCCTAGTGAGATGAACCCGGTACCTCAGATGGAAATGCAGAAATCACCCGTCTTCTGCGTCGCTCACGCTGGGAGCTGTAGACCGGAGGTGTTCCTATTCGGCCATCTTGGCTCCTCCCTGTACCTTTTATTTCTATAAACTATCCCTGTTGTACGTTTCCCTCCTTCAATGAACGTTCCCTCTTTTGCCTTCTTCAAGGGCTGTTCTGCAGGGGTTCTGGTCTTGCCCCTGCATTCTTGTGCTACCCATATTCCCTGACGAGGCCCCCATTCTTGGGTGTCAAATGCCATATATATATATATATATATATATATATATATATATATACACACACACACACACTTATACTGATATTCAAATTTAAAGCTTGAGTGCAGGCATTCACCCATTTCGGACCACTGTGCCTGGCTTTCTGATGAGCCTCTCCACCTGGACACTGAGGTCCCAGAGCCCTGAACTCAGTATGTCCAAAGCTGCCTCACCCTTTCACCTGTAAACTTCTCTGGAGCTATCTTCTGGCTCCTTTCATAGCTTCTCCATTTACCCAACCATCAGATAAAAATCTTAAGAGCTGAAAAACTTAGGTCTATTTATTTTTTGGGGTACAAGGAAAAATAATCTGGAGGAAATTGTGATTCATACATTAGGGAGAAATTCCTTTCTTAGTTTTCACAGTGGCTTAAATGAAAGAGTGATGATCACCCTACCCTCAGATGGTCATGTGGCCCTCTCTTCCAGATGAAATCAACCTGAGCATTTGAGAATGGGCATCCTGGCTGAGGCAGCCGTGGTGGAAATCAGAGACTCCAGGATTGCCATCACAAGTTCTGAATCCAGGTTAACTACTAGGTGATCTTAGGCTATTGGCTTCTGAGATACTCCATTTTTTTATGTTGGAATTATTATGAAAATTAAATAAGTTTATAAGAATGGAGGGTTTTTTTTCTTGAGTTTACCCAGAAAAATCATTCTCATTAGTTCATTATGTGATTTCAATGATTTAGAAAGTTAATGAACACATGTACAGACTGACCTGTTTAATACTCAGACACCATCAAGACCATCTTTCTCTGATGTAGCCCTGTATCAAAAAGCAATGGCTGTGGGTCCTTCAAATGATGTCTCCTTTATTTAAAGATATGTGGTCTACCCTCATTTTTCTCTGCCTTTGATAAATCACCTGCCTTCATTTAACCTTTTTCCTGAGTTTTCACTCTCCACCCCTTTAATCATTTTCACTGCTCTGTCTTGGACCCCCTCCAATTTCTCTGTACCTTTTGGAAAATTAGAATCCCCAAACCACACATAACACTCTAATAAGGGCCAAGTCAATGCCAAATATAGCTCATGACACTCTTTCTTGTCACTTGAGTGACAGACAACACTGTTAAGACTTCTCAGTAGCATAACAGTGTTAAAAGACACACATCTACATGGCAGACCCCAAGATCAAACTTCAAGGACGTGATCGGCATGCACTTATGGAAGGAACTTAATGTTGTTATTGATCCTCTCTGGAGAATGAGAAGGTGTGCCCAGAATGTTTAGAGGATACAGCCTAATGTGTCCCATGCATGGACCCAAGGGAGCCATATTCGTTTGGGGTTTGGGAGAAAAGTGCAGGGTTTGGACTTCCAGATTTTCGATAATAATAGAGACAATTCTCATACCATTAGACCCCTACCATTTCAGGGTCATCTTGATATAGTTACACTGACTCTAGTTATTTAGCTTGCATGACTACTCTAAGTTTCCTTCTTCCACAGAAAGAAAGCATTTAACTTTCTTAGTTTAAGAGCGGAGGGTTCCACAGGGACTGGTGAGAAATAGGATCTGGAGCAGGAGGCAAATTAGTGCTGATAAGTGGCCTGGTGGGTGTCCTGGAAAGTCTGAAATACTGGAGGCTCATTACACGGGAAGCACTGTGATTCAGTGAGCTATGCAACCAGTGACGTAAAGAAGGAAATTAAATCGGGAGTGGCGGGCGGCGGGAGAGAAGATTTTGGTTCAGAAGATTTTACCTGGGTTAGAAGTTTAGGGACATTTTAGTGAAGATAGAAAGTCATGATTTTTCAGGAAGAAGGGGGATTGGGCAGTCCAGCATAGAGGTGCATTATTTGAGTGTGTGGTTCCTTCAGCCTCCTGCTGTGGGAAGCGGCTAAGCAGGTGGAAGATCTTGCAGCCAGACACCTGAGCAAGGGCAGAACAGGCACACAGGTGTTCAGTTGGCATCTTGGAGGCCAAGAAGGTTGAGAGCAGGGTCACTCTCCACTAGAACCCAGGAGCGGAAGTGGGAGATGGCAAACCATGCTGCCGATTACTTATTTCTCAACTGGCTCACGGCAGGAACCAGAGCCGTTCCTCTTCCTCTCTGCTTGCCTAGATGAGGCCAGCTCATGCTGAACCAGTTAAACTTTTCCTACAGTTGGGAATGATGGAGAGTGGATTGTTTTGGCTAGAACTAGATGAGGACAGGTGGTGCCACCTGCTACAAGTGATTTCCTTCCAGTTGGCTCTAGAGCCACCATTCTTGGTCTTTTTGCAGTTTGGTGGGGCTGGTGGGGAGGGAAGGGAAGGGGAAGGTGGTGGGTGAGGGAGAGTCTGGATTTGCAGTGAGTCATAATGGGCTTTCACAGGTTGGCAACCCCTTTCAGATACAGCAGCAGATGCATTGGCATTGAGAGATGATTGTATAAGGACATGTTTGAAATACTGATGTTTCAGGATCCCTGTGGTGGCCCTTTCTACTGCAGATGAGACCTTTCCATACTTCATCAAGGTGACAAAAAGTGCTTGTCATTTCAGAAGGCTGCAGTTCCTTGGAGCCAAGAGTCTTGAGAAGAGGCCATCCGAGAGCCTTGTCCCCCTTTAGCTATTTGCCCTGGTGAAAAGCCCTTTGCCCACCAGACACAAAAGCTGGCCAGGAACTGCCTTTGGGCCTTCATGTAGTTCAACCGCAGCAAGCCATTTGGATGGTTTTTCTCTGGAGCAGGAAGTGGGGTGTCTAAAACTCACCTCACTCATCACTGAAGGTGGCGCTCTAATTTCTTGCAAGCCTGGTTGTGTCTGAAAGACCATACCTCCTCGCGGTGGCCTAGTGTTTGAACACAGACGTGCCCAGTGTTGAAAGGGTTCTCTTGTGGGGCTGCTGTGGCTGAGGGCAGCCTGCTGTAGACCAGCTCTCTGAGCTTTCTCTGTTTCTTAGCTGGTGAAGGAGATGGCTTGTTTATAAATATCAGGCAGGAAAAGCAGGTGCAGGTGGCAGGGCCACCGTTGGAGGCACAGAGGAGGTGGGGTGGGCAAAGTGACCACGCACACTTGGTGATTGTTCCGACGGAGCTTGGAGACTCCCTCAGCTTCCAGGGGCTGTTTCTGGCTCTGTAAGGCTGCTGGGGGCCACTCTGGCTGAGATTCTGGGGGCGTCTTGTCTTCTGTTACTCTGGTCTGCTGTATGCACCTAAACCCATTTACAGTTCCAGAGGGCAGGGGCAATGAGACACGCCACGCCCCTTCCTGAGGGACAGCCTCACAATTATCGAGGTCTACGTTGGCCAGACACTAAGCCTCGACATACATTATCTTTGATCCTCACTCTGTCCCTATGGGATGGGTATTATTTCCACGGTAGCCTGAGCGGGGGGCACAGCAGGTGGGGGTAACTGGGAGATAATAATGTCCCTGGGGTAGGGATGATGACTATATGGGTTAGAAGGGCAGGGAAGAGCAGGAATGCTGCCAGGAGGGGCAAATTAAACAGAAGCAGCCTATGTGTGGAGTGTGGTCTCCAGGCTTTTGAGGGAGAGGCCTCTGGCTGAAGCGGGAATCCAGGCAGATTTTGTTTTTCTGGCTAATTGGATGCTTGTTCACAGTGTCTTCCCACTCACAGAACCAGGCAACAAAGAAGTCTGTGGCGTCCACAGGAGGGAAACAAAGCAAAACGAAGCGCCGACCAGTGCGGTACTATTAATTCAAATTAATGACCCTCACCTACAAATAAAGCTGGTGCCTGGCAGGTCGCTGGCTCTTGGAGAGCTGCAATGAGAACAAACGTGGCTTTGCCGTCTGGCCAGGCAATCGATGCCTCCTGCCTGTCCCTGGCCGCCCCGCACCCACCTCTTACAGACGTTACCTGTCTCCTGTTAATTCTCCCGTGTCACTCTCCACTTCCCCGGTGGGGGTGGGGGGGCGGTCAAGGGTTGGCCTGGAGGGTGGGCTTATTTCATAAGAAAGGCCGATTGAAAGGGCCCAGATGCAAAGTCACACTGCTCTGCAGAGCTGGGAGGACACCCCACTGAGAGACGTGTCTGAAATGGGTGGAGGTCTCTAGGCATCGCTGGCAGGGGCGGGTGCCTGACTGTCATTTAGGGACATTTCTGCCTTGATCTGTCGCTCTTATTTATCTCTGCCAAAATAAAGATGTGTTTGATGATAAAGACTTCTTTTATTCAGCCTCTCAGTTACTCCAGCACGGTAGTTAGAGATGAATACAATGTTGCCCTTAAGCTACAACCTAATCTTCACAGAAACCCTTTGAAGAAGGTAAGTTTAGTTTTACTTTAAGACTGGGGACTCAGGGAAGTTAAGAAATTCTCCAAAAGTCACTCAGCTTTTGTGTAATGTGTCATGTGTAAAAGACAGGGTACAAATCCAAGTCCTCTCATTCCAAAGACTTATTTTAATTTTAATACCTATCTGGTGTTTTCCCCTTTGTTCTCTTCAGCATAAAGGCAGAACATTAAAATAACTAATTTTCAGAAGGGTCACAGAGAGTTAGAATTGGAATCATCCTTGAAAATCCCCCAGTCTCCCTCCCTGACTTTGCAGAGTGAAGCTGGGGCCACGGCAGTAAAGAGGAAGGGATGTCTTGCCCTGCACATTGCAGTGAGGTGGGGGTGTCAAGGCCATAGGCCCCTTCTCTTTCACCCAGGAGAGATTCTCAACAGGGGAAAAGGCCGGGGCATGTGTATTTCCATGCATGTAGCCACATGCATGAACACAGGCACACAGACCCCAAAGGCAGCCTGTGTTTTTTATGCCACGTATGTCCTGCCCCTCTGCCATGCTACTAAGAGCTGTATTAGATCCTGAAATAGCTTGCCTGCAAGCTGGGATCTTTGTCCCTTGCTCTATCTGGGGGGTCAGGGGGAAGCCTTTCTTTAGAGTAAATGGAAATCCAGAGGATCCCTGCCCCATTCTTGACCCAATCCCTGAGGATTACTTTTTCAGAGAAGTCCAAACCCGGACTTTCTAGATTGCATCCTTGATGACGAGAGGCATTGCTATTTAAATCACATGTTTTCTTTTCTGTGAAGAGGGAATCTCATTCTTCGTAAGCGTTTCTATACATCTAACTGCAAACACAAAGCCCCTGAAAAGTTAGTGGATCTTGGATTTGTCCCATGTTTGTTAATTGCCAGAGACCTTTCTATTTAAACAAATGCTTCTTTCATTGCAGTCTTTGCACAAACACAGCTTTGGAGAGAGTTTATATTTTTAGGGGAGAGTAAATAGCTCTGCATTGTGCTATACTAGCAACTGTGGATGATGTGGAAACCTGGTTGCCAGGCACAGTGTTTCCTGCTTTAGGAGCTGTACCCAAATGCTTCTCTTTGCTATTTCACTTCATTCATTCATTCATTCAAAAATGTCCATACTGAATACTTTCTGTGCACCTGGCACTGTGCTAATTGCCGAGAATATAGAGGAGAAATAATTTCTAAACAATTTCCCCAAGAACTTCACAGCCTAGTGAGGAACAAAGGCCATCACACAGACGTTATACAGAAAACAACCATTTGAACGGTACAAAGTAAAGAAAAGGGACTTCCAACCTCTTCTAGGGGTGTGGAGAAAGGAGTTATAGAAAGCTTCCTGAAAGAGGAAGTTAAGTTATAACTTAAAACGAGGAACAGAAATTAGCAATATGGAGAAGTGAGGGATGGTCAGTGCAATTTAAGTCGAGGGAGTAGTGTTTTAGAAAAGGTTCATGACCGGCACGGTGGCTCACACATGTAATCCCAGCACTTTGGGAGGGTGAGGTGGGAGGATCATGAGGTCAAGAGATCGAGACCATCCTGGCCAAGATGGTGAAACCTCATCTCTACTAAAAAAAAAAAAAAAAATACAAAAATTAGCTGGGCGTAGTGGTGGGCGCCTGTAGTCCCAGCTACTTGGGAGGCTGAGGCAGGAGAATCGCTTGAACCTGGGAGGCAGAGGTTGCAGTGAGCCGAGATTGCGCCACTGCATTCCAGCCTGGCGATAGAGCGAGACTCCGTCTCAAAAAAAAAAAAAAAAAAAAAAAAAAAAGGAAAAAAAAAAGGTTCATGAAAGAGACTGTTGAAATGCAAGCAGTTGTATTTGATCACCTGGGATCTGTGCAGCAAACGGGAGAGGTAAGAGGACAGACCACAGCCAGGAAGGTAGGGACTAAACCCTGAGCTTCCTAGCTTAGAATGCCATGCTAAGGCAGAAAGTTGAAAATCATCCAAAGGCAATGGGGTGCCGTGGAAAGATTTTAAGCTGGAGGATACCTTAATCTATTTACATTTTAGAAAAATCATTATTAACAGGAGCATGAGGGATGCCTTGGAAGAAGGGAAGCCCATTGCGGAAGGTTTGATGAGATGGTGGCTGAGCAAGTGGGGAAGAGAAGGCTAGTTTCAGATACACCAAGGAAGCAGAACCGACATGACCATAAGATGGGTTATATGCAGAACAGGAGGGAGAAGAGAAAATGCTTTCTGGATCACTGGGATGATGAGCTCACAAGGACTGAGAGGCTGAGGAATGAAGAGTGAGTTAGGTTCACGGAAGCTGAGACTCCCAGACATAAACCAAGTGGACATGTCCAGGAAACTGATTATACGGATCTGGAGCTCAGCATGGAGATCTTCTAAAGATTTGGACCTGGACATCAGGTGAGCTATTGTAGGGAGAGCACATTTGGTGGGGCGATCCTGGAGCACATAGATTTTAATGGATGGGCAGGATGAAGAAGAGCTCATGGGGCGCACTGGATTCCAGCCACTAGAGACCAGGGGAAACCAGGGCAGAGAAGTCAGAGGAGGGTAAAATTTCAAAGATGGAGTTGCTAATAGTATGAAATGCTGCACAACGATTACAAAAGATAGATGAAAGATATCCATTGAATTAAAAAATGGTAGAGACTACAGTTGTCTTTAGGAAGGGGGAAAATGGAGTAACTTCTCTCAGAAAGCCAGGTTGTGAAGCACAGGATAGAAATGAATCAGTAGCTAGACAGGCAAGTGAGATTGAGAAGCTGATCACCTCCACACCACATAGTTTAGTTGCTGCATTTGTGGTGTCAAGTCTTGGGGAAGAGGATGGTCGTAAAAACTGTAAGTCATGAAGTAACCGAACAGCAGGATGATTGGTTTGGGAAGGAAGTTACTCCAAGGAGATCAAGAGAAAATGGCAAAGCTGGAACTACTCATTGGAAATAGTTTCCTGATTCATATATCAGGAAGAGTTTCTGATTATGAAATGCATTTCTTATAGTGTCGTGATTAAGAACGTGGGCTCTAGAATCAAATTGCTTTGGTTCAAATTTTAGTTCTGCCATTTACCAACTGTGTGAGCTTAGGAGCGTTGCTTAACTTCTCCATGCTTTAGGTCGTTTGCTTGTTAAGTGAGAATGGTGATAGGACCTCCCTTGTAGGATCACTATCACCATGACAAATAAATGTATTTTAAACACTACATATTTTCTGAAACACAGTAATCATTCAATAAATATTAGCTACATTCTCCTTATAATATTTTGCATCTACACAGTGCTTTTAATCATATGTAATGTTTGCAGCTTCTGCACACGTTTATTAACAACACAGAGCACAGAAAGAGAACTAACTGTGAAAATAGCATGGTGTTACATCTATATGGTTCTTCCGCAATTTAAACCAAATCATGGGAAGACTGAGACCCAGAGATTTAAGCAACTTTTCTAAAGTTATACAGCTAGTAGGCAGAGACATAACATCCCTATATTTTCTGATTTTATGTTTGGTGTTCTTCCTCTTACTGATTATTATAGAACTTCAGATTTCAGGAGGACTTTTGGTTAGTGATTGGAACAAGAGGGACTTGTTATATTATCCCCACCAAAATGTTATTTTTATTAGTATTTTCCTCAGTGGACATTTTGGTTAATATATCTTTTTATACTTTTACTTTCAACGTATCAGCACTTTTTTTAAAAAGTATATTGTATATTTTGCATTTTCTTGTATGGTACCTGTCCCATAGCAAGTTTCATGCACGTCCGTGTGAAGAGACCACCGAACAGGCTTTGTGTGAGCAATAAAGCTTTTAATCACCTTGGTGCAGGCGGTCTGAGTCCGAAAAGAGAGTCACTGAAGGGAGATAGGGGTGGGGATGTTTTATAAGATTTGGGTAGGTAAAGGAAAATTACAGTCAAAGGGGGGTTGTTCTCTGGCGGGCAGGAGTGGGGGTCACAAAGTGCCCAGTAGGGGAGCTTTTGAGCCAGGATGAGCCGGGAGAAGGAATTTCACAAGCTAATGTCATCAGTTAAGGCAGGAACAGGCCATCTGGATGTGTACGTGCAGGTCACAGGGGATATGATAGCTTAGATTGGGCTCAGAGGCCTCACATTCCTGTCTTCTTATATTAATAAGAAAAATAAAATGAAATAGTGGTAAAGTGTTGGGATGGTGAAAATTTTGGGGGATGGTATGGAGAGATAATAGGCGATGTTTCTCAGGACTGCTTCAAGCGGGATTAGGGGTGGCATGGGAACCTAGAGTGGGAGAGATTAAGCTGAAGGAAGATTTTGTGGTAAGGAGTGATATTGTGGGACTGTTAGAAGAAACATTTGTCATTTAGAATTATTGGTGATGGCCTGGATACGGTTTTGTGTGAATTGAGAAACTAAACAATAAGAGAAGGAGAAAAACAGGTATAAAAGGTCTAAGAATTGGGAGGACCCAGGACATCTAATTAGAGAGTGCCTAAGGAGGGTCAGCATAGTCCTGCCAGCAGAGATTATTTATTTACTTCAAGAGTTAAGAGTGGCAGTTTGGGGATAGCACCAGGAGGTATCAGCTGTGATGGCTTGGAGAAGCAGTGTAAACCGGCAGTGTAAACTAGAGCAGGGCATGTCTGAGTAGTTGAGAACGGTGAATAGGAGTATGACTAGACAGAAGATAGTAGGGATGACAAGTTTTTTGGGGCACAGTCCAAGTCAGTCTGGTGTCTGGAATGAGACTGGGGCCTGATAAAAAAGAACATCCAAACAGGAGCTCAAATGGGCTGTACCCTGTAGCATTCCGAGGACAGGCCTGAATTCTGAGAAGGGAAAGTGGTAAAAGTATTGTCCAGTCCTTTTTAAGTTGGTGGCTGAGCTTGGTGAGGTGTGTTTTTAAAAGACTATTAGTCCGTTCTACCTTTCCTGAAGACTGAGGACCGTAAGGGATATAAAGGTTTCACTGAATACCAAGAGCCTGAAAAAATGCTTGGCTGATTTGACTAATAAAGGCTGGTCTGTTATCAGACTGTATAGAGGCTGGAAGGCTAAACTGAGGAATTATGTCTGACAGAAGGGAAGAAATGACTGCGGTGGCCTTCTCAGATCCTGTAGGAAAGGCCTCTACCTATCCACTGAAAGTGTGTACCTAGACTAAGAGATATGTTAGTTATCTGACTCAGGGCATGTTGAGTAAAGCTAATTTGCCAGTCCTGGGTGGGGCCAAATCCTCGAGCTTGATGTGTAGGGAAGGGAAGGGAATGGGCCTGAATAATCCTTGAGAAGTAGTAGAATAGCATATGGAACACAGAGAAGTTATTTCCTTGAGGATAGATTTCCATGATGGAAAGGAAATGAGAGGTTTTAAGAGGTGGGCTAGTGGCTTGTACTGTAGCATAGCCTGCCTTTGCTGGTGTGTGGCGATTAGGCCTGGTGGAACTGCCATCAATAAACTAAGTGTGTTCAGCGTGAGAAACATGAAAGAATATGGGGAAATGGAGTGAATACCAGGTGGACCAGAGAGTTACATTCATGGGGGTCAGGTGTGGTATCAGGGATAATGTGGGAGGCCGGACTGAAGTCTGGGCCAGGAACAATGGTAATTGTGGGAGACTTAACAAAGAGTGAGTACAGCTGAAGGAGCCAGGAAGCAGAAAGTATATGTGTCAGGTGTGAGGAAGAAAATTGATTCTGGAAGTTATGAGAACTGTAGGGAGTGAGTTGAGCATAGTTTGTGATTTTAAGCACCTCTAAAAGTATTAGGGCAGTGGCAGCCACCACACACAGACTTGAGGGCTAGGCAAAACAGTAAGGTCAAGTTGTTCAGATAAAAAGGCTACAGGGCGCGGTCCCAGTTTTTGTGTAAGAATTCCGACTGCACAGCCCTGCACTTCCGCTGTGTGTAATGAAAAGGTTGGGATGAGTCAGGGAGAGCTAAGGTGGGGGCAGTCTCTAAAGCTGTCTTCAAGGAATGGAAAGAGGAGTGGGGAAAGGATTTAGGATCTATGGGGTCAACTAGGTTTCCTTTTGTGAGTTTATATAATGGTTTTGTTAGGATGGCAAAACCAGATATCTAAAGTCGAAAGTATCTAACCATGCCTAGGAAGGAAAGGAGTTGTTGTTTTGTAGAAGGGATTGAGGTTTGGGAGATTAGTCGGACACGATCAGCAGGGAGAGCACGTGTGTTTTTATGAGAATTATGCCGAGATAGGTAACAGATGAGGATGAAATTTGGGCTTGACTTAAGTAATGGGGGCTATCTGTGAAGCCTTGCTAAGCCTGATGGGTGTGAGGGTCAGTCTAAGTGAAAGTGAAGAGAGGCTGGGATGAAGGGTGCAAAGGAATAGTAAAGAAAGCATGTTTGAGATCCAGAACAGAATAATGGGTTGTAGAGGCAGGTATTGAGGATAGGAGAGTATATGGGTTTGGCACCACGGGGTGGATAGGCAAAACAATTTGGTTGATAAGGCTCAGATCCTGAAATAACCTGTAAAGCTTCTCCGGTTTTAGGACAGGTAAAATGGGGGAATTGTAAGGAGAGTTTATAGGCTTTAAAAGGCCATGCTGTAGCAGGCGAGTGATAACAGGCTTTAATCTTTTTAAAGCGTGCTGCGGGATGGGATATTGGCGTTGAGTGGGGTAAGGGTGATTAGGTTTTAATGAGATGGTAAGGGGTGCATGATCGGTCGCCAAGGAGGGAGTAGAGGTATCTTATACTTGTGGGTTAAGGTGGGGGAATACAAGAGGAGGACGCAAAGGAGGCTTTGGATTGGGACGAAGGGCGGCAATGAGATGCGGCTGTAGTCCAGGAATAGTCAGGGAAGCAGATAATTTAGTTAAAGTGTCTCAGCCTAATAAGGGAACTGGGCAGGTGGGGATAATTAAAAAGGGGTGCTTAAAAGAATATTGTCTAAGTGGGCACCAGAGTTGGGGAGTTTTAAGAGGTTTAGAAGCCTGGCTGTCAATACCTACAACAGTTATGGAGGCAAGGGAAACAGGCCCTTGAAAAGAAGGTAATGTGGAGTGGGTAGCCTCCGTATTGATTAAGAAGGGGACGGACTTCCCTCCACTGTGAGAGTTACTCGAAGCTCGGCGTCCGTGATGGTCTAGGGGGCTTCCGAGGCGATCGGGCAGCGTCAGTCTTCAGCTGCTAAGCTGAGAAGATCTGGGAAGGAGTCAGTCAGAGAGCCTTGGGCCAGAGTTCCAGGGGCTCTGGGAGTGGCTGCCAGGTGAGTTGAACAGTCCAATTTTCAGTGGGGTCCCGCACAGATGGGACGTGGCTTAGGAGGAATCCCGGGCTGTGGGCATTCATTGGCCTGGTGGCCAGATTTCTGGCACTTGGTAGCAAGCTCCTGGGGGAGGAGGTTCTGGAGGAATGCCTGGCCACTGCGGTTTAGGCGTTTGGAAGTTCTTGTGTGCTGGAGATGTGGCTGGGGTTTGTCTCACAGTGGAGGCGAATAATTGCAACCTAGAAATATGTTGCTACTTGGCTGCCTCTACTGTATTATTGTACACCTTGAAGGTGAGGTTAATTAAATCCTGTTGTGGGGTTTGAGGGCCGGAATTTAATTTTTGGAGTTTTATTTAATGTCAGGAGCAGATTGGGTAATAAAATGTGTATTGAGAATAAGATAGCCTTTTGACCTTTTGGGCTCTAGGGCTGTAAAGCATCTCAGGGTTGCTGCTAAAGGAGACATGAACTGGGCTGGGTTTTTATATTTGATGAAAAAGAGCCTAAACGCTCTCTGATTTGGGATAAAGAAAAAGGAGCATTAACCTTGACTACGCCTTTAGCTCCAGCCACCTTTTTAAGAGTAAATTGCTGGGCAGGTGGGGGAGGGCTAGTCACGGAACAAAACTGTAAGCGGGACCTGGTGTGAGGAGGGGAGGTGATAAAAAGATTATAGGGTGGAGGAGCAGAGGCTGAGGAAGAATTGGGACCTAGCTCGGCCTGGCCAGGGAGGGAGAGGTCAGATGGGTCTGTAGAAAAGGAAGATTATAAAGACTCAGCGACGCTTGGGGTTGGGACTGAGGGGACAGGCGGGAGGGAAGGAAGGAGGATCTGGGACGAGTCGCATTGGGAACAGAGACTAGGGAGGGACCAATGTGTAAAAGAATGCCTGGACATCAGGCACCTCAGACCGTTTGCCCATTTTATGACAAGAATTACTTAGATCTTGTAGGATGGAAAAATTGAAAGTGCCGTTTTTCTGGCTATTTGGAACCGCTGTCGAGTTTATATTGGGGTCAAGCGGCCTTGCAGAAGTAAATAAGGCATTTAGGTTTTAGGTCAGGTGTGAGCTGAAGAGGTTTTAGGTTTTTAAGAATACAGGCTAAGGGAGAAGAAGGGGGAATGGAGGGCGGAAGCTTGCCCGTAGTGAAGGAGGCAAGCCTAGAGAAAAGAGAGAGTAGAGACATGGAGAGAAGGGGTCGAGGGGTTCTTGCCCCCTAGAAAAGCAGGAAAGGGGTCGGGGCATGGAAACAAGGGGTTGGGGCACAGAGATAAGAGGTCGGGGTGCGGAAATAAGGGGTCGGGGTGCAGAAATGAGGGATCTGGGGGGGTCCTTGCCCCCCTAAAAAGTAGAGACGGGGTAGAGACAGGAAGAGAAGAGGGAGAGACAGGGAGAGAAGGGGTAGAGACAGGGAGAGAAGGGGTAGAGACAGGAAGAGAAGGGGTAGAGACAGGAAGAGAAGGGGTCGGGGTTTTTGCCCTTCCCCCAGAAAAGTGGGACTTGCCGCTAAGGGTGAAGGACCAAGGCAGGCATCCCTGCGTGGTCAGACACCTCTGAAACGTGGGTGAATAATCAGGCATCACTGCAATGATTAGACACCAAGGGAAGGCTGCCTTCCCGAGTCCGTGACCAGTGCGAGTTTTGGGTCCACGGATAAAACGTGTCTCCTTTGTCTCTACCAGAGAATGAAAGGAATTGAAATTAAGAGAAGGGAGAGATTGAAGGATGGTGCCAAGATTGAAAGGAGAAAGTGGTTGAGGCATAGTGAGAGAGGTTGGAGAAGAGAGTAAGAAGAGGCCGCTTACCCGATTTAAAATTGGTGAGATGTTCCTTGGGCTGGTGGGTCTGAGGACCCAAGGTCGCAGGTGGATCTTTTTCATGGAGCAAAGAGCAGGAGGACAGGGGATTGATCTCCCAAGGGAGGTTCCCTGATCCAAGTCACAGCACCAAATTTCACTCATGTCCATGCGAAGAGACCACCAAACAGGCTTTGTGTGAGCAAGAAGGCTGTTTATTTCACCTGGGTGCAGGCGGGCTGAGTCTGAAAAGAGAGTCAGCAAAGGGAGATAGGGGTGGGGCCATTTTATAAGATTTGGGTAGGTAAAGGAAAATTACAGTCAAAGGGGGTTTGTTCTCTCTAGTGGGCAGGAGTGGGGGTCACAAGGTGCTCAGTAGGGGAGCTTTTGAGCCAGGATGAGCCAGGAGAAGGAATTTCACAAGATAATGTCATCAGTTAAGGCAAGAACAGGCCATTTTCATTTCTTTTGTGGTGGAATGTCATCAGTTAAGGCAGGAACCGGCCATCTGGATGTGTACGTGCAGGTCACAGGGGATATGATGGCTTAGCTTGGGCCAGAGGCCTGATAGCAAGCACTTCTCTTTCTCCTTTCATTGAACTTCCTTCCCTTTCTTCTTTGCTCTTTTTCCCCTTCTCTTCCTTTCTTATTTTCTTGGTCTCATTTCCTTAAGATAATGATCCTCAAACATAGTATTCTTTAGAATCTCTTGAGGATCTTGTTAAAAAGAAGAGCCCCGGGTTCTACTTGAGAGATTGTCCCGGGTTCTACTTGAGAGATTGTGATTAATTAGGTCTAGGGTCAGAACAAGAAGGAGCATGTATTATAAAAATCTCCTTTCCACTTTGGTAGGCCGAGGTGGGTAGATCACAAGGTCAAGAGTTTGAGACCAGCCTGGCCAAGACGGTGAAATCCTGTCTCTACTGAAAATGCAAAAATTAGCCAGGCAGGGTGGTGGGCGCCTGTAATCTCAGTTACTCAGGAGGCTGAGGCAGGAGAATCACTTGAACCCAGGAGGCGGATGTTGCAGTGAGCTGAGATTATGCCATTGTACTCCAGCCTGGTGACAGAGACTCCGTCTAAAAAAAAAAAAAAAAAAATTCTCCATTCATTGTGTTACTGGTGGACCTTCTCTTGAAAATAGGTTTTCCTCAGTGTTTAGGTTAAATCAATGGAAAGAATTGCAGTTGCTGAATAAGTATATTTTCATTTTGGGGAAAAGGACATAAAGCCACAGTGTTGGTAGGTTCTGGCCCTTCATGGGATTTGGAATTTGGAGAGAGATTTGCTAGTTTTACTATCCCATGTGGAAAGCAGCTGATCCAAGAATGGGATAGCAAAGGGGAGGTGTCTTCTGCTGGCATTGCTGGAAATACACTTGGCTCTGATGGAGAGAAATGGGCTGCACTCTCGTTTCAAATAGGCCGCTGAAATAACTCTGGTTAGGGATGAGTTTAATGAGTCCTGTCAATCTATTTATTCTTCCATTCAATAAGTATCTATTGAGACAAGCATTACGACAGGGAATAAGAATATGATGATAAGCAAAACCTAAGCCTATTTCCAAGGGAATCACAGTTTAGTGGAAGCACGTAGGGGCTGGGGGAGGAAGTATGGTGAAGTGGAAGAGACAGGAATAAAGATGGGTAAACAAAAGGTTACAGACCGGTGGGGCTACAATTTCCCTGAAAGTTCCTTGGGAGGCTTCAAAGAGAAGTTGAAATTGATGCTGGCTCTTGATGGCTAAGTAGAATTTTCCCCAAAGTGGAAGAATTTATTGCAGCCGATGAAATAGCTTGGTGTACAGTTATATTAGTATAAAATAGCATGATTGTCACTCATCATGGGGTTCAGTGAATAATTTTCAGAATCCAAAACTAATACTCCTTAAATCACCTTTCTGGTCTCTCTTTCAAGGCTCTGCAGCATCGGTGGCGAATTATCTGTTTCTCCGGCCAGCATTGCTCCTCCTCAGGCCGCAGTGGCCTCTGGTTCCTTCCTTCCTGAGTGGTCTGTGGTTTGCTTGTCTCGCTGCATTTCCATGCCCTCTCCAGCTCCTTGCCATCAGTGCTCCTTCCTCACTGTCTCCTTCAATCGGCCTCTCTACTTACTGTATTTGACTGCACCCACCTTTCTGTTAGTCTCTCTTCATCCTCTTCCAGCTGTGCCAAAACAGCCAAGTCATCTCAGATATTGACTTATTATTTTCTCAGAGAGTAAAGTTATTAACTTCTTTCAAGAGCGTTGGTCTCTGAAGACGATGAAGGGGAGGTTGCCGAGGGCAGGGACCTAATGGGAGATCTTGACTGATGGTGAAATTTCAGGGTGATGATAATGAGGACAATGATACTATCAAAACCTGAGATTTAAGGAATCCCTTGCAAAGGTATATGGGAGTGTGTTAAGGAGCATCTCTTCTACTGTCGCATGCTGAGCAGCAGGTTTGCAAATAGGGCTGCAGTTGTTTATCTGGAAGGTCTCTCAGTTTCAAGAAGATTGGGGCTTAGAATGCCCGATAAATCTCCTGCCAAGTCAGCAAATGATGAAGTCTGTCAGACAGTGTGACTCACCAATAATTCAGATCTCTATCCATCGCCTCTTCACCGCACTTACTTTTGGTTTCCATTTCCATCCATTTTCACGAGTCTCATATGTTTTGTTCTAACCTTCCCAATGGATACACGAGACGAAAAAACAGCCAGCCTATATTTGGGGACCAGAGTAAATCAGACAGAAAAAGATGGTGGAGTCTGGCAAAGTCTCCTTTCTAGAAGAACTACCAAATGTTACTGAGCTGTCTAATTTCCCTTTCAAAAAGGAGAAGAGATGCTTCAGGCAGTAGGCAGGAAGCCGGGTTCCCATGGATGGGTGGGTGCAATGAAAGAAGGGAGAGGACAGGAGTGTCTATTTAGTGTCCCTGCTTTTAAGCAGCGCATCAGTCAAATCACACCAGGAAGGTTCAGGTTCTTTTTTTATTTAAATGCTGGAAAAAGACACAGTTTCTGTAATACATTATGAAAAAATTATTTTAAAACCTTATAACTTTTGTATTAAGAAATCCATAATCAAAATTAACAAATATTTACTGAGCCTTAACTGTCATTCATCGATTACTTCTTATGTCCCAGGAGCTGTTCTCAGAGCTTGACATACAAGATCCTATTAGAGCCAAACAGCGATTACATTAAGTGTTACTAGATTTATTGTGCAGATAAGAAACTGAGGCATAGAGAAATCACTTCTTGAAGGTCACATGGGCAGTCAGTGGCAAAGCCCTGGTTTCTTTGACTTGAAATTGTGTGCTCCTGGATGCCGCTCTCCACTGTGTACAGCACAAGACACGAGGATGCGCTTAGAAGTCTCACAGTCTCTATTTTCCATGCACACATCTTGTTATAGATTCTAAATTCTTCACACTTCATTTAAACCTGCTGACTCTCTTTTACTCTTAGAAAAGAGAAAAAGAATAAAAAATTGTTAATCTTAATCATAAATATAAACAGTTACTAAGTCACTTTTTAAGACTTATTTTGATGGTTAAAGGAATCCTGTAACCCATCTTTCGGTGCATTATCAATTATTATTGTTGTTCTCTGTGTCTTGAACCTCTTACTGGCATTTCTTATATGGTGTATTTCTAAGTGAATATATTCTTTTTTATAGAGAATTGGCGTTATGTCCTATGAGAGAAAAGAGTCCACCATTGTTACAGATCAATCTGTTCTCATACTGGCCTCATTTCTCTCACCTCCCACCAAAACCCTCAACCCTAACTCTGAGAGCAAATAGCTAACTGTGATCTCTAAAATATTATTAATGAGAACTCAGACTTGTGAGTTCGTGGGCACTTGGAAGCTGTGGCCTTCAACATCTCCGCTTTTCCCTACAGCTCTACCCCTTGCCATCTTCCCATTGCACACAGTCCATCAGAGCTGCTGCCTGTGTGCCCTGCTGTCTTTTAGCCAGGCCAAGGTGTATGAATAAACTAGGCTTATCCTAGATAATTTGAATTTGAATCTTAAGGTAAGTGAAAAAGAGATTTAAACGGCTTGTGTTTTTCTATTTGACCATCCTATTTCTGTCACATAAGCGTGCCTACATTGTTGCTTCTTAGATATCTAGAGCTGTCTTGGTTTTTGCATATTTCCAACCTGACTTGTACTTGACTTTCTATGCCAGGATTCCTGTTTGCTTAAATTGGCTAGAGGTGGGTTCTCTTGCTTGCAACCAAATAACCTCAACTAACTCTCTTCCTGGTTACCTCCCTCTGTTCATTTGTTCACTCAGTAAATACTGAAAATCTACTGTGTTCCAGGTATTTGGGTAGAGACTGACACTATAGGTGTAACCCTGGCAAATAACATCACTGCTCTCAAAAGACTTACCACTGTGGGAAAATCAGAGAAATAGGCAGTTACAGTTTGTTATAATAAGGATCCTATTGCACTTTATGGAAGGTGCACCCACCTAAGACTTCCAGAAAAGTCAATCAGAGAAAGCTTCCTGGAAGAAGTAAAATGTATACTCAAAGTGGAAAGACAAGAGTTTGCCAGGTGAAGTGGTGGGGAAAGAATGTTCTCAGATAAGAGAATGTGGAGGATCTATGGAGAGCTGGAGGGAAGAGAGAGCAGATGCATTTGGAGAACTAAAAGCAATTTGACCTGGCTAGAGCATAGAACACCATGGGAATGGGGATGAATTAGCTTGAAGATATAAAGCAGATAAAAACAGATTATGAAGGACTTTATAGGTCCTCCTAAGGAATTTCTACCTAAATAGAGTCAATGGGAAGCCACTGAAGAATTTTAAACATTGAAATGAACTACAGTTTTGTGTTTTTGAATGACATTCCTGACTACAGGATAGAAAATGTCTTGGAGGAGGGCAGATTGGCCCTCGAGAGGCCTGTGGCAGAAACCTAGGCCAGAAACCTAGGCAATGGCTGAAGCCAGAGTTGCAACAACAGGGATGGAGAGCAGAAGACTACAGAGGAAGTAAAATCTGGATTGCAGATGGCATCATGGTCTTTTGGACAAGGGATTGACGCCGAGTGAGGGCAGAGCAGAGGATGAGGAACGAGTATGTACTGTGAGCAAGCAGGAGGAAGGTCGGGCTACGCATGAGACCTGAAGCACAGGGACATGACCAGATTTGGGGTGAAATAATGAATCTGTTGTCTCAAAGTTGGCCTTTGGCCTGTGCCCTCTAATTTGAAAGTATTAGAGAGTATCAGCAAGATAAGCAAAGTGCGTATGTGTGAATGTGTGGGTAGTGGGAATTAATTTCTTTGTTCTGCTTGAAGAACCGCAGAGAATGAATGAAACTTGTGAAAAACAAGGTGAGGGTCTGCTTTGTCTGACGATCCTACACAAAATGTGGAATGATGAGGGTCCTGGGTGAAGCTTTGCTGTTTGGAGTTGGTGTCCTTTGGGAGAGAAATCGTTCTTGGCCACGACAGAGCTGGTTGTGCATTCCATTAGCAGCAAGAGCCCATGGCATGTACACTTCCAGGCTGTTTGTCTCATTGAGAGCTGGGTGTGTGGGAGTGTTTACACCGGGGCTATTTCAGCCCAGGCTGGTGGATAATGAATGAGTTTGTTTTTGAGCTGGTGAGTTGGAGCTGACACAATGCCGGCAGGTGCCTTTGTCTCAATCCCCTCCATCCATCTTTATCGGATTTGCCAGACTCTCCCTCACTCTTTTTCCTTTCTTTACTTTACATTGAAGGCAGCTGGGAATGGATCTGCAGGACGAGTCTCCCAGGACAATAATAATGGTGGGAACGTCCTCTGTGTGTTCATGCCTTTTCTGATAATTGTTGTCCACCCCCAACCTGTCTTCTACCTTCATCTGTTATGTCTCGAGTAGACCAAGGAGAATTACATTCTAAAGAAATAGTTACCAGACATTTCCCAAGATGATTTTTTCCCAGTAATGAACTTAATTGATCTTTCACTTTCTCTATCTTTCTTTTTGTCTGTTTCTTCATGGGGGCTGAAGGGGAATGTTAGGGATTTTAGCCATAGTCTCATGTGGACTCATTGTCTCATAGCAAGTATGTTGTTTCCTCTTCTGTCTGAAAACCTCCAATTAACCTCTAGACCCAACCTTAATGCCATCTTCTGGGACACCTCAACCCCTCCCACTTTGCTCCTCCTGGTCTTCTCCGGCAACAGTAACCAGCATATTCAGTTGCCCAAGCTGGAAGCCTGGCTTTGACTCCCTCCTATTCTTCATCTCCCACATTTCATCAATGATCAGATTCTGCAACAATAATCTCTTAATATCCCTTACTACCTTTGCAGCTATACCCCCCATAGCATTTTTTTTTTTCAGGCCACTATCATTTTTGGTCAAAATTTTAATTGTAGAATTAGGATCTTAAAGATTCAGACAGATTTTTCTAGAGTTCATATACATTTTTTTTTTTTCATCTGAACGATTCTAACAACATCCTAATGGAAATCCCTGCCTTCCATTGTGTCCTGTTTGCACTTTCCTCGTCCATGTTTAGAGGATATAAAGAAAAGCCTGACCATTTTATTCCCTTGTTTAAAAATTTTCAGTGGGTTTCTACTGTTCTTAAGACTGGACAAACTACTAAGCATCTTATGGCTAAAGTCAGGCTTACAGTTAGAGCTCCCTTTTCCTTGAAAGTCTCTTACTATCATTTCCCTTAAAGATTTGTGCTCCAGATTAAATACGTTAACATTTAACTATGTACTTCCTTCTTCCTAGGATGGCTATGCCCTTCCTCCTTTCTCCTTTACTGTCACCTGGATACATTCTACTCACTGTTCATTTCAACTTTCATGTCATATCCCCTGGAAATCTTTTCCTGACCTCCTCCTAGCCTGGGCCACATGCCCTCCCATGTGCTCTAAAAACTACCCATATCACTCGTGTCACCATTCATTACAATGTGTTGGAAATACCTCTTTGCATATTGCACTAGACAGTAAGCTTTTTTTAAGGGCAGGATTGCATCTTATTCATGATTAGTTTATTCTTAGTGCTTATTCTGGTATATCAGGTGCTTAATTATTAGAAGGCCACAGGAAGTATTATTTATTATTTCCTCTGGATTCTCTGCTAGGCACCTTGTTTATTTATTTATAAAGGCATTAACAATGTTGCTTTGTACTTTTCGGTTATGTGTTCATGTCTCCCACTAGGTGGTGTGTTCCTCATTGGCTGGGACTGTATTGTACTTGTCTCTGTATCCTGTATGGGACTTAATACAGTCTCTAGACCGTAGTAGGCACCCACTACATGCTGGTTCTTGCTAGACATTGAAGGTGCCGTGATGAACAAATCCTTATGCTCTCAATGTTGATATAGTTTAAGTTCCTGTCATTAATCAGCTATGTGATCTGAAAAAACAGCATTCTCACCTATACAATGAACCATTCCTCCATGATTTTTTAAGCTTAAGGCTCCTTTTTTCCAGAACCAGCATTCTAGAATTCTGACACTTGATCCAGTTTGCATGCTGCTCATGCTGAGATGGGAATGGCATTAAAGATGTTGGAAGGTGTTGTTCCTTTTAAAAGCCTTCTCTGTGTTGCAGCTCATGCTCAATTTGTATAGCTGAGACTGGTTTGTGGGTGTGGGGCCCAAGATTATGTTTTGTTCTGTTGTTTGCAGGAAGCCCCTCTTAAAATCCCTAGGTCCTCATGCAACCCCCGTCATCTCTAGATCCAGGCAGCCTCAGGCAGCAGATCTGGAAATCCTTGGGAGATTACCATGGAATGCAAACACTCAGTGCCACCCTGTGCTAAGAGCCAGAGGTGAGATGGAATGGGAGTTCCTGCTGTTGTGAAGGCCTGGCAGCAGTTCTGGCAAGTTTTAGGGAGAAGCTGAGACTCTTGATTCCTTTTCTTGTCCTAGTGTGGATGCTAAGTTTGGGAAGACAAAACAGATTATATATGCATAGTCTTTCTCAATCCTGCCAAGCCAGGATGATGTGGAGAAGATCATCTGGGCGCCTCTTGGCAGAAGACGATCATTTCCCAAGATCCTGGTGAACGTCTCTGAGAAAAAGGGGGCTTTCCCTCCCAAACAGACACCCAGTAGCTGCCCCCTTCCATCTTCTATGAACACCGAGGGCACACAAGGGTATGATTAAGCTACACCCTACCTCTCCCCTTCTCAAGAGATGAACAGGGCATTCATGCCGCCTGGAGCTCTCATTGTGTCCCCTATTCCTGGGAGCGCCTAGTGGCTGAGTGTCAACTGCTCACAGTTAGTTACCTCCTCGGCTCCCCAAAACCCATCTCCTCACAGGAACCTGGCTGGGAGGCCAAATTCTGCAAATCCATTTGGGGAAATAAAAGCCTTTTAACCTAATTTCTTCCTCAGAATTATTTATGTCCCTGATCAAAAAAGTACTCTTTTACCCTTGCAGTGTCTTCTAAATGATGTCAGATGTTACAGATGTCACCAGCGGCAGGATTCTCGCGTTGCAGGCTGCTTAATGCTTTGGAAATGATGTAAGGCCGAGAGCTGAGTGAAGTGCAGTGGTGGGGAAAGCTTATTTCCAGGGTCCAGCATTCCCAACCCATCTGCATTAGGGAGACCCGTGAATTATGGCAGCTGAGCAGGCCTCAGAATGATGGTTCCCGCAATTGCTGAAGACAGACCTAGGAAGCTCCATTTACCAAAGTGCCCTCCAGTGGCGTCTTTCCTAGCAGGCGCTAAATGTGTATAATGGGGAAGTCCTGGAAGATTTTCTCTCTTTTCTGATTTGGGTTAGGGAGGGGCGTCTGTGCTGAGGTGCATAATCCCTAATGATTTGGGTCAGATTTAGTGCCATCGTTATCTCATTACCTGAGGGTTCCCCAGCCTGGCATGACTGCTGGAGAGTGAAGAACAATGGTACCCCAAAGATTAGGATGTTCTTATCTACAAAATGGGGACAATGGGAGCTATTTTTCACAGAGTTTTTCCTCAGTCACTTTGTGAATCCTCAGATGTGAAACGGAAGGCAGTTGGCTACCTCAGAGTTTTCACATCATTCTGTTTATTTCCATCATAGCATTTAACATTCTGTGAAATTATCTTGTTTATTTTTTTGTTTGTTGTTTGTTGTTGCCTTTCTTGCCCTAACACCTATTGAAATGTAAGACCTACAGTCAGGGAGTTCTATATTTCCAGATTCTGACTATATTAGATTAGACTGTAGCAGACCAGTGATCTCTTTGAGAACAACTAGACATTTCAAGCAAAAAACTCGATTTGAAGACTGAGGCATTGAGGACTAGAGGTCCAAAATACCCTCAAAGGGGAATCCTCAGGGGTGTAATGTGATATTCCACAGATCTTTTCTGGGAGATGAGGTAGTGTTTTCTGATTCTGAACTTAAAACAAGGGACTGAGAATTCAGACAGGGTTTCAGGCAGAGGACCACTGCTAAAATGCCCAGAAATGAGAAGAACTTTTGGCAATCTTGTAGGAACTAGAGAGACAAAAGTTAGAGATTTGAGGGGCTAGGATCCTGGTCAGAAGGGTAGGCTGGAGAATTGAGCCAAAATTTGCGCAGTGTTTGCTCAAGACATCTACCAAAGTCTGAGATTGCAGAGACAGGAAGCTAAGAACCTTAGCATAAAGTCTTTGAAAAACAATGCACAGACTGTAGTAGTCTTATAATGATAAGAAAGCCAGAATCAGAGTTAAGAACCCACCAATGTGAGCAGTACCTCGTGAAAACCCCAGGCTCTCTTGTGGAACTCAAAGGGGAAGCCAGTGGTAGATAGAGCCTTACCAAAGCTGTGCTCCTTCCTCGATGTGGTGTTGTTAAGGTTCCAGTTCCACATTCTCCGCCCAGCAGAAGAAGGGGCCAACTCTCTCTGGAGGAATATAATATCATTTGGGGCTGCTATATGTTATTATTATGGGTGTGATGCAGTCAGTAAAAAAATTGCCAAACATGACAAGCAATGAGACTGAAAACCAAGAAGTGGAAAAACAGACTATAGCTAATTCTAATATCCAAATCACCTCTAGGTCTTTATCAGCAAAAAACTGAAAAACAGCTGTGATTAAAATAGGCTGGGTGTGGTGGCTCATGCCTGTAATCTTAGCATTTTGGGAGGCAGAGGTGGGTGGATGACTTGAGGTTAGGAGTTCGTAGTTACTCAGGAGGCTGTAGTCCTAGTTACTCATGAGGCGGAAGTGGGAGAATCACTTGAACCCAGGAGGCGGAGGTTGCAGGGAGCCAATATTGCACCACTGTACTCCAGCCTAGGTGACAAAGTGAAACCCTGTTTCAAAACAACAACAACAACAACAAAACAAATATTCAAGAAAATAAAGAGGGACAAAAATAGAATTTCAAGAGAGATTTGGAATTTATGCTTTTAAAATCAAATGGTATAGTGTACTCAAATCTACACATAATAAAATTTTATAAAAAACACTCACACAATCTGAATAAGTTCTTTACTTTACAAATAGTAGTATTGTACCAACACGGCAACATTATTGCTTGTTTTGATAATGTACTTTGATAATGTAAGACATTATCATCACGTATATAAGAACTGTGCTATTTTTGCAACTTCTTGTGAATCTTAAACTACTTCAGAATAAGAAGTAGTTGTTACTTCAACATAAGAAGCTTTAATATAAAATGACTGAAAAACCAAATGTAAATTCTGGAACTAAAAAATACAATAGCTGAAATGAAGAACTCAATATATAAGTTTAACATTAGATTTCAGATAGCAGAAGAGAGTAATACAGGTCAATGGAAAGTATACAGACTGAGGCACAAAGAGGAAAAAATATAAAAATATATAAAATAAATTAGAAAAAATATTGGATACAGTAAAAAAAAATCCAAAATAATGTAAATGTAGCCCCAGAAGTAGAAGAGAACTGGAATGGGTTTGAACAAAAAATTGAATGTTTGGTAATTTTTTGAAACTGATAAAAGGCAGCAAACCACAAACTCAAGAATCTCTATTAGGATAAATGTAAAGCAGGATAAATATAAAGAAACCCAGGCACATCATAGTAAAACTACAGAAAATCAAAAACTAAATAAAAAGTCTACATTACTTTTAAGAAAACAATAAGAAAAGTTATTCAACAGACTTTTCAACAGAAACAACAGAAGGTAGAAAGCAATAGAATGGCATTTTTAATATGTTGAAATAACAACCCCCCAAATAATCCTTTATATCTAGTAAATTTATCATTTAAAAACTGAGAACATTTGCAGACATACAAAATTTAAAAAACTTGTTACCACTAAATGTACACTGAAATAATTAACAAATATTTCTTCAGACAGAAGAGAAATAAACCCAGATATAAGCAGGTCAATACAAGAATAAGGAGCAAGAGAAAGGATTAATATGTAGACAGATATAAATGAATATTACCTGTATGAGACAATAATAATAATTTCTTGTTTTGTGGGTTTAAAATAATGTAGAATTAAAATACATGTTAATTTAAAAAAATTTGGGAACAGAGATACTAGATTTAAAATATTATAGTGTTCTAGCATTGAAAGGCAGCATAAAGCTAATAATCTTTTTTAGGATGTAATTCTTTAAAAATTAACATTGTATTAAATAATTTCTAGGATACCTTCCAAAAGAAGTATAACTAATAAGCTAATAGAGGAGGAAAGAGAAATTTAAAAAATGATTAATCAGAAAAAAGTCAAGAAAAGAGAGGAATAAAACAAACATGAAACAGACCAGTCAAGTAGAAATTAACAGTAACCTAGTAAATAGAAATTCACAACTTTTGGTAATTATATTTAATGTAAATGGGCTAAATATTTCAAGGAAAATACTAAGATTGTCAGACTGGATATATTCTAATTATAAGAAACATGCCTCAAATATAACATTACAGAAAGTTTGAAAATAAAAGAATGTAAAAAGGTGAAACATATAAACAGAAAATTAAAATAGTTCTTGGCTCATATTATGCACTCAATAAATAATTATTGGTTAAATTTATATTATTCTTATTCAAATACTGATGGCAGCAAATCCAAATATTTTGGGTGGTCTTATAAAAAGGCATATTTGACTTAA
Organism: Pan troglodytes; assembly: GCF_028858775.2. NCBI lineage: Eukaryota > Metazoa > Chordata > Mammalia > Primates > Hominidae > Pan > Pan troglodytes. Next base: position 135,570,090 of record NC_072407.2, on the reverse strand, counting down.
GAATTAATATTTACTGACTATGTTGGTGGTTGGAGATGAACAACTGTAAGGCAAAAATTTTAACATGAATAATTAGTAAAATTTATAATAAAGGGAGTATTTTGATATCCAAAGTATTGTATTGTCTATGTATTCAGCTATTAAAGCTGTTCACTTATTTATTTACTATTATTTCTGGTCTATCTGGTATTTCTGCTTGATCACAAGCTCTGAAAGGCAGGGATTTGGTTCAATTCAAATCCCAAGGACCTTCTACTGCTAGTCTAGGACCAGTGTCCATGGGTTGTAATGAGGATGGTGGCTACATGGAAAGCAAGAATGAAAAGGGGACTCTCTAAAGGAGTGATTGGGTGGAGAAGGTGACCTAGAAGAGTAAATGTTTCCTGGTTTCTCCAAATATATAAAGCTCAACTAAAACTATTCCACATTTAGTGCCACAGAAAAAGGTTATAATAGTTTTAAAATATACATTCAAATTTGCAGACTTGGTGAGTGGATTAAGTTTTGTAATTAATTTCTAAAAAGGCAGAAAATTGTGTGATTCTCATTGAATCATCATTACATAATTTCATCATTACACAGTAATGTATTCAGTGAAATTCAGCCAGTAACTTATCCAGAGTAATTTTTTCTGGTAATTTATTCCTCTTTGCAGGAGTTCCTTCTTGTTCCTGCTCCTTATTCCTGACCCAGCTCCATTTTTATTTATTAAAAATAACCATAGGAGTCATGAGAGGTGTTTTGGTGGAGGTCAAGGATTATGAACTGAAAGTTTTAGATATTAGAAGTGAAATTAGAAGTCACATGGTATTTGGCTTCTCACCCTCTCATTTTCTCCCATCCTTCCCTATTCTTTTCTTTTGGCCTTTCTATTTTTTCAGTATTAACACAACTGAGCTACTGTCTTCTCTACTAAGAACTATCTGAATCTTTGAAGGTAAATGCTATGTAGACCAACTGAGGTTGATTGTTGGGTAATTACCCTTAATGGTTACGACAGAGATGAGTAATAGGTCATTTGTGGGTTCAGCCAGGATGTAATTCATTGTGCAGTTATTTCTCAGATTAATTATCTGTAATTGGTCCAGACACGACCTTTTCTTTCTTTCTTTTTTTTTTTTTTGAGATGGAATCTCTCTCTGTCGCCCAGGCTGGAGTGCAGTGGCGCGATCTCGGCTCACTGCAAGCTCCGCCTCCCGGGTTCACGCCATTCTCCTGCCTCAGCCTCCCGAGTACCTGGGACTACAGGCGACCGCCACCACGCCCGGCTAATTTTTTTTTATTTTTATTTTTAGTAGAGACGGGGTTTCATCATGGTCTCGATCTCCTGACCTCGTGATCCGCCCGCCTCGGCCTCCCAAAGTGCTGGGATTACAGGCGTGAGCCACTGTGCCCGGCCGAACTTTTCTTTAAAATAGTGTAAACAAACAAAATAATTAGAACTGCCGTGTAAGCTATTCTAGATCACATATTGAAAAAATTTTCTCAGTGGTTTTGAAAATTTTGTGGTCAGTTTCATTTCATGATTTGAGGAAAATTATAGATAAGTGTATCTCAAACTTTAATGGATATATCATACAAACTACCCTTGGATCGTACTAAAATGAAGATTTTGGCTAGGTGTAGTGGCTGATGTTTGTAATCCCAGCACTTTTGGAGGCCAAGGCAGGAGGACTGCTTGAGGCCAGGAGTTCAAGACTGGCCTGGGCAACATAGGCAGACCCTGTCTCTACAAAATAAAAATTGAAAAATTAGCTGGACATTGTGGCATGTGCCTGTAGCTCCAGCTATTAGGGAGGCTGAGACAGAAGAATTCCTTGGGCCCATGAGTCAAGACTGCAGTGAGCCATGATTGGGCCACTGCACTCTAGCCTGTGCAACAAAATGAGACCATGTCTTAAAAAATAAACAAACAACAACAACAACAAAAAGACAAAAAATGAAGAATCTGTAGGTCTGGGTGAGGATTGAGATTCAGCATTTCTAGTAAGTTTCCAGGTGATGCTGATGCTGGTCTTTAACTGCAATTTAAATAGAAAGGCTTCAGACCAACGGTTCTCAATACTGGCTGCATATTAGAATCAAATGGTGAATGTTACCAAAATATTTATGCCTGATGCCCACCCAACATGAATTAAAGCAGAACCTCGGAGTATGGGACTTGGAATCTTTGAAAAATCTTTCCAGGGTGCATACAGAGGTTAGAAAAACAAACACACATCATCTACCCAGAAAAGTGCTTACACATGATATTTTTGCATGCAATTCCTGGGGGTCAAGGACCTCCAGGATCCAATTCATAAAAAATTTAAAACTTATGCTTCAAGAGAAAGATCTCTTAAGAGAATGGCATGGGCATCTCTTCTAATATGTTCCTTTTATAGGCTAAATTTTGTCCTTCCCAAAATTAAAACATGGAAGTCCTAACGCTCAATATGACTGTATTTGGAGATAGGGCATTTGAAGAGGTAATTAAGGTTAAGTGTGTTCATAAGTGTGGGGACCTAATCCAATATGTCTGGTGTCAGGGATGCCTGTGTGCAGAGGAAGGGCCACATCAGGACACAAGGAGAAGGCAGCCAGCTGCAAGTCAGAGAGGCCTCAGGAGAAACCAGTCCTACTGTCTCGCCTGGATCTTGGAATGCCAACCTCCAGAACTGTGAGAAGATAAGCCAGCCAGTCAGTGATATTTTGTTACGGCAGTCCTGGCAAACAAATGCAATTTCCATGGGCAGTCCCTCTTTGTTTTCTCAGACTGGTGTTTGTATCCGCATTTTTATTCATAACCTATTATTTACTTAGGCATTCTGTGAAGAACCTGGCTATAAAAGTTCAAAGATGTAAGATGTTAATGCTGGGTCTAAGTCATGTGCACATAGTGACATCTGGAGAGGGATCCAAGCTTTCTCTGATTCTTCTAACACCTTCCTGATGTTGGTCAAATAGAGCCAACTCTATAGTATTGTTTGCCTAGCCACCACTGGGTGGATGAGAATGGGAAGTTAAAAATGGGACCCAACAAAAACTATTTTTTCAAATTCCTCATTTAGTTTCAGGATTCAATCAGTGTGATAGAGTGGCTTCCAAACCCTGTGCTGATGCACACTGAGGTATTCTAGGAAACTCACAAGGGGACACCATGAGTTATTTTCAATTTTTGAGGAAAACATGTGGACATCAGACATTGCAAAAATGACTAGTTCAAGAAAATGCGGTATCAACAACATGTTACATTCATTTTAATGATTTCATATCTTTGCAAGGATCAGTTTTTGGTGGTTTATGTGATAATAAAACAAGTATTGCACAAAACTCACTGTGAAACAGGAAATGCATGTCATGATACCCATGCTGATTCCAAAGTAGAAGTTGTATAGTACCCAACAGGGGTATGTCTGCTGTTAGTAAGTAACTATTTAAGAATAAAATAAACTTCTTGCAATTCGTGCATTTTTTCCAGGTTATTAGAAGTAAAAACTTTTGTTTTATTTTGTATTGTTTGTTTTGGCCTAGGGATCTTGTGAAAAGATCCTGAGGCACTAAGGATGCTGTGAACTGAGAAAGCGTGGGATGCTCTGGTGTGGTTGTTTGTCAAGGCCTCTTAGAGTGTGATCATTCTGGGGGAAGCCAGCCACCAAGTGAGAAGTATAATGACCTTGAGACTGCCATGATCTGAGGAAGCCCAATATAGCCATTTAGAAAAGCTACATGAGAGAGAGATACCCATCCAACCCCTAGCTATTCCAGGCATCTGTGCCAAGTACAGGAATGAGAGACTTTTTTGCTGGCTCCAGCTTCAGCTGCCACCTGACTGCAGCAATATGAGAGGTCTACCACATGACAACTGCCCAGATGAAGCCATCAGCTCCAAGAACTGTGAGGAGGAATAATGTACTGCTGTTTTAAGCCACTAAGTTTTGAAATTATTTTGCAAGAAGAAATCAATAACTAGAACAGAATTTTGGTGCCTCAAAGTGAGGTGCTGCTATACTATAAACTTAAAGCATGTGGCATTTGTTTTTGGACTAAGCAATGCGTGGAAGCTGAAATATCCACAAGGATTCACTAGTGAAATTTGGAAGGCCCTCAAGAGACTGCTGGTGAGGGCTTGAAAGACGGAGATGAAAATGCTGCTGGAGCTTAGAGAAAAGGGAGCACTTGTGGTATGCGGGGGAAATTCTGATGGCACTGTTGCCTGTGATAATGTGGAAAGAGAAAGAATATCAAATGAACTTGTAGGTCTGGCCAGAAAGATTTGCAGGCAGAAGGTAAAAGGTGCCAACTGGCTTTTTTTGTAGCTGCCTGTTATAAAATATAAGTAGAGATGAACTTCTGAAGGAACCATTTAGTTTTCAAGCAGAATTTAGAGGAAATGTAAATGAACCCTGGTTTAATGGCTTTAAAAATAAAATTATTTCATCCCTGGCTCTTGCAGCAAAAGATTCTCAAACAAGAAATGCTCTCGGGGAAAAGATAAAATCCAGGCCACTATGAGTAAAGAATAGCTTCAGAGTAAAAGTCTTAAAGTTATAAGACCTTTTGTTTGGATCTCATAAATAGTTAAGGATGTGCCTAATAGGACTTCTAAAGTATGAAATCTGTGCCTCTTAGACTTTCTTTACTAGAAAAGAATCTTAAGAGCATATTTTGTGACTCTTTAAACTAGACAAAAAGCGTTTAGGTATCTTTAAACACTATTTCACGGTATTTGGACAGAGGTCAATGAATAAAAAGAAAAGGGGGCTATCTCTGTAAGAAAAATAAAGACCATAGCTTTTGTCTCAGTGAATAGATTATAACTTGATGTATAGGAAGCTCACAAAATTTTTAAAGGAATTACATCAGCGTGGACTAAAAGGAAAAGAGAAAGTATAGAAAGGGGCCTGTAGACCTTCAAACTTCCATGAGCAGGAAGAAACCAAAGAGAATGCTCAGTTTAAAACAAGAGCCATTTCTTACAGAAAATAAAAGAATATTGAGAGGATGGAACCAAGAGCTCAGAGGAAAGAATGAGGAATTATTTTCTGGAAGCAGAATGGGGCCTTAACCAAGGAACTAGAAACATTTGCCCAACATAATTTCAGGACTGCTATGAAACCATGACTGTTAGGTACCATTTATTTCTCCCTCTTGGAAACAGTAATACATATAGTGGTTATCTCATGAAGGTCTCACTGTTGTAGGTTTGGGGTGGGCAAGTGGGCAGATGGCTGTCTTTATTTCACAGGTCTTCAGATCACATGAAACTGTCCTCAAGAAGCCACACCTAAGGATCTATACCGAAGGAGGCTCATTTGTGTCTAGACCTAACCTAGAAAATAAGCTCCTGGATGTTGAGCTGTTACTGTCATGGGATGAAACTTTATTGGCCAGAGGAAAGGGTCAATGTGTTTTACATGAGGGAGGCTCATACGTTGTTGGAGCCAAGGGTGGACTTGATAGTTTGCGTCTAAGACAGCCCCCATCTTTTCTTTTCTTTCTTGTGTGCATTACTCCCAATGAAATGGAGTCTGTTTCTACTCTTCCCTTAAGTTTGTACTGGCCTTCCTAACTTGCTTAACCAACAGAGTGTGGTGGAAGTGGATCTTATGATGCAAGACCTGGAATGTCATATGGTTAGATCATAAGAAGACTTGCAGCTTCTGTGCAAGGCTATTAGAAGACTTAGAATGCATAGAAGAATTCAGTTACCGAGTAAGTCTGATTACTCTAAGACCACCTTAATGTAAAGAAGCAAAACTGAGCCACATGGAGAGGCTGCATGAAAACAGAGAGATAGGCTCAACCAAATCCTAGCATGTCAAGCCACCCCAGCCCTTGCAACAGACATATGAGTGAAGATGTGTTCAGCTGATTCTAGTCTCAGCCACAATGCAACTGAAATGTTATATAGGACCCCAAGTGAGAACTAAGCCCACCGAACCACAGAAGTTGTTTTAGGGGAGAGACTTTGTTGTTTTAAGGCAGTAAGTTTGGAGGTGTTTTGGTATATAGCAGAAGATAACTATAACAACTGGTAGCATTTTATTTTTCATATGGACATATTTATAAGTGTTTCACCTTTATAAAATCTATGACAGTTGAATCCATGTTGCATTGCTTAGATGTCTAGCCACAAAGCTAGGATCAATGGATATTTGATTTGCCTATGTTGAAGGGGCAGATAGAACAGTGGAAAGATACCAGGTTTCCAATTCTAGTTTTTTCATTAAATATAATAACTGTGTCTTTGTGCAAATCAGTTAAATGCATTGGATCTCAATTACTTCATTTGTAAAATGTGGCTGATGTTTTCCCCTTGCTATCCTACAAAATTATGATAAAGGTTGAAGTAGACACTGAATACGAAAATCCCTAAGAAACTATGTAGCACAGCATTAATCAAATGTAGGGAGCTTCTGGAATGAGCCTATTTGCAGAAAAGAAATCTGGTCTTGGTGGAATATTTACACTGAATCAGAAAGGAAAGCGTTCAGTCAATGGAAATCACAGTACAAGTTCTGAAAAATCTGTCCCAGAGATAAAGATACAAACTTGGCATCCTGGTACAGCCAGCAAACCAACAGGGCACAGTGGTAAGAGGCTGAAACATATAATGGAAGATAGTATTAGTTATCTATTTCTGTGTAACAAATCGCCTCCAACTTGATGACATAAAACAATGTGCCTTGATCTCCTGCAGTTTCTGTGAGTTAGGAATCCAGGAGTGACTTAGCTGGTTGGTCCTGCCTTGGAGTCTCTCCAGGAGGGTGCAGTCAGGCTGTAGGCCATCACCTGAAGGCTTGATTGAGAGTGGAGATGCATTTCCAAGATGACTTCCTCACATCAGCTGTTGATTGGAGGCCTTAGATTCTTGTGACAAGGACCCCACCATAGTGCTGCTTCATGAGTGCCCTCACACCACATGGGCAGAATTCCCCCAGCTTGGGGGGTCTGGAGAGAGCACAGTAGAAGCCTCACAGCTTTTGTGACCTAGCATCAGAAGTCACTTGCTGTCATTTTTGCAATATCCTGTTGGCTTGCATGGTTCCGCCCTATTCCTTGTGGGAGAGGAGAGTGCTACACAAGCTCGTGAATACTAGGTGGGGGCCATTTTGGTGGCAGGCCACCGCAAATCATAATGTGTGCAAAATAAGGGAAAAAGAAGACTCTGAGGAGGTGAGAAAGAGGGAAAGGAAATGTGGCAGCATTGTGATGTGATGAAGTGAAAGGGAAAACCAGTACATAGGGAAGAAGTCAGCAGGTGAAGTGGAATCAAGAGAGAAGGTGAAACAGGTGGATTTGCCATTTGCCCTGTATCTTTTGTCTTTTAGCACTACCATTTCATTTAGCTTCTTGTCCTTGGGACCCACACTAAGGAGAAAGACATAAATGTGGGAACTGGCCTCACCTGCTGTGAACCAGCTCTCTCTCCAGCATCCTGAGACCACCATGTTTGCTCTAGAAGCACAGGGCAGGAGTGGCAGGGGACTTGGTCATGGCTGGCAAGGGATGGGACTCAGATTTAAATGTCGGCTTGTCTGTTGCCAACGCCCATGATCATTCCACTGTATCAACATCTTGCACTGCAGGACAGAGAGAAGTAATATTCTAACATTTGGTTCTTCCACCCCTCAGAGATAACTTGATCACTCTCCGGGGATGGAATCCTCTTGCTGAGGTCAGAAGCTTGCTGGTCATTCCTGCCACCTGTGATCGTCTTCTTGTATATTTCTACCTCATTGACTCCCCATCTTCTTTCATATCTCAGCCTCATACGTCTTCATTTACCTCTCTCTCTGTTGTTATTTGTCTCTGTTAACACGGTCATTTATCCCCATAAAGCATCCTGAGAGACAAGGATTGAAGGATGCTGCTGCTAAGTCAGGGGGTGCTAAAGACCCTCTGTGGGAAGCTGTGGATGCAGAGACACCTCTTCATCTGGTCTAAGTAAAAACTGCATGACATGATAGGAGAGGTGAATTTTAAACAGCCTTTTCTATGGGGAAAAGTGCTTAGATGGGAAGTAATTCAGTGGAGCAGGCAGGCAATACACATTTCTAGAGTTTTAGTGCTAAGTAAAGAATGGTAGACTTATGAACGGCCTTGCTCTGACTTGCATCCTATCACATTGTTATCCCTATTTTGCAGAAAATGGGGAAAGAGTAGGTCAGGGGAATGTCTGGTTGGTCAGTGAGACCCAGGGCCTTATAAATCATGGCTCTGTGCACAGGGACTGTCCTTCTCAAGACTGTTGCTTTTCAAGCACCAGAAGATCCTGATTCAGTGTATACACGTGGACACAGGGTCACTTGTAACTTATTTATGGTCAGTTTGCCTTGGTTTCTCGGCTTCCTTCATCCTGCACCTCTCTGCACTTGGCATTCTTTACCAACCTCCTATCTCCTGCTGGAGGAAGATAGGGTGGGGCTTGCCTTGCAGAGAGGTTGGTTGAGTTCATGTTTGACGTGGCATCTGGAAGAAATAAAGGAGCTGCAGATATGAGTTGCTGTATAGGCTTTAGTGGGATGTCAGCATTTCATGGGCTTCTTTATGGCAGCATTAAATGAGTTGACATGCTGTAAACTGTCCCACAGGGTGTCTTAGGGATGGGGAACAGTGAACAGGTAAAGAAAACCTATCCTGGACACAATCCAGCTATCATTTTCTCAAATTGCTAGCCCTGTGGATATTCAGGTCAGGTTGCTTCTTCACTCTACATCCCAGGGTTGAAGTGGGCTACAAAAGCAATTAAAGTTTATAAATGGTAGGCAGCAGAACTTCTCGGTGGCTGCAACTCCTACTGAAGTGGAACAGATGTAAGAATACCCTTTGAGAAACCCCACATGGGTTCCCAAAGGCTCTTCATTCTGGGACTGTCTTCAGAATCATGCAGATCCCTTCAGTGTTATTTACTCTGTGATAAGGAGTTCCGCCTGGAGACAGATGACGGATTGGTCAGTTTTGGTAGTATCATGGCTGATGACCCACCTCCTTGGGAAGACCCTTTTTTCTGTGCCTTTATTCTCTCTTTCTGCGTCCTCCCTTTCCCTGGGCTTCATGCATCATTAGAGTGCAATGGCTGTGAAAGAATCAGACATCCCAGGTCCTGACCCACTTGTCTGGCATTTTGACAGAAATGGGAATTATACCTTTGCCACTTGAGGGCTGTTGAGTTAGTTTTTTTTTTTTTTTTTTTTTGAGTGTGTCCTAACAGCAGGCTGGCTTTCATAGAGTTTTAATTGGATGTAAGAAGTCGGATAGGAAAGACCCTTGGGGAAAGGGTTGATTTCTGATGCTACACCCTGGAAAGAGAGCACTCATCAGACACAGACTCTGCAGTTCCCAGTCCCTCAAGTCTTTGGGTTGCACAGCTCTTCTCAGCACAGCCTGGCATTGCTGGCTGGGGAGTGACCCAGGAGGGAGCAGGTGCAGGAATCCCTTGCCCCAGCCCCAGCTGGGTACCTCATCTAGGCCTGAGGGTGTGAGCAAAGGGGAGACTAAGGGTTGTTTTGGAGGCCTGTTTCCTGCCCTTCTACCTCAGAGCAATCATCTGTGTTTGGGCCCTGCAATGAGCGTAAGGCCATTTGCCAAGCACTGCAGCCACTGGACTGCAGATCAGTTGCCTGCAGGGAGTGTCTGTCTTGGTCGAGGAGTTGCTAACCCAGAGAGGAGTAGCCCAGTGGCTGAATCATCCACTCAGCATGAAGGGCTAAAGGAAAGGCTGCTGGATTGTGTCTAAGCAGCTACAGGATCCATGTTGTCAAAAGAAGGGCCTCTTGCTGATGAGATTTTATTTTTCTGTATCCCAAGAAGGAGGTCTATTTGCTATGTTGTATTTAAAAAGCCTAGGACGTCCCTTCATGTGTTAGGGGTTGCAACAGCCAGACATCCTGATGAAAGAGAAAGGGAGGGAAGGACCGCACAAAAGGGATGGTCCTTGAATCCAGAAAGTGCTCAAGTCCAGGCTGGCATGTGTCAAAGGTGGGCACTCAAGGATGATGTCTCTGCACCCCCTGACTCCAGTGGGTCCCTGGTCAAGGAGCAGCAGGCTGGTAGTGGGTGAGTTAATTTTCTCTTTGTCGTGGAGGCCACTGGAATTTGTACTTGTGTCTGTTCTGTCTGACTGGAGGATGGCCCTCATTTTATTCCTTGAAGTATTCAGCCTTGTGTAAGGGCAAACTTTGATATTCAACATCACAAGTTTCTCTTGCATGTGGCAGATGAAATGGAGATTTTTCCCCCCTTTCTTCCAGGCACAGTGAGGGGGCAGGATTTGTTCTTCATAGATCTTTCCAACTTCCTCAGTAATGATTTTATAAAAACCCATCAAAGTACATGTCAGCAAATGCACATATGTGGACACAAACACCTTCTCCTGAGTGGCAGAATGGTGTAGCGGCTGATTGTGTGGACTCTGGTTTGAATACGGATTCTGACATTTGCTAGCTCTTTGTGATCTTTAGCTCTCTGTGCCTCAGTTTGCTTATCTGTGAAATGGGGTTACTAATAATATAAAACTCAGTTTTGTTGTGAAGATTAAGTGACTTAATGTGTATAATGCTTTTAGGACAGTGCATGGTACACACAGGTGCTATACAGTAGCTATTATTATTTGACGATTCTGTCTTCCACATACAAATCAGCTTTCATACAGGAACTATTGGCATCTCAAAAACCAGGACAGGTGCTCTGAATTTTCCAGCCCTTGGAATTTTTTGCTGTTGACCCATCGCTACCTTGGGTCAGGGTTTATTGGTGTGGGGGTGTAAAGCCCTCTCTTGAAGACAGATCTATAGTTGATCTCCTCTTCAGCCACCCCCCAGACTCACTCCCTGCACTGAGAGAGGAAGCAGTTGACATAGAGGTGAGATATCCTATGTGAACTGCCTTTCCTCATAATGTGAGGGAGTGAGAAGGTAAGGTGGGCAGGGAAATGAAAGACTGACAAGACCTCTTGCCCTATTATAAAATTTGGCTTTATATACAGATTTATTAAAGATATGATAAATCATATTAAGTTATATATGCAGATACAAAAACTCCTGTATCTGTAGACGTTGTTGCATATAACATCCATGTGATATTTACAGATAATGGATACCCATACATCGGCGTAAATTTAAATTTTATTTCATTGTGGCCACTGCCTCTTCTTAGTACTATATTCAACATGCTTGTTATTTTTGCACTTGAAAGACATTATGAAATTGATAATGACTATAAAACACCCAAAAGTGGGACATACATAACTTAGAGTTGACATACTTATTCCTGGGGAAGTTTGTAAGTTGCAGTTTCCTTCAGTATAGTTAATAGCCTGTATTAATATGTAAGTGAGGCTTGGTTTTAAATACCATGGCTCATGTTCACTGACCAGTGGAATTGGAAGCAGCATGAGGTGGTTGAGCAGCACAGGTGTTGGTATCAGAGGCAAGGTCTACATGCGTGGTTGTGCCTGTACAAGGATGCTTGTCTGAAGGGGTGAGGACAAGCTGAAATCCACCCTGGGTTCCACTTGGCAAACCGTGTGATCCAGCCCAGCATCATAGCAGCTGCAGGAAGTGTCATCTGCCCAGAAAGGGCTCCTGTGTGTAATTGCCATGTTTTCCTAATTCCTCCTAAGTGCTAAAAATGGCCCTTGGCGAGTACAAGTTCAAGTCCTGGCAAATTACTCATTAACATTGTGAACCTGGGGAAGTGAATCTTATGAAAGGCACATCCTTATCTATGGCTGATGTTTCAGGGATATTGTGGAAAATGCGAAAGGATATAAGACAAATAAGATGTGCTGTTCATTCCTAAATCTGTAGGTGCTCAGAGCACAGTCATGAACAAGAAAAAGCCCAGGTCCTGGCCTCCAGTACTGTCCACTTGATTGTCCCATGGTTATCTCAGGCTTACCATGTTCAAAACTGGGATTGGCCTCTTCCCCTCCACCCCCTGCTCCTCCTCTTGTACTCCCTGTCTCACTGACTGGCATCACACCTACCAGACCACTCAATTCAGAAGCCAGAGAGTCATTGCAGATGAGTCTCATTCACCCTTACATTAATCACCAAGACCATTCACTTCTTTCTCCTTAATGTTTCTTCTGTACGATTGTCACTGCGTTGGCGCAGTCTCTCATCTCTTCTTGCAGAAATGATGATGGTAAAGGGGATGATAATGGTGACATTGATTTATTTATGCAGCAAGTATGTACAGAGCACCCATTATGTGCCAACCAATGTTTTCAGTCAAAAGATAGTCAATACTCAACATCATCAGTCATTAGGAAAATGCAAATCAAACGCATAGTGAGATAAGACTGCATGCTTCTTACTTTGCTGTGATGGCAATGAGGTGGAGCAACTGGAACTCTGGTACATTTGGGGTGGAAATACAATATAGTACAATCACCTTGGCAATGAGTTTGGCAATTTTTATAAATTTAAACATACATTTACCATGCAACCCAGCAATCCCACTCCTAGGTATTTGCCTGAGTTAAAGAAAGCTACGTGTATATAAAACCTGTATGTGAATGTTTATAGCAGCTTTATTCATAAGCTCCAAGAATGTGGAAAGAACCCCAATGTCCTTCAGCCAGGGAATGAATAAATAAGCTGTGTTGCACCCACCCAGAAGAATGCTACTCAGCAACAAAAATGGAGAGACGACTGACACCTGCAACTACGTGGCTGGACGTCTGATGCATTACGCTAAGTGAAAGAAGCCAGACTCAAAAAGCCAATGACTCTATGATTCCACTTGTAGGACATTCTGGAAAAGACAAACTATAGGGACAGGAGGCGGAGAAGTGGTTTCCACAGGCTGGGGTGAGGAGAGGATTAACCCAGGTCTGTTTGATTGTAGCACTGCCTTCTCCTTGGAACCTCATCACGGATGTTCTGTGTGCTGGAATCTCATCTCCTTGTGATCTTTCTTTCTTTCTTTTTGAGACAAGGTCTCCCTTTGTCACCCAGGGTGGATTGCAGTGGCACAATCACAGCTCACTGCAGACTCAACTTCCCTGGGCTCAGCTGATCCTCCTGCCTCAGCCTCTGGAGTAGCTGGGACCACAGGTGTGCACCTCCATGCCCAACTAATTTTTGTATTTTTCTGTAGAGATGAGGGTCTCACCATGTTGTCTAGGCTGGGCTTGAGCTTCTGGGCTCAAGCAATCCACCTGCCTCAGCCTCCCAAATTGCTGGGATTACAGACATCATGTAAACATGTAATCATGTAATTACAGGCATCATGTAGAAAAGACTTGTCTTTTCTAACGACAAGTCTGAGCTTAGGGTTCTGATGCAGAAGAATCTCTCAATGCTGGCTATCACTTTAAGTATGCAGTGCCACAGTAGACACTATTCAATGCCTCAGCTTTTAGGGCACAAAGCCCTTCCCAAAATGGTCCCGTTGGCATCCCTGACTTCCTTTCCCACCAGTCTTCCACATACACTCTTTTCATTAGCTCTTCCTAAATACTTGAAGTTGAAGCTATTTAGCACCTCCGAGGCATCCACATGGTCTTCCCTCTGCTTGCCTCTCTCTTCCTATGTGTCTTAGTCCAAGTAACTCCTACTCTTCCTTTAAAAGCCAGCCAGGGCCTCACCTATTATGGAAAGTCATCTGGTCTCAGCTGCACAGGCTTCCTTCTCCGAAGGCATTCATCACAGTGATGCTTTGGCTCTCTTGCCTAGATGGTGAATTGCTTGTCTCAGTATTCCTACCCCTGGCACAGTGCTGGGCACAGGGAATCCCAGCTTCCCTAAGTGTGTTTTGAACATAATTGCCTTCTAATTATACACGGCAATTGCTACCCTAGAGCAAAGCCTTTACCACCTCAGCATGGAAACGCACAGAAGTGATACATCCATTGTAGTTTATTTTGATTTATCCTGGCTTTTTCTTATATCATAGTGGCCAATGGCTGATGAACAAGAACTTTGGTGGAGAGCGATTGCAGGATTGAGCTCACATACTTTTCCTAGGGGGTTTTCTCAGGGATCATCTAGTTTTGGTCCCAATTGCATTAATATTAGGTGAGAAAGATGATGGTTAGTGGCAAAGATAAACATAAAGAATGTCCTTGCCTCTAACCAGCCACATTTCCCAAAAAGCAAGGACTTTCTTTAGGTTTATCTTTGTGAAGTATGCGGTGTGAACCTAAATGAGTAAAAGGTGGGGTGGTTTGCCGGGAAAGTAATTAAGGGAGGTGGTCAGTCATCTGTGTCTTGACATGGGCCAGCTGGCACCCATGAGGACTGTTCTGTGGTTAATAAGGATGAGGTCTGTAGCACTGGGATAGCCGACTTCATCAGCAGTAATAGCTATTAGGTGGACTTTGGCTCTGCAAGTGTTTAGGAGGCCTGGAGGGACTCACCAATGATTCTATGCTGTTCTGTACAATTCCCTTAAGTGCCCTTGGCTGACCTAGTTATTAAGAAATCTTCGTTCCCCAGTCTTGTTAGCTAAACAATCACTCTTGCTTCACATGTAAACATATATATGTACTTTCATCTTTGTCTCTTGTGGTCCTAAGTTTTATTTAACAAGAGTGGATCTTCAAACTTGGAGGGCATTTTTATATTCTCAGAGTCAACATTTATTACTAATATTACAAGATACAATCTCTGAAAGCCTGCATCTCTGGCATGGGGGGAGCTGGGGAAGAGGCCTTAGAAAAGCTGTAGGGCAGAGGGCGCGATTCTAAGTGAGCCTGTACGCAAGAGGCTTCCGTATACCACCACCTGGCCTGGGGGATCCTGCAGAAGCTGCATTCTCTATCAGCCACAGAGCGCGTGAGATGAGCTCCCCTGACTGCCATGTTGAAAATGTCAGCCCCAGATGGTCTGGTGGTTACATTTTCTCAAAACAGTTGGGAACCTCTGCCAACTTCTCTAAGGAATGAAAAAGATAATTTTTTAAATGCTGATTAACAGAGCAAAATGTACTTGAGCTGGTAACAGATTTTTTTCCTCCTTCCTCCATCCATTTGCTGCAAAACAACCTGTGGTGATTCAAAACATGGGAAAGAAGCCAATGGCTTTACTGAGGGACAATACCTTGAAGGAAGGTGAAAAAGTGGCAGGCAAAGGGGGAGAAAAAGCACCTGAGAGCTGTAGAGTGTCAGAGTCTTCTCCTGTTGATTTCCCCAAACACTAGAAGGCTCTGAGGGCTCATCCTCTTGTTAGCCGGCCTGGTTCTGTCAATACTCAACAAGTGGCTCAAAACCCAACAAATCTGCCAGGACCCTGCTTCTGCAAGATGGGTGTGGCAAGGAGGGCTAGGAAACTGGAAGCACCTTGGTTCTGTTTGTTTCTAGTGCCAAGCCCCCTCTTAGTTCCCTGGCAAGCCTGAGGAGGTCTGAACCAACTTTGCAGCCCATCCTGATATAAGGCGACTAGCTCATCCTTGTTCGCTCGAGGAGATCGAGAACTCGAAGACTAAACAGGTAACTGACCGCAGGGTATTGTCTTTGAACTCGAAGACTAAACAGGTAACTGACCGCAGGGTATCGTCTTTGAACTTGAAGACTAAACAGGTAACTGACCGCAGGGTATTGTCTTTGATCGTATCTGAACACTTGTGTTTCTGATGGGGCCTGGTGTCTGGATTCCAGCCCCTGTTCTGAGATTTGAAGAACTTCACTATACTGTTCCTGGCTTTCTATATATTTCTATATGTCTATATTACAGTCCCAGAAAGGGGAGCTTAAAAGCCTTCAGTTCTGAACCCACTGTCAAATTTTAATTTTAAGTAGGTACATCAAATATGGAGCAAAAGCAGGAGAATGGATATGGGAGTAGAGCAAAAACTCAGGATAGACCACCTAGATTCCTGCTGGGCCTTTCTGTGCGTGGAAAAGAAATGGCCAAGCTTGGATGTTTGATCCTGCAAGATAATTAATGACAACCAATGAAAATTAGGGGTTTCCCCCATTCCCCTGCAAAACCTTCCAAACTTGTATCTTAGAGCCAGAAGTGCCCATCATTAATGAGAAGCAGGAGCTGTGGGGCTCTGCAAATTCCTGGTCTTCACTCCACATTTCAGGATGTTGCATGCCAAACTTCGCCCAGCTGAGTGATCATGGATACATGTTCCAGTCTCAGTGGCCCTGGAGGGTCTGCAGCCCAGGCATTCCCATTTTGATGGGAGTCTTTTCTTCCTGCCCTGGTGCTGCTGATGTAAGAATGCCATCATTTTGTGGCATTCTCTGCTGGTATTCTTCTTGCACCAACACTGAGGGGCCAGAGGTCTTCCCCTATGTGTATTGTCCAGCCCGTTTTCCCTTGGAGGGGAGTAACCTCTTTTGTCATTTAGATGTTTTCTGCCTCTGAGCTTGTTCTTTGGTTATCCCTTCCCTCTAGGCTGCAATTTTTCCCTCTTGTTGTGCTCAGGTGGCCTTCCTGCAGTGTACTTGGTGGACATAGGGTCACTGTTTGCCTAATGATATGTGTTCTGCCAAAAACTGTTGGCAGAATGTATGTGATGACCTTAAGAACGTGGTTGCATTTAAACAGCTAGACTAGGTTTTCCCCTATTCTCACTCTGACCTGCAAATGTAGGGGATGGTTGAAGTTGCATTAGCTCTTTCAGAGCACTGAGTTAGTAAGTAATGATGGAAGTGAACTCAATGGAACATTCAAGACCCTGATTTTTCTCAATCCCAGGCCTTCTTACTAATCTCTTACCTTTACACTCACATTCTTAGTTCACACTACACTAATTAGCATGTATTTACATGTTGCTTCCTTAAACCTTCCTTCAGCATTATGGCTGTAACTAACATATGTATTTGCAAGAAAGCATATTTATAGGCACATTCTTTCAGTCCTTAAAACTGCAGACTCTCTAACAGTACTTTTTTATCTTCCTTCTGAAGATATGTCTAGCACATTTTATACAAAGGCACATGAATTAAAAGCTGGTATGATCTTTGCCTCTAGGATGGAATTGCCTTCAAACACCCAGCAATTCCAACTCCTAGGTAGATACTCAAGGAAAATGAAGACATATGTCCAAACAAAAACTTGTACAAAATGTTCATAGCAACATTATTCATAATAACCCCAAAGTGGAAAAAATCTAAGTATCCATCAACTGATGAATAGATAAATATGGCGTAGCTATTCAATGGAATACTATTTGTCCATAAAAACAAATAATATACTGATATGAGCAGCAAAAAGATGAACTTTGAAAACATTAGGCTAAGTGAAAGAAACCAGACACAAAAGACTGCATACTGTATTATTCTATTTGTACAAAACATCCATAATATGCAAATATATAGGAGCAGAGGGTGTTTTAGTGTCTGCCTGGAGCTGAGGAAGGGAGGGATTGGAGATAAATAGAAAATGACTTTTAATGAGCATGAATTTTCTTTTTGGGGTGACTAATATATCCCAAAATTGTTTGTGGTGATGGTTAAACCACTCTGTGAACACCCTGAAAATGACTGAATTATATAATTTAAATGGGTGAATTATATGGCATGTGGATTATATCTTAATTTAGAGAAAAAAGATAGAAACATTCAAACACAAGTCAATACAAACTTTTTCTACCGAAAATTCAGGATAAATTCTGCAGGATTATTTCTTGCCACACAAGAATTTATGTTTCTCTAGAGGAGACAGTCCAGCAAGTTGGCTGAAGCAATGTGATTCCTACCCCAGCAGCCTTTTAGAGCCAAACACAGGTGTTGGATTAATCAGAAACAAGTTGGAAGCCCTAGAGTTGGAGCAAACCTATCTCGTGACATTTACCACTTCTTATATAACAAGTAGAGAGATTTTTACCTCCAGGTTTCACAGTGCAAAAATAGCATTAATGCTGCAATATTCTATCCTCTGGATAGCCTGCACTCTATTTCTTTGATGAGCTGGGAAAAGAGAAGGAGATGGCATATTGGGGAGATGTGGAGGAGGAAGAGTGGCTCTTGCCAGAAACCTGAGAATTATCTCTGACACCTCCCTCTCTCTTGCCCTCACTCTGATCAATTGCCAAGTTCTGTGATCTACCACCTAAATATCTCTACTTCTCTCCAGCTCTGATACTGCTACTTGAATGTAAGCTGCTGTCTTCCTCCTTCATCATCTGGAACATCTTCATCATCCTTTTTCTTCCTGAATAACAATAATAACCTTCTGAACTGATTCTCCTGTAGCCCCTTTCTCCAAATCTGTATTCCTAACTTCAAAGAGGGCATTTAAAAATGCAAATCTTGCCTTGAAATCCTCAAAAACATATCCCTGCCAGGTGTAGTGGCTCACGCCTGTAATCCCAGCACTTTCGGAGGCCAAGGCGGGGGCGGATCACCTGAGATCAGGAGTTTGAGACCAGCCTGGCCAACATGGTGAAACTCCGTCTCTACTAAAAATACAAAAATTAGCCGGATGTCGGGGTGGGCACCTGTAATCCCAGCTATTCAGGAGGCTGAGGCAGGAGAATCGCTTGAACCCAGGAAGCGGAGGTTGCAGTGAGCCAAGATCACGCCACTGCACTCCAGCCTGAGTGACAGAGCAAGACTCCATCACAAACAAACATATCGCTTCTTTACAAGTTCATCTAGGTAAACTGCAGAATCTTCTCCGAGTTTAGATCCTGCCCACCTTTGCAGCTCCCCCTTCTCCAGACCCCTCTCCCAGCCTCTCCTTCTCCTGATGCATTTCCTCTTGCCCTTGAGATTTCAATTTAAATGTCATTTTTCTTAGCAAACCTTCTGCTCTTTCCCGCCCAGTGTTTCGTTGTATGTTCTCCCACTCCCAGGATGTCCCCTTCATAGCTTTGGAGCACTCATCACTGCTGTAATTTTAGTCATCATGGGATTGTTTGCTTAATGTCCATCTCTGTAACTGACGGCAAGCTTCCAGAGAAGGGGATTGAGTCTGACTTACTCCCCAGTGGACCCCAGCACTTGGCCCAGGCCAGACCGAACAGTTTATACTCGATCACTATTAGAAACCGAAGGGAAGACAGAAGGCACGGAGGAAGGGAGGCACCTAATGAAGGAAGAGAAACGGAAAAGAGCCAAACAGGGAAGCCGGATGAACTCTGCAGCTCCTGCTCAGAGTGGGGGCTGCCTCCTCACTAAGCTTGGGGAGCCAGTGTCCCATAGCACCCAGTGAGGTCGGCCAGGGCAGAGATAGACTAGCTAACATGCGTGGAGGTTCTCGGGAGCGCTGGGGAGGTGAGGACTCGCGAAGACGCTGCTCATGCCCAGTATACTATGGCAGTGCCAAGACACGCCAAGAGGGAACGCTGTGAGGGGGAAGGCAGGGGAGCGGGGAAAGGGGCTTCTGATGGCCCGACGCTGGTAAGGAGTTTTCTGAACCTAATGAGATTGGGAGGATCTCATTTTCATCTCCAGGAGGAGGCTGCCATTGACTTCTGTTCTCTTCGTGGAAAGTACCATTTGTCTGTCCCTCAGACGTCTGCCCTGGGACCATCATTGTTGATGGAGGCAGGTCTTCTCAGGATCATGGGTTTGTTTTAGAACCACCTAGGCTGTGGCAGGGGCATCAGAGTTTTCACCCCAAAAGGGTAATTTTCTAGACTGCCCTGCCTCGGTGTCTGCCTTGCCTTACACATCTTCTGGAATAGAAACCATGGGTCTGCCCGGAGGCAGTAAGTGTTGCACGACTGGAGTCAGACAGACACAGATTCAAATTCTAGTGCTGCCACTCACTAACTGTGTGACCTTGGGTAAGTTTTATTACCCTCCAGGACTTGAGGTCTTTATTTGCAAATGGGGCACAATAATAGTACCCACCCCATAAGGCTATTGCAAGAATGCAATGAAATATTCTATGTGAAGCTTCTAGCACTTGGAGGGAAAATTCAATAATGTTAGATATTTTATTAGAAATTTGTTCTAGTGCCCCATACCCTTCATGCAAAGGCTTGTTTTATTAATAATGCATGACAGTCATTCTTACAGCTCTACTTTAAGCCAATTTTCTCCTGTTGAGCTTCAAGTGAGTGTGGGGAACAGATGGCCATCATCCTTCTGATGATGCCTTTGGGGATAGATGTTAACGAGGTCAAAAACTTGGAGTTTGTCATTGTATAGTTCAGTTGGCCTCTCCCTTAAGCCTCAGGTGTCCTAACTAACTCTAGCTGGTTCATTGCAGATGCAGAAGGTTGCTATGAAAAAGTCTGAACTTGGATCAAGAATCTCAGTATTGCTACTTACTAGCACTGGAAATTTGGACAAGCCACTTGATTTTTCTGATCCTTTTCTCATTTGTGAAATCAATATCCTAGGACCAACCCTTTCCTCTCTGGATTGTTGTGAGGGTTAGACAAAATAGCATGTATATGAAGGCTTAGAATAGAGCCTGGATCCTTGCAGTCATGTTAAGCAGTGTCATGGTTAATTTATTTGTCAACTTTACTGGGCTAAGGGAAGCCCAGATAGTGGGTGAAACATTGTTTCTGGGTATGTCTGTGAGGATGTCTCTGGAAGAGACTAGCATTTGAATCAGTAGACTGAGTAAAAGAGATTTTCCTTTACCAATGATGCCCACTGTGGTCAGGCATTATTCAATCCATTGAGGGTCCTAATAAAACAAAAAGAGGAGGAAGAGTGATCTTTCTTTCTTCTGGAGCTAGGACATTCATCTCCTCTTGTTCTTGGACATCCAAACTCTTGACTCTTGGGCTTTCTGTGTCTTGGACTTATACTTGCCCAACACCCTCCTCCACAACGCCCCCCTCTCTCAGGCCTTCAGACTTGGACTGAATTATCCCACCAGCTTTCCTTGTTCTCCAGCTTTCAGATAGCATATTATGGGACTTCTCAAATTCCATAATTCTGTGAGCCAATTCCTATAATAAGTGTCCCCTTTATCATTATCTATCTATCTATCTATCTATCTATCTATCTATCTATCTATCTAGTCTAACCATCAATTAATCTATCCTTCATCCTATCGACTCTGTTTCTCTGGAGAGCCCAACTAATGCAAGCCATTTCTTAAATTTGGGTCTGCTTGTGATAGGTCAATAGAAATCCATCACCAAATTAGGAAAATGCATTTCAAGCCAGGTATCCTACTGATTTGACATTCAGCACTGCTGCTCTGCGTGTGGACAAGGCACATCTTTTTCCTTTATGTGACTGCCTGTAATCCTGCCTCAACACATTCTAGCTCCCTTAGTATTTTTTTAGAGGTCCTCTTTCCTTGCCTAGAGATAATAATTCGCACTTGTTTCAGGTCTCTATTGTCTTTCTCAAATAGTCTCCCAATTCTTAGCTCCCTATTCTCTCCATGTTACTACATTAATGACCTTTCTAAATTGCAGACCTGACTATGCCTTTCCCCAGTTTAAAATTCCTCACTGGCTCCCTATCACTTTTAAGATAATGACTCCTCCAGCTCCATTCTTTGCCACTCTCTCTCAGACTCTACATTCAAGCAACTGAGAACTACCTGTACTTTTTAGAACTCACCAGGCTCTTCCACACTTTCATCTCTTTCTTTTGTGTTATTTCCTCTTGGCACAACTTCCGCCAAAATTCCACACTTAATTGTCTATCAAAACTCAGTTCCAAGTAAAAAGAAAATCTTTAGACTAGGAAAAGATATTTACAAATCATATATCTAATAAAGGACTTGTATTCATATTTTATAAAGGACTCTCAAAACTTAATAATAAGAAAGAAAACTATGGGAAAATGGCCACAAGATTTGAACAGATGCTTCATCAATGAATATATATATAAATGGCAAATAAACACATGAAAAGTTGTTCAACATTGTTAGTCAAAAGAAAAATACAAATTCACACCACAATGAGATAACACTACACTTTTATTAGCATGGCCTAAATGAGAAAGGCTGACCATACCAAGTGTTGGCAAGGATGTAGAACGACTGGAACTCTTATACATTGCTGCTGGGAATATAAAGCGGTGCAGCCATTTTGAAAAATAGCTTGGCAGTTTCTTAAAAAAATTAAACATATGCCTACCATATGATCCAGCCATTCTACTCATAGGCAGTTACTCAAGAGAAATAAAAGCATATATTTATACAGAGACTTTTGCATAAATATTCATGTAACTTTGTTTGTAGTAGCCAAAACTGGAAACAACACCAAATGTCCATCTTCCAGTGAATGAATAAATTCATGTAGATTCATACAATGGAAGATGACTAGTGATAAACAGGAATGAACTACAGAGTGACTCACACTACAACACGGGTATGAATTTCAAAATAATTTTGCCAATGAATGGAGGCAGATAAAAAAGAATATGTACTATATGATTCCATTTATATAAAATTCTAGGAAACGTAAAGTAATGTTTAGTGACAGAAAGCAGGTCATAGTTTGCCTGAGGAGGAGGGGAAAATAAGGGGGTGAAGAAGACGTTACAAAGAGGCAAGAGAAAGCTTGGGGCTAATGAATATGTTCATTATTCCGATTGTGGCGATGGTTTCATGGGTATACAATTACGTCAAAACATATCAAAGTGTGCATCTTAAGTATATGATGTTTATTTTATGTCCAGTATGCCTCAATAAAGTTAACTCTTTCAATGTAAAATAAACAGGAAAAAAGAGAAAAACTTAGCTTCTGTATTACCCTCTTCAAGGAGTCCTTCTCTAGTTACCTTTCCCCCAGTGCAGAGTTATGTTCTCCGGGCTCTGTGTAAACATCTCCATGGTAATTACTAGACTGGACTGGAGTTTCTAAGGCACTGTCCCCCTCACTAGATTGTAAGTGACTTAAGGACAGGGGCTGTGGTGTTTATATCTGTACGATATGATCTGAGTCCTCCCTCAGTGCCTGAGAGTTGAATCTAAATAATCATTTGTCTTCCTTGAAACCATAAGCTAAGATGATGATTTTGTTAAAGAAAATCTGAAAGCCATATCCGTTAAGCAAAATCTACTTCTTTAATGAAGTTGTTTCAAATGGAAAAAGATTATATATACTTGGGAAATTTCAAACATAATAGCTGTAAACTTAAAGGAGACTCGGTTTCTGGAGGACAACAAATTCATGTGGGAAAAAAGAAAAGCTTTTGCAGGTGGGTGTGGCTCAGGGTAGGATATTTAGGACCAGAAGCATTTAGGATTCTTTACTCACGGCATCAGCAAACTCTGGCCAAGTAGCACTTTTAAAATGATCCATGGAGGGATTTTTCATCTTGGAAAACAGGTTTATTAGTGGAATTATTACAAGTATTAATACCTTGAATGTTATTTTCTTGCTAATGATGCTGCAATGGGTTGCACTGGGATAATAGAACTGCTCTGAGTGCATAACTTACCAAACCTGCCTACCTCCCCCGTGACTTATGGGCTGTAGCCCTCATTAGTTCTATGGTTACATTGGCTGCTGTTTAGAGCCATAGTGAGAATCTTGTGCAGGTTTGGAAGAGCCCCAAGTTTAATGCCATAAATGGCTATAGAGTGAAACAGTCATTGCTTTTTATAGAAACCCAGTATACCTGCTTTTTTAGACAGTGGTGAAGTGACAGAGTACCCAAGCAAGGGGAGGTAAGCTTGACACCTGCTGACGCTGGAACAACTCCACGGTGGCTTGCAGCTCCACATAGGATAGGTTTGTCTCCAAGGAAGTCTTCTCACTTGCATGGGCCATTCTTTCCACTTGACATTGGGAACATGAACGGATCTTCCAAATTGTATCTAAAAGTCGTAGCATGTAATACCTGAGTGCCCCCAGCGTAGCTGCATTGCCACACACCAAACACTTTATTCTGGCAACTTTATGCAGGAGACTCAGTGTCATCCTGTGCACACTCCAGAATGAGGATGTACACACTCTGCTGTGTATCCTGAAAGAAGGCCACTCACAACAGCATCCTACCTGGCCCAGCTCATGGAATAGCTGACTTGTGCAAAGACTATAAAAGGCATCATGAGATGATCCTGAGGAAAGACAACATAATGCATGTTTTTTCCTAAAGAAGAAATTCTGATGTTGTTACCCTGTATGTGTTCAGGGTCCAGGGTTGTTTTGTGGGAAGTCGATGGAATGAGGATGGTGGGGTAGAAGGCCACCTTGGATTTGGTGGCTTGGGGCCAGTGCCTCTGTCTTCTTCCTCTGCATATACTCATCCAGGTTAAGCTGCTGTTTTAGGTAACACGTTTTTTCTTTTTTTAAAAAATTTTTATTATTATTATGCTTTAAGTTTTAGGGTACATGTGCACAACGTGCAGCTTTGTTACATATGTATACATGTGCCATGTTGGTGTGCTGCACCCATTAACTCATCATTTAGCATTAGGTATATCTCCTAATGCTATCCCTTCCCCCACCCCACAACAGGCCCCGGTGTGTGGTGTGTGATGTTCCCCTTCCTGTGTCCATGTGTTCTCATTGTTCAATTCCCACCTATGAGTGAGAACATGTGGTGTTTGGTTTTTTGTCCTTGCCATAGTTTGCTGAGAATGATGGTTTCCAGCTTCATCCATGTCCCTACAAAGGACGTGAACTCATCATTATTTGTGGCTGCATAGTATTGCATGGTGTATATGTGCCACATTTTCTTAATCCAGTCTATCATTTTTGGACATTTGGGTTGGTTCCAAGTCTTTGCTATTGTGAGTAGTGCTGCAATAAACATACATGTGCTTGTGTCTTTACAGCAGCATGATTTATAATCCTTTGGGTATATACCCAGTAATGGGATGGCTGGGTCAAATGGTATTTCTAGTTCTAGATCCCTGAGGAATCACCACACTGACTTCCACAGTGGTTGAACTAGTTTACAGTCCCACCAACAGTGTAAAAGTGTTCCTATTTCTCCACATCCTCTCCAGCACCTGTTGTTACCTGACTTTTTAATGTTTGCCATTCTAACTGGTGTGAGATGGTATCTCATTCTGGTTTTGATTTGCATTTCTCTGATGGCCAGTGATGATGAGTATTTTTTCATGTGTGTTTTGGCTGCATAAATGTCTTCTTTTGAGAAGTGTCTGTTCATATCCTCCACACACTTTTTGATGGGGTTGTTTTTTCTTGTAAATTTGTTTGAATTCATTGTAGATTCTGGATATTAGCCCTTTGTCAGATGGCAATACCATTCAGGACATAGGCATGGGCAAGGACTTCATGTCTAAAACACCAAAAGCAATGGCAACAGAAGCCAAAATTGACAATTGACAAATGGGATCTAATTAAACTAAAGAGCTTCTGCACAGCAAAAGAAACTACCATCAGAGTGAACAGGCAACCTACAGAATGGGAGAAGAGAATTTTTGCAACTTACTCATCTGGTAACATGATTTTTCTAAGAGTCCTAACAAAGCTGCCAAATAGTCAAGTGTGCAACTTTTCAGTCTCCTGTGTGGAAATTGAGATTGTGAGAAGAGCAGGAATAAGGCTGGTGGTGCAGAGGGTGACCTACAGGAAGGCATGGAAATACTAGGTGACTACAAGCATGGAAAGAGTCTTTAGTTTCCAGCACAAAATTGTGCAAAAAGCAAGGGCGGTGTTAACAGACTGTCCTGGGTTCTAACTGAGACATAGCCACTCATTGGCTGTGTGTCCACAGGCCAGTTACTAACCTTGATTTCCTTATTCATAGAATGGAGATAATACCCCCAAACCTTGCCAATATTTAATCAGATAACATATGAAAACACTGGACGGGAAATGGTACACAGTAGGTGTCAGACAGGTGTGAGCTGTCCTCCCCTGTGTCTATCCTTTCTCTGCCTAGCTGCTCTGAAAATGACTGTTGGGCTTCCTTATAACTCAGAAGAAATTCAGAGTTGCTGATCTAATCTGCTCTCTTTCTACTTTGAACAGTAGCTTGTACATACTTGAGTATGGGGGTGAGATGTGACCAGATAACCACACCCCTGTTCTTGCAGCTCCACCAGAGGGACATCCTCTCTTCCCTGGATGATGCTGGACACCAGAGGATGAAGAGAGCAGAGGCACCAGCAAGAAAGTCCATTTTAATCACATTTTAAGTAAAGTGCTAAAAATGGAGATGTGGACATTTGAATATCTTCCCCTCTCCCACACCAGCCTTTGGCTCAGTGTGAGCCAGTGCATGAGGGGGACACCCCCGGCCCTATCTCCTCTCCCTGATACATGAAATTTCTATCTGTCTCAGGGTGGACAGGCCCCTCATCATATTGGGGAGAAAATTGAAGGGGGAGTTGGAAGACCTGGTTTGAAAGTTTTAATGAGAACACTTGGACACAGGAAGGGGAACATCACACACCGGGGCCTGTCATGGGGTTGGGGGAGGAGGGAGGGATTAGCATTAGGAGATATACCTAATGTAAATGATGAGTTAATGGGTGCAGCACACCAATATGGCACATGTATACGTATGTAACAAACCTGCACGTTGTGCACATGCACCCTAGAACTTAAAGTATAATAAAGAAAGTTTTAACGATACCATTTTTTTAAAAAAAATTCTCACTGAGTATCAGGTTCAGGTCCAGATGCAAGAAAAGTGGAGGAGAATAATGAATGGTTCCTGGTTAAATGGGGGTTGGATTCGTGAAGGATACTGGTAAGTACATCCATGATGTTGGAGAGGTGCAATATGATGGAGGAGGGATCCGAGTTAGCCAGAGGTTGGAGGTGTTGGAGAAGCAGAGGACATGGCCCTTCAGTTTAGTCTGAAGGACAAATTGGATTTAGTCCAGTGGGCAGGTTGCTTAGGTAAAACTGAATGTCTGTGAACTTGGGAAAGTCATTTACTCACTCTGAGTCACAATTCCTTTAAGTGACAAGGTAGGGGGCTGCCTTAGCCTCTGTAGATTTTCTTGGGTCTAATACTTTATGATTACATATTTGGTCTGGAAAGTAACTTGCCCTTTTCTCCAACTTCAGCGTCACCTTGGATAGAATTGTGATTCATCCTAGTTCTGCACTCCAACTTTCAGGGCTGAGGGATGACTCTCAGTGACTTAAGGCAGCTTGAGTCCCCCACCATGTGCATCAGAAGGCTGGATCTCATGACCTGTATAGGTAACTTTGTCATTAAGAGCTGTCCATATATTATAGCTGGACTGTAGGAGAGGATCAAGGCAAAAAGGGGGGCCTCTGAAGAGTGTTTGAGAAGTTAAGAAGTTAGGTGTGTGGGACTGGGAGAATATTGAAGAGATTATCTGAATAGATTTGGCCCAGTAGACCTTGTCCCAGAAATCCCTGCTCCAGGCCTTTCAGATAAAGTATCTAACAGCCTTTTAGCAGCAGCTTTTTCTCTAGAAACAAACCCCCATGTTTTACATCTCCTTGCAGGCACCCTGTGGCTGATAAACCCTGCAGGAACAATTGTGTCCCAATGCAGATAGGCTGTCAGCCTCCTGTCTTCCAAGGATGTCAACTTTTAGGATTGCTCCTTTGCCTAAGAAATTGGGATTGGAGCATGGGGAACTTTGTTTCCCTCTCTCTTCTGTTGGTTCCAAGATCCTGGAACCCATCACCAAAGTGACACAATAATGGAAGTCAGGGATCCAGGGCCTGAGCAAGGGAGGCCAGGAGGCTAGGAGGAGCCACCTCAGAAGCTGTCTCACATAGTGGTGAAGAGCTGGGGTTGGAGCCAGAAAGACCCAAATTTTGTAATCCAGACTCTGCCACCTGCTAAGTGTTCCTAGGGCATATTACTTACTTGCTGAGCTTTAATTTCTTCCTATGTATAAAGTGGAGATTATAGTGGCACCTGTCACTGGGCTCTTTGAAGGATGAAATGAGATAAATGAGAAGTGCATAGTACGGTGCCTGACAAAGAGTACTGACAAGCTACAAACATTACTTTATCATTACTGTCATCATCTTCACTACCGCCACCGCAATTATCACCACCATCATAATCATCACGATCACCATGATCACCACCCTCATTATCATTACTATCATCCTTGTCATCATCAACACTATCACCATTACTATCATTACTATTACCACCAACATCATCACCATTGTTATCATCACAGCCATCACTGTCATCATCATTACCATCATCCTCATCCTCATCATCACCATCATCGCCACCATCATTATTATTACCATTATTCTTATCACCATCATCATCACCATCATCAGCAACTTCACCATCATTATCATTACCATCACCACTATCATCATCATCACAACCATCATTATTATCATAATCGCTAGCATCCTCCTCCTCCTCATCATCACCATCATCACCACCATCAACACTTCACCATCATTATCATTACCATTACCACCACCATCATCATCACATCATCATCATCACCATCGTCATCATCACTATCTTCATCACCATCATCATCATTATCATTACCGTCTTTGTTACCATCTTTGTCACCTCATCATCATTACCATCACCAACATTATCCCATGGTCATCATCACAGCCATCCTCATCACCATCATCACCATCACTATTGTTATCATTACCATTATCCTCTTCATTATCATCATGATCATCATCACTATTACCATCATCACCATCCTCACCAGCATCATGATTGTTGTTGTGGTCATTACCATTGTTGTCTTTGAGAGACTAGGAAGACCTGGACTATGGGCTGAGGAAGTAATAAAGGAAGGACAGGCCTGCAGCATCACTCCTCTCAGGGTATCCCTACTCAGGGCAGGTAAAATGGGCAGACGCCTAGGAAATACTTTTGCTGCTAGAACTTAGCAGCAGCAGTGTGTCCAACTTCAGCATTTGGGTTCATTTTTGAAGTGGTAACAAGAAACATGGCAGCAGTGGAGTTTCTTCAAAATTGTTGAATGCCAACATCTGTTGTCTTCATTCAGAATAGGAACCACCCCAGCACCCAACAGTATTTGTATAACTTATAGAATTAGCTGGCTTCCTCTTGACCTCACTTCTTTTCAGAGTTGGGGCCCAGCTGCGGAAAGCTTTTTTTCCTCAAGATTTTTCTCTTAATTCTCCTCCATTCCATTATTTTTCTCTGATTACTTTCTCTGAAATTCTTGCTCCCTTAAATGGCACTTTATATGACCGGTAGAGATTTGGATATTCCTGGTCACTGTCTCTGGAATTCCAAGACTTAGCCAAAGAGATGCTTGGGCCCCATTGGAGTACCCTTGGGTGATCAAGCATGCTGCAGTCACCCACAGACAGCTGGCATCACAATGAGCCTGTCTTAGAAGGATATTATTGGCTTCCAAGGTCTATTACTAATAACTGACAATTTTCTATCCTAGGGATGAAAGAGGTTTCTGTTTATCAAAAAGTCCTGGAAGTTCTGCTTATGAATGGCTTATTTCTCAATCAAAATAAGAAGGAGAAAGTAATTTTTTTCAGGCAGGTTAGGGTATCTGGAAAGAGTGTATTCATTTTCTTATTTTTTTCTCCACAGTCAGACTTGCTCAGTCACATCCAGTCATATGAAACACCCTGTCTCACATCCCTACTTTTATTTTACCTTTAACATGTTTGTGGCAGAAACTGTTGATACTCACCCATATTCATGGGATACTATTGATTTTTCAGCCTCTCTTTTGATTTGATTCAGTTCTTGCCAATGGGATATAGAAGGAAGCAAGTACACTAATTTCAACCCTGGCCCTAAAAACAATGCACATGGTCCTGCAATTAATTTTTCTCTCTCTCTCCCATTGGCTAGGTGAATGCACACGGTCCTGCAATTAATTTTTTTCTCTCTCTCCCATTGGCTAGGTAAATGTACAGTATTCTGAGGGGGCCCTAGGAAATAACTCAGCCACAAAGTAGAAGAGGGTGGGCCTTGCAATTACTGTGTAGAAGACCACTGAAGAACACTAGATGGATGGTACATGATTGAACCATTGAGATCTGGGGGTTATTTGTTATAGCAGCTAGCATTACTTTCATTGACATACACTCCATTTTTCTTCAGAAAAATTAGCTCAATTGCCACTAAAATATTAATACAGACATTTTCTTCTCTTTCTCTAGTGTGAAAGCTTCAGGAGGGAGAAACATTTTTATTCTTCACCTCTTTATTCCCAAGACAGTATAATCATTTTCACAAGGTCAGTGTTCTACAAATATTGGTTAAATAAATGAATGAATCAGCTGGCCTCACTTTTCTTGCCTGAGAGCACTGGCTCTTTCTGTAAAGTGTTCATGAGCTGTGGTTGTTTGGTTGAACACCCTAGGGTTATCCTTTATTTTTCCTTGCCACTAACCCCAAGCCGGGCCAGATACTTTTGGGCTAAACAGCTCTTATGAAATCCTGTTCAGCAGGGCCACCACCCTTCTCTTCCACAATCTCATTATAGATGCAAGGAGGTTGAAGCTGAGGGCAGCCTCAGCCTCCACATGCAAGGCTCTCACTGCTGGGACTCTCCATTGACCGTGAGCTGCTTGCAGAGCTGCCAAATAAAACTCTACATTCAGAACAGAGAAAATGTGGAGAATGGCAAGGAAAGGGAAGACAGTGGCCAGCACAGTCAGCTAACTCCCACTTCATAGTGTCCCATGAACTTAGTTATTGACCCTAAACAAAAAAAAAAAAAAATGAGATCTGAGATGATCCCACTGGATGTAAGTTCTGATGAAACAATGTCTGTATCTCCAGGTGGAAGGTGTTTCTTTGAACTCAACCTCCTGTATCTTTTTTTTTTTGGAGAAGAATGGCAATCCTTCACCTGGAATGAGTACTTAAATCCCTGGGGAGAGCTCTGTAAAAATTCAGATTCCTAAACTGCATCAGGATCTATTTAATCAGGATTTCTGGGGATGGTGCCTGAGGATTTGTGTTTCTGAGGGCTCCAAAGATTCGAATCACATTCCTGGTTATTAAAGCTACTTTAATTAAACGCTTACTAAATGCTAGTCTCTTGCATGGGTACCTTTCTTCTATTAACCTTTTAAATACTTACAACCACCTTGTGATCTTGGTACTGTTATTCATCTTGTTTTACTGATGAGGGAACAGACTGCAGCAGATATTTTACCCAGGACTTGAATGCTGTCTGGCCCAAGAGGTCTCGCTCTTCACTACCTCCTCTAATGTAGTGAAAAAAAGCATGGGATTTGAACCCAGAATACCCAAATTCCTCTTCTGCTTAGGATGAGGCTCATTTTTTTTCTCCTGAGATGGTAGTGGATGTGAACAGTGCTTGTGGATCGCAGGTGCTATGCCAATGCCAGGTGCACCCCTTGAAGGAACAGATTGTACACCTGCCAGGCAGATCCCTGGCTGTGGAGGATTGCAGCTCCAGGGACATGGTGCATTTGCCTCTCAGCTGCTTGAGTGTCCTTTGATCTTTGGCCCATGAGCTTTGTCACACTGAGGAAGCAACTCTTTCAGAGCTCATTCCATCTGAGGTTCACACAAACCCTACTGAATAAGAGTGACCTACAGAGATAATGAGTTGATGGCAGGAAGGGAAGCTATTGAAAAAAGAGTTTCCTTGAGGTGAGGGGAGTTGCCCCCACAGAATCCTCCTGCAGGCAAAAAACACGGCTCACTTCTCCCCTCCCCACCAGGTTCCCTTACCCCTGAATGATGGATGATGAGAAGATGCTCTAGAGATCATATGTGCACTCTCAATTCTCTTGAGCATTCCTAGTCCCTGAGCCTGCAACATTTCCCCATTTCTCTCCGAATTCCTCTTTCTCCTGGCTAACTCCAATAAGCATTGAGGTCTCAGCTTAAATGCACCTTTCCTCTGTAAGGCTTCCCTGACTCCAGGACTTCTGCTCTCAGGGCACTTATACACAGTTGTTGCAATTGCTTGAGCCTCTCTTTTCTGCTGGAGTATCCTGCTCATCCTCTTTTTCTTTCATACCCAGCACTCTGCTTGACACATAGAAGACACTCAGATATTTGTTAAATAATTGGAAAGCATTCCCATTTTCCTATTTAGTGCAGACCTTACTCTTATCTTTCATGCTTTTTCAGCCAACTGACTATGGGATGGATAATTCAAATTCGATAAGCCAAAAGCTCTTTAAACTCAGCATTCCCCAAAATGACCTCCTCCCTGTGCCCACTCCCTACTTCTGTCTGTGCACTGCCATGCACCCAGGTAGCACAGCTGAAATGTACTCTGGTGTGCCCCCAATCCAACAGATCCTTCCATCGTTACATCTTCTATCCACCTTTGTATCTCTGTCTCCACTGCCATGCAGACTGTAGCAGACCATCATCCTTTTCTCTCCTGAATTATCAGAATGGCCTTTCTGAATCTGTCTTCTTCCTGATCATCCATCCTCTGCCCAAATATCAGGGTGTTTTTGTTTCTTTGTTTTAACAATGCAAATTTGGTCATGGTGTTGCCTTTAAAGTGTCAGTAATTCCTCCCAGTCTCCAGATAAGATGCGTGCCCTTTAGTGAGGCCCACATAATCTGCACCACCATCTGGCCTTGAGGTCAGTCTTGCATCTTACTGCCTCCCTCCTGGAATTCCTCGATTACTTGCAGTGTGCACAGCGTGCTACGTTGTTCATGGCATCCCAGTGCCTCAGACTGCGCCCTAATCCTCAGGCCCACCACTTCCCTGCTGAGCTGCTCAGGGAATGCCTGCTCACCTTTCCAGACTTTGCTCAGTGTCAGTATTGTCAGTGATAAAGCCTTTTCTTGGCATTTCTCCACAAACCATATGTGAGAAACACCTCTCCCCTTGCCTCCACTCTGCCCTAAAAAATTGTCACAGGCATTTAACACCCCCTTGCCCTTTTTTGTTTACATGTTTGTTTCCTTCGGCTAGATTGCAAACTCCATATGATCAGGAACATATTTTAACTCTTTTTCACTGTGAGTGCTTAGCACACAACTTGGCACTTAGTAAGTACTCAATGAATGTTGGCAGAATTATTGAATTCCAAATGTGTGCCAAAGAATGTAAAAATTAACCTAATCTAGCCAAATGCAAAAGATGACTGTACAGACTCCAGGGAAAGAGGGAAGAAAGGCTCTTGTCCTTGTATAAACCTGTCATGTGGGTACCTGTAGTAGGCATGGAAGATCTCTTGCCACAGGTAAGGATGGTGGGGGGTTGCCAATCCCCGCTGCTGTGTCTGGAAGCCCAGTTACCACTCTTGTGCCCAGGCCGTGATGTCCACAGCTGCTTCTAGCCCAGAAGTAAGCACAGCAGGAAACCCGTGTGGGTCTGGCTCTGGAGGAGGCAGGGCTTTTTAGACATGTGACTCACTGTTTGCCCTGTCAAAAGTGTCCTAAGGTTCCCATACAGTCTATGATCTTCTTCCCTTCCTTTTCTCCCCTTCCTCCTTCAGAGCGATCTGATGTACATCCGGGTTTGACAAGCCTCCCGGCCTCCTTCATTTTCTTCCTCATTTTCCTTCACAGCCATTCACCCATAAATGTTTTCTGCGTCTAATCCCATCGTTGCAGCACCCAAATTAACACAGGTGCTATTAAGAGTGGGCTGGAACAAACCGCCAAGCATATGAATTCCAATTATACACTCTGTGCCTGGGAAATGGTCTTCAGATGGATCTGTGGACCCCATGGGCCAATGTGAGCCAGACCTTAGCCACAACTCCAGTTGTTACCTGGCCCCCATAAATTCCCACTCCAAAGGCATATTTCTCTTTCTCCAGTATACACAGACATAACCATAGGGTCATAGATTTTTGGGAAAGGACTTGGGAAATCATCACAGTCTATACCTGCCATGGCATTGCAGAGTCCTGCCTCCTAGCAGCCCAGACAGCTCTTCCGTCAGTGGTTTTCCAATCTGGAATGGACTCAGATGTAGGAACTGGGCCAGGAGGTGTGGCTATTTTGGTGTTCCTACCCTCAGCCTCCTGCTCCTCTGTTCCTACCTTGCTGCTTTTGTTGTAAGTGTTAAGCCGCATGCTGTTGTTGGCCCATCTATTTTGCCCCTAGGCACTCTATAATCTATGCACCATTTCCATGGCTCCCTGCCAGTCAAGGCCTCTGGGTTGGCCCTCTGACCTTTCCAGCCTGCAGCCACTATTGCCCGGTCCCAATCATCCTCAGAATTAACCAGCCCAGGTCGTGATCCTCTTACCTTGGGCCTTGATCTGCAGAGGTGAGCCATCGCGGAAACTCTTGGTGATGCCAATCCAGTGCATTCCTAGTGGCCTTAGTAGACGGTGTGTCCTAGATCCCTCCTATGGAACACACATCTCTGTGGCTCTGCTAGCCTCACATTCACTCCAGAATGACTCCTCCTATGACTTCTTTACTCCTTCTTCTACCTACCCACAATCACGACTCAGGCATTTCCACTTTACCGAGAGTAGGCCATGGCTTTCCTAGGCTTCAAAGTGCCACCCAGCAGCGAGTCAGCCGCATTGCGAGGTCCTTGTCCTAAGAAAGTGTCCCAAGGCAACGAGTCCTTGCTTATCCACCTTAAGCATCAGCCCCTCTGGCAGGTAGCTGGGACCAGAAGCCTCTCCTTGGCCTGGCTGGAGCTCCTTAGCACCTCATTGCAGTTGGCCGCTGTGCTTCATTCCCTCCCTCCATTCCTTCTTCTCAGGCCTGAAGGCTCCTCCTCCCCCACTGCTGTCTCCTTTGGTGACCCAGTTTTCCTCCTGGGTGTTTCCTCCAATCAGTCTCTTTCTAAGCAAATTCCATCTGGGCATCTGTGTTTCTGGAGGACCCAGGTCAAGCAGGACTAAGACATTTGTTACCTCATTGAACTTGCTCAATAGTTTTCTACTCTTTGCTAGTTTTAACCCTATGCTAACGGAGTGAAAGGAAAACTGAAGCTCAGGGACATTCAGATATTTGCCCAAAGTTTCAGACATAGGAAGTGAAAGTTGGAATCTGGTTCTTGACATCTAATCAGGGAAGTTTTACCACAGTGGGGTTTGTCAGAGGGTTCTTGGAGAAGGACATTTGGAAGATATCCTTGGGGAAATCAGGGTTTCATCTTAACTGATGGGAAGGGAGAACAGAGACAGAAGTAAGCAAGTTTCATGTCTCTGCATATGTTTGGTTCCTGTGTATACGTGAGACTTTGTGTGCATAAATGTGCATGCATTCATACCTGCATCAGGATTACTTAATTCATGTAGACCCAGAATGTGTGCAGGCCACATGCTAAGAAGGAAAATTGAGCT
Organism: Pan troglodytes; assembly: GCF_028858775.2. Taxonomy (NCBI): domain Eukaryota; kingdom Metazoa; phylum Chordata; class Mammalia; order Primates; family Hominidae; genus Pan; species Pan troglodytes. The sequence continues at coordinate 135,535,104 of NC_072407.2, read as the reverse complement.
TTGATAGCTGTCTCCAAAATTTTGCAATTCACAAAACCAGAAAGAAAAAGCCATTTCCAGTTTAATACACACGGCAATTTTTTACGATTAAGTGTCATGTTTATGTTCAATCTTAGACCAAGGTGCTACCCTAATCTATTCCGTACTTGAGGCTTTAATGTAAGTCTCAATCCTGTCCTGATACAGAGGTGAGCAAAGAATGGGAGCGGCTTCGTGCTTTCCCTTGGGAACCCAGGGTCTTCCTTGAAAACATGAAACCCAAGGGAGGGAGCAGTGCGTCTGCAAAGCGCTCCGGAGGTGCTTTGTCCTTGAGCAGGGCCGTAATTCCTCTTTCCTTCCCCGCCCTCCTCCCTCCCTCCTGCTGGCTGAGGGCTGCCTCCCTGGAGGATTCCAGGTGGGAGCCCAGATCACTGAGCAGTGAACACGAAAATAATGAGTCCCCTTGTCTGTGACTGTTCCCGTCACATCTGAGAGAGATCTGCGATCTCCAGGAGGGAAGGACGGCCCCTGCCTCTGCTCTGCTGCCGCCTCTGCTGGGCTCTGCCCCTGCACCGCGGCCTCCTCCTGCTGCAGGCCCGGTGCCTGGGCGGTGCTGGCGGTGTGCGTGGAGCCGGGGAAGCTGGCAGCCCGCAGAGCACGTGAGGGCCGGGAGCCAGGGTGGGCGAGGGGAGAGGTGTCTTCACTCCATATGCAAGTCACTTAATGAGAAACAGGGCATCTGCTGCGCAGCCCCCACCCCGGGGACGGCTGCCAGCTCTCCTCGTGGGTGGCTGTAGTAAGCCTGGCCCAAACACAGGCTCATTCTCTAGTCCTCCCCGAGCTCAGCAGGGGCGCGGGGAGGCATGCCAGCGTGGGCGTGGCCGGGTCTGGGGTCTCCTCAGGTGTGCGCTTGCCCTGGGGGCCTGGCGTGGCCGAGATTCAGCCCTGCGCTCTGAAGGGACTGCCCTCCCGGCCTTCCCAGCTTCCAGAGGGGACCCGGGCCTCCTCCACCGCCTGTTCCCCTGATTCCATCAACAGCGCAGCTTTGGGGGTCTGAACCAACCCCGCCCCGACCCCACCTAGACGTTTCACCCTCCAAGGCTGTTTTGCCTCTGCTTCCCTGAATCGTGGACTGATGCCTGGTACTCTTACTACCCCCACTCCCGACGTTTTTCCATCCTTGCGCCCTTCAATGAGGCTTCTCTCTTGCAGGACAGTGGACTCTGCCTCATGAGCCTGGGCCCGTTCTTCTCTCGCCCCTCTAGAGCAATCCCTCAGGGTACATGGCCCAGCTGAAACCCCTCCTTCCCGCACAGTCTCCTCCCTGGGTTTTGTGGTCTCCAGGGCCTCGGTTCTTGCTGCGGACTTCCCATTCCCCGGCCAGGGCCCCACTACCTCCTCTCCCTGAGCACACTGTTTTCAAGGCCCAATTCTCTGCACTCTTTTTCATTGCTTTTCTTCTTTTTCTTATGAAGTATTTTAGATAACACCCAGAACATCTGTTCAGACAGCATTTTAAATTTTTTCAAAATTTAAAAATATAAAAAGTACAAAGAATATAACTTACATGAATATTTTTGCCATCCAAAATCAACAACTGTTAGCATTTTGTCTCCTTTGTATCTAGTATTCTTTTTGCTTTTTGAAGAAATAAAAGACTACAGAGAAAATGAAAGTTGCCTTCAACCAACATCCCTCTTCCTGTTTCCTTCTGGTTCTCCCTAGAAGCAAGCATTGCGGTTCATGTTTATGGTTTTAAGTACATAACATCATAAATGATACATAGGCCTCATACTGTCCCTAGTGTTTGTTGCTGGCCATCTGCTATATTTAGAGAGGTCTGGTTTATTTCTTTTAACTGCTGTACAGTATTCTGTCATTAAATATATTGAATTATTTTTACAATATATTCCACTACATATAGACATTTTATATTCTTTCCAGTGTTTTTCTCTTAACAATAAAAAAAATATGCTTCAGTCAACAACTTTGGACATGTTTTCTGGTGCACATATGCAAGAGTTTCTGTAAGGCATATACTCAGAGGTAGGATTGTTGGGTCTTAAATGAGGCATATTTTCAATTTTATAAAATATGACATTTTTTTCTCCAAAGTGGATGTACCAATTTGCATTCCTACTTGCAGTTTATAAGAGTTTCATTTCACCCGAATCCTTGTCAACACTTGATATTCTCATACTTCAAAATTTTGACAATCTGTGGGTGAAAAATTATATTTGATTGTTACTTTAATTTGTATTGCTCTATTGTTAATAATAGCTTACAATTACTTAGTACTTATTCTGTGCCAGCCACTGTTCTAAGCAGTTTACATATATTAACTTATTTAATCTTCACCACAAGGCTTTCAGGGAGTTTCTGTTGCTATCATTCTCATTTTACGGGTCATGAAAGAGGTTTAATAACTTGGTAAAGATTTCACAGCTCCTCAGGAGTGGCACAGGCATTCAGAACTGGCCCCAACTCTGCACAGCATCACATCATCCTGGGCCCCCAATTCTGGAGAGGCCAAGTATTCTTTCATGTGTTCTTGAGCCATTTGTATTTTCTTTTCTATGAAGTTTTCTATTTATTATATCCTTGGATAATTTTGATTAGGTAATTTGTCTTTTTTTCTTATTCTTTTAAAAATTATTTACATAGTTTGGACACCAATCCTTTGTCTTTTATATATGATGCAATAATTTTCCCTGGATGTCACTTGTCTTTTAACCGCCTTTGTGGCTTTTGTTTGTGTTTTTATTTTTGCCACACTCTTCTTTTAAATTTCTTCTTTTCCTGAACCAGTTCTGTCCCCATTTTCACCATGTCCTTGGCTTGATGACTTTTTCCGGTTGATGTCTACATTTCAACTCCTTTTACAAATGTAAGATCTACTTCACCAATTGCTTCAAAGACATCTCCACCTGTGTATAATGCTGTGACCTTAAACTTCAGATGTCTTCCATGACCCTGTCTTCCTTCTCAAGTAAGTTCTCCCCTCAGTCTTCTCTACTTTTTTTTTTTTTTTTTTTTGAGGCAGTCTTGCACTGTCGTCCGGGCTGAAGTGCAATGGTGTGCTCTTGGCTCACTGCAAGCTCCGCTTCCTGGGTTCAAGCGATTCTCCTGCCTCAGCCTCCCGAGTAGCTGGGATTACAGGCACCCACCACCGCGCCCGGCTAATTTTTTGTATTTTTAGTAGAGACAGGGTTTCACTATGTCGGCCAGGCTGGTCTCGAGCTCCTGTCCTCGTGATCCACCCGCCTTGGCCTCCCAAACTGCTGTGATTACAGGCGTGAGCCACTGCACCCAACCTAGTCTTCTCTATGTTTATAAATAGCACTGCATTTGTAAATCATGCAGCCTGTAGTTCTGGGTTACTTTTGCTTTTCTCTTTCCTTTATTTCATGTATTGAATCAGGAAACACCATCGAACGAAGTCTTTCAACATACAGTTTCTGTTCTAATTGCCATCATTCCAAACCCTTGATTACTCAGACCTGCATCATTGCAGCAGATTCCAAATTGCCTTTCTAAAAAGTCAAAACCCTTCAGTGATTCCTCATTTCCTACTGGTACATCTTTGATAGCTCCCCACTGTGACCTTGACTTGATTCCATCACTAATTTCCCTTTAATTGGTCTTTCAAAACAACGCTTCTGTCCAGTCAGCGGAAGCAGCCCCTCCTAGACACAGGAAACTGCGCCTTCCTGGTTCTAGGACTCAGCTCGCTGGCGCCTCCTAGGGGCGCTCCTTCTCCCTCTCCTCCGCTCGCCAAGTGCCGCGGTCCGTGGTGTCCAGCTGTCTCCATCTCCAGCGTCTTCCAGCACACACTGTCTGGACCACTCAGAAGGTCCGCCTTTCGAAACGTTTACCCTTGTGTTGTCATGCTACTGAGCCCCGAAGAAACCAAGAGCTGCTCTTTCCCGTTGCCTCGACGGGACCACTTTCATTTTCAGCAGTGCCTGTCTCCCCCAGCTGCGAACTTAGCACTCGCGTGTCCAGGGTGGCGAGGGGAGAGAGCAGGAGGAGCTGCGGAGCACGGATGAGGTAGTGGAGCCATGGTGAAACGCAGAATGAAATATGCATGTTGGCGCCTATTTAAATACTTAACAAAAATAAAAAGCACTGGTAGGCCTGTAGTTAGACTTGCTGAATGAGATTGCTATCAGGAGCTACAAAATAACAGTGTTTCAATTTCTCTGTGTAGAAAACAAAACAAAACGAAACAAAAAAGAAATCGCTTCCCCTTTCCTGACTCGGACGTAGATCTCACAGACGGTTTTTAGGGAGGAAGCTTTCTCAGCCTTCTCTCCCACCTGTGAACCAGCTCAGGTGCTCCGCTAAATTCAAGAATTGACAGGCAGCTCCGAATCTCTGAACCACCGCCTCCCTGAGGCTGCCTGCCACGCGCAGCCACCCAAGCCCCTGTCTCTCGTCTTTATTCTCGAATTCCCCTTCTCTGCCCAGCATCCTGGGGCCAGCCTCTTGCGTGCCTCTTGGACACAGATAAACCTTGAAGCCTCTTTGCAACACCTTCAGACTTGCCGGTGCCGTCTACTCCTCAAGGCCAGCACAGACGTGGTGTCTCAGACCCTGAGTGTCCAGGATGTGAGTTCAGGCCGAGAGAGTCACTCATTAATTCATTTTTGCATTTTCCCAAAACATGTCCATATTTATGTGCCCCTTCAAACACAGACTCAGGGATGACTAGGAATCTAAACGACAAAGAAGATGCAAGATAAACTCGTCTGTGACTGGGGTCTCCAGTTGTTTCCCTTGCTGTGGAGCTTCCCCACTTACACACCCTCCAGTGACCCAGGGAGCAGGGACAAGAAGGCATGGGTCTGGTTCCATCTAAGGGCCTTTTGCTCTCATCCCATCTTTTGCAAAGATGGTTGTCAAGCCCCTTTGAGCCCCAAGACCTCCCTCAGCAGCCAAGCCAGCAATTCTAGTGGGGAGAAGAAGGGTTCAGTGACCGGAGGAGTAGCTGGTGGGGAATCCAAAGTGAGGCATTCTCCTCACTCCTTACTGTCTCTTCACCCTACTTTCACCATTTTCTTGTAGAAGAAACAGACACTGCAATCCACAACTTTTATAGTACAAAAACTTTTTCAGCATTGTTTTGTGCATGTTTTGACACAGGGCTTTGTATTTCGGTCATCCTGAGAGAGGCAACTTTATTCCCAGAGAGCACAATTTAGAGATGGTGTGACCAAATAAGCAAGATGTGAATATGCAGAAAGACACATGGAATGGAGTGGGGGTGGGGTGGGGACAGGAGCCAAGACCAGAAGAACAGCAGGGATCACAGGGCAGCCCTGGACATTCAGACACACATGGGTGTACTGCTTAGGGGGAAGCCTTTCTTTTTGGTTAGGACCTAGCCCTGAATCTAAGGTGAGCTGGAACCTGGCTTGGCTGCTAAGACTAGAGTGTAACAGTTGGATGAAACATAGAGCTTCTGCTAAATCACAGTACTTCCTGGGAGAGGTCTTGCTGTCTCCTGTCTCTCCTGCATAGTGCTTTCCATGGAGTAGATGCTGAATAAATATGTAATGTTTGGATGAAAGAACAAATGAGTAGAAACATGGGGAACTTTGGTTGCTGACCTATAAACAACAGGTGAAGGGGGTGATTCTAATTCTGGGTACCTAGATTGCTCAGCTGGAATATTATCAAATCACCAAAGCATTAGTACAAGGTAATGTAACATTTTTTTGAGGACAAATAAACTGGACGTGATGAATTAAACTCAGATTTAATAATCTTAAGTTAGAATCTTTTCTCCCACCTCCTTGTCCCTCTGAGAGAGAAAAAAAAAAAAGTGCAAAAGGTGATTACAGCAGAGTCTGCTACCTGATTCTCTCTTCCCAGCTAAGACTGTATTTCCTCATTTCCTTTTCAGTTAAGGCCAGCCAGGTAACTGAGTTCTGGCCAATACAGTATGAGTGGAAGTGATTTCTGCCACTTTCAGGCCAGCTTCATTGAAAAAAGAATCTGATGCTCAGTCCTCCATATTTGTTCCCGATCTGGCTTGGTGTGGATGAGAGCGGAGGCTGTGGAGGTTATGGATTGGGAAGCGGAGGAGCCACAGCAAATAGGAAACTGAGTCCCTGACTCACCATATGAAAAAGAGTCTCAAGTGGACCAGGGACATGTGTTTGCCACTTTGTGTGAGTGAGAAATAAATTCCACTGAGATTTGGGATTTGTCATAGCAGCTAGTACTATCAGAAATAATCCAGGGATAAATTGTGCTTTATTATAGACAAGAAGCTGCTTCCTACGATTCTACAGGGTAAAGAAAACCAAATTGTTCTCTGAGTGCTTAGGTCTAATGCCTTAATTATTGAAACTTTTAAAGTTGATTGCTCTAAAGGCTTTTGTTTTGTTTTGTTTTGTTTTTCCTCCTACTAATGTCTAAGGAAAGTGCTAAGAGTTGAAGGAGGAAAATGTAAAGGATGCATAAGACATTGACCATATTCTTATGGCCTTCCCAACTGGTTTTGTTGCTTCTGACATTAGTTGATAACTTGATTCTAATATCTTGGATACCTGACTTTGGCTTGAGAACTGGATTCAGAACTCTCATGTACTTAACCTGCTCATATTAAACCATTTACTTTCTTCTAGTTATCAGATATATTGTTTTCAATCATACCCTAGTAACCCGTCCTAAGTTAGCACTTGGTTAGGTTGATATTGGTGTTCCTGACTCTGAACTCAATCTTGATTCAAATTAGGTCAGCTGTAGTGATTAACCTGGTGAGGTCAAATCTCTTTTCGTGGTGAAATTAGATTTCAGTTGGTTCCCTAAACAATGATGAGAAACAGTTTGTATGGACTAAAGATAAATCAAAATCAGCAAAAATATACTTTGTGTACTATCTACAGCTCCCAAAGTTTGATCAATTATAAGTTGTACAGGATGAAAGCCCCCAGTTAGATGTTAGGAATGGCAGCTTATCCTTTGCTAATGGGTTCCAGGTGCCTCCTCCATGCCTCATTGCTAGGATATGCTTCACTGTTCCAAAGCCCTAGTTCCCAGAGGGAATCCCTGCATTCAGAAAAATCAGCTGCGTTTTGACATCTGGATGGGATTGAAATGTTTACAGTTGAGTAATGTAGCTGGAAGATGTGTACATAGTCACTTAAAAGTTTATCTATAGATAAGAGGCAGCATAGAGGAAGATAGGTGAGGCTATTAAGCATCTACATGAAGTACCTACTGTGGGAAAGACACATGTGTTTGGGAGGATACATGGAAAGGATTAGCAAAAAAAAAAAAAAAAAAAAAAAAAAAAAAAAAAGAAAAGAAAAAAGAAGGAAAGAAAGAAGAGAAAGGAAGGAAGGAAGACACTGTCCCTACTCTGAAGGACTCCAATGTCTAATGTGAAAAAAATATACACAGATACTTGTAAGGTGGTACATTCAGCAATACAGCCATGAATAGGCATAAACAGGCACTACTAGGGAGAAGAGGCAGGGAAGGCTTTCTAGAGGAGGTGACACATGAGCTTGGTAGGATGAATAGGGATTTGCCAGTCAAAGGTTGATGATTGGCTGGCAGTGGGTAGGTATTCAGCTTTCAGACATACGACTGAGCTTTAGGAAACACATGAAAGGCACAGCAGGGGTTTTCAAATAGTTCATGGAAAATACATAGTATAAAAAAACTATGCACATATTTCAGAAATTTTTCTTGTACCAATATAAACTTGTACTAACTTGTTATAACATGACTAAAGAGGAACTAGTTTGAGGCACTAAGAAAGGTAAGACATCAGTTTGAAAATGTTCCCTATCAGAGCAACATGAATTCTGCTAAAATTGAAGCAAGGAGAAACATCATATTTATAGTGAAGCTTGGGTGGAAGAATAGTAAAATTATTGATGCTTTATAAAAACTTTATGGTAATAATGCCCTAAAAAGTCCAGCAGTTTACAAATTGATAACTCATTTTAAGAAGGGATGAGATAATGTTGAAGATGAAAGTCCACAATGGCAGATCACCCAGATCAATTTTTGAGGAAAAAATTTATCTTGTTTATGCCCTCATTGAAGAGAACTGACGACTCACAGCAGAAACAATTGCCAACACCATAGGCAACTCAATTGGTTCAGCTTATACAATTCTGACTGAAAAATTAAAGTTGAGCAAACTTTCCACCTGATGGATGACAAACCCATTGTATTCAGGTCAGCTGCAGACAAGAGCAGAGGTATCGATGAGAATTTTAAACAAATGGGATCAAAATCCTGAATCATTTATTTGAAGAATTTTAACAGGAGATGAAACATGGCTTTCCCAGTATAATCCTGAAGACCATGCACGATCAGAGCAATGGCTACCAAGATGTGGAAGCGCTCCAGTCACAGCAGAAGCAGATTGGTCAAAAGCAAAGGTCTTGGAAAAAGTTTTTTTTGGGATGCTCAAGCCATTTTGTTTGTTGAATTTCTGGAGGGTCAAAGAATGGTAACATCTGTTTATTATGAGAGTGTTTTGAGAAAGCCAAAGCTTTAGCAGAAAAAGTCCTGGGAAAGCTTCACAAGAAAGTCCTTCTTCACTACAACAATGCTCCTGCTCATTCCTGCCATCAAGCAAGGACAATTTTGTAAGAGTTTTGATGGAAAATTATTAGGCATCCACCTTACAGTCATGATTTGGCTCCCTATGACTTCTTTTAGTTTCTTAATATTAAAAAATCTTTAAAAGACTCCCATTTTTCTTCAGTTAATAATGTAAAAAAGACTGCATTGACATGATTAAATTCCCGGGACACTCAGTTCTTTAGGAATGGACTAATTGGCTGGCACCATCACTTACAGAAGTGTCTTGAACTCGAGGGAGATTATGTTGAGAAATAAAGTTTACATTTTAATTTTTAATCTTTTAATTCACTTTTTTCCATGAACTTTTTGAAGTTTCCTCATATACCTGCATATGCATTTCATATGCTGCATATTTCTATAACAACAATATGTTCAGGATTTTTGTGGAAGTATAGGTTATCTCATTGTTTGAAATTATATTTTCATAAGGTGATTTATTAAATTACTAAAGTGATTTTATTATGTTTTTCTATGATTTTCCGTATTTATAGTCTCAAACAGGGGAGAAAACACAATCTTTTTTTTAGTTTTTATAGCTTAATTTGCATTCAGAAAATATGTTTACCATAACAATCAATTACTGAATATTTTTACATACCAGACACTTCCCAATTAATCATCAACATAATTCAATCAATTACATATTGTTATTGCTATGTTATGTATTAGGACTCTGAGTCTCAGAAAGGTTAAGTGACTTATAAGTGGCCAAACCACTTAGAGACCAAGGAAAAGAATGAAGAGTCCCAAAATAGATCTGTACATGTATGGTAAATTGATTTTAATAAAGTCATCATCATTTGAAGGGGAAAGGAAGTCTTCAAAACAAATGGTTTGTTTCAATTAGGGATGCCTGCAGGAGAAATAATCAGTTAAAATCACATGATATATAAACATGGTAACTGGGCCTCCTGATGGTTATTAGCAGTGTATGAGTTCTCATCTATGGAATGCTTTTAAGAGGATATATACCTAGTTTGTCTATTATTATTTATGTCAAACAAACCTGGAGTCTATTTGTGTTTTTGGCTAGATAATGTTTGTGTCATCTAGGTAATTACTAGACAATACTGGAATGTAAAATAGAGATGACTCATGAGCAAATGAACTCCCTTTGTGTAAGTGGTGGCACGCGTCACCTGGGAATTTTCTGCGTCAGCTCTGAGAGGGCACGTGTCCTGATGTGGAAGAGAGGACATGAGGTTGTTGCTGGCCATCTCCCTCTGTCTCCATGCTTTGCATGTCTTGCTATTACCTACATTCTTAAAACTTGTAGTAAGGTTTGATATTGCATGATAGCTGATTCTTGTCAATCTGATTATACAACGAGTCTCTTAGTGTTACTTCAAACCTGTTTACATTGAATGTAATAATTCATATGATTGGGTTTAAATTTACCATTTTCCAATTTGTGCTTTCTGTTTTTCTTTCCGTCTTCTTTTAGATTACTGAAATATTTTATATTATTCCAATTTATTTCCTCAACTAGCTCATAGAAATAATTCTTTGTATTTTTTTTTTTTTTTTTTACTGTTCTGGGGATAATAATATGCATTTTAAAATTCTAAATGCCAAAGAAATTGAAATTTATGCTCACATAAAAACATGTAAACAGATGCTCATAGCAGCTTTGTTTGTAGTAACCTCAAATTGGAAGCAACCAACATGTGCCTCAATGGATGATGTGTTAAACAATCTGTGGTACGTCCACACCACAGAATACTACACAACAATAAAAACGCACAAACTACTGATACATGCAACTGCTTGCGTGAATTTCCAGAGGATTATTCTGATTTTAAAAAATCCCCAAAGGTTACCTATTGTATAACTACATTTATGTAATTTTTTATGACAAAATTTTAAAAATGGAAAATAGAGTACTGGTTGCTAAAGATTAGAGAATGGGGAGGGAGCTGGGTGTGGCTTTAAAAGGGCAGCAGGAGGGATCCTTGTGGCTGTAGAACGGCTCTGCATCCTGACTGCCGTGGTGGAACAAGAACTTACACCTGTGATAGAATTATACAGAACTAAATACACACACACAATTAAGTACAAATAAAACTGGGGAAATCTGAGTCAGATCTAAGGATTAGATCAATGTCAGTATTCTGGTTATGATGTGGTACTATAGGTTTGTAATATGTTACTGTTGGGGCAAATGGGTAAAGAGTGCATACGATCTCTCTGAATTATTTCTTACAAGTCCCTGGTATTCTAGAATTATTTCAACTAAAATTTCAATTAAAATTTAATCAGAGTCAATATCGTAACACACACCACTTCATGTATTTCTCATTACTGTATTATTTCACAACTGTAATGGCTATATAGTGGTATGATTCCATTTTACCCACCCACCAATGTTGTGCTATTATGTTAACATTTTAAAATTATGCATGTTACAAACCTACCCCACATTATATTTGCTTTAGGTAGAGGTAGTCTTTGCTTTGCACAGTTTTGATATGCACAAATTCCAGTTGTTGCATTTGTTTAATTAATACTGGTCCTCCAACAGCACGATTTATATTTTAGTTAGCACAGTGTGTTAACTGTGACTAATTTTACAAGATATAAACTTTGCTGTGAGCTCTTCAGTCCACAAATCACAACCTAAGTGACAGATGCACATCACGATCAGTAAGCAATCTTGTCACTTCCTTCAAAATCTATCTGTGAATATGTCACTCTGCATCTGTTATTTAGTTTTTGCACAGACAGCAAAACGTGGGTGTGTCACCTCTTTGCCTTCCAGTGACAAACCCACAGAACATTTCACAAAAATGGGTACTCAACTGAAGGAATTGACCATCAAAGATCAAAGTGCAGGAAAGAAATGAAAAGGGCTAATGATAGATGCAAAATTTGCCTAGAACATCAGTGGAGTTACAGGAGAAATACCTGACTATGGGGATGCTGAGACTGCCAGCATTCACGAGGCTCTAGATGTTCAACCAGAGCAGCTTACTGAAGGCAAACTTACCAGCATAAATGAAGAAAGTGGCTGGGAGGAAAATGGAGGATGGTGTCTCAGAAGTAATGCCACTAAATAATAAAAACCACAACTGCATAAAAGAACTCTCAGACTTACGTCATGACATTGAACACACACAGGAAGAAATGTTGAAAACTGATTCAAAATTTAAGAGTATAACAGTGTTCCAAGACATAGAAAAGCTGCTCACTCGGTATCATAAGTTATGTAAAGAGCAGAAGGCAAGGACTTCTCAAACTCCTCTTGATCATCTGTTTTTACAAAGAAAACCCTTCATTCTCAATGTTTCTAGTTTTAAATTACAGTATAACAAATACATATTAATTTTTACTAATTCTTTATTTTCTTATATATTTATATAACCCATAGTAAAAGAGGATTTTAATGAAAATTTTTAAAGGTCATGGAGCTATCATAATTTTCCCATTGATTATTGAAATCACTTTTTAACACATAACTTCAATGTGTTCAGTCATTTTTATGACCCCATACTATCATACAAAGTGAGGACTACCTATAGTGAGAAGGGTTTTTTGAAAGAAAAATGAGAAGGAAAAAAGCCATAGTGTTTTATGTTTACTTATTCATCCTTTCTGTTGTGCTCCTTGCCTCCCTATAGAACCAAGTGTCATTCCTCAGCACTCCTTATCTCATATGTCTGTTGGTGAAACACTTTTTCAGCTTTAATTTACCTAAATATGTCTGTATTTCACCCTCTGTTTTAAAGGATATTTTCACTACATGTAGAGTTCTAGGTTGAAAGTTGATTTTCTTTCAGTGCTTTAAAGATGTTCTATTGTTTTCTGGCTTCTACTGTTTCTGTGAGTCAAACATAAATCTGACAATCCTCATTGCTGTTTCCCTATGTGTAATATGTCCCCTGCTCCCCACTGCTGTCAGCTGTTTCGAGATTTTTCTCTTTGGGGTTTAGTAGTTTTCCTATAATGTGCCTACTATGGTTCTCCTTGTATTTGTCCCACTTAGGTTTGTTGTTATTTTACATCAAATTTGGCAAGTATTCAGCTATTGCATTTTTAAAATATTTTTCTGCCCCATTTCATTCTCTTCTCTGCACACCTATGATCTGTGTGTTAGACTGTTTAAATGTGGTCCGTGGATCTCTGGGGCTCATTCATTTTGCTTCAAACATTTTCCCTTCTTCTTAAAATTCAGTATGTGTATTGATAATTTCTCAAGTTTACTGAATTTTCTGTCACCTCCAGTCTGCTGTTAAGTTTGTCCAATGAGTTTAAAAATTTTAACTATTGTATTTTTTCCTTCTAGAACTTTCCTGTGATTCTTTTTTGAAAATAACTTTTCTCTGCTGAAAGTCTCCATATATTTTCTCATTTTGACCATATTCTTGAATTTTTAGAAATTCTTTGAGCATATTTATAAATTCTGCTTTAAAATTTTTGCCTGCTGAAGCCAACATCCAGATCATCTGAGGGTACGATTCCACTAACTAGCTTCTTTTCTTGACTATGTGTCATAGTTTCCTATTTTTTTTTTGTATATCCAGTAATTTTTTATAGTTTAGTGGACATTGTTGGTGGTACATTATAATAAAATGGGATGTGGTCATTATGACATATAAAAAAATGGGTTGAATAAAAAAGGAGACTCATTTCTGTAATCTTTCTTTGAAAAGTGATAATTTTTATTCTATAGGTAGTTTAATTATTGACTAATGTCTTTGAATTTATATAGACTTGAATTTATGCTTTATTGGAATAATTTGTCGAAATCCCAAGGTATTTCCAAAGGCATTCTAACTTAGTAATACTCAACTGCCAAACTCTTTCTCCTCTGAGGACTTTGTCAGTGCTTGCCTTTAGACTTGGTCCTTCCTAAGGCTTGTTCCTTCCTCCTAGGGCATGAGCTCTCTGATATCTTAGCTGGATTTCTGGGGAGTTAACACAATGTTAATGGAGTTTCTCCACTCAGGTGGGCCAAGACTTCCAATGTCCCCAGAACTACTTTACCTTTGATAACTGCTTCTATTGTCAACCTACAGTTATTCACTCTCTGGTAAGCTTTGCCCAGTTTAACCCTGGGCACATGCAACCTAGCCTTTGGCCTCAGATGTGTGAGAAACCCCTATGTAAACTCATGCCCTTCTCCCAACCCCTGAAACGTGCAGCTTTCTCCTCTCTGGTTCTTTGCCTTGCACATCCTAACCTCTTTGGTTACTACAAACTCTGAATTCTGTGTCTTTAGCTCAGTAGGGCTATTGTGATATCACTGGACTCCAGCTTATGGTGCTAAGGTCAGGAAATTATCCACAGATAGAGACCTGAGGAAATCGTAGGGCTCACCTCCTGCATTTACCTTCTCTCAGAGATTGCAGTCTGGGACTGCCTGTGGTCCATTGCTTGAAAAAAAAATTGCTCCATGTATTTTATTCCATTTCTATGGTTATTTAAGGTGATAGAGGTAGTCTACTACTAGTTAATATGTCTTATTTAGAAGTGGCAATCTCAAATTCCATTTTGAATTGATGAATGCCTAACAATCAAAAACTAAGTGCATGGAAGAGGAAAACAAATCTGGGGGAATCCTCAGCCTTGGGATATCATCTACCTGAGAGGTCCTGAGCCACTGTCATTCATTTTCTACTTAGTCTGAGTTTTTCTTTAGCCATATGACACCAAGACTGAGAGCACACTATTGTAATATTTAGGAGTATATGTGAAGTTTCTCCTGGTATTAAATTAACCCAGAAATAAGCCCTGGGTTTCATATGCTAAATGGCCATTACACAATTAGTTTCATGACAAAACAATTAAATGAAACCAAACAAAACAATATATTTCTAGTTCTAAGGTGAACATTAATTATCCCTCCCATTTTAATGGTTCTGAAATGTAAATGTGTCTTTCAATATGAGTTTAAATTTTATTTTGCCTCCAAAGAAATCTAATATAAAATTGATGATTTGTCTTAAAACTAATGGGATTTATCACCAAAAAAGGTATTTGTAGGCATCTAGTCATTTGCACGCTACACAGTTACTATTCCTCTTGGCCCCAAATTTCCAAATACTTATTGCCTCCCTTCTTCACAGAAGAAAAAAAAATAGGAAAAAAATTTTGTTTTTGTAGCAGCAGTGGATTTAAAGGGAGCCATCGGGAGAAATGCCCTGACTTAATAATGGCTGTGAGGTGTTGAAACGCATCTGTAGATAAAAATCTGAGATAATGTTTTCTAAATTTTGTTAAATATAGGATAAAACCTGAGATGACGATGATGATGGTAGATGATGGTGGAGTAAGAGGGGACTTACCCAAGAATAGAAGAGCTGACCTGAGAACCCTTGAGACCTGAAGGCTTATTTCAAAGTCTAGAACTTCATTCCCAAATTTATGATCCTATCACCAGATGTTTTCTGGCCAATACAGATTAGCTTAAATTAAGAGATAATTTATTACGGAAGACTGATTACAGGCATGTTGTCCACCCACTGTGGAACCATGTTTTCCATCATATTGCCATTTCTTGGTTAAGGAAAGAAATGCATCTCCCATCTTGACATGTCTATCATTGTGTGCCTGAGCTAATTATCTCCATGGGCTCAGTTTAGCTCTTAAAACTGATAGATGATTGTCATGTCCTCTGGAAATGATGCATGCCATACATGTGCAGCTATACGTCAGAAGAAAAACAGTTTTTGAAGTCTTCATCTGTGTAGTTTACTGGAAATTGCATATTGAAAACTACATCAATACATGACAGCATGTGTTAAAATTATATACACAGTTACATGTAAAAATGTAATATATGTATAATATGTGCAAAATTCATTATATGCAACCTATATGAGCTGAGTATTGAGGTTGCTGTTTTATGTAGCTTAAAATTACTGATGATCTCATCCACGTGATCTCTTAGCTGAGATCTAAGATGTTCTATTTCTCATCTGTTTATCTCTAATTTTTCCCTGTGTCGGGTTCAAAATTTAATAACTCTTCTCTTCTTCCATCTGTGTCTTCTAATCTATACCCTTAAGGCTTCTTAGCAGCTAACAGGAGAGAAAAGCAGCATTCTTTCTGTAATTGGCAAAGTTAGGGTACTCCATTTTCATTACAACTTTAAATCTGCCAAAACTACCATTCTGGCACAGAAACTCAGGACAAAACAGTAGCGGGGGGGATTGCATCTGCACCTCCAGCTTTGTCATCCTCCCTTTCACGGGTGCCTCCACTAGCCATTTAGAACTGGAGCTACCAACTGCAAAGTGATGGGTTGGAATCAGCATTCAGCCTTCCCACAAATGCTCCTTGGTCCTCGGGTCCTCTTGGGCATTATCTTTTTTCCTGTCTCCAAGAATTATCCCTATAGGTCAGTTCAGTTGATATATTGAGTGAGTGATGATATTTCCCCGCTGGCAGGAAAATGGGATGAGAGAATTTGGGACTAACTGCATGGCAAATAGCCCTTTTGAACATGTTTTGAGCCCTATTTCTCTTAAAAATACTACCAGACCCAAGAAATGTAAGATTTTTTGATGCTTTAAAAAATGGAATGTGGTCATTATGGCATATTAAAAAAATGGGTTGAATAAAAAAGGAGGCCACACAGGAGGGCTGGACACCCACCTGCAACCCACAGTTCTAATATCCTGTTGCTTGGATTCCAAGTCCTGTGTGTTATTTTTTCAGTCTCAGAGTCCTTTATATCCCCATAGCTCCTAGTCAGTTAGATGCAGTGTGTTCTCTTAATTCCCCCGGCAGACATTTTCTCACAGATTTGGAGGTTAAAAGGAAGAGGAAAAAAAACTCTTCAAAACATAAACCCTAAACTACAAAACATAAGTAGAAAATGTTGAAGCTGGGAGCCTGGTTACCGTGGCAACTTGGGTTTGCCAAGTTCCCCTCTCAGAAAGCCGGTCCTCTGCTTGAATTGGTTGCTTCTCGGATGGGCCGTGACCACCAGGTGTGTGGCTCGAGCCAAGTGCATTGAAAGGAAAACTGGATTTGGCATGGCCCCATCTCCCGGGAGCATCATCTACATGACAGCTATTGATTCCTTTGTTTGAATCCATCTCCAACCCACATCCTTTCTGTGGGGAAGGGAGAGAAGGCCAGAAGCTTCTTGGCTGTAGCAGCTGAGAAGAGGCTTAGGGAGAAGGCAGGGAATTATCTTGTCTCTACAAGGAGAACACTCTACAGAACCTCAGGAAAGCAATTTTCTGCTGTTGATATTCTTCTCAAAAACATTACTGGCATTTTTTTTTCTCCAAAGCACAGGGAACCATATTAGTTGCTAAGAATAAAAATAGGGCAACGTAGACCTCATTTTTAAGGTTCTTATGGTCTTCTTGAAAAAACATGGCATATTTCAGGCGGTAAGTGATAAGCACAGATAATACTTTCAGAGATGCTGGAGACCATGGAGGGCAGGTGGCTGGGCAGTCAGAGAAGATGGTGCAAGAGCCGAGCTGGAAGGAAAGCAAGTAGGAGACCAGGTCACTTTCCAGACACAACGTGATGAATAAAAATGGGTGCTACCGTGGCCTGACCAGATGCCAGAGAGCTCGGATCGGGGTATAATGGGATAAGTCAGGGACGTAAATTGAGATTCGATTCCGGAGTGCCTTTAAAGTAAGACTAAAGCGTTACTGGAGGGCCGCTGAAGGTGTTTTAGTGAAGAAGTGGATGTATGAAAATAAACTTTTAGGAAATTTAACCTGGATGGTCAACCATTACAAAATAAGACATTGGAAGGAGGAAAACCAAACCAGAAGACTCACATCATGCGATATTAGTCTGATTTTATTTCCTCCTTTGGGGAGCCTGTCTCCTTCTGGATGCTTCATGGAGAAGGTAGAACCACACTTGAGCCAAGGTTTCCTCAGCTCTTTCACAGAATTCAAACTCAGTGAAGCGACTGGAGTCCACCTGTTAGGTGTGTGGTTTGCTTGTCTCAAGGCTCACCATCTATCTGTCAAAAAATGAATTCCTACACTTAGATAGACATGATTTATCTCAGGAAATGGAAGCTTAGCATTTTCCCTGGTAGGAAATGATGTCTTTAACTTCTTTCAGCTAAACCTCCTCACTAGCTGTGCCAAGAAGCCCGTCTGCCCCAAGGGGTGATGAAGTCCTGTGCTCTGCACTGGGGAGAGAACCCTGAAGGTGGGGGTAGGGGGAACCTGCTTTCGATATTAAGACAAGCAATGTGAGTTCTCCTGTCACAAACCTGTTACAGATCTTAGGCAAAGTAAACATAATTATCATTATTTTTTTACTCTTACTACTAGTGAGAATATTGCATTTCAATTCTATGATTTAAAAACATTCCAAGCACTTTTAAATAATGAAAATATCCAAACATCTACCAGTTGTGGTAAAGACCAGTATGAATTAATGGAACATCTGAATTCTAAAATACATTTTAAAGAAAGAAATGCAGTGGGGAAAAAAAGTCCAATTGAAGCAGGAGCTGTTGGGGATTGCTACCTGCTGGTGCAGAGTATCAGCCTGTCTCTTATTTGCAGAGAAGTGTTGATACCGGGCCCTGAAATAAATAATAATTTTCATCTCAACGGATGCAATTGGCAGGAGCACTCAGGGCCCGTCCCAGTGCCTGGGTTGACACAGGAGGGGCCGTTGCTGGGCATGTCAAGGATACCACTGGCACCTCTAGCTTCTCTTTCCTCTCACCACCATTCCACTCAGCCGACCACTGACATTCGGTGCAATGTGAATATATGTCAGGTATTACAATGGAAGAGAAACAGACACATGGAGAGGCGAAGTGTCATGACACGAGAGGAGGAGTATTTTATTGTCTAGCAAGGATTCAGTCTGTTACTTCAAATTTTTCCCAAATGAAAACACATTGCATTCAAACATACATGGCTGTGTCCCAGCAAATAAAGATCCTTAGAGAAAGAAAGGTACTAAAAATAGTAATAGTTTTTACTGATCTCTATTTCAGTTCATCATCATAAGAACCCAGTGGGGTCACTATTATTATCCCAATATTACAGATGAGGAAACTCATAGCCAAAGCTGTTAAGTAACTTCCTGAGATCACGCAGCTAGTGGGCATGAAACTAAAGCCTTAAATGTATGTCCGACTGGATGCCATGTGGCGTTGCCAATTCACTCACCATTTCCCTAACAGAGAATTTGTAATTAACATGTAAAATGTGCTTCAAGTATGGTGAGGCTTGGATATATTATGTTCTCATAAGAACTGAAACCCAGGCAGGGAGTGGTGGCTCATGCCTGTAATCCCCGCACTTTGGGAGGCCGAGGTGGGCAGATCACCTGAGGTTGGGAGTTTGAGACCAGCCTGGCCGACATGGTGAAACCCCATCTCTACTAAAAATACAAAAATTAGCCGGGTGCACGTCTGTCATCCCAGCTACTCGGGAGGCTGAGGCATGAGAATCGCTTGAACTCGGGAGGTGGAGGTTTCAGTGAGCTGAGATTGCACCATTGTACTCCAGCCTGGGCTACAGAGTGAGACTCTGCCTCAAAAAAAAAAATAAAATAAAAAGAAAAAGATAAAAGAAACTAAAACCCTTTCTCAGGGATCCCTTATACAGGGGAATGCAAATTCAAAAGCCCACAGAATTCAGGCAGGAAATATAAATGTGTGAATTAGGCTGGGTGAAAGAAAGTGGGAAGCTGGAAGGCTTTAGGGGGACCTGGGGCATCCTGCCCTGTGAAAGATTGCAAGTTCGATACATTTAAAAACACTCCATGGTCAGATGAAACATTCCTGTAATTATTTGTTTATGATTAAGCATACTATCTTTTCAAGTGGTGAATGTGCAAAATTATGATTTTTTTTCCATCATACATGTTAAAAAGTTAAGCTTCAGATCAGGGGTTTGTACACATACGAACTAGTTAGGACCAAATAAGAGAAAACACGTGATTATTATTTCTTCATTTACTCTCAGAGCAATGAACCTAAATATATGAGAAGAGTGTGAGACGGGGTGTAACGCTGGCTGACTTAGAGATGGCTACATAGCTAGTTAGTCATAAAGTCTGCAACAAGGCTTAGAGTGGAAGGGGGTGGGACTGCTGAATTTTGAAATCCAACACAGCAACAGAGGTGTGGTGCACGTCTGACTGGAGAGAAGCTGGATACGCTTTGGCAGCAAAGGACATAGTGGGCAGACGTGTGAAGGCAGAAAATGTGTACAATTTTCTGAATAATGAAAAAAATGTCTTAAAGGGTTCTAGCATGAATATTTATAAATATCAGGAAGTGCCAACATCTTTATGAGATCAAAAAGACATTAGTCTGGTGGGACTGTAACCTGGCGCCGCTGCTGCAGAAAACAGTCTGGTGGTTCCTTAAAAAGTTAAACGTACCATAAGACCCAGCAATTCCACGCCTACGTATGCACCCAAAAGAATTAAAAACATGTGTTGAAACAAAAACTTGTATATGAACGTTCATGGCAGGAGCAAAGCCATGCAAATAGCAAAGAGGTGGAGATCATCCAAATGTCCAACAACGGATGGACGGATACACACAGTGTGGTGTATTCATACAGTGCATGGTATGGGGTGGGATACTATTTGGCCACAGAAAGATATGATGTACCGATACATACTGAAACACGGATGAACCTCAAAAACATCAACTAAGGGAAAGAAGCCAATCACAACAGACCATATTGCATGATTCCATATGAACTATTTAGAACTATGCCTAATGTATTGAGATGGAAAGTAGATTAGTGGTTGCTTAGGGATGGGGAGATTGGGAAGTACAGAGGTTATAGCTAAAAGGTATAGGGTTTCTCTTTGTGGTGATGAAAATGTTCTAAAGTTGACAGCAGTGCTTGCACTTACCTACTTACCTGTGAACACACTATACACCCTTGAATTGTACTCTTTAATAAAGTGTATCATATGGTAAGTGAATGATATGTCAATATGGCTTTTTTTTTTTTTTTTTTTTTTTTACAAAAGAGACATTACTGTCGCCTGGGCCTCCATGCAGTCCGTTCCCATCCTTGGTAGTTTTGCATTTCTCGTTTCAGGCATGTGTGCCACCAGTTGATTATGATAATGGCCTGTGCTTGGGTGGCACCTTTCTTTCAAGAATGTCAAGCAGTTTGCAAACACTAATTAAGCCTGTACTGCCGGCAGATTGGTAAACATTGTTTTACTTCTCGCAAACATTCAAGCAAAACCCCTCTGGGAAAACCTGCATCGATGCAACTGCTGTAACCCATTTCCTCTTGTTGGTTGGTTTCAGAGCATTTTTAAGGATGTGGGAAGGACATTCATACTTACTGAATGTTTACTATGTGTTTCCCATTGTTGTAGGGCCTTCTGTGAACACATCATTTAACTCTCACATCAAATCACGAAGTGAGAGTTGTTGTCCCTGTGTGTCACTAGGGTAAATTGAGATCCAGACAAGTTGAATGTACTGGTCAGAGTTCTTGGTTCCAAGCAATAGAAATCAACTCTTACTAGTCTAAGCAATATAGGGGTTTATGGTAAGGATATCCGGCAGCACACAGAATCAACAGGAAGGCTGAAGCACAAGGCACAGACAAAGGGGGATGAGGAAGCTGAGACCACAGCAGGTCCCACCACCAGCAGCACTATGGCCTGTGCCCACCATAGAGCTCTGCAGGGTTGCCAGCCCTGGGCACTTGAGACTGATTCCCTAGAGTCTTCATTGAACTGCTCCCTCCATGACTGATCTCAACTGTCTCTATGTTTTGTTTCACTCTTTTAAGAACCGAAGTTCTGGCCAGGCACGGTGGCTCATGCCTCTAATCCCAGAACTTTGGGAGGCCAAGGCATTGGATCACCTGAGGTCAGGAGTTCGAGACCAGCCTGGCCAGCATGGTGAAATTCTGTCTCTACTAAAAATGCAAAAATTGGCTGGGCATGGTGGTTGGTGCCTGTAATCCCAGCTACTTGGGAGGCTGAGGTAGGATAATTGCTTGAACCTAGGAGACAGAGGTTGCAGTAAGCCAAGATCGTGCCACTGCACTCCAGCCTAGGCAACAGAGCGAGACTCCATCTCAAAAAAAAAAAAAAAAAAATGACATAGAAGACATAAATGCAAGTCTTCTGAGTCTGGTGTTCTTTCTATTGTGCCATCCTGGGCTCACACTTGATGCTATTTCACTCCCTTGCACTTACTATGCATCAGATACCTGTGCAAGGTGCTGGCTGACAATATGGAGAAAAGAGCCACACTCCCTCAAGCAACTTTAGGCCATTGGGAGGGAAGGTGAGAGAAAGCACAGTGAACTTACCATGTGATTTCTAGAGGTGTTTCCACAAAGAGAGGGGATCTTCCAGGAGGGGTATCATGAGAGGCTCCCTAAAATGAGGTTTGTGGACTGACTTAGGTCTTAGCTTTTGACTGAATCTCTTCTCTGTAGACTCTGTGGTTTTCTCCTTCCTAAGAAGTATGTGCTGAAAGCATAAATAACCATCCTAACCAGCTGTCATTTAAATCAGTTAAATGAGAGTAGATTTATTATTCTTACAGAAAAGGATTCTTATTATAGCAAGAATACTACACATGTCAGCAGAGACAGTTCCTGTTCATAGTGGCTTCATCAAATTGTCAGTGCCTCTCCTTGTGCTTATATTCATTCATTCAACAGATATTCATTGAGCATCTACTACGTGCCAAGCCCAGTTCTAGACACTGCAGTTGCACAGTAAATAAGACAAAGTATTTACTTTTATCTTAGTGGGGAAGGCAGACCATAGACAAATATATTATATATATATTATGTCTGGAACTCATAAACACTGTGGAGGAAAGCAAAACAGGATGAGTGACTGAACAGTAATAAGGTTGGGGTGCCTGCTACTTTAGAGTGTCAGGGAACAATCGAGCTGAGACCAGGAAGCATTTCTTAGTTCAGCTGAGTGAGGAGGTCAGAGTTTGGTGTTTGGACGTTGGGGTGATTGGTGGGGGATGGGAAGTGATAGGCGTGACAGTTTCTTTGATTGGGTCAGCTCAATGGTTTATGAAAAATAGAAGGCTGTCTTAAAAAATGAGTCTGTCCTCTTGTTCATTGATCACTCTAAGCCTGTGATGGAGTTGCTCTTCTTATGGTAGGCAAGCTCACCAGGAGGCCAGAGTTAGGTATTGACTAGGCTTTAGGTGCAGAAAAAGTTTGAGATGAGTTGACATCGTTTGCCACATACGAACCCAAAGGGCAATAGTCAAGAGGCCTAAGAATAAGAGGCCTTGACTGATAAGTAGGAAGAGGTAGACAAACAGGTTAAGCACATTCTAGCTCCAGGGACAGCATGTGTGGAGACTCAGAGGCAACCGTGACCATGGAATGCCCAAGTAGTCTGGTTTGGGCAGGAGTGTAGAAAGCAAAGCAGGGGAGAATTGAGAGATACTGCTGAGGAGGTAGGCAAGGGGCAGACAACAGAAGGCTTTATGTGCCAGGCTAAAGGATTTGAGTTTCTACCCTTGATGCCTGGCACATGCTAGGCATAAATATTTTGGTGGATCCGTAGGAATGTCAGGCCCTGGGAAACAGGAAATAGTTTCAAGTGGAAGAGTGATGATTGAGGTTTTGAAAAGGTCCAATCTAGAGGCAGGATGGAAATATCTTTGAAGAGGGGAAAGATTGGAGTCAGGAATCCTCGTCAGCCTGCAGACTACAGAAATCCAGATGAGAGGTGCTGAGGACTGAGTGGAAACCTTAATGGAGCTGGAGAGAGAGTGTGTGTGTGTTTGCTTTCTCTCTGATGTTAGCATCACATGTGCCTGCGTACAGAGTATTAGGACACGAGGATCACCAAACTTATACCATTTGTTGAAAACTCCAGTAGGAAAATATCTAAGAGACTGCAGGTAATTTTTTTTCTTGATGCAGAGTTTGTGTAGCGCTAAAATACATCAGTATACTCAGTAACAGGATTTTTTAAATAGATTATATTTAATTTGACAAGTTTTCCTCCCATGGCTGTATCTGAGGTGGGTAGGGTATAAGACTCAAGGAATTTTTGGCTTTCAGTGTGCTCTCTTACTGCTTGTTGGATTCTAATGGGAGTTTCATGGGAGCCCAGAGACTTCCCAAGGATCTTCCTTTTCTTATGGCCTCTCTGGGGTTCCTTCACCCTGAAAGCAGTAGCATCCAGTATCCCACCAAATTACTCACAAATGGTTCTCTGTCTTCTTGGAGTCAGAGATATTTCATTCCAAGCTCTGTTTCCTGTCACTGAAGACACAGTTGGATCATCAGGGACAGTGATTTGCTGGTGTTTAACCGTCATGCTCATGCTGGAGAAGCAACTGCCCCTGAGCTATGTGTCTGCCTCTCACCAGAGGCCCAGGACTTGGTGTTCTCATGCCTT
This sequence comes from Pan troglodytes, assembly GCF_028858775.2. Lineage (NCBI taxonomy): Eukaryota > Metazoa > Chordata > Mammalia > Primates > Hominidae > Pan > Pan troglodytes. The sequence goes on along the minus strand of NC_072407.2, from coordinate 135,511,179 downwards.
CCTCAGCTACCATTAGGGATGGGCACAGTTCACTGGTGGAGAGAGAGAGAGAGGCTTGTCTCATTTAGGAGTTGGTCTAGATGTGTATCCCATTGTATTTGGGACCTTACAGAATTGGGAGAATTCTGAACTAGGCTCTCTGACTGAGGATAAAATCTCATTCAGATTCACTCCAGCTCAAAGCCAGACTGAGTAACTTTGGCTTTGTTAACCCTTCTTTCCTTTCTTCCCTAGATTTGATCTACAATGTGTCAAACACTCTTGTAGGCACTGGTGTGCAAAGGAAAATTAAATTGGCTGCTGCTCTAAAATTGCTCACAGTCTGTTGGTGAAGAATGGTAAATAAACAGATAACTAAAATACACTAAAATAAGAGCTATGGTGGAGATTTATCTTTTCATTTTAGTTTTTTCTAAGAAAAAAAAAACAGGCTTGTAAATTTCACTTTAATTTCCTGTTAGATGGCTTATGGACATAATTTAATGCTTCACCAACCCTACATCAAGAAAAAAACAGTTACCTTAATTTTCTAGTCTATATTTCTTCATAAGAATCAATTACCTACTTTAGGAAGTCATAAACACAAGTGCCAGGCAGGTGACATGAGTGCATGCAGGGCTGCAGAGAAGGCTGGAGAAAGGGGAAACTGAGGAGCGCTTTCTTCCAAAGGGGGCAGCTGCTTCCCAGAGCAGGCAGATTGTTGCTGGGCAGAAATACACATCCAATGATGCCAGCTCTCATGGTTTTTCAAGAGAAACTGGGTTTTATGTGAAATCTTTGAGTTTTAAATGTTAGCAACTAACTCGAATAATTAAAAAAAAAGTTGCAGTGCCAATGATGCTCTTCTCTGGCTGGACTGTCCAGAGCAACAGCAGTTAGTGTTCTGAGAGAAAGATTTGTGTGAACTCCTAAAGATGCACATGAAGACTGTGGCAGAAACGTCCAGGGTTATCAAATAGCTCTCTCATCACTGAAGAATGCCTTTGTTTTGGAGACAGAAAGGGAAACTCAAATACTTGTCATTTGCTTTCTTCTCTTTGCTATTGCATAGCACTTGGCAGTATTCGGGGAAAAAAACCCACTCAAATAAACAACACTGATTTTTCGTTGAATATAGAAATCCCAGAGCACGCCCACTGGAGACTTGGACTAGGTCTGACCGTTTTTTTCTGCACCTCCTGACACCTAAGCCAAAATGAGCTACGAATTCTCTAAATTCTCCTTTGCAGAAGCAAGTGAAGGCCTAAGGCTAAGAGGCATGGCTGTCCCTGGACAGAGATCTCCTCCTACAGCAGCTCTCTCCAACCTCCCTGTGCTTTGACTCTGAGGACCCTGCCACGTCCTGCCCCATTCTCTCTCCTCAGTAGTGCTGCTGCAAGGAGCATGTGGGGTGGGGGAGCTGCCTTCAGGGCCGTGCACCTTCTGTGCCCGTTCCCTGACTCTGGCCATCACTGAATATGCCTGTACCTGGCTGCTGCAGTCTGAGGGAGAGGACACACTGGATCTTGAAAATTTTAAAGTACAGTTGATGTTACCTTCCTTAGAAGATGAAAGGGCATGGGCCAGTCTGAGTGCTAGAGCCCCCTGGAGGATGGGGTGAGGTGGGGGAGGCGTGCTTCCCCCGGGCCCTGCAGTGCTGGCAGGCTGCCCTCGCCAGGCCGTTGATGGTGCCCACCAGCCAAGGGCTATAAATACAGTCACATTTCCCACACACTGTATTTATGTTTCAGAAAATGTCTGCGTTGCATACGTAATGTAGGAGATATAATTATAATATTTCAAAACTGGCCAAATTTCGTGAAATATAAAATAACAGATGGCACCACACAATATTGGTGGGGTGTGCTTCATTTAAATCATAACTGGGGCCTGAAAATGTTCCCATTTCGTGCAGGGTGGTGACGAGAGTGTGTGCTGGGAGGAGGGGGCGGGGTGGTTCCCCTTCTCTGTCCTCTCCAAGCTTTTCTTTCCAAGGAAAGCGGAGTTATCGCGCTATTCGTTCCCGGTAGCCTCCAGGCCGGCCTTGCTAATCTAACCACTGTTTGCTTCCCAGTGTTTCCTTTATCTGGGGAAAAGGAAGTTTGACTTGGAAACTCAAGCTACGGCTTGGACATTGACAGCCTATCAGATATTAGGCCCCAGTTTTGTGGGTGGCATTGACCCCTCCCTGGTGTCTATTATTCATTAACGACCAAGAAGCTGTTGTTAAAATTTCAAACCTTCAGATACATGTTCTTCTCTTTATCTTCAGCAGTAGCCGTGACACCGGCTGCTCCCACACAGGCACGGGCTGTGCAACATGGAGAATTGGCAGGTGGTGCCTGCTTTGTTTTGACCCATTGCTTGTTCTCCACCTTCATCCAATGCCAAAACAGTCTGAGATGTCACCAGTTCTCAAAAGGTCCTTGGGACACTGGAGTTCAAGTGTGAAATTAGGACACCCTCAAGCCTTGTCTAGAAACAAGGTTATGCTAAGAGACAGCCACACGGTCTCTGCTGCTCAGATCTCCTCAGACCAAACCAAATGACTCATTGCTCAGATCGATCTGGGTTCATATACACACTTATACACAATCCACATTCCCCAAGCAGTTGCATTTGTTTCTTTTTTCATCCTAATTGCCCTTCTTATCTCACTGAAGAAACCATAATGTTTAGCAATAAGTTTGCAGATCCCTAAATTGTTCATGAACAATACAGTCATAATGGGCCATGGATGCTGGTTTCCGGCTCTGCTGCCTGGTATGTGAAGTCCTCTGTAACTCAGCTTTTACTGTGTCGAAGGCGGCAGAATCAGCCCCACCTGGGCTGAAATAATCAGTAGGTATCTGCATTTACCCTTTGAAGGGAATTTATTTCCATAGCTCCTGCCTATCACAGATAATTGGGAATCTGAATGTGAGAAAATCATTGATCTTTGGGCAGAACAACATTCAGTGATTGAGGATAACAAATTTCAGCTTCACGGAAGAAACAGCACTGAAGAAAAAGCTATCCTAAAGGGCAGTAAGTTCCCCATCAATGGTGGTATGCAAGTAAGACCTGGGTGGCCACTGAGAAATGATGGCGTGGTAGAAGGCATTCCAGAGCCTTGCTTCTCAGAGTGTGGTTCCCAGAACCAGCGGCGTCAGTATCAGCTGGAAGCTCCCTGGGGATGCAGATGCTCAGGCCTTGCCTAAGATCCACAGAGCCAGGGTCCGCATTTTGGCCAGATCCCTTGGGGGTTTGTATGCATGTTAATGTGTGGAGCACCGTCAGATCGGAGTCCTCATGTACTCATGTTTCTGAGTGAGCTGTTCGAGGTGTATGTGGTTTATCACAAGCCTAGGACTGGCTGTGGCGCTCAGCACCCTCTGAATTCTTACACAGAAAGACCACGGACAAGGAAAGTCTGAGGAGCTGAGGAGGCTCCCCTGACTCCTTCCCTCCTTCATGCTTTTAAGACTGTGGAATTGGGAAGTGGCCCTTTTCTTGGCCTGCTGTCCACTCCACTCCCAACTTGCTGAGGGTGCTGAAATTCACACTGTGGGTTATTCGTTTGAGCTTGAGCATTGAGAGGTCCCATGAAAATGATAGCATCTTAAGTAGATGCAGTAATGCCTTAAGCCGTTATTACCAATTAAGCTATTAATGTTAATTAGTGTATCAATTTGCTATCAAAGAGCAGATCTTATCTTCACATCCCCACTACTTAGCATGTTGCCTGAGATATATTATTAGATAATTTATTCTCCACGTATAGCTTTTTCCAAAAAAGGATTTGGGGTGGCGTGACCTGGTCCAGTAAATATATGTTAAACCAGAATGGTTCAGAATCTATGGGAGTTAGTCAAGGTACAGGTGGGTAAAAGGATTCTTCGCAGGGAAATTTCTGAGGATGAGGCATCCCAGGGAGCTCTGGACAGCCAGGGGCAGCTGCAGAAAGACAGAACTTACGGTACCTCTTCCACGATGTGCACAGAGAAGACTTGTGACCCTCATAGAGAACACACTTTTGCCCCTTGCCCTTGTGACAGTGGACACTCCAGAACTTGCATGATATGTGCCCAGGCTTACCGATTCAGATGTGCTATGAGGAAGTGGCTAAGAGCATGGGCCCCGGACCCAGGAGAATCCTGGCTATGTCTATTCCTAGTGCAGTAATGGCCTTGGGAAAGTTGCTCAAAGTTTTTAATCCTGTACGTCTTTGCCTGTGAAATGAGGATAAGAGTAGGACCATCCAACAGGGTTGTGAGGATGGAATGATGGAACACGCTGTGCTTTGCACAGTGCCCAGCACATAGTAAGTGGTTAGCAAGTAGTAAACGTTGTTGCTGTTGCCATTGTTGTCATTGTTTTGCTAGGGCAAGCTATTTCAACTCGCTTTTGAATATAATCCCACATTCAGACTCAGAATTTCACAGATCATTTTATGACTTTTTAACAGCACCTAAAGATGTATCCTGATCCTGACTTCTTCTCTGGTTGACTTGTGTGCTCCTTGCTGCAGACATCACTATCATCTCTTCTTTTGTAGATACAGATAGTTTCCTGGGCAACTTTCATTTGCATAGGGGTATGGGAGATCCATATTGCTTTATAAGAAAAAGACAAAGCTAGAGGTATTTCATTCAATCTTCATTGTCATATGATTATTAAATATGCTCTCCAAAGAAGTCTTCAACCATGAGGACAAAATACTAAAGATGGAACTAAGTGAAATAAGTTATTACCAAGTTCCTTATCCATTCTGCAGGCAGAACTCCTCCTACATTTAAACAAACCCATGTGAAGGAAAACTAGACCGAAAGACTAAGGATGACTCCTTTTTCTTAATTTTTTTTTTTCTAGGAAGGTTAATTTGTTGATGAGGACACACAAGAATGTCCAGGATATCCTTTCATCTTCCCATGTCCTCATGCTGAGCTGCTTCGGAGGAAAGGTTTACATATCTTTCAACTTTCTCTAAAAAACAAGAACCTGGGGTACAAGGAAATAGGGTTTCGTGCCTTAGGCTGGGTGTGCTGAGGGCATTCACTAGTTTTCCCACGAATGTTCTTTCATTCCAGGATCCCATCCAGGATACCATATTGCATTTAGTCATCATGTCTCCTTAGTATCTTCTGAACTGTGTCCAACACAGAAATCCAATTTTGTCAACATTTCACCACAAGCCGGGGAAGGATGCTGCCCGTTTCTCAGCTATTTTACAATCACTATTGAGTTCCTACTGTGTGAGACAAGGACAAGTTTACCAGCTGGGGATGGTTACGGAGAGGTGCAGAAATAGTTACTATACCTTGTGACACCTACTGTAACAGGAAATATACGAGGCACTATAATATCCCTGAAAATAAATGGATGATTCTTGCCAGGAAGACACAACAGCCCAATTCATATTTTCTGGTAGAGGGTTCATTGGGATGAACCTCGTGGTCAAATGAATCAATTGAATTGGGATGTCCATTTATGTAAGAGATTGTGTTTCAACACAGTTCAGAAAGAAAAAAAAAAAAAGCCCATAAGCATCGCTCCTATGAACCGATGGTTAACAGAGAGTGTTGGAGGGTTACGTTCATAGAGCCCGGCTTTTCCAGTCCAGCTGTGAAATGGAGGTGTGGGGTCTGCTTGAGACAGATCTGGGTTGGGGTCTGGAGTGGTAAGTGGCCCCCCAGTCTTTCTCTGTCTCTTCATAGCCGGTATTCTTGGAAAGTTGTCTATGTGTTTGTCCTCTCTCCTTTCTTCACCTTCTACTCATCTTCCAACCCACAGGAGGTTAGCTTCTACTCCCTTACCGCTACAAAGGAGTTTTTTCTAAGGCCATTAATGCCCTCCCTGACAATCAGGTAACAGAAGAAAGTTAACACTCATCTTAGCCAGTTGCTGCATTGTCCATCACTCCCTCCTCATGAAGGCCCTCTCTTCTCCTGGATTTTGTAACATGACCCTCTCTTAATCTGCTCCCACTTTTCTTTCTGCTCATTCCTGGCAAGTATTTTTTAGTCAAGCCATTGAAAAGATAAGACTCAGTTCTAGGTTTCCTTATTCCTGTATATGTTTCCCAAGATCATCTCATTTTTTGACATCGTGGCTGGCATCAATTACTGTAGAGCTTAAAGAGTACAATTCATCATTTCTCTCTCCCCACCGGCTTCTGAAAGAGCTGAGAAACACCAAGTCAAACAGGCATCAAACTATCAATCTTATTACTAGTAAGGCTGAACTGGAGAATGCAGTCTGGATTCAAGTCCAAAATGAGCTTCTCATTTAACAGCCACCTTTCTCCCAATTGATCTCATTCATTTGGCCACAGGCAAAATAATTTGTCAACTGTAGCTGTAGGCCTCCCTCTGCAGAGCCAGGGCCTGCCAGTGGCTTATCACCCAGAGGAGGAAGGAACAGAAAGGAGGACACACATGAACTCCAGGTAGCCCTTTTAAGGGGAGAAAGGCAGCGACAAAGAGGGAGAGAGGGCCAGATGGAGGGAGCAGGGAGGGAGACACAAAACGAATAAATGTGTGTGAGCAGAGCCTGGTAATACATTAACCCTGCCTAGTGGAGAAACAAGGACTTAGACATGTCAGACCTTTGTCATCTCTCTAATTAGAGAAATCAATCTTATTCCTGTGGGGGAAGAGCAGTGGGAAGCAAAGGACAGACAGCAGCTTCTTAATACTTTTCCTGAGAAGGCAAAAGTCTCTATTACCTGAACCTGAAGAAACTTGGAGAGAGGGAGTGACGACTCCTTCAGTTGCTGCTTATGCCACGCAGCTTACAAAGTCTTGGCCTGTGTTGAGTTATTACTGTGTGCCAGGCACTGTGCTCATGGCTTCGTGTCCATGGTCTCAGATCTTCATGTCAACTCTGAGGTTGGCGGGTGGGAATTGTTAAGGAAATTAAGCTTGGAGAGTTTCAGGTCACACCGACTGTCGGGAATGGATACAGGATTGGAGGCCAGGCAGTCTGACTCTAGAGCAATGAGCTGTTGTGATGTGTTGTGATGCTGCTTCCCCAGCAGAACCCATGACTGCACTCTTCAGCCAGGTCTGAGTTCACTATGTCCTTTCTCATCCATTGACACTATGTCCGTGCATCCGTGCAGAAACAGAACCAGGAATCGAGGGGTCAGATTTGGAAATTCTGCTGCCCCTGTTCCCATCACCACCAAATTCTGTGGCTTGTGTTTCCTAAAACTCTACAGTCCGGTAGTGGGTGTCCGTGCCCATTGCCATCATCTAGTGCTTTAGACAAAGCTGCTCTTGTTCATGCCTGGACTGATGCAGTGCACTTCCGACTGTCCCCGCCCCATCCATGTCTGCTCCTTTCCAATTCATTCTACACATTGCACCCAGAATGCTCATGCACACTTCCTTCCCCAAACTTATAAATCATCACTAGTTCTCCCTCAGTGTCAGGATGGAGACAACGCTGCTCAGCAGAGCCTGTGGTCTCCCTAGGATTTGGCCTTCCTCTGCTCCTCCACCCTCACCTGCCCTGGCCACCTGGGCCTTCTTTCAGTTCCTTAAATGGGCCCTGGTCATTTCCCGCATGTGCATCCCCCTAACCTGAATTACTTTCATTCATCCCTGAGATCTCAGATGAAATCTCTCCTCCTGAGGGAAGGCTTCCCTGGCCTGTTAAACCAGGTTCAGCCTCCCACTTCTCCTCTCTTAATACAGGGCCCCTCCATTTCAGGTAATCGTCACGGTGATAATTCCTGTCTATGTGCATGATTATTTAACAAAAGTCTCTACTTCCCTGTGGACTTTAAATTCAGGGTCCAGAGGCCTTGTCTGGTGTTACCGTCTTGTATCTCAAGTGTCTAGTATACAGTCTAACCAGAATATTCTCAATAAATGCCATTGGCTCCTCTTATGATGACGGTGATGCCTAACATCAACTGAATACTTTTGCACGCCAGACACTGTTCTCAGTGCTTCTTAACACATGTTGCCATCCTTTCTCACACTGGCATGAGGAGGTAGTTACTTTCTTTATCCCCATTGTATCGATGAGGAGACTGAAGATAGCAGACACCGAGGCGTGCTGCCTGGAGGGACTGAGTGTCAGAGCCAGATCCCAAACCCAGGTCTGTTTGGATGCTTGCCATGAGGCTCTGCTGCCTCGGAAGCATCCATTGCTGGACTGTTTATCTGAGAGCTGGAAAGAGAAGAAATCAAAATCTTAGTTATCTGTGAAATGGCCTAACCCCCTATTGCATATATGTTGGGTGTCTTCGTCACTTGGCTGAGACAAAAGTTATTTGTGACTGTGTCAAATGTAAGTTTCCATATTTCTGATTTTTTAAAGACTGGAAGAGGGCTGAGAAAAACCAGACCAAGAACCAGAGCCAAGAATAAAGTGCCCTGGGACATGCCGCAGGGAGTAGAGAGCATGGGTGTGCAGGGATGCAGGCAGGAGCGGGCGGACACGGCAAATCAAGACATCAAGGAGAAAGGAGTCTAACGGCAGGGCCAGGGAGTTGGAAGAGCCCTCCGTGTGGTTGCATGCAAGCCCACACTCTGGAAGGAAACTTCGTATGGGTAGGGCAGGCTGCAGAAAGAGTTTGACGAAGAGTTTCCTCAAGTGACACCCTGAGAAGCAGTCAGCTGGAGGTCACTGTGGGGGTGTAGAGACCTTTCCACCTGGCATGCGATCCAGGAAACTTCCATGTGGGAATCTTCGGGATCCGCTTGAGAATAAGACTTGCTAGAAATCAATACGTCAGGTTGTTGCTGGACCAGTAATGACAACAGTGGCCCTTTATTGAGCTCCTAAGCGCTGTGCTGAGTGCTTTACAGACTTTCTCTCACTTACTCCTCATGGCAGCACTGTGGGATGAACATTCTTATCTTAATTCATCAGGTAAGGAAATAGGGACTCAGAGAGGGGAGGGCAGCTGTCTAAGGTTACACAGCAGGATTCTGACTCAGGCCTATCTGATCTCAAAGTCTCTTCACTCTCTGAATTCTGCCTGTTGGAGTATGGCTTGTGGCCTATGCCACAAAAGTGATTTTGTAGGGACCCTTGATGTTCATTCATTCATTCATGCATCTCTACGTTCATTCCACACATATTTACTGAATTCCTCCTGGAGACTGAGGCTGCAGCGCAGAACAGCAGTGCTGAGAAGGCCCTGGCCACAGATGCAAGAAACAAAAGTGACGATCCTCAAGCCAACACAGGTTTCCTGTTTACTAGTGTCCCCAGTGGGCGGTGATAGCACAGGTTGTGACACTTTTTTCCAGAAAAGTGGCACAAGGTAAGGAGCCTGCACAAGGGAAGGAGGCCGCACAAGGTGAGGAGGCTGCACAGGGGGAGGAGGCCGCACAGGGGGAGGAGGCTGCACAGGGGGAGAAGGCCACACTGAAGTAGGAGGCCACGCTGAAGGAGGAGGCCGCACAGGGGAGGAGGCTGCACAGGGGGAGGAGGCTGCACAGGGGAGGAGGCCGCACAGGGGGAGGAGGCTGCACAGGGGGAGGAGGCCGCACAGTGGAGGAGGCCGCACAGGAGGAGGCTGCACAGGGGGAGGAGGCCGCACAGGGGAGGAGTCTGCACAGGGGAGGAGGCCGCACAGGGGGAGGAGGCTGCACAGGGGGAGGAGGCCACACTGAAGTAGGAGGCCACGCTGAAGGAGGAGGCCGCACAGGGGAGGAGGCCGCACAGGAGGAGGAGGCTGCACAGGGGAGGAGGCCGCACAGGGGGAGGAGGCTGCACAGGGGGAGGAGGCTGCACAGGGGGAGGAGGCTGCACAGGGGAGGAGGCCGCACAGGAGGAGGAGGCTGCACAGGGGAGGAGGCCGCACAGGGGGAGGAGGCTGCACAGGGGGAGGAGGCTGCACAGTGGAGGAGGCCGCACAGGAGGAGGCTGCACAGGGGGAGGAGGCCGCACAGGGGAGGAGGCCGCATAGGGGAGGAGGCCGCACAGGGGGAGGAGGCTGCACAGGGGGAGGAGGCCGCACAGGAGGAGGCTGCACAGGGGGAGGAGGCCGCACAGGGGAGGAGGCTGCACAGGGGAGGAGGCTGCATAGGGAGGAGGCTGCATAGGGAGGAGGCTGCACAGGGGAGGAGGCCGCACAGGAGGAGGCTGCACAGGGGGAGGAGGCTGCACAGGGGGAGGAGGCTGCACAGGAGGAGGAGGCTGCACAGGGGAGGAGGCTGCATAGGGAAGGAGGCCACACAAGGTGGGGTGAGGGGCCTGCATGAGTCAGGAGCCTGCTGTGCTCCCTTTTCACTCTGAGATCAGAGAACGGGCGATACCCTGTATGTCATCACCAGCTGATGTTTTTGTCTGTGGTCCACGGCAACCAAGGGCTCTTCGCACAGATTCGCCCCTGTGCTCCGGGCTGTTCCTTGGCCTCTATGGGGAGGAGGGGCCTCCCTTACCAACATGGCTTCTTGCTTCCGAATGCCTTGTTCTCCCAAAGCCAAAATCGGCACTCAGTCCTGCTCGCTTTCCTTCTGTAGAACCAGCTGCTTCACTACCCCCACTCCCTCCCTCTCTCACTTCTCTCCATCCTGGTGGGTAAAGGGCCTTTTCTTTGTACCGTCATGCAAATGTGTGAGTCTCTTCCACAAAGTGTGTACTTAAGAAGGGGGCGAGGGAGCATCACGCAAAACGAGGTAAGCAGGTTTTGGTGGTGGTTTTTAAAACAGGTTTCTCTCCTGCTTGAATATGTCACTGAAGAATATTACTCTTTCAGTTTGCATTTGTGTCTTGGTAAATGGTCTCTGTCACTATGCAGATCCTCCCTAGGGACCTCCTCCCTCCCCCACCATTACTAATGCCCACTGGCCTGCTTCGGAGGAGGAACCAAAACCACACTTTCTGGCCCCTCTACTTGTAGGTGCCTGTGAAGGTCACACATGACTTTTTCACCTACTCCTGCTCTTCCAGGTTTCTGAGAACATGAACATCCCTCTCTGGAGGACCGTATTATCTCCAGCTGATTATAGAAATGTAATGAAGGCTTCATGTGCCACACACTGAGATATCCAGATGGGTAAAATTGAGCCCTTGCAAAATGATCTCTTCACTATTTCTCCTACTTGGGGAGGAAGTTGGATAATTTCTAAGTCTCTGGTGATGTTTTCTTGGGTGAGAATGAAAGCATTCTCAGATTCTCAGTGTTTTAACTTATAGTAATATGAGAGAGAGAGAGAGAGAGACACTACACTCTAGGTGCAGGGGAGGCCTGGGAGGGTGGGTTGTATATATGAATGAAGTGGGCCCCAGGGGCTGCAGTAGCACGGAGGGGCTTCTTTGCCTAGAAGAGCAGCTAGAATTCCAGACGATTTTTATTAGATGGAATGAAGAATCAGCTTGATCAAGTTGTCTGATTTTTCAAGAAAACCTAAAAATCTGGATGAGGACTTGTTGGCAACATACTTTATTTAAAAATACTGCTGGATATAGAATATGTGTCCTGGGGTCAAATCCAGCTCCCAGGCTGCCAGTTTGCCACTGCCGGCATATGCTGTTCCAGAGGATAGACACTGAAAGCTGTGAATGTGGGTTGTGAGCCTCCTTCCATGGGAGGTGGTTGGGGAGGTTACTAAAGCCTTAATGAAAGTGTCAGGGAAGAAATATTTCCTCTTTGCTATCAGAGATCAGAGTGCAGGAGCCATGAGTTCTTGATGCTCCAATGTCATGGCCAAAATCTTGGCCTGGAAGATGTAGTGACAAGTGTGCCCTTTGGCACGGCTGGACCTACCGCTGTTTGCCATTTCTGGCTCTGTATTCCTCAGCTCCGAATCCTTGGCACCTGCAGATCCTGGCAAAGGCTCCATGAGCTAATTTCCACCTTAAAATGCTGTCATGGGTCAAATGTGGTGGCTCACGCGTGTAATCCCAATGCTTTTGAAGACTGAGGCAGGAGCATTGCTTGAACCCAGGAGTTTTGAGGCTGCTATAAGATATAATTACACCACTGCACTCCAGCCTGGGTGACAGAGTGAGGCCCTATCTCAAAAAAAAAAAAAAAAAAATGCTTTAGGTTGGTGCTGGGGAAAGGGTGCTGTGTAAATAAAGGCCCATGGTGCTGTGGAACCTATGGGTGCACTCTCTTCTGAGCACGCTGGAACCTTTCAGGACTCTTGTCTTAGTGGGTCTCAGGGCTGAGCTGTCATGGCAGGTAGTTCCTAAGAGATGTATGGTCCTCACAGTTGGTGAGTTCCTAAGTGGGTCTCAGGTGTTCAGTGTAGCTTCTTGGGGACACAGAGACACTGTCCAGAGGCGATTTTGTGTGTGTGTCACCCCCTGACCTTTTGTTTTAGTATTTTGCCACCATATTAATGAAGTTATTTTCTCTAGCCACACATTTTGGATAAAAATATATGCAGCTAAGTAGGCTCTGGAAATATTAATGTCAGGCAACAAGAGAGTTGCCTGGAAAGGAGGCCGAGGGTCACTGAAATTTGTCGATTTAATCATCCTCCTTGCTCCAGGGTTCCTAGGACCACGGGCAAATTCAAAATCTTTGTTGGTGGTGGAAGTAATGAGAGACCCATGTAGTTTATGTTAAAGGTAACAGAAGGAACACAAGTCCATTCAAAACCCTGCTCCAAGCTCTACCAGAACAAAGTCCAGGTAACCTGCTCCTCAGGCTCTGAGTTCTCATTTTGTATCAGCATCTGTGTTCCAGGCGTGATAAAGATTTGGGAGAGCATTGTTCATTCCAGGGAGTACCCAGCATGCCCCCCCCTCAGCAAAAAAGCAAAAGAGCAAAAAGGCTTTCTTCACCACTTCCCCTCGTGAGAATTGCAGTTCAATAGTATAGACTTCTGAGCAGGGGCATCTTTAGGTTAACATCCTAACTCGCAGGTCTTTGGTTTAACTGAACTTTGGAGGCCTCAGAGGCTCTTACATCCTTCAAGGAAATATTGAAAACAGAAGCAAGTGTGTCAAACACAGGTACCTAGTGAAGCTTGAAGAATCTAATTTTGCAGGAGGGCATCTTCACATAAGTGCTGCGGTTTTGTGTAAGGTAAGTCTGGGAGGGCAATCAGATTCATTTCAGTCTTGAGCTCTCCACAATTTCCAGTCCAAATACATGTAGCTGGAGTTTGTTTTTTTCTCTGTCATTACTGCTCGGTCCAGTGTTTCCATTTTAAAAGGTGCGCATGTGGACTGAACCAAAACCGGGATTATTTAACATACTGTGCTGGCTGATTTCATTTGCATGGCACCGCTATCTTTGGCTAATAGTGCCTTCTTCGTGAAATACGCAGATGTGGCTGTGCCTAGAGAATGTCATATCCACTACCGCAACGATGATATGGCCACGTGCAGGGGCATTCCTACTTTCCAGAGGCTTTTTTGCTGGTCATTTGGCTGCCTCCCTCCTTTCTCCGGGGACCGTGGAACACTGCATCAGGGCCATCTCTGCCTTCCGCAGGGCTCAATCTTCTGTGCACACTCAGCTTCTCTTTGTGCACAATGGATGCTCAGTAACGGTACTGATTGAATGCTTAGTAAATATTACTTGAAAATAAGCTAAAATGGTCCTAGATTAGATGCTGACTTAGTTTTTGCCATAGAAAGATGCATATTGAGTTGAAGTAATAAACTCTTTGATTCCTTGGCCACTTTTGCTACATAGAAAATTAGCTCCCGGCCCCCAAAGATGCCAGGGACAAGGAAGAGCTTGTCCTGCATCTCTGTGCAGCTTTGGAATTAATTTTGGGTGTAAATCCTTAAAAAAAAGTGTGCATTCCCTGTGCACTAAATGTTCGTCTCTGGGAAGAGAAGAATGTGGAGTTAAGTACCTCATGGCTAGAAAGCATTAGAACTGCAGTTGTAACCAAGGTGTATGATTCCTAGTTGTATGCTTCTTAATGACTTGGGCTTTATTTTTACATTGGCACAAACGGCTAGCACAACCATGGAAGTCATTGTCACTTAGTCTCTGGGGCCAGCCTTTGCTAACAACAAAGTCTCCTGACTCTCCCGAGCCCCTATCCTGCAAGAAAACTTATTTTGGACTGTAGCCTCACACAAAGGGTCAGTGTCAGCAATCTGTGAGCACAGACATGCAGGAGGGAGGAAGCCTGAGTGGCTCCCTCGGTGCCAGCCACCTCCTCCGAGCGAGCGTGGGCCCGGGCTAGGTGGAACCTAGGCAGTAGCTGGTGTGATGGAGAGGCTGGAGGGGTCCGGAGGCAGAAAGAGATGCAGTTAAAATTCTCCGCATTGCTTGAACATGTCCCCTCGGAAGCCATGAAGTTAGGGAATGTGTGACTGTGTGTTTTTCTTTTTCTTCACTCCCTTCCCCCCTTTTCTCTTTTTCTTCCACCAAATGCAAATGAATAGATGTGTATTCACAGCCTAACAAGATGTCAAGGAGAGAAGAGTAGCCTTTTCATTCAGAGAAGAGTAGGGAGAGGCCCCTCCACACAGGGAGAAAAGGAGGACAGGAAATGGGCGGGGAAAGCAAAACGGAGGCGAGAGAAAGGGAAAACCAAAGTCAGCCACAAGACAGAGGGTGGCGCTCCGGGCAGGAGTCTGGGAGTGCTGGCCCTGCCTGACACTTACTTGTGGGTGGGCGTCCTTCCGCATTCCTGCTCTTCACTTTGGAAAAGGGCTAATGACTTTTTCCCCCTTACATAGGCTGTTTCAGTTCTTGCTTGAGAGACGTTCTGGGGGAAAACTTGCATACGAAGGTGAAAATCTGGTGCCATTTTCTTCAATACTTAGTTAAAGTGGGATCAGGCATATCTAAATAGAAGGCTTATGATGAGGCGAGCTTGGTTATTGCACTGTCTCCAGCACATCTAGCCAGTGTTTGGGCTGTACGTGAGCTAAGGCAATGCTTATGTGATTAGTGACAGCAACAGTGTTTGAAAGGAGCATTCATTGTCGGGGCTGGCTGGTAGGAAAGGCCTAAGTGTCAGGTTATATGTATGCCAGTCCTGGCTTAATCCTTGATTTGCTAGGATTTGGGTCAGATCTTTTCATTTCAGTTCCTCCTTATTTTTCTATCTGCGAAGTGGGGCTAATTTGTTCCTTCTGTGCTCCTTCACACAGGGGTGAAGCAAATAAATGACTTCATAAAAGTGCATGTTTGACGCACACATCAGCAGTAGTCACTCATATTTCAGTGACTCCTGTTTGTGCGGGACTTTGCTTTCTATTGGAAGCAGAGCTTGCTATTCCGGGTGTGTTCACAGTTCTGTCTGTCATCTTTCCTGCTTCGTGGCTACTAAGTGCGTGAACTAGTATGCACTCAGTTACGGAGGGCTGATCTCCAGTGTCTTCACTAATCTCACAAACATGATAACAACGGGTTAAAAGGGTACAAATCCCAAGGACAAACAAAAAATAGAAAAAAAATTGGAGGTGTGATGGATGTTTTCTTCAGAAAAAAAAAAAAAAATCAGTGGCAACTGATTTAGTAAAGAAAGGACATTTAAGGGTCTGCAGGGTGACATGACAGATAGACTTAGACTGTTGGACCCAGGCCTGGGAATGAGAGGTACAGGATACCTTGGAAGACAGAAATGGGGAGGGCTGAAAGTAAAGGATTGGTTGAAAGTCTGTGTCATACACTTCTCATCCCCAGAATTCCCTGATCCTCCCACTATAGCATGAATGCAAAGTTAATTTTTGGAAGGAATTGAAGAAGAGAGGCTCCAGTCTCAACCACAGGAGAGAGTTGAGGCCCTCTATTAAAAACAAAGAGGTTGAGAGTCTCCATCCTGAATGGTGAAACCCACTGAGCCTTCATCTAGAATGAGAGAAGCCAGGATTTTACTCCCCTGGGAAGAGAATGAAGGGCTCCTCTGTGGGGAAATTTGTCTGGCTTAAGGACAAAAAAAGGACCTACAACTGCTGACACTTTGCGGGAAGGGGCCCCAAGGCCAGCTCCTTGCCTGATAATCTTTAAAGGATCTGCCAGTCAATAATGCAAGTTAGTCTTTTGTTGCTTTTCTCTTGAATATAAAAGGAAGACCAAAGATCACCAGACAGTTGAGGAAGCTTTTCCGCATAAAAGCCAAAGACAACACAACTGAGGGAAAAAAATACGTTATCTGAGGAAATGGAGATTTTGCTGGCAGCAAAAGGGAATTTCAGAAGCCTTAATTAATATCCTCAGAGAGACGTTAGAAGATATTGTGAACGTGAAACAAGAATAGGGAACTATTTTTTTAAAAAAGACAACAAAGAAGACCATTTGAAATTAATAGTTTGATAGTATAATTAACAAAATTCACTAGGAGAAATTAAAGTCAAGGGCATCTTGATGAAAAAGAGAGAAAATAGATGGAAACCAATCCAGGTACTCTAATGTCCCTTTAATAGAACCTCCACAAATAAGAACAAATAAAATAGAGAAGAGAAACATTTCGAAGCCACAATGTGAAAAAAATTCAAAATTCCCAGAGTTAAAGGACATGAACATTTTCACACTAAGAGAGTTTATTGAGTGCCTGTCACAATGAAAGGAAACAGATCCACATTAAGAAAGATCTTTTTTTTTTTTATTTTTTGAGAGGGAGTCTCACTTTGTCACCCAGGCTGGAGTGCAGTGGCGCCATCTCGGCTCACTGCAAGCTCCGCCTCCCGGGTTCACGCCATTCTCCTGCCTCAGCCTCCCAAGTAGCTGGGACTACAGGCGCCTGCCACCACGCCCGTCTAATTTTTTTGTATTTTTAGTAGAGACTGGGTTTCACTGTGTTAGCCAGGATGGTCTCGATCTCCTGACCTCGTGATCTGCCGGCCTTGGCCTCCCAAAGTGCTGGGATTACAGGTGTGAGCCACCACACCTGGCCTAAGAAAGATCTTTACAAAATTTTGGAAAGCCATGAATAAAGAGAATACCCTAAGTATTTACTGAGACAAAATAAAGCTGTCTCACATACAAAGATACATAAATTGATATTCATCAGACTTTTCAACAAAAATGCTTAAACTTAGAAGAACATAGAGAAATGACTTCAAAATTTGAAGTGGATACTCATTTTCAACCCAGCATCCTATGTGCAGCTGAACTAGCTATACATGTTGAGTGAGGTAAGAATAAAGCCATTTTCCAATATGCAGATAACCACCTAAGTATGCTTTCTCAGCAATCTATACAAAGGTGAGTTGCATTAATACAAGGAAAGACACCGAGAGGAAAGAAAACCTGCCTCCAGAAACAAAGGAGAAGCACAGGCTGTTGTATTCTCTTGGTAAAGGGAAGTCCCAGATGACACCTGAGGCTCAGGGGGATGAATGACTCTGGGGAATGCCTTTAATACAAGACATTGAGAGATTACTCAATTGATTCAACAATATTGAGACAAATTTTAGAGTTCTGCAGAAAGTTTGGGGAGAGTCAATGATAGGTCTATAAAAAATTAAGCAAATTAAATAAAAAGGCAAATATTATCTCCAGGAAAAGCAAACAGTTGCATAAGAAAGACAATAATAAAAAATGTCAATACTGCATATTGATATAATTAAACAACTGCATATTGATATAATTAAACACTGTGAAATTATTTATATTTAAAAAGGGGGCCAGGTACGGTGGCTCATGTCTGTAATCCCAGCACTTTGGGAGGCCGAGGCGGGCGGATCACCTGAGGTCAGGAGTTCAAGACAAGCCTGGTGAACATGGCAAAACCCCATCTCTACTAAAAAATACAAAAATTACCCAGGCGTGGTGGCAGGTGCCTGTAATCCCAGCTACTCAAGAGGCTGAGGCAGGAGAATCTCTTGAACTCGGGAGGCAGAGGTTGCAGTGAGCCAAGATTGCACCACTGCACTGCAGCCTGGGCGATAAGAGTGAAACTCCATCTGAAAAAAAAAAAAAAAAAAAGGGAGGAGAGGTGCGAGGTTAGCAGGGAACAAGGTTAAATCCTCATCTCCCGTGGTAGGTAGTCAGTAAATCATTTTTAAAATTGTTAAATGAAGAAGTGGAAGAATAAGCACTTTTTTTTTTTTTCAATCTTTCACCGGGCTGGAGTGCAGTGGTGCGATCTCGGCTCACTGTAACCTCTGCCTCCCACGTTCAAGTGATTCCCCTGCCTCAGGCCCCCGGGTAGCTGGGACTACGGGCACCTGCCACCATGCCCAGCTAATTTTTGTATTTTTAGTAGAGACGGGGTTTCACCATGTTGGCCAGTATGGTCTCAATCTCTTAACCTTGTGATCTGCCTGCCTCGGCCTCCCAAAAATATAAGCACAATTTTAAAAGAAAGGAAGCAAATACCGGAAGAAATAGCTAAAAGAGATGGAAGTTGTTGCTCCCGCGGAGTGGGATTTGGAATGCTGTTTTCAATCTTAAGCAGTTAACACTAAAAACTTGATAAACTATGTAATATATTACTTTAAGGTTTAAAAAAATTTTTTAAGTATGATGCTGACATCACGTAGTAAACCTTGTAATGATTTCATGTAAGCGTATCAGAGACCTTTGAGGGAGGATGGAAAGCATGTGGCCTTTGGAGTCAGCCAGCTCTGAGTGAATCTCAGCTCTGCCAATGCTCTGCAGAGCCCTGGGGAAACCCTAGCTGACATTTCTGTAAAGTGTGTGTTGCAGTGTCTACTTTGTGGAAGGGATTGGTGTGAAGAGTAGCCGCGGTGCATGTTAGCCACCTTGCAGGGAAACTGGAACGTAGTGCATGTTTCATAAGTGATACTTATTGTTAAGGCTTTCTTGGGCTTGACCAAGATATTTTGTGAACATATTCAAATTTCAAAGAAGTATCAGAAATAGGTTAAGACCTGAGTCCAAAGGTACAACTCCCATTGTAAGAGAGTCCCTGGGACTTCAGAAGGGCTTACTCTTCTAGTCATAAGCCAGTCATTTAATAAATCATTGCTCCTTTGAACTAAATGACACCTTTGTGGTTTAAAGGAGTTAATGTGCCTTCCAGAGTCTTTAACTTGCTCTCAAGGAATCACTTACAGCTCAGGAGGCTCCAGTTCATTTTGGAATATTGAAAGCTTAAGTGGAAGAGTCAGATTTTAATCTGTAATGTTTTATCATCTTCCGCTTTTTATTTTTTGCAGGCAGCCCCCACCCTAACAAGTACTTCAGTATCTAAAAATCCATCCTTCCTGTTCCATTGTTGGGCTCCAAGTGCACCAATCCATCATCTTAACACTATTTACTGCAGAGTTTGTCTCAGCAAAAGGTTGGGTGAATGTGAATTGCACTAAAGAGCTGTTAGTGTCCACACAGTCTAGTCTCTGCTTCCGGGGTTTGCACTTGCTGCTTTCATCTGCCAGGAACAATCTCGGGCTTTTCCTCCTTCTGGGAAGCTCCTACTGGGATCCCAGCTTAGAAGTCCTGTCCTCAGGGCAGTCTCACACTCTCCCCGTCCCCAGGTGTATCTGTATCTCATGCTTTGCCATAGACCTATATATTTTCTACACACACTTGTCATAAATGCAATCAATTCACGGTTCAACGTTCTCCTCCCCCACTGCTCTCTGAATTTTGGAGGGGTGAGGACAGTCTTATCTTGCTTTACATTGTATCTCTTTGCATCACATGTAGTAGGTTTGTACCTGGCCCAGAGTAGGTATCTAAGAAATATTTATTGCATGAATGAATGGATACATAAAATACCACAAGGTAATCTCTTCATCAGTGCAGTTCTCTGTATAACAAAGAAACAATATGAGTCAGAGGAAGTCCCTGTATCCTTGCCCAAGGTCATACAGCTGGTGTGAAGGAGCAGGACTGGCATCAGGCAGGAGCACACCTTGGACCCAGGGGGACCTCACCCCTGATCCAACATTCCCATTCCCCATCTGGCCCTAGGAAGCTGGCCGCTGCCTTTGAAGACGTCAGCCCAACACCGCTGTTCCAGAAGAAAGAATCCTAGTCAGAAGTGCAAGTGTGACAGTCAAGTCTCCTTGCACAACTGCCTGGTGTTGGTTGGTTTGTTCCGCCACATTGTTGCTATTTAAATACAGTTTTGATGATTTTGTTTGCTTTGGAAGAAGAAAATAAAGATTCACAGAAGGTATAAAATTGCATATTATTTACCCCAGAGAAGAGAGCAGTCCCCCTAGTAAATATGCATTGAAGCATTTTTATTTGTATTTGTATTTTTTAAAGATGTTTAAATAGACCCAGTAGACCGTAATATCTCTTTACAGAGTTGGTGCCATCTATTGATTAAATATGCATTTATACATTTCTTCCTCTACTTTTTTTAAATAAAAGAGACATATGTTTTAATCATATAATAGACCTAAAAGAATTGATCAGTGAAAATACATATTTATGTGTTTCCTTAAGGAAGATCATATTAGGCATACAAATTTAAAAAATTTTTTCCTGCTATACATAGAAGTGTGTTAAATGTGAATTTAATTAAAAGACTCGGGGTGTGTGTGTGTGTATGCTCATGTGTGTGCATGTGTGTGGACTAGGAAAAATGTTGGCAGAATAAATGGGTGTTTTTAAAACAAAAATATAGTTGACAGGGAAAGGTGAAAGAATGTAAACTCTGGAGTAAGAAAGACCTCAATTTCCTTACCACTTATTAATCTTGGAGGAGGGACTCGAGACTCTCTGTAACTTGTTCTATTTATCTGTGAAATGGGCTAGCAATACAGAGAAAATTTATGAAGTTCCTAGGATTGTGATTGGCCCAAGACAGTTTAATGAAAGTTTGCTCCTGTCTGGCCACTAGCTACCGACTAGTAGTGTGTGCCCCTCTTTCCTGGAGTGGGGTTGGGGCTGCATGGAATGCACTTCCATGTCCTCAGGTGCTACTGCACAGGCAGCGCTGGGACTCGGTCCCCTCCTAGGCTGCCAGTGCTGCTCCTTCTCTCTCCTCCTGGTGGTTAAGAGCACCAGTGGTGAAGGCAGGCCTTGAACCGGGGCTCCACACCCGGGCAGCTCTGCAATGTTGGGGATGTTATTAAAGCTCCTTGAGCTCCAGTCTCTCCCTCTAGTCTGTGTGGGTGATGAATAAATAGGGATTTATAAGGGCAGTACCTGAGTGATTGGCATGTGAATATTCAATAAAATGATGGTGCCCAATATGATAATTTCTTCTAGGGAGTCGCTTATTTGGAAACAGAAAAACCCAGGATTAAATTTTGGCTGTCACTAACTAGCTGTGTGACCTTGGATAAATTACCTAACCTTTCTAAGTCTCGGTTTCTTCATCTCTCAAAAAGGCATAATTACACCTTCATAGAGTAACGGCTAGGAATTGAATGTGATAATATTTTTTAGAAAAATCTAGCCTGCAGAGGGTGAATACATGATGTCTATTATCCGTAGAATGCCATCAGTCACTACGTCCTCCTAACTGTTCTGCGTTCCACATACAACCCCCTTTTTTTCCTCTTCCACTGCTACCACCAGTTCCAGGATCTATCAAACTTGGGCCATGCCTACTAACAAGTATGCTTGCCACAATCCCTCCTGTACACTTCACCCAGATTAATTTCCATAAATTAACTCCCTCTCATTCACAGCACTCCCCTGCTCAAAAAGAAATTAACTGTTTTTCCCGGCAGGGGGAAATTTCTAAATCACTGGTCTAGGACTCAAGGTCTTTCTCTCTTGGTCTCCCATCTCCTCCCCTAACTCCCCCCTGCAGGGTTTCTGCCTGTGTCTGCTCTCTTCCCCTCCGTGAGATGTCCATCTCATTTCTGTGGCCTATCTGGTCTCTCCCACAATTTCAAGCCAGTTGTATTCTCCAGCGTATTCAGCCACTGGTAATAATTCTGGATTTCTGCAGGATTCCAGCATTGCCTAAAGTGTTCACATATCAATTTGCTTGTGAACGACATGTTTGCAGTGATGAGGTCTACAAAATTTGACTCTAACAGTGTGTACGTGTCCTATTATTTTTATGTACATTCGCAAAGTCACAATGCTAACTTTTGGCTGATCTCTTGACATATATTGTATGCCCTTTGTAGACGAGAACAAATCATATTCTTCATATTCTCATCCCTGAAAAAATGACTATGTTAAGTAGGTACTTCATAAGTGTCAGCGGATGATACAATCATCATCTGTTTTCTCTTTTACTGCTGAAGTTTTCTGACTTGTTCATAAGGAGGGGAGTAATCAATTGTTTTACTTCTTTAAAAGTAAACATGATTTATTTTATAGAAAGAGAGGCGCTCAGTCAGGCCCAAAGAACTTGTTGGCAATTGGCTGCTTTATAAAAACTGTGTGGATTTTGCAGGACAGACCTGGGTTTTTATCTTAACTCATTAGCTGTGTGGCAAGTCACTGAATCGCTGTCAACCTCAGTTGAAAATTCAGGGGTCATAATGCCTACAAGGAAGGACGCTGGTGAGGATTAACTGAAGTGATAGAGGTGAATACCTGCCCATAGTAGGTTACTTGGAAAACTTTGGGAATTGCAGCAAAGGAGGAACGGAGAATGACCTCTTGTGGAGTGTCCCTCACAGACCTCAAGGTGTGGACACATGGAGCTGGGAAGGAATCCAAGCCACCTGAGGTCTTTGGAGGGCACTTGGGACAGAAATCGTCTGCTCAGTGCCTTCTCTAATACTTAGTGCTATTTTGATCACAGACCCTCCAAGTTCAGGGTATAGTTCAGTGGCAGCATCACTCAGCCAGCAAGGTGTGCTGCTTACAAGCACGTGTTAGGGAGGGCAAGCAGGCCGTTTTAGAGCAGGGGAAAGTTCTGAGGTTTCTTACACCCAGAGATACTGCCATCCTGTGTAAACTGCCGGTGTAAACTGCCGTTCCAGAGGAAGGGACAGACTGGACCCTGAAAAGGAGAAGCAAAAACAAAAAACAAAAAACAAAAAACAGAAGGAAGCCACAGGTATCCTTCTGTGGCCTTCTCCTTGTGAAGATTTCCGATGACTTCAGCAAGTTTCCGCCTCCTTGAGATCTAATCTGAATCTGTCCCTGCCTATGCTGTAATCATAGCAATTGTTTGAGCTTCTATAGCATCTTGCCTTGGTAGAGTTTCAGAATGCTCTGATTGTGGGGAACTGGCCAATTCTCCCTGCATCATTGGTTTAAAACCGTAACATGCCCATCTCCTTACTGGGAAAACCAACTGCTTCCAAGTGCTGTTAATGGCCGAATGGAGGGGTGGGGTGCAGATTTAAATGTCTGAGCTCTCCCCGTGGGTAGCAGTTCCTGCTCCATCCCTGCCTGGAGACTAGGAAGAAGGAAGAATTGTAAGGAACTGGCATGGGCATTAGTCACATTTCTGCCAAGCAACCTTTCTTTCTTGGTGTGCCCTGAGCCCTGCTGGCAGTGCCAGGCCCTCTCCACTGCCCAAGGAGCTCGTGTGTGTTCACGTGTCCACGTGAGCCCCACATCAACATACTCACACAGATAGCAACACGCAGGGCTGTGCTCCGGTGAGGGGGTGAGTGAGGGGCCGGCTTCGACTCCCCTTGGAGTCAAGCCTTCCAAGCAGGAAAGTCTCCTTCCGTCGCTCAGGAGAGTGGAGCCAATGCGTGCCTTGGAGGACTGCTCTGAGCCCTGTACAGATTGGTGCTCATGATTCTTACCAGTTGTGTGCAAGAAAAAAAATCAGAGACGCTGCCTGCCTGCTCCCATCTCTCGCGCGCTCTCTCTCTCTTCTGCTCTCTCCCTCCCTTTGCAAACATTGGATTTAAACCTGCTCAGAATTCAGCACAGAGGAAGGCAGCAGCGGTAGCAGCAGCAGAAGCAGTAGCAAGCCCGGCAGCTGAGAGCACCACAGCGTCGAGATGTACCATCCTGCCTACTGGGTCGTCTTCTCGGCGACAACTGCCCTGCTCTTCATCCCAGGTACCGTATAGGGGAAGGGTGTTTTCTCTCCCTGGGGCGATTGTACGACGTGAGAGCAGGAGAGGCAGTGGGGAGATGGAGAGGCAAGGAGGAAGGGGTGAGGACAGGGAGTGTGAGATGCATGTGAGTGAAAGAGGTAGGCTTGCTGTGTGCACACACACACACACTCGCTCACACGCGCGCAGATGCTTTCAGCACGGGATTTGCTCTCTGTTCCGGGGGATCCAGTGAGCTGGGTTCGAGATCTGCACCATGCTGTG
Source organism: Pan troglodytes (assembly GCF_028858775.2). Taxonomy (NCBI): domain Eukaryota; kingdom Metazoa; phylum Chordata; class Mammalia; order Primates; family Hominidae; genus Pan; species Pan troglodytes. Next base: position 135,487,212 of record NC_072407.2, on the reverse strand, counting down.
AGGCACTGCTGTTTCAGTGAAAGGCACCAACTGGCATTAACCAGCTGTGGTCCTGGGGGTAGGAGAAGAGGGGTTTGAACTCCCAGCCATAAATCCTTCTTGCTGCCTATGTTGGGACCTGCAGGGTGGAAGGGGCACCCTCTTATCTCTCTCAGTCGTGGTGGTCTCTCTCTGTTTCTGAATCAGTCCAGATCTCTGCGCCTCCCTGTCTCTCTCTCTGTCTCTTTTCTCTCTCTCTCTCTCTCTCTCTCTCTCTCTCTCTCTCTCTCTCTCTCTCTCTCCCCCTCTCCACCTCTCCCCACTCTCCTCCTCCCTCCCTTCCTTCGGAACTGCTCTCCCCTACCCTCTCCCCCTGGAGCTCCTTCCCTGCCCCATCCCTCCTTCTCCGCTCACTCATCTGCTCCTGCGTTTCTTGTTGTAACACAGACCCTCTACTGCCTGCCGTCCTTTCTTTATCCTTCCGCCAAATGGGCAGATTATGCCCTTGAAATTCGGAATCCTCTCAGTATCTCCTTCCTGTTCCTTACGTCAGGAATATGATTTCCCTTGGCAGAATTTGGGATGTCCCTGCTGAGGGAAGGTTGGAAATTTGGATTTGCCTGATTCTCCCCAGCCCCTTCCCCACCTTGTCTAATGATTTAAATGTGATCCCACCTCTCACAGCAGTTATTTGTTTGGGGAAAACAAATCTGCAGTGACACAGGTAAGATGCTGCAATCCTACCAAAATGAGCTTAGCAGAAGCATTGCAAAATTGAAGGCATCTTAATAGATTTGATAATTGCACAGGAGTCCTTTGCAAGCAGACAACTGAATGCCTGCAGGCATCTTTCAAACAATGCCGAAGGGGCTAGGTTATGCTTGCCAAGGTTTTAGGCAGCAGCAAAAGTGTCGGTTTTCATACCAAACCGTCGCACAGTCAGGATCTCTTTTTTTCCCCCAAATTGAGATAAATGCATTGTGTTAAACATTAGCTTCAACCTAAATTTTCATACATATATACACAGACAGGAATGCTAAGATTTTAAAACCTTACCTGCCTTTTTATAGGTAAAACATACAGTTTTATGTTTCTATATTCAGTATTACTTGGTAGGGTTTTGTGGGAATATTTTCAGTGTTGTTTTTAATAATATAATTCCCTGAGTAGTCCTAAGATGCCAAGGTGAAATCAGAAAAATGGAAGTTTCCTGGGGAGAAAGAGGATCAACTAAAACAAGTAATCCAGCCTGCAATGTTTTGTAACACCTTGTGAAGATGGCACTTTTTAAAGCAGGGATGGGCTCTGCATAACCATGTTCCCAGCTGTTTGTTTTAGGCTGACCAAGAAGTTCAGAGTGGGGGTTGCTGTTGTTATTCCAGATTCCAGCAGCATCCTAGGGGTTCCAGCCTGGGGGCTGTGCTCAGCAGGGAAGGTAGAGCCAACGGAACACTCAGTACCTGCCTGAGCCTGGTAGAGGGAGCCAGGTGGGTGCACTGGGTCCGTCGCAGGAGAAGACAAACTTTCCTGCATAGGCAAGTCTCCAGCTGGATGGCAGCTCCGGGGGGGCTCCTCATACCCGCTTCCCCTCCTCTCACTGTGCTGGAGCAAAGATCAGGACCCCCATCCCGAGGGAATCCTGGCTGTATGGATGCGCCCCTTATGGCAGAAATCATAACATTACACTTTAGAAAGCAAGGCAGGGGGGTGAGCCCCAGTCTGCAGAAGCTGCATTGCAGCGCGCCCTGAAGGAGCCAGGAGCCAGGGTGAGACCTCCCTCTAGGGGTCCCGTGGCACTGCACTGGTGGCAGGCAGACCTTGCTTGCAGGAGAAGTACCCGAAACTAAAGTCGGCTGAGGGAAAGGAGGATGAACCTGCACCCCTGCCTGACCGTCCTGAGCATGGTGGATGAACGACAATGACAAGCTATCCCCCCCACCCCCTTGCCCCCGTCTTCCGGGGGAGAGCAGGGTGTGGACATCACTGCAACATGCCCTCTTTCCGAAGAGTCTGTTACCTGCTTTGAGGGCTACTCTTATGCTAATTGTGTCAGGAGCCCGGTAAGAACAAGAACAGGGAGGAGAAAAAGTTAGCCTTAGAAGGTGTCGGTGAAAGAACGCTTCGCATCTTGAGGGGTTCCTGTGGGAAACCTGGCTGGATCCGGAAGTTCTGATGAGCTGCCATGGCTTACTTGCGACTTCTCCTTTCTCTTTTCTTTTACTTCCTGTTATAGCTTTAAACTTTTTTTTCTTTGTTTCAAATGATGATGCTTTTTCTCCCACAGGGATTAATACCAGCTCGTTAGCCACTTACTTTCACTGCGTCTAAAAACCAAAGGCTGATGTAATAATGGAACCTTGACCTGGTTAGGCCTCAATGCCATTTTATTCTGCAGCTTCTATTTCTTGGTAAAACATGTATCCATCCCAGAATAATTTTAAGGTTAATGCTGTTGTCGCCTGGTACCTTCCACTGATATCACAAATAGCTTTTCTAGGCAGAATTTCTGGGATGGAAAAGACAGTCACACGTGGAGACTGAGATGAGCCCACACCCAAGACAGGGCAGAGGGCCCGTGGCCAACTGACTTGTCATGCTAGAGGCACAGTCCGAGGCTCTGGACACCCCTGGTTGGGGTAATTTTGTTGTTCTAGTAGGAGGAGAGAGATAGTCTGGGCTGGTGGCCTTCTTGACCTTGGGTCTGGGGGCTCTGTAGGAAGCAGGAAGCGAATACTGCATCAGAATCACCTAGGAGGAGAGAGGCAGGTTAAAATGTGGAGTCCCTGTCCTCGTCTCAGACGGAAGCATTTTGAACTAGCATCCCAGGTCCTTCTGATTACCTGCAAACCACTCTGTCTGTCACTTAAAACCTGTGACCGTGGCCTACAGTATTTGAGTATTTGAGTCAAAACCTGTCTTCTTCTTGTCTTTTCTCCTCCAGCTTTGAGAAATGGCTCTGTGGCCATGGGGCAGGGTGGAGTAAGGGCAAGAAGATGTTGTCATTGCCAGCAGCCAAGGCTCAGTTCCTGAGGCACAGTGCTGCCCAAGTCCTTCCAGGGGCCAGCACCATGATGCAAGGATTGCAAACCTGGAAGACTTCTTTGCTCAAATTCAGACCATGACTTCCTGTTTGTCCCCTTCTTCTTGGCCCATCCTGTTTGTATCTCCTTCGTCTTGTGACTCTAAGCAGGGGAGTTAGCTGGGAGGGGTCCCCATTTACCCAACCTGGATTGAGCTGTGTCTTCTTGCACTGATCTGTGAGTCCAGGTTCTGGGTACAACTTCATCTCTTGCACCTTAAACGGGCTTTGCCTGTTTAGGGTCAGAAAACCCTGGGCTTGGATAGAAAATCCCCCAAGGTTTAGGATTCTTCCTTCTCTAGCACACACCTTCCTGCTTCTTCCTTCAGGGAAGTCCCCAAATCTTGAGTTTCTGGGCTGGGATGTTTGGCTTTGGGGTAAGGCCTGGGGGCAGGCTCTACAGCCAAGTTTTGATGAATTCCTTTCCTGCTCCTTAGCCTCTCACCAGCCCAGAGCCGGGGAACCTGCTGAGAGTGCCTGATGTGCACAAGGGGTCTAGTTGGGGAATCCACACGCCAGACTCACTAAGAAAGAGATAGGAACAAGGACAGAGCATCTGGTCATGAGCAAGTCCCCATCATCCTTTACCCCATCATGGATTCATGCCATCATGTGGCCCTCAATCCCTTAAAAATGATTGACATGTTAATAAGGTTGGACTGCGTCGTCTGCATTCAGCATGGGCCCAGTGGCAATAGCAGGTGCTGAGAAGGAGATAGCATCAGCTGCCTCATGAAGATGGCTTTTTCAGTAGCCTGGAACTGGGCAGCACTACTCAACCTGAGATTAATCAGAGATCCCGACGGGCTTGAGGTTCTCCCGTGTTCCCTCGGTCCTGTCTGCCTTTGTGCTTTCTCGAATTCTTAGCACCCTTGGCCACATCTCTGTAACCTAGAAAATTACAGAAGGAGATTTTCTTTAGACAGCTGGCACTTGCCTGCATTTGTTGTCTAGCAGCTCTGGGCCTGGGTCTCCCATGCCAGCTACTGGGAACTATCTCTGGTGGTTACAGCCTCAAATCTGTGTCAGGGCTGCCTGGGGCTGAGTGCACTTCCCTTTAAGTGGGACTCCACCCAAACCTCTAAGTATGCTGAAAGCTGAGAGTCATCTCTTTGATTAGTGGCTCTTTGAGGCTTATTTGGTTGGTTCAAGGCATTCTCAAAGTCTCAGTTTACCAATCTGTAGAATGGGTTCCAGCCATGTATGAACCTTGTTTCCAACTGGACAGAGTAGCTGAACACCTAGGTTAGATGATAACAAAAAAACATTTCTAAATTTTTATTATAAAAAAACTCATCCTGGTCCTCTAGGAATAGGGTAAAGAGAGAAGGCAACTCGCGTGTTGGAGAAGGGGAGAGGACATTCCATATTGTTAAAAATGGGGGAAGATAAGGTAGAATCATACTGACCATATATGTATGTCTTTGTCACAGTGATGAAAATTAGTAAAAGACAATCTACTCCTTCATTTATTGAACAAGACTTTATATACGTTCTGATTAAACAATGCATTAAGATATTCTCCTGCCTCAAAAATCATTAATTGAGTAAAACAGGAAATTATTAAGCTTTTTCTTTGTTTTGACCCCCAATAAAATATGCATTCTGACTTTGAGCTTTTAGGTCTTAGTTTTTCTGCTGTAGAAAACTAAGGCAACAGACATGGCACCTTTGGTCTCTCAAAACATTGCTTTGTGGTATATTTGGTGGGGTGCTAGATACATGGACTTCTACGTCAGCCTTGGACAGCTGGAACTCCAGGAGCCCCATCTAATAGCCTTTGGCCTATGGGCACTGGCTTTTCTGATGCTGGTCCGCTGGACAGGGACCCCCTCAGCCTGCAGCCCTGTTTGCAGATGGACTGCTGCCATCTGCCTGCAGCTGCCTGGGGCTGGAGACAGAGAGATATGGAAGCAAACTGTGATTCCTGTCAGTGAGCTCAAGTGTCAGCCCCCAGATGGTCTATGGCTGCTGACAAGCCAGGCTGTCAGGAGCAGTGGATGTTAGCACCTCTGATACCGACTGGCACTTTCCAGACAGAGAGGGCCAGGCAGGTGGCTTCACCTTGGGGCGGCTCTGCTCTCCCACTCCTTCTGATCCCAGTCCTCAGTGCAGGGCTAGGTCCTGAGGACATTTGTCCCTCTTGCCTTTTATGCTGTTGGTGGGAGACCCAGACTTACAATTTGCTACTTATCTGCAAAGCCTTGGTTGCCTCTGCATTTTCCCTGAGGGGTGGGGATGGTTCTAACACAGTAGGGCATGGATGTAGTTCCACTTGCTGGATTTATACACCACTCACTTGATACCCCAAGATGGTGATATTTGTATGGCTCAGGGAAGGATTAAAGGTAGCCCTGAGAAGGGAGCCAAAAGAAATCCAAAACCAGAGAGAAGCTTGAAGATGAATGTGCTTGCTACCGCCTTCCTCTAAGCATGTGAACATACATTCCCTCCTCTCTTCCTCACCAGCCTCTTGCCAACCATACATGCATGCCCCTTCCTGCACGCATATACACGCAAGGCACACATGCATTTCCAAGCCAGAGTTTAGCTACTCTCAAAATCACATTCACAGCTCTTTAAGGAAAGCAAGTCCTCCCTCTTGCCTTCTATATCTGCCTTTCCAGAACTCCCAACTCTAGCCCCCAGCCTTGGTGCGCTCCCTGTGGGCACACATGGCAGGAGGCCCACAGGCTGCCTGTGCCAGACATGGCCATACATGTGTGAGTGCTTCTTCCTAGCAACGCAGAGATTCCCTGCACATCCACCCACTCGCCTCTGCGCCCCAGAGCCAGTAAGTAGGTGCGAGAGGCAGGGCTTGTGCTTGTCTCCCATCACCTCCCGTCCCCACCCCCACCCCAGACCTCTTGGTTCGGAGAGGCTGGGGACCATCCTGCAGTCACTAGCCTAACTTAATTAAAAGTTTACAAAATGCTTTGAGAACCCCCTGGGCAATGTGCTGGGTAAGTGCAAAGGATTATCATTATGAGGCAGGCGCATTCTCATTAATGAGCGGAGACGCTGTGCTGAGAGACCCCCGGAAGGGCCAAGATGAATCGATGCAGTGGGACACAGGCCGTTGATTGGAATGGCTCCTTGCACTTAGCATGGGAAATGATAAGTGACAATCAGATTGCACAGTGAACTCCAACGTGGAGAAAACCAGGCTATCTGGCACTTCAACGGGCAGAGTCTCTCAAGTGGCCTGAGCGGTCATTCTTGAACCTTTATTCCTGGGGAATTTACAAATGGTGTTTTACCACACTTGGGAGTTACTAATGGTTTTAGAAACACAGTGGTCTCATTCCTTATGGATCACCTGAAAAAACTTATCTTTGGTCTCAATTGTTCCTCACTAAGAGACTGTGAGGTAGGCAGGGTAGATGTCGCCCTATTGTGATCTGATCTTCGCGTTGCCTAAAACCCTATGTAGACTTCCGGTTGACTTTAGAATAGACTTCGAAACACTTCAAATGACCCACAAGGCCATGATCTGGCCCTGCATCCATCTAGCTTCATCTCCAGCTCTCTGCCTTTTCAGCTCTGGACTTTAGTCACTCTGGACAATCACAGTTCCGCAGACAAGGCCTGTTCCCTCCTTCCTCAAGGGCTTCACCTGTCAGGTTACCTGAGCTTGGAAAATTCTGATCCTCTTATCATAATTTTTTCTGGCTACACATCCTTTCCATCCTTCAGAACTCAGCTTAAATGCTGCTTTCCCAGGAGCTCATTCTTTATGCTTCAAAGTAGGCGAGGCTTCCCTGTTTATTGTGCAAGTCCTCGGAACCAGACTTCTCTTTTCTAAAACTGTGAGTCCATGTATTTCAAACTAATTCTTGGTTTTATGTCTCTCTTTCCTCCCTAGACCATTGTTTATACAAGCAGAGACCACACCTGTTTTGTTCTCCAATATGTTCTCAGTGCCTAGCATGGGTGGGAGAGAGCAAGTGCTCAAACAGTATTTGTTGAACAAATGAATGAGAGAATGAATGAATGAATAAATAAATACTGAGTTCTCACTTACTTTAGGCAATCATTCTGTTCCATCCCACTGAGTCCTCAAAGGTATTGTGGCCCCCAGTTTGGCCTGCCCAGCAGCTTGTCCCCTGCAGAATGAGGGCAAGAAGCTTGGGGATGTGCCTTGCTTCTGAGAGACGGGAATGTGCAGGGAATGCTTATAATGATTACTCATTCCCGTGTTCTTGCTTGTCAATAAACACCAGCTCTGAGCTACCGACCAAACACACATGCAGCAGCACAGAGCTGGAGCAGCACACTTTTGGATCTCACATCGCACACTGCGACAGACACGCCTGAGAGTGTGAGTCGTTCCGTAAACACAGATGTGGGCCCTAATGTGGGCTATTGGTTTAATACAAACTAAAATTACTCAGCACATTTAATCAGGGTGTCTGCTGAAATGGCCCCAATTATTTGAAATTTAGAGTCACGCCCATGGTGCTAACAAGCAAAAACTGTACCAATCAGAAGGAGAATTCTGTTGTTCATAGGAAGTGCAATGTTGGGTTAGAGATACAAAAATGCAATTGCATAGCAGAAGGTCATGAATGGTCAATCAATGCTTAAACGGGTTGATGTTCATATGGAAAAGGTAAAAAGCAGCTTAGCAAATCACAGGATATACAAAAGGGTGCTGTATCACTTCTTGCACCTACTCACTTATCGCAGTCTGGCCTATTTCACGGTCTTGCTGTTGTATGGCTGTGGGATTCTGAATGGCAGACATCCTGACTTATTCATCTCTGAATACTCTACAGTACCAAGCACTGTATTTATTCAACATGTGATTTATTGAGTGATTACTATGTGACAAATACTATGCTAGGCATTGGGAATATATGCCTGAACAAAAATTGTTATGGTTCCTGCTCTCATGAAGCTTACAGTCCAGAGGGAGAGACAGACATGCGTCAAACAAACACCCAGACAGTTGTGAAATCACGACTGAGATGAAACTATGGAAGGGGAGGTGTGTGGTGCTGTGATTGTCTGTCAGGAGAGCTTGATCTTGCCAGGGAGGCTGGCGAAGCCTTAGTTATGAAAGTGACAATTGAACAGAGATATGAAGGAAGAGGAGTAGAAATTATCCAAACCCAAGAGCAAAGACCAAAGGAAGAGGCAGAATGAATAGGCCGGGCAAAGTCATGTAGCATGAAGAATCAGAGCACATTCTCCCACCTGACTGGAGTGTAGAGGAAGAAAGCATGGGCCAAGATGAGGCTGGCAGCCTGGTAAGGGGTCAGAAGATGAAGACAGCCCTTGAAGGTCATGTGAATCATTTTGGTCTTTATCCTAGAAATAATGGAACTCCGTTGATGTGATTCATGATTTACATTTTTTATTCTTGTTCTTGTTGCAGTTGGCAGGATGGATTGGGAGAGAACAAACCAGGAAGGTATAGACTAGTCAGAAGACTACTGTAGTAGTTCAGGCAGGAGATGGCTGTGCCTTGGAACTTAGGAAATATCGGTTGGAATGGAGACACGAATGCACTTGGGAACTTTTAAAGGAAAGTTGTAGGTGGGAGTCAGAATCTGCAGAACTGAAATCTAAGTCTCCCCACTGTCAGCACCAACACTCCTGGGAGAGTGCTGAGAAGAGCGTCCGTCCTCAGGTTCCTGCTTGTATGCTATCTCTTTCACTTTAGGTGTGATCTTGTCCTGGAACAAGGAATAGGTTGTTTTTAGAAATCCCATACTTCTTGGCGGTCTAATAATCTCAATCTCTTAACTGGTGCCCTCTCTGAGTCTAATGTAGGGCTTAAAATTGAATAACTCGGTTTCTCTACTCTTCAAAAATATTACAAAAAGCCCTAGTTGTGTTTTGTCTTCTGGATTCTGTCTGTGGTTGTTTCCTCTTGGAAGAAATCAGGCATTTTAGAAAAGCGCTAATTGGACGCCATAGTAGCTTGTGGCCACCAAGATGCAACTAGTTCACGAATATTATCACGATGCAAAGCATGTATGACCTCCCCATGGCCCACCGCCTGGACCCCTCTGAGCAGAGAGTGGCATCTATGGCTGGCTCCCTACAAACATTTTTTAAATTGCAGTAATTTATTTAAAAAGTGAAAGGTCCTTGGAATCAAAAGGGACCTTGGAAATTGTCTAGTTGAGTGCTTTCATTTTACAGATGAAGCACTCGGGCAAAGGGCATCTGAGTGTCTTACCTGAAGTCACATAGTCAGATAGTGACTGAGCCCCCTCTTGAATACAGCTCTTCTCCTCACCTGTCGCGTGTCATATCAACATCATAGTGAAGGGCTGGACTGAACTTTGCCTCCCAATCTGTTACCCTGCTGGAAAACGGACCTATAACCTTGGCCATTACTGTGTTCCCTTGAAGCTCTCTCACCTTAGTGTACAAAGAACATTGTGGAACAAGATAGTTCCAAGCTCCCTCTTACCCAAAGATTAGAATCTAGGTCAAAAACAAACAAACAGAAGCCCTGTCTCCTTCAGTGGCATTTGCATACTTCGAATGACCTTTGTAATGATCTGGGAGACTTCCAGAAATACTTTGATCCTTGATATGCAGAAGAATATGTTCAGGGTAGTACAATACCAAATGCCAGATACGTGTCAACTTGACTTGTTTGGTCTACGCACCATGACAGGTACCTGATTTTATCATCACTACACTATCAAAACATCTATTTTTAAATATCTGTTTGGGCTTGGCTCTGCACTAAGCCAAGAGAAAATCTATACTGAGAATCCCACAGTCTCTATATTAATGATTCATGTTAAATGGTGGCTTAGAGTGTACAAATCACATACATGTACAGCATGACTATTTTGTGCGCTACTAAGGGAAAGAGCCAAATGCACTAGGTCTTCTTACCTCCCCACTCCTAATACCACCACACTGCCTTCACAGTTGACAACATAGACATGGGTGCAATCAAAACAATAGGTCCAAAAGAGCTGTAGACAAATGTAGAACAGGAAGCCAGAGTTCAGACTCAAAACCATGTCAGATATGGTCAGATGGTAGCGGGCTGAAACAGGACAGTGGGGAGGCCAAGCCCCTATGGGAATTTCCATTCTAGGAAGAAAGGCCTACAGAAGCCTTTGGCTTCTCCGAATAAGCTAACCTGGTTCTCCTGAACATCCCAGTGCCAAGGGATTTCCCATACCCCTCAAAGAGAGGAGGATGTTGGAAGAGAGAATGTGGCAGATGGAAATAGCCCATCAGCTTACAGGCTCCAAGAGAAGCTGCAGTTTCCTTGGGAGTCCCCTGGCTTTATCCCATGGAGGAGAGAGTGCCCAGTCTTACTTGGCACTGGGATGGATGCCTCTTTGGGTGAAGCCCAGATGGGAAGGAATCATGAAAACCACTATCAGGATTTTGCATCTTTTTCTGGTGGGCCCCACCCTCCTTTTGTTTGGTGCGAATTCTTGAGAGTCAATGGATACTACCTTATAACTGCCATCGGTTTAGCCCACAATGTCCATGAAGATTGGGCCACTTCTTTGTTATGGCCCAGATGACTGTTTCTTTTCTTCTTTCACTTAAATTACTTATTTTTAAAGCAAACAATGAGCTATCCTGCCGCCACCGTGTGGAAGGAAGCACTGACTTCCTGACCCAGGACATGGCCTCTGACTTTGCCTCTCAGCTTTTGAACCCAGTGATCTTGGGTAAGCAGTTTAGTGTATTGAATACCTGTAATTCTCTCTGTAAAATCCAAAAGAACTGTTTTGCCTAATTCCCAAGTGGACCCAAAGGTCAGGAGAGGAGCCCGATGGACACACCCCTTCCGAAGTGCTGTGCAGTTCCAGGTTGCCAGGTCCCCTTGCCTTGCTTCGGAAGGCGACCCTTGTCTGGGCATTTCTCTCTCCATTTTCTGTGACTTCCTCTCTCTCTGGCTAGGACGGCTTGTGATGATAACTAGCAGTGGAGTGCATGCCAAAGAGTCTGTGACTCTTGTTTTGGAGCAGGAGGCCTATCCAGGGAACTCCTGCATTCACTTCCCAGGCATGAGTCAATGTTTGGTTTGCCTCTTTTTTCCCGTGGAGAACACTGGGAAGTGGCTTATCTTTCCCCAGCTGAGCCCTGCCAGAGAACATGGACTTTGCCATTTGGGTTGTGATGACAGACCTGAAACGGGTTCAGAAAGAGCTCCAACATGGAGCCTCAAGTCAAGCTAAAAGTGCTCTCTGGCTCCGTGAAGACCAGGCCTGGCTGATAATGCCTGCCTCTTACAGTTGCAGTCAGTACTAAAAGTAGAACTTCCGGGAATGGTGTTTGGCTGCAGAATATTCTTTTGTGGAAAGAGGGGTCCTCTCTGACACTACTGAACATGTTTTAGAAAGGGGCCTGACTGATTTCTGTACACATGGGCTGATGAACATCCCTAGAGGTTAGATTCGTCTTTGCCCAGGCCCAAGGGGAAACCACAACATCATCTCGTGTCCCCACAAAGCCTTGCACCCATGCTGGGCTAAGTCCAGAATGAGCACCACTGATTTAGCACCATTGTTTTTCTGCTTGCGTGGGAGAAAGGGGCTGCCTTTCTGGGATCAGTCATATACGCATCTTGTACTCTGCCCTAATCCAGCAGGCTCAGCTTCTTGGGAGCCTCAGAAAAAGACCCAGCTCGAGCAGGGATAGTGAGGTGGCGTGCAGTTCTGAAAATGGCCCTTGAGACCAGGAACCTCCCACGCACACTGCACTTGGGAAGAGTCCTTCTGTCTGTGTTACCAGGCTGTCTTCTGGGCAGCAAAAGCCCGCAGGACTTCAGCATAAACTGGGTCTCTGGAGGACAGTGGAGCTCTTTGTAACTTACCCACACACTGAGTCTTTGTCTTGCCTGGGGTGGGGTGGAGAGCTGCTCTAACCCTCCTTTAGGACTAGAAAATTCATTCTTCATTATGTCTTAATATTCATAAAGTTCTCTGAGCCTCACTTTGTATGGGCAGACTCTCAGAGACGTAAGGTGGCACCATCTAGCTTTGGTTGTGAGCTGCTCAGCACCCAGCCCCAGGTCTGTCTCACATGCAGCAGAAGCTATGTTGATGTGGCCAAATTTCATAGAAACAGTGGATGCTACTTTAGAAGGCAATTAGACACAGCTAAGCTTGGCTGGTTGAAGTCAGGTTTGTCTGGCAGGCACACGTGCCTGTAGATTAGAGGTGCGGGAGAAGCCATTGACACTTTTACTCAGTCAGTATTCCAGAAGCACCATTGCAGCATGTGTGCCTGGGAGGGCAAGAGGTTTGTTTGTTATCAAGGTCATATTTTATGCTGTGGCTGAAGAGCAGAAACACAAGAGAGTTCAGGAAGATAGGGGAGATGGGAGAAATCAAGGAAGATGCATTATAGCTTTTTTCCCCCTGGTAAAAGCAGCTTATAATCTTGATTCCCCTTTATTTTCAACTGTTCATGATTATTTTTTAGCTACATTTTGGTGGTGACATCTGGGAACAGAGTGACTGTGACAGGTTTTTCAGTAAAGTTTCCCTCGTCCTTCTGTTGTGTCTCTCCCAGATGCTGTAGGACTTGCTTCACCATCAACAGATCTCGCATTTAGGTCTATGGCTGGACTTTATTTTTCACAAATAAATTAATGCATAAAAATATGTTAATTATGCTTTCAGAATTTCCTGAAGTCTCCTCTTTTGTATTGCATTGAACATTTGGTGGTAGGTGGCAGAGTGAAGCCAGAAAGCCAAGGTTAGAACTAGGCAGAAAGTTAGGAAGAAAGTGGGACTAGGAATGTCTGGAAGCCAGAGACAAGGAAGGGCAAAAGTGAAGCCCAGGCCACCCAGCTCAAGGTTCTGCTGGGACAGAGATGGAGGCAGAAGATGAGTCAGCCACCCCGCAAGGGGAGCTCAAAGTGCACCAGGGAGAAGGAATCCTGAGCCCTCAGGATGCTCCTGTGCAGGGCTGAGGACCTCCCGTGTTGAAGAGGAGGAGAGAGGCTTTCAGGGACTGTCACCCACAGGGCAAGCACCTCTGTGGGCTGCTCCTGGCCTGACATACCAGAGGGCAAGTTGCAGCAATCAGACATGGCAGAACCCTAGGGGGCGGGCACAGGGCATCTCTGCATGGACAGCGGCTGCCACAGATCTTCCAACCTGCCACTGTTCACAGCCCAGCCCCCAACACACCAGCACCTGCCACTGCCCACGCCACAGCCCCACACACACCAGCACCTGCCACTGCCCAGCCATAGGCACACACACACCTGTGCATGCAAATTTATATGACACACTCACACACACTTGCATACACACCCACACCCACTTATACACAAACATCCATGCACACACTTATACACGCAAATACCCATACCTGCCCACACTTACACACAAACCCATCCATGCACATCCCTATGCACACACACACTTACACACACACACCATGCCTGCACACCACCCACCCATATGAGCACAAACACACCCCCCACACACTTATACACACTTCCATACACATTACACACATACATACCTTGCCTATATCCACACACACAACCCATCCTCACCCACCCATCCTCACCCACCCATACATATGACACATGCACACTCATCTCCACACACACCACACATACATGTGCACACCACACTCCTCTCGTGAACCTTTTTTTGCTCATGAGGGGTCTTTTGGAGGCTGTCTCTCTGTAACATGAGAGGCAGAAGTGCCACGGGACTCCTCCTCGGAACTGGCAGTGCTAGAGAAAGAGACTGCTTCCTGGGTGTCAGAAATGGAGAAATTTAGGACCCCAGTCATCCTCCTTGCCCATTCTGTGCCTGGTGCTCAGCAAGGTGCACAGCCTTGACTGTTCCCACTCTGCACACACAGTGGTCATGAGCACCCCCTGAAAGAGCGGCTGTAGTTACTTATTCACTCACTCTGGCTCAGAAAACTCCTCCAGTTCTCACCTCCCTTCTTCAGAAACACCTTGTTCTTGCTGGGATGTGTCCCTCCATTCAGCTCTGTGGCCTGGCGCTGCTCACTGCTGCTTGGACCCTGGCACCGATGGCTTTGCCCAGGAGTCAGCCCGGCTCCAATTAGTTTTCTGTCCCCTAAGACGATGCCTCTCAGATAGCTTCCCACAGCTCCTTGTCCTGATGCCTGGGTTTCTGTCTGTACAGTCCAGACCCCCACCGCCCTAGCGGTAAGTATGGGGGAGTTGCCCCCACTCCCTGACTCCCTGTTGCCCTTTATCAACCAGAGGAATTCCGCTTTTATTACACTAGCAGTACACGATCACTTTCCACTATTAAAAAATTAAGACCCGCTGTACTATCAGTGGGCTCCCAAATTCTTGTTTATGAGCTCCTGTGGTTTTTACAAAAACCATTTTAGGCATGCACATGCAATATATATTTATGCATATATAAATGATGTATATAGGTTACTACTACACATGTATAGAAATATATAATCACTACACATATTTTTTCTTATATATAATGATAAAAAGAGTAAGATAAAAATAGATAAAAGTAGGAATTCTGATATTCCTTCCTTTCACATCCGTGTATCACTCAGAGGACCCTTGAGGACAAGCACCTCTTTGGAGACCATTGCCGAGAGTCGTGCCACGTGACTGGGAATGGAGTCCAGACAGAAATGTCAAATCATTCTTGGCAAGATGTGTCTAATGGCTTGGCTCTGACTGCCTCCCTCTGGGACTTCGCGTGGGGATGTGTCCTTGGCCACAGCTCACTCTGGATGTGGGTACAATGCCGTTGCTACGGAAGACCCCATCTTGTGGCAGCTGTAGTGTTCTTCAACAATGCTACCTTTGTGGTAAAAATGAGTAACACATCAGTGAATACAGACCTGCATCCAGAATATTCTGTTGTTTATATAAAAAACAAAAAAGACCACTGAAGGGAAATCAATGCAAACAGTCTTTGCGAGAAGAAAAGGCCAAGGATGGGGACCATCCATCCCCGTGGCTCGTAACTCTCCATCTCCAGGGTTCTCCGCCTTCTCCCGCTCTGTCCCGGCTCTGCACCAGGGACCATCTACCCTGGGGACACTGAGGCCTTAGCTTTCCTGGTTTAGGCTGGAAAGCACCCTTGCCCCTGAGGAGAAATTCAGCTGAGGTAGAGTTGGAATTTTTCAAAAGAGGTATTATTAAAACTCATTCATGGAGATACACAGAAAAGAGCAAAACTCGGAAAGACTGGGAGTGGATGCCTCTCCTTAGCATAGCTTTTGTCCTGAAGTGACTGGAGTCCAGCCCCAGCCCCGGCGGCGGTGGTGTGAGTGTGTCCCCCCAGATCTTTGGCTATGGGAAGTGTGACTGACCAGGAGCCTCGGATGTGGCTCTCCGAAGCCCTTGGCTGTGACGGCTCCGAGGTCGCGTTCTCTCAGCCACTATCTGGCCATAACAGAACGCAGTGGAGATATCAAGTCAGGTCTGCTGGTGGGAGATGTGTCTCCTCTGATGGAGACTGACACGAAGCTTCCCCAGGCGCCTCGGAGCCTTCCCCAGAGCTGCACTGTACTGTCTGCCTCCACCCACCAGCTGCCAGCCTTGCTCTCCCTCTGCGGGGTCGCAGTCCCCAAGCTCTCCCAGATCTCATGGCTCCTGCCCAGCTTCTCTCCCAGTTGTTTCTCCCGATAAGCGCCCTGCACACGTAGACCTGTCCTTACGTCTGGTTGTTGGAGGGTGAGGCTGGCGTTGTGTTAGGCATGGGAGCCAGCGCCGGACTCCATTGATTAGTTTCTGGTCTGTTATTTGCTCAACTGCTCACTCTGCGAAGTTGAACTAGGACTCACTCATGGCGCTGTGAGGACTGGGAAATCTTTAAGATCAGTAGAAACTTTTTTTTTTTTTTTTTGCCTCTTCTTGGCAGAATCCAGGAGCCCTGGCCCTTGGAGACCGTGCCTTAACCCTTGAGGAAATTAAACATTTTTTAACATGATCCCCCAAATTTCTAACTTGAGTTTCTGGCTTTTCTGGACTGGTCGTAAAGGTACTTCCTTTCCCTCTTGATGCACCCCAAGCCCATTAAAATCCATCTTCTGTGTATTTCTCATATTCCTGGTTGGTTATCCGGGGCGTAGTCACTGTTTGGCTCATAAAGCTGGTCTACCCTTCAGTAATGCTCCTGTTCTTGATTGTTATGGTTTTGTATTAGCTTCTCGAACTTGATTTTTCTATTATCCCTATGGCATGGCTTTTCAACCCTGGCACTCTTGACGTTTTAGGCACAATAGTTCTTTGTTATGTGAATTTCCTGTGCATTGTATGATGTTTAGCAACATCCCTGGCCTCCACCCACCAGATGCCAGTGGCACCTTTTGAGCTGTGACAGCCCAAGATGTCTCTAGACACAGCCAAATGCCCCCTGGGGAGCAAAATCATTTCTGGTTGAGAACCACTGCTCTGTGATTTTAAATGGTCAGTGCAGTATCCTAGCAACCCCTCTAGCTGAAGAGAGTTGCCTTCCTCCCAGCTGGTGGAAGATGGCCTTCTCTTCTTGTATTATAGGACTGCGCCTCTGACCTGCTCTGGTTCAAGTCTGTGAGGAGCTTCTGGTTCTCAGCTTATCTGTTTCCCTGGAAATTCAGTTTATCCAGAACCTGTGAATCAAGTCATCAAATTTTTCTTTTTTCCAGATGCTCTTTAATGAATACTTTTTAGGGATGGCTAATAAGATGAACATATTTGATAGTAACACTATTGGGTATAATAGTAGGGTTGTTCTAGAATGGTATATCTGGAATAAATTAGATATGAGAAGGCTTGCACCATAGCTGCATTATTAATTTAGCTGGACTGACTCTCTCAATGAGCATGTGATTTTTACCAGGCAAATGGTTCCAGCAACTTTCTTAGGGTAGACTTCAATATTTTAGTCTACTATCTTGAGGGTACACAGGAGTGAGAGTGACAGCTCAGACAAATTTCCTATAGACAAAAACATAAAGCTAAACTAAAAGGCAGTATTTAAAATCAGTGGGTTATAAATAACAGTGCAGACCTACGTACAGTTATGGCAATAGAGTTTTGAGATCAATTAAGAGTACTGAGCCAATTTGAAAAGAAAGGAGTCTCCTACCATAAAAAAGTGAGAATTGTCCTATATATTTAAAAAAGGACTCTTGACTTTAGTCTTTAGGTTACTTCTAACCTAAAGGGGTCGTTGGCAGGACATTCAGAGTACCCTGTATCTCCCTGCAATGATTTCAGTAACAGCAGATGCCAAGCACTCCAGACGAGGAGGAAGGGAGCACACATGGGAAGCTGACATGGAGCTGGCAAACAGGAAATAAGAGTGTTTGGCTTTTCCCTCTCTCTTCAGTCCCTTTTGGGAGAGACTTAGGAGCTAAAGAATCAAGCCCACATTCCAGAGGTCAGTGTCTCCAAAGCTCCAAAACTAGGGAGCAGCCAACTCGCCTCCCTTGCACACAATCACCGCAGAAGGCATATGTGAAGGTTATTTGACCAGTATCCCCTGTACTGGTTCCTCATTGCATCAAAGCCTCTTATGATCCCTGCTGCAAACACTGACAATGCTGTAGCTCCAAGGTGTTGCAGATGCCAGGTGATGTGAACCATTGCCACAGTTTTGGGGTGTCTTTGTTTTCGTTTCTTGACCAGCCTTGAAGTGTCTCTTTATCTTGCATAATTTGCTCTCCAATTCTCTGTGGCAGACTTCTCCACAGCCCTAGAGGGGCTTGGTGTGTAGGGACTGACCCTTTGGGATACTGAATCATGATTTTTTTCCTGTATTCAACTGACCTTGCTGGCTCGATTTCTTTGCTGCTGTGTTCCTGACAACAACAATTTTAGATGCTAAACTCTTAATCTCTGTAATGCAGCTCATGAATTAAGATCTTTTCATGAACCATTATAAATGCCAAATTTAGTTTAGATAAAAGCTACTTCCTTGCAAAGCTCCATAGGCAACAACTAATTCTACAAGGTCATTATGCAACAGGTATCAGTTATGCACTCTCTTTCTACCAGGCACTAAAGGCTCAGGATGGGGAGATGTCTAAGACAAGGCCACTCTCCTTGAGTGCTTCACTCAGGGAGACACAATCCCGTAAACACATTAACAAAACACAATGTACTGCCTCTGCAGTCTTTTGCATAAACAATCCTATTGAAGCGCAAGGAAGGAAGAAACTAGCTGTGCCAGGTTTCATGAAGGAGGCTTCCCAGATGAGATGACATTTGAGTTGGGTTTTTAAAGGATGAGAATTGCATTAACCACATGCACTGATGTTTGGGGATTGGCTGGGAAACAGGAGACAGGGGGTAAAGCAGTGGAAGAAAGGAGTAATCCAAGCCAACTTCCAAATTGCAGTGTTGAGAACAGTGGCAGTGCTCTGTGATCTAAGCAGTAACACTCTTGTCGTGCTGAAGATTTGGTTTGTGTCATTTAAATGTCAGAAAAATTACAAATGGGGCTGGTGAAATCTGAACTTTTAATAACCCCACACGTTTCTCAATGTCCATGTTATAAATAGAGTCAAAGGTGTGAGAAACCATTTTTTTTTTTTAATGTTTGGGGCTTCTCACATTATCAGAGGCATGGTGCATCTCTCTTCATATTCTTCTGTTGTGTTTACTCCCAGAGAGAATTGCTACCTCTAGGTTTATAAATTCCAGACAGCAGGTCCAATAAGAAGAAATTCAGTTTTATGCCTTGAAAGGTTTGTTTTAATTGTAGAGTGTGCTCAAATTTCAGGATAAAGGCCTATTTAGTTGTTCATTGACTTCTTGAAAATGGGTTTACATGGTGTGATATTGTGATATAATAAGAAATATATATTGGTCTCTGCCCTGGTTCCTGAGACAAAGCTGCTAATATCCTTGTAGATAGGGGTCCTAGGAGAATCTTCTGTTCTGATATTTGGTCTTTGGCTCTGGCTTCTGACATGGAACTCCTAAGACCTTCCTAATTTCCTGAGTGATAGGCTAGTCTGACAGAGATCCTAAATACCTCAGAATATCCTGGAGGATAGGAACATCTTTTTGTCCCAGTGAGGCAACTCTTTGGTAGGCTCCTGGATGGACTCATGATGTGATCTTGTTGCCAGGGGAACCAAACATGTGACTGGAAGGTTGGGACTTCCAGTTGTTCCCCTGAGATTTGGGAATAGGGGAGAGGGACTGAAGGTTGAGCTAATCACCAGTGGCTAATAATGTAATCAGTCATGCCTATGTAAGAAAGCTTCCATTAAAAAGCCAAAGGACAGGATTCAGAGAGCTTCTGGATTGTTGAAGACATGGAGATGCCTGGAGGATGGTGCCGAGGCTGTACCTCTTCCCCATACCTTACTCCATTCATTCCTTCCATCTGGCTGTTCATCTGTAGCCTTTGTAACGTGTTTTATAACAAGTGGGTAAAATGTAAGCAAAGTGTTTCCCTGAGTTTTGTGAGCCGCTCTAGTAAATCAATCAAAGACTGGGTGGTAGGTGTGGGAATCTAGAATGCTAATCAAACACAGGTAAGTAGGTTTGGGACAAATCCTGATTTGTTGCTGGTTGGTCAGAAACACAGATCACAGCCTGGAGCTTTCTAATGGCCTCTGAAGTGGAGTAGTCTTATGGAACCAAGCTCTTAACCTGCAGGATCTGATGCTCTTGGAACACCCAGCTGGTGTCCATCAGAAAATTGCTTAGTGTGCGAGGAACCCCCAACCCCACAACATCTGGTGTCAAAAGTGTGTTGAGTGACTCTGTGAGAGTAGGAAAAAGAGATTCTTTTGTCCCTATCTTTTCAGACATGGCCATTGCTCTTTAACTCATTCATTCAACAAATGAAGAGTAACTACCTGGCATGGGTCAAGCACTGTTCTAGGACTTTGGGATGCAACAGCAAATAAAACAGACTAAGAGTTCTGCCCTTAGGAAGCTTACGTACTAGTGGAGAAAATCTTATCATACACAACAAACATAGCATGTAGATAAATTTTATAGTATGTTAGAACAACTGAAGAAATATGGAAAAAAGGAAAAAAAAAGTACATCAGGCTATGGAGACTGGGATTATGGGGAAGAGAGTCGCAATTATAAACAGGCCGGTCTGGCCAGACCTCACTGAAGGAGGCCACACTTGGGCAGAGATGTGAAAGGGGTAAAGGAGTTTGGAAAGGGCATTCCAGGCAGAAGGACTGGCTGGTGCAAGACCTCAGGGCATGAGTGAACCTGCCTGGCTTATTCAAGCAACAGTCAAGAGGCAAGTGAGGCTCAAGCAGGGTAAGCAAGTGGGAAGAGAGTAGTAGATGTGGGCGGAGAGGTTTTTAAAGGATAAGGGATCTTATTGGGGTACCCAGTTAGCCACGCGGTCCTGTGTAAGAAGTTCGGCTTTTATTCTGAGTTAGATGAGGAGCTCATTCAGATTTTTAGCAGAGGAGTAGCAGGACTCGCTTTGTTTAAAAGAACATTCTGGTTGCTAAAGCTTAGAGGCAGAGACCAGTTAGGAAGATACTGCCCCAGTCCAAGCAGATGAAGGTAGCTTGGAACAGGGAGATTGCAGAGGAAATGATAGTGGAAGATTACGGCTGTAGCTGAAGGCAGGGCCACCGGGATGGCAGAATCAGGTGAGAGAGAGTGGATTCACGGAGGACTCCAAATTCTTTGATCTGTACAATTGGAAGGATAAAGTTGACACCAATCGCAATGGAGTTCTATTGGTGGAACAGGGCTTTAGGGAGGGATCAGGAGTTTCCTTTGGATGTGTTGAACTTGAAATGGCTATGGGGCATGTTGAATAGGCAGTTAGATTTGTAATGAGATTGGAGTGTGTGTGTGTGTGTGTGTGTGTGTGTGTGTGTGTGTGTGGCTGGCATATCAATGACATGTAAAGCTGCAAAGCTACATGTGATCACCAGAAGAGGAATGCAGAAAGGTAAGAGAAGAGAGTCCAACATGCAGCTCTGGGGAACTTCAACTAAAAGAGGTGAGGGAGATGATTACATGGAGGCATGACGAGTTCATCCATGGTAACGTGTAGGTCAGGTAGTAAATGGGTCAAGGTAACAACCTTGCTTGGCTTGCAGGCTTTATGTTGGCACAAAGGTCTTGACCACATGCTATCCTAAATCACTGCAGGACACAATTAAAGGAACAAAGGCAGTGCTACTGAAGTACAGATTCCATTTATATCAGTCCCTTAAGTATTTAGTGCTGGGGCATGAAGAAAAGCCCAAGAGAGAGGGAAGCTAATTCTATGCCCACAAACGATTTGCATCATAAGGAACCTTAAGACCATTTAAGACAAACAGCTTGAATCACAAATGAGAAGGCTTGTGGTGTGGAAGTAAACTGATTTAATCAGGCTCACACAGCAACTTGTGGCAGAATCAGGTACAGAAATGAGCTCTAATTACTTCTGGGCAGTGCACTTTCCTCTATACCCTCTTCCATCTTGCAGGAAGTTTACTCTATAGCATACAAAAGAAATGGTATTCTGAAAATCTGATAGCAGCTCTTCTCAGCCTGTGATGGCAAGGCTTGAATCAAGGGGCCTCCTGGGTGGTCCAGGGACAGCCTGGGAACTGCTCATTGGCGCTCAAACTTGTGTGTCAGGAAGTGCACTCCCTACCAGGGCCAGCTCAGAACAGGCTGGGTGACTGCAGAGACGCACACCTGCAGTGTTAGGAGTGTCAGATGGTAAGCAAGCCTGTAGCAGAACTCTCCACTTAAAGAATTCCCCACACGGCCTCACTAGTTTTCCTGTAGTCAGAGCACCACCAAGGTTAGGGTAATGTGCCTGGTGAGGGGAGTGGATGTGGGCATGAGGTAGCACCCCCACAGCCTTTAAGAAGAGACACCCAAGAGGTGGTGCCTCACAAAGGAAGAGTAATCAATGAGTACTCGTGGAGTAAATGGAGACTTACATAGAAAGGGTACTCAGAACTCATGGAGTAAATGAGTAATCCACCTAAAAGAAACAGCTACCTAAGCAGGTTAGCTAGAGAGGAGAGAAGCCAATGCCTTCTAACAACCCATATGACCTCGGGCAGCTTGGTTAACCTCTCTGGAACTTAGTGTTTCTGCCCAGAAATGAGATTGGAGCTCCCGACTTAGAACTGTGGGAGAAGGTTGATTGAGAGTCGTCATAGGAAGCGTGAGAGGATTTTCAAGACAATCTCAGAGTGAGTATGGAACAGCATTGCCACCACCGCCAAGTTGCAGAAGGGCTGAGCTTACTAGCAAAGACATGGAATAAACCCAAATGCCCATCAATGATAGAGTGGATAAAGAAAATGTGATACATATACCCCATGGAATACTATGTAGCCACGAAATGGAATGAGATCTTGTCCTTTGCAGGAATATGGAAGAAGCTGGAAGCCATTATCCTCAGCAAACTAACACTGGAACAGAAAAGCAAACACCACATGTTCTCACTTACAAGTGGAAGCTGAATAATGAGAACATATGGACACAGGGAGGCGAACATCACAGAATGGGGCCTGTCAGTGGGACGGGGGTTGAAGGAGAGCATCAGGATAAATAGCTAATGCATCCGGGCCTTAATACGTAGGTGATGGATTGATAGGTGCAGCAAACCACCATGATACACGTTTACCAATGTAACAAACCTGCACGTCCTGCACATGTATCCCAGAACATAAAATTTAAAAAGATTGCTGTGGAGATTAATACAGTGCTTCAGCACTGTGCCTGACTCATAGGCACTCAATAAATGGTAATAATTTAAATTAAAAAAAAAAACGAACTTATATATATCAAAAAAAGAGAAAGGGTTGAGCATAAGTTAGGAGTGGCACGTTGGGAAGCACAGCCCCTGTCGCTCTGTCCCGTCCTCTTGTCTGGAAGGTGCTGGGGCGAGCCGAGCAAGAGGTGAGGCACAGCAAGTGTTCATTCTTGACTCGAGTCGTTTTCAGCGCTTTCCTTGCACCCAGCTGCATCCGGCGTGGAGGGACAAGGCTGCTGACACAGGCAGATGTGATCTGTGGTGTAAAGTCATGGGGGAGAGGACGTTTGGCAGATCCTTTCACAATTACTTGCATTCTTCCCACTCCTCCAAGTGATTGGGAGGCTCGGGCCAGTTCCTTATGAGGCCAGAGGGAGCATTGCCTGCGGCAGCCCAGATGATTCCTGTGGGCTGGACTTGCAGTGTGGAGGCAGGTCAGCCAGGGCCATGGCTGCTGAGCTTGCAGAGGTCCCTCTTCAAGGGCATGAGGCCCTTACTAAAAGTGCCTAACTTGCTCCATTTGGGAAACTGAGGGCAGAAACCACCCGGGATCATTACGTAGAAAGTGCAAATAAAGGCTCAGAGAAAGAAGACATTGACATCCAGTGGTTCTTGTCCTTAGTCTTTTCGCTCAAAATGTGGTTCCTAGACCAGCAGTATGGAAATGAAGAATCCTGGGCTGCACCCAGGCCTATAACCTTCCTCTGATTTGTACCCAAACCCAGCCCAAGCACATTTTCTTCCAAGTAGCCTTTTCTGGCCACTGTACACAGTAAAAACTCTTCCTCTGCTACCTCCCAGAGCAATGGCTCTCAACCTGGGCTGCATATCAGGACAACCTGGGGGAGCTTACAAACAACCACGACACTCAGGCCCTGCTTCCCTGAATTCTGATGTAGTTGATCCGGGTAGGAAATCAGATATTAATATTTTTGAAAACCTTCCCTGGTAATCCTAATATCTAGTGTTGGGGAAAACGATCTTACAGCTTGCATTATTGGCTCTGAATTTGAGATTTTTTTTTTTTCTTTTTTTTTTTTTTTTGAGACATACTTTCACTCTGTCACCCAGTCTGGAGTGCAGTGGTGTGATCTCAGCTCACCGCAACCTCCGCCTCCCAGGTTAAAGTGATTCTCCTGCCTCAGCCTCCCAAGTAGCTGGGATTACAGGGGCCCGTCACCACGCCTGGCTAACTTTTGTAATTTTGTAGTAGATATGGGGTTTCACCATGTTGGCCAGGCTG
The DNA here is from genome assembly GCF_028858775.2 of Pan troglodytes. Taxonomy (NCBI): domain Eukaryota; kingdom Metazoa; phylum Chordata; class Mammalia; order Primates; family Hominidae; genus Pan; species Pan troglodytes. The sequence continues at coordinate 135,463,244 of NC_072407.2, read as the reverse complement.
GTATTGCACTCCTGACCTCAGGTGGTCCGCCCGCCTCAGCCTCCCAAAGTGCTGAGATTACAAGCGTGAGCCACTGTGCCCAGCCTGAGATTTTAAGGATTTATTCTCTCAGTGGCCACTTCTACAACTCTCTTTACATTGTTGTCGCCATAATCAGAAAGTTAACTTGAGGACAGGAATCATCTCTAGTTCCCAGAGTCAGTGCTTACAACCTGGTGAGAGGAGCCCTAGGAATCAGCTCCCCTGAACTCTGTTCTTGCAAGTGTCACTGGCTGTGTGGCCACTGGACTTTCTCAGCCCCAATTTCCTCTCTACAAAAGAAGACTGCAGTAGATGACCCCCTGAGGTGCTGCCTGCGCTGATGTTTCATAATTGGAATGAGCTCTTTGAAAATGGGGATTGATTTGCAGCCAGCCCACTGCCTTGGAGCCTGGGGCTGCACCTATTTCAGCACAGTGTCCCATCCTCCTGCTCCACAGAGGGAGGTGCTGAGCTGGAGTTCTCCCCTTTGAAGCTGTGTCTTCTCAGTCCAGTATCAGGCTTTCCTGGGGCCCTCTTCACGAAGACTTAGCCCAGTCCACAGGGTCTCTTGGTCCTCAGGCCCTCAGGCTGGGCTAGCGGGCAGTGGATAACGGTCTTCTCTGTTTTGATCCTCATTTATGAAGCAAGGGAGAAATAGACACACTTTAAAATCAGCAGTCACAGGATGAAAATGGGAAGTGGGGGAAAGACCCACACGCAGGGATAAAAAATATATCAGAGCAGTCAGATGCCTGTTGGGTTTGGAAGAAAGAAAGTGGATGAGTGGGGGCACTGAGGGAACCACAGATTCAAATGGAAAACTGTGGTCTAGTGCAGAGGCAGGCAGCCATCCCGAACCTGCACAGGGCCAGCTTTGAAGGCGTGCACCGAGTGCGTTCTCCTGCCTTCTGCCCCAGGACAGCACATGGGCAGTGACGTATGCTGATTAAACAGTAACCATTCTGTCTGGGGTACCAGGGTAACACTTTTCTGCTTATGTGGCTAGGACAATACCATGCACTGTTTCCTGCAGCCACTGCTTCCACTGATTTTATCAGGGATGACTAGAGCCACCTCATTGTTTCTTCTGCCCGCCAGTGTTCCCACACTGTTCTCCGAGGATCCTTGTCTCAGGCTTATTTGAAATAATAATAAAATAGTGTTGCTAATCCATTCACAGATTTCCTGAGGGATCACAACGCCAGAGCAGGTAGAGGAGCAGAGGCAAAGATGGAGAGACCGTCTCCTGCCACATATTGTGCTGGAAGCTTTTGGGGATTAGTGAGCTCATGTCAGCAAAGCCCTCTGAGCCCCCGCGCTCATTACCCCGGAGCATTTTGGAGGTGCTTTTTATGTGCCAAGCCATTTGCAGGCACTAGGGAAGTAACCCTCTCAGGGCTCCGGGGAGTTCTTTGTTCTACTCTTTAAAATGCAGAAAAAGTAATTCAAGAATTTCGACTGAATGTAGGGTTAAGGCCTGTGGCTTTCAGTTCCTCTTTACTGTGGGACCTGGGACAAGACACTTTCTTTCCAGGGGCCTCCATTATTTTAAACATTGGGAAGGAATGAAAATACCTACCTTTGTCACACTACAGAATGTGTGGGTCCAGGTGCTACTGATGGAGAGGGACATTTAGAAAATAGGAAGAAATATCTTGCTAATGTAAGACATTATTATTCTAACATTGTGCTTCCAGCTGGGTTGGTTGATACTTATTAGAGAGGCTTATTTTGTGCATGGTGAAAACCACAATCCTTAATCTCAAGGGGAAGAAAATGGTGCGAACTTCTAACCAATAGGTCCTAGTCCTCAGCCCATTTGGAAAAGAAACCTGTGACTGATGAGGAAGGTCGGCCGGGAGTGTGGAAACAGAACTCGCATATTCAGTCATTACTCCTAGCAGGGAAGGCTTCATGTGGCCTTCATGGAGGCAGAGAGGAAGGAAGCGGTGATAGTTATAATTCATGTCCTCTTTCTAAGGAGGCAAGAGAAAAACTTTGTTCTCTTCCTTTTGGGAGGCATCAGTTCACCTCATTGCTTATTTATGGTTAACGTCTGTAAGACAGGGGCACTGGAGGCCAATGTCTATGGGTGGCAAAGAGAAACTGAGTAGATGGAAGATGTGAGGCTGAGACCAGGTTTCTGGGATGAAGTCTGAGGTGTCAGTGGAAGATGGGTGTGGGAGAGAGAAACAGCGAAGGGTCAGGAGGAGTGAAGCAGAGAAGAGGAAGCAGATTGAGGGAGGAGGAAGACAGGTCCATTTGGTGGTAGGAGGTTCCCGAGCAGGCGCTGAGCTTCAGCCAGACTCAGCCGTCAGAACAGCCTGGGTTCTGTGTTCCCCCTGGGCTTTCTCCCCATGGAGAGTCTGCCTGGTAGCCAGGCTCACCTTTTGAAGAAAACCAGGAGCTGGCCCTGTGAGGTCCCCTTGTCCCTGCCCAGGAGGCCTCCGGCCCCCTTCTCTCCAGTGCCAGCTCCAAGACCGTATCCATCTCAAAAGGCCAGGTCTTAATCCCTTCCCAATAAGCACTGAAACTATTAACAGATACTTGAAAAAGATGATGTTACGTTCCTATTTTCCTAGAGAGGGAATTCCGGGGTTTGATGAGGTCGAGGGTCCTTCCCTAAGGTCATGTGGTGTGAGGCACCCGGAGAGCCTGCGATCGCCTCAGTGCTGACCTCTGCATGGCCCGAAAGCCTGCTGCTCAGCCCCTGTGCCTGCTACATTCATCTTCCCTGTCCCCTTAGGGGGTGTCTCAACCTTTCTTAGTCTGTCACATGTAAAGTCCCTGTTGGCCATTTTTGCTTCTGTATTTTAATGGTTTGGACTAATTCCCACTTTATTTTTGTATTTATTTTAACACAATCACTTATAATGAGGCTAATGACATTTTGTCTCCATGGTGGCGCATTTTAATTTGGTCTTGAAAATGTCAAAGCGATCAGGCAATTTGGTATCTCAGAAACACAAAACCTAGCAGGGACAATGGTTCCTCTCTTCGTCATTTCATCTCCCTTGTTATCTGCTAGCTCCTGGGGCCACCCAGTCCCATTTGACGGCTTCTCAATGCTGGCGTGGATGAAGATCAGCAGAAAAACATCGCCGCAACAAAGGTGGGGGCTCCCGTGGCTGGCTCTGTCCAGTAGGTGCGGTTGGCACAATTAATCAGATCTCAGCACTCACACAAGTCTGTTATGGAAGCGGGGCAGTCTTTTACTGATGGCATTTCTGTATCCATCTCTGTCCTTCCATCATGCCAGGGGCTTTCTCTGCTCCTGTCTGCAGTCTTCTTTCTCTGGCTTTCTAATTCTTTCCTTGAAGACAGGGTCAGCAAATGTATTTTGTGAAGGGTCAGACAGAAACTATTTTAGACTTTGTGAACCTCATCCAGTCTCTATCTCAAATTCTTCTTCTTTTCAAAACTCTTAAAAATGCAAAAAGTATTTCTTAGCTTGCAAACCATATGAGATGTCAGGCAATCTTGGATTTGGGGGTTCTCCGTGAAAGTGTTTTAGGGGATTTGGATTGAGGAGCTTAATCTAGTTTCTTTTCAGGACAGGTCTGCCTTGTATTACAGAGCCCCAGATAGTGACTTCCCTGAGGTTAGGTGGCAGGTGAGTTCTCTGATGGTGGAGGATACAGCAAGTCTCCGCAGAGTGCTGATTTTGATTTCCTTTGAGAATGTGGGACCTGGGGCTGGTTGAGTCTTCCTCAGGAAGCCGGTCTTGGCCCGTGCTTGTCTGAATCTGGAGCTCTCTTGTCCTTGTCTTGCCTTTCCTCCTCCTCCCGCCTTCCCTGCCCCACACTTCTGGCTGTCCATCTCCTCTGCACCCTGCTTAGTCCTCGGGAGGAAGAGGATGGATTGACTCTGCAGATGGGGCCAGGTCTGCTTTCTGCTTTCCCAGCTCTGAGAGCAGTCACATTTGTCTTTTCTTCAGTGCCCAGGCTTTGAAGAGGCTCATCTTTGAGATAGAAGTCAGAGTGGCGAAAGGGAGGGATTCTTGGTGTGGTAAAATCTTTAGGTCAAACTGGGAAAGCTCCCAGCCTGACCCGGATAGATCCCATGTCCCAGGAATTGCCTCGTGCAGGCTTCTCTTTAGAAACCACTTTATCAGTCTTATTGCCAGCTTTTCCATGTAGTAAGAATACTTTATCTCTATAAAGCAGCAATAAGTGGACAGTATCATATATTTCACTTTTAATAAGGTGTTGCCAGTTGCACACACTCTGTAGAGCAATTAGTGTCAAAAGCTGCTAAGCAATGGAGGAGCTGCGTTTGGGTGTTTACAGACTCGCAGGATTTACAGCTGGGCTTGGAGGAGCTGTGGCCACAACACAGAGGGTGAGGGAGGGGTTGTTGACCAGCTGAGTTTAACTCCCCTGACCCTGCATGTTTCTAAATCTTCTCAAAGGCAGCCTTTGCCTTGTATTATGATGCTGGGTTTGGGGGCTGTAAGGTAGTGATGGTTCCACAGAGCTCATAGGGCCAGGGAAACAACATGAGTTTAGGGATCCCACAGATCTGAGTTTCAAACCTAACTCTGCTACTTAAAGGTGACTTCTAGGCCAGCACATTTTTCTGAAACTCACTTTCTTTATGCAAAAAGGACGTGAGAAAACCATCACAGAGCTTAGAATATAGATCCTTTTTGCATTCCCAGCCCTCAAATCCCCTGTGTCCTTTCAAATTGTGGCATTCCTGCCCCATCAATGTTCATAAGGAGAAGGGAAGTTTAGTCCAGGCTAGGCTGTGCATCTTGTACTGAACAACTTAGCTGGGAACTGTCCTGATTTTAAAACTGAAAGCCCTGTATCCTGAGAGCTCTCAGTCCCAGGAAAACCAGGATGGCTGGCCGTCCTCAGTCCCATCCAGAAGGCCTTCTCCTGTCATAGGTGAGGGGCTCAAGTGCTGCCATTACCATCTCAGGAATTCTGGCCACACATTTAAACATACGCAACGGCACACATCTCCTGAGAAGCAGAATAGTGGGACCTGTCCCCAGGCTAGGAAGCAAGTGGCCCAGAACTGTGGTACCTGAGGACTTGGACCGAAAATCAAAGGATCTGGCTACAACATTCTCAGATTCCTTTCTTCCCTGAAAATCGTGATCATTTAGTTGAGCCTTGGAAGGGAGAAGAGATATTTGGTTTCTTTTTTCCTGTACAGGTGTATGTTTAGAGGCTCTGCCTGTGGATTCATGCCACATCTCACTCAGAGCGTCCCTCCACCCAGCTCACTCCAGCTCTGGTCATGACCTCAGCACTGCTCCAGGTGGGGCGAGGGAGCAGCCCCTCCTCCTTTCCCAGGGAGCTTGTCAGCCGGTTTGGACGAGGACGCTGGGGTGTACGAGAACAGCATGGACTGCGTCACCCTTCCTCGGCCACTGGCCAGCCACCCTGCCACCCTGCCTCTGTCTGTCCCTTTTGCAGGGTGGGGGCAGGGGAGGGGGTGGGCTCTAAGCTGCTGCTGTATGGCATCATTTCTCACTTTGTAGAGAACACACAGCTGAGGAGACCACACCAGAGTTCACGTGGTGCTCCTCAGTCAGCTGTTGAGACAGGGCTCAAGTCTGGGCACTACGTCTCTCGGGGCAAAGTCGTGCCGGCTTCTTTTCTGCCACGCTTCTGCCAAAGGCTGACTTGTCCTCCACAGTCAGAGATGCACTTTGGGCATTGGAGGACTGTGGGAGGATGAACCATGGAAGGAAAGGGGGGTGAGAGGAATAGCTGGGTGGGGGAATGGGTAGGAGGCAGCAGCGGTCCTGGAAGGGGTGGCTGTGGAGGAGATGCTTTGAAGGAGGGAAAGGCAGGAATGAGCACAGCCTCGAGGCATGTTGGTGGGCAGAAAGGCTGCTGGATTAGGATGGAGGGGAGGGAGGGGCAGAAGTGAGGAGCCCGGACTGGTGAGGAGGGAGAGCTGCTCCGAGGCCTGGAGTGCCCTGTGGAGGAGGTTATGTGACTCACGTCGAAGATGGCCAGTGCACCCTGGGCGGGGTGGGGGGTCTTGGTCACTACCTGGTTCAGGTCGTTTGAAGCCCCTGCACTCCCCCATGAAGCCAGCTCCCCTCACAGTAACCTGCAGGCAGAGGGGATGGACTGACTTCCCCCAAGTAGTTCCTTATCAAGCCACTTGGGGTGGGGGAAGGTGTAGCTTTATTTGATGTATGATCCCAGAGTTAACCCCATGGGACGATGTCTTGTTTTTCTCATATAACAAAAGAGCTTTCAGGAAGTCAGTTATCTGATTTAAAATATTATTTCAAATGTTTGTTGGGTACCTACTTCATTTAAGTTTTGGAAGGGATGGCAGACCAATATAAAAGGGACATGTAATTAATTGGTTTTGACCATGAAAGCATAAACCAGGGCTATAATTAATTAATTTTGCCAGTGTGATTAGGTCATGACGTGTGTTTGGATTTCACTAGCCGCACTGTACCGTGGGGGGGTCCCTAGGAAGTCTCCGATGAAGGGGAACGTCATCCCTGGAGGGAGCACACAGTTTGCGTTGCCTGTGGACAGCGTATAGAAGCTGGACAGGTGAATCTGGCACTTGTGTGTCTCCATGTTCTGTTTGCGGTGACCCCTTATTACGGGCAAGGAGACAACACTGCACAGTGTGGGTTGGTGGGAGCAGGGGGAGATTGGAGCTCCCCAGCGCACTCTGTCCCAGCAGAATGGCTAGTGGTGCTGGAGCTGCCACAGGTTTTTGTTTTTTCTTTTCTGCTAGGACTGTCTCAGCTCCAAGCCTCCTGCCCCACGCCCCCATCTGCCCTCCCCAGGAGCCCTGTACTGTGCACTCGCCCTCTGCAAGCTTCGTAATTGCAAGGAGTCATCTCTCCTCCCTACTCAGACTCCTCCCTCTCTACTTTCCTGCCTTCTTTCTCAGTTCAGTTAAGTCCTAGTCTCTGAGTTTGTTCTCAAAATTCGAAGGTTTCTATTTTCACACCTCAGTAATTGGTGCTATCCGTTGAGAGTAACTCTGGGAACTCCAGCCTGCTGGGGTCAGGAAGAACTGACTTGAATTAAGGGAGCAGAAATTGGCTAGATGCAGGAGGAGGACTCGAGCCGGGTAATTCTCCCCGTGCAGGAGCTGCCATGGGAGCTGGCTAGTGGGCACCTCGCCTTGTCTCCTGGTCCCTTAATGGGAGCCTTGCAGGGGAAGTGGCGGGAAGGGAGTGAGGCTTCCCGCTTGGCCTTACCCTCAGCCCAGGGCATGACACTGGAGACTCGAGAAATATACGCAGTGCCAGGAGAAGGCATTATGTCAGTGAAATGACATTGGAGTATTTAAATATGCAAAACACCCTCTGTTTTTAATAGCATAATGGCCTGGAGAGAAGCTGACAGAAGCCAGGATTCTCTTGGTGAAAGGAGTTAATCCATCCACTGTTCACGCCAGGGTGGCAGACACAGCCCCACTGACCTGGGTCTCAGTGAGGCAGGTCCGGCTCCCGGTTCCTGCTCACAGATGCTGTGTGCTAGTGCTGAGATGAGAGGAAATAGTGATTTTTGCTATTTCTCCTTTGATGTTTGGAATTGAATTAATCCTTTGATTTAAAAAAGTTAGCCAGGTGCGGTGGCTCACGCCTGTAATCCCAGCACTTTGGAAGGCTGAGGCGGGTAGATCATGAGGTCAGGAGTTTAAGACCAGCCTGGCCAAGATGGTGAAACCCCGTCTCTACTAAAAATACAAAAATTAGCTGGGTGTGGTGGCACATGCCTGTAATCCTAGCTACTTGGGAGGCTGAGGCAGGAGAATTGCTTGAACCCGGGGGGCGGAGGTTGCAGTGAGCCAAGATCTGAGATCTCACCATTGCACTCCAGCCTGGGCAACAGAGTGAGACTCCCTCTCAAAAAAAAAAAAAAAATATATATATATACACACACACACACACACACACACACATACATATATATGTGTATATATATACACATATATATACACATATATATGTGTGTGTGTGTGTGTGTGTGTATATATATATATATATTTTGCTGCTGGTATTGTTGGTCATTTGTTTTTGATCTCGTGGAAGGTTTTCCAATTATTATTATTTTAAAAAAAACCCCAACAAACCTCTTCTCCTCCCAGGCAGCAGGTGGGTGACCCTTCTTCCAGGCTGTGAGATATTCTCTCCCAAATCCATCAGTGAGTCTGCCTCCAGGGTAGAGATGAACTACGAGTGCAGCCCACAAAGAGCCTCAAAATCTCAAAGCATGGGCTTCCCTTGGGGCCAAGGAAAGGTCAGAAGAGTGAGCACGGTGGCAAAGGGGTTAAGGTTCCATTTCTCCCCCACAGGAGGGGAGGCCGGGGATCATTAACATATACACTGATGTATGTATTTTTTTCCCGATTGGAAATGTAACAGATGTTAACACTATTTGGATAGCAGGAGAAAATATTAAACAAAGCTAGGCACCATTTTTCTTTCCTATTGGGAATGCGATGGAGATGTTGTGTAAGGAAACTTGCTTTCATGCCCACTAGTTCCTCCGACCCTGCCTGCCCCTCTGCCCGAAATCCCTGGTTCCCAAGACTTTTTCCCTCACTCTCCACTTTCCATATAGGCTGGTTTGCTGCCAGGTCAGCAAAAACGTTGACTTCTGGAGGGAACTGGACGGCTTTTCAGCTTGTCCTCAGTGGACAGGGAGCATTGTGTCACCGTCCTTCAGTGACTGCAGTGGCATAAATACCATGGTGGTTGCAGGTCAAGATCCAACGCTGGCCCTGTAGCTTCCAGGCTTGGGATTTGTGGACTTGAACATGTAACAGAACCTCATGCGCCTCATTGTAGTCATCTGTACAGTGGTGACAATCTTACCGCATATCACACAGGGTTCTTGTAAACATAAAGCCATCATTCCATCTTAGAGCCTGTCGGGTTCCATAACTCCATCCATGGTAACTGTTATTCTTACATCTAAAGTGACCACAGATCACTCCTCTGGCCTGCCTTGTTTTATAAGATTCATTTCTCATGCTTAAATCCTTTTTGCAGTTCTCCTTTGGGACCTCCCTGGTTTTCATATCCTTCCTATTAAGTGGAGCATAAAATCAGATGTGCGACGCTACTGGACTTTGGTTCCAATAAGGCCTGCATCTATGTGCCTACATTTGTCTTGCAGCTGAGACCGCACTTGTTCTTTGAGTAACTGTTAAGCTTTAGCCAGATGGGTGGGGAGAAGGACCCACTATATTTTCAAGTACAGTTGTCTTAGGCCCCGGGAGGCCCAGATGGTGCGAGGAAGGCTGGAGAGAAGGGGCCCTGCGCGATATTGTGCCCGGTTTCCTGGGATTGCTCTAGTTCTGACTCTCTTTTCTCTGACTCTTCTGGGTCTCGTCTGTGTCCTTTCACTGCCTCAGTCTCTCTGTCTCCTCTTCTGTCTCCCTCTGTCTCTGGCCCTTCCACATTTGGCTCTGGCATTGTCTCTACTTCATGTCTTGACCCAGCAAAGGTAGAATTGCAGGCCTTCCTTGCCAGCTTTGGAAGGGAGTAAAGCAGAAAACGCAGGGAAGCCAGGAGAGGTGCTCCTGGGAGAGACCTGGGCTCACTCTGGACTCTGAACCGGACCCCTTCAGAGCTCCTGTACACACTCAGAGGTGTTGGAATGAAGGGAAGCCTTGGAGCAACCGCCGCTTGCCCGGCACCCTCTCCTCTCCTCTCCTGTGGTGCAGAGATGCTGCCTTGGCCCCCGGCCCTCACACAGCCTGGCCTGTAATTTATACAAGTGCAGCTGATGTTCCCTTTTAAATTGACAAAAGCAGAGGATGGAGCCTGGGAAGCCTTCTGACCCTGGTGCCCTGGTCCGTGAAACTGACAGGCAGTGTGCAGTGCACTGCCTCTCGATGCACTTGCAGTGGGGAGATGCTGGTTAATTTGCCGGGACTCAGAGGTGACCCAGGTTTAATAAAGAGGATTAATGGATTTGAGCTAAAGGTCTTGGCTGTTTCAAGCAGATAGCCTCTTCCTTCTAAGACAGTTTGCAGCCTTTTGCTGAGTTCCTTCTCTTTGGGGAAATAGCACAAACTGCCTATTTAAAGGGGCCTTCCTTTTCCTTTCCTGCTTGACACTAGCTGGACTGAGCTGGCTGTGTGCTCTGTACGCATACTCAAAGCCAGAGGCATGAGGGCCCAAAGGAGAAATGCTGTTAACAAGAGCGACAGTGACCAAAATCTCACTTTCATACTGTGCTGGTGGGAGCTTCCACCTGTCCAGAAAGCATCTTAGTAACAAGAATCAAAACTCCTAAAATATTAGAAGTCGGGAGGGGGGACCAGAGAAAGGAAACGCTCAATGAAAGGCAATCCAAAAAATGAAGCAAGAAGTGAAGGGAGAAATATTCAAGGAAATAGATAGCTTAAAGAAAAAACTATCAAAAATTCAGGAAACTTTGGACACACTTTTAGAAATGCAAAATGCTCTGGAAACTCTCAACAATAGAATTGAACAAGTAGTAGAAAGAAATTCAGAGCTTGAAGAAAAGGCCTTCAAATTAACCCAATCCAACAATGACAAAGAAAAAAGAATAAGAAAATATGAACAAAGACTCCAAGAAGTTTGGGATTATGTTAAACGACCAAACATAAGAATAATTGGTGAAAAAGCATTAGACAAAATCCAGCATCCCTTTATGATTAAAACTCTCAGCAAAATCGGCATACAAGGGACACACTTTAATGTAATAAAAGCCATCTATGACAAACCCACAGCCAACATAATACTGAATGGGGAAAAGTTGAAAGCATTACCTCTGAGAACGGGAACAAGACAGGGATGCCCACGCTCACCACTCCTCTTCAATATAGTACTGGAAGTCCTAGCAAGAGAAATCAGACAAGGGAAAGAAATAAAGGCCATCCAAATTGGTAAAGAGGAAGTCAAACTGTCCCTGTTCGCTGACAATATAATCGTTTACCTTGAAAACCCTAAGGACTCCTCTAGAAAGCTCCTAGAACTGATAAAAGCATTCAGCAAAGTTTCTGGATACAAGTTTAATGTACACAAATCAGTAGCTCTTCTATATACCAACAGTGACCAAGTGGAGAATCAAATTAAGAACTCAACCCCTTCTTACAATAGCTGCAAAAGCTATAAAATACTTAGGAATATACCTAACAAAAGAATCAAAAGACTTCTACAAGGAAAACTACAAAACAATGCTGAAAGAAATCATAGATGACACAAACAAATGGAAACACATCCCACGCTCATGGATGGGTAGAACCAACATTGTGAAAATGACCATACTGTCAAAAGCAATCTACAAATTCAACACATGCCCATCAAAATACCACCATCCTTCTTCACAGAGTTAGAGAAAACAATTCTAAAATTCATATGGAACCAAAAAATAACCTGCATAGCCAAAGCAAGATTAAGCAAGAAGGACAAATCTGGAGGCGTCACACTACCTGATTTCAAACTGTACTATAAGGCCATAGTCAGCAAAACAGTGTGGTACTGGTATAAAAATAGGCACATAGACCAATGGAACAGAATAGGGAACCCAGAATTAAACCCAAATACTTATAGCCAACTAATCTTTGACAAAGCAAACAAAAACATAAAGTGGGAAAAGACACCCTTTTCCACAAATGATGCTGGGATAATTGGCTAGCCACATATAGGAGAATGAAACTAGATCCTCATCTCTCACATTATACAAAAGTCAACTCAAGATGGATTAAGGACTTAAGCCTAAGATGTGAAACCATAAAAATTCTAGAAGATAACGTTGGTAAAACCCTTCCAGACATTGGCTTAGGCAAGGTTTTCATGACCAAGAACCCAAAAGCAAATGCAATAAAAACAATGATAAATAGCTGGGACCTAATTAAACAAAAGCACTTTTGCAGGGCAAAAGGAACAGTCAGCAGAGTTAACAGACAACCCACAGAGGGGGAGAAAATCTTCACAATCTATACATCTTACAAAGGACTAATATCCAGAATCTACAACAAAGTCAAACAAATCAGTAAGAAAAAAAAAATCCCATCAAAAGGTGGGTTAAGGATATGAATAGACAATTCTCAAAAGAAGACATACAAATGGCCAACAGACATATGAAAAAATGCTCAATATCACTAATGGTCAAAGAAATGCAAATCAGAACCACAATGCGATACCACCTTACTTTTGCAAGAATGGCCATAATAAAAAAATCAAAAAACGGTAGATGCTGGTGTGGATGCGGTGATCAGGGAACGCTTCTCCACTGCTGGTGGGAATGTAAACTAAAACAGCCACTATGGAAAACAGTGTGGAGATTCCTTAAAGAACTAAAAGGAGAACTACCATTAGATCCAGCAATCCCACTACTGGGTATCTACCCAGAGGAAAAGAAGTCATTATTCGAAAAATATACTTGCATACGCATGTTTATAGCAGTGCAATTCACAATTGCAAAATCGTGGAACCAACCCAAATACCAATCAATCAATGAGTGGATAAAGAAACTGTGGTATATATACAATGGAATACTACTCAGCCTTAAAAAGGAATGAATTAATGGCATTTGCAGTGACCTGAATGAGACTGGAGACTATTATTCTAAGTGAAGTAACTCAGGAATGGAAAACCAAACATCGTATGTTCTCACAGATATAGAGGAGCTAAGCTATGAGGATGCAAAGGCATAAGAATGATACAATGAACTTCGGTGACTTGGGGGAAAGAGTGGCAGGGGGCAAGGGATAAAAGACTACAAATATGGTACAGCATATACTGCTTGGGTGATGCACCAAACTCTCACAAATCACCACTAAAGAAGTTACTCATGTAACCAAATACCACCTGTACCCCAATAACTTATGGAAAAATAAAATTGAAAAAACTCTTTTATTTTATTTTATTATTAGTATACTTTAAGTTTTAGGGTACATGTGCACAATGTGCAGGTTAGTTACATATGTATACATGTGCCATGCTGGTGTGCTGCACCCATTAACTCGTCATTTAGCATTAGGTATATCTCCTAAAGCTATCCCTCCCCCCTCCCCCCACCCCACAACAGTCCCCAGAGTGTGATGTTCCCCTTCCTGTGTCCATGTGTTCTCATTGTTCAATTCCCACCTATGAGTGAGAACATGCAGTGTTTGGCTTTTTGTTCTTGCTATAGTTTACTGAGAATAATGATTTCCAATTTCATCCATGTCCCTACAAAGGACATTAACTCATCATTTTTTATGGCTGCATAGTATTCCATGGTGTATATGTGCCACATTTTCTTAATCCAGTCTATCATTGTTGGACATTTGGCTTGGTTCCAAGTCTTTGCTATTGTGAATAGTGCTGCAATAAACATACGTGTGCTTGTGTCTTTATAGCAGCATGATTTATAGTCCTTTGGGTATATACCCAGTAATGGGATGGCTGGGTCAAATGGTATTTCTAGTTCTAGATCCCTGAGGAATCGCCACACTGACTTCCACAATGGTTGAACTAGTTTACAGTCCCACCAACAGTGTAAAAGTGTTCCTATTTCTCCACATCCTGTCCAGCACCTGTTGTTTCCTGACCTTTTAATGATCACCATTCTAAGTGGTGTGAGATGGTATCTCATTGTGGTTTTGATTTGCATTTCTCTGATGGCCAGTGATGGTGAGCATTTTTTATGTGTTTTTTTGGCTGCACTTCTTTTGAGAAGTGTCTGTTCATGTCCTTTGCCCACTTTTTGATGGGGTTGTGTGTTTTTTTCTTGTAAATTTGTTTGAGTTCATTGTTGATTCTGGATATTGGCCCTTTGTCAGATGAGTAGGATGTGAAAATTTTCTCCCATTTTGTGGGTTGCCTGTTCACTCTGATGGTAGTTTCTTTTGCTGTGCAGAAGCTCTTTAGTTTAATTAGATCACATATGTCAATTTTAAAGACTTAAACGTTAGACCTAAAACCATAAAAACCCTAGAAGAAAACCTAGGCATTACCATTCAGGACACAGGCATGGGCAAGGACTTCATGTCTAAAACATTAAAAAACTCTTAAAGTATTATGCATACTCTTTGACACAACAATTTTATTTTTATGATTTTATCTTATGTAGTAATTAAGATGACTGCAATGATGTCCACTAAATGCATGCTTATTTTTTTTTTAAATGGAGACAAAGAGATATATAACAATAGAGAAATAGGTTATACTGCCTTTATGCAGTGGAGTAATGGTTATTAAGAAAAGATGTTGTAGAAGTGTCTTATTGGTTTGAAATATATTCATGGGTTATAAAATGCTGTGTTTAAACTCATTTCTGTAAAAAAAAGTATGCATGTACACATGGGGGAAGGCTATGCACCCATGTGACTGAATGAGATTCGAGGTGACTTTATTTTGGACTTTATTAGTGCCTTGTTTATTTATCCTCACTTTCTACTTATGTCTACAGTTGTATGTCATTTGTGTAATAATGGCAGCAAGAGCCCTTCATGGATCTCCCCAAAGGGTGCTGGGTGGCCCCTGAGGCCTGCCCGGCGTGCAAGGCTCCAGGCTCAAGCAGGCTGGCTTCCTGTGCTCTTACCATCTTCTCTCAGAAGGGTACAGGCCAGAGGCTCCCAGCCAGGTTGGGGGTGGCCTTCTGGGGGTCAAGGTCATGAGCTCCTCAATCCTGCGCTTGTCATCACTGGTCCCAGGTGGTGCATTGGAGAGTTTTGAGGGGAGAGGAGCCCTCAGTTTGAGATGCAGATACTGGGCTCCGAAGGACTGACAGATGGTCCTTCCCAAAGGGAGCAGAGCCTAACTGAACCCTTCTCCTTGCCTCGTGGTGGTGCCTGATGCTTCTTATGGCATATTCTCCAGTGTGCCTTTCTATCCTGTTTTAAATGACTCCCACAGGGATGGTGCTGCTGTATCCCCAAGGAGACTGCTTCTGCATCTAATAGACTATTCTGCCATGTAATAGACCTCGCAGTTAGGACATTCCCTCAAGTTTCCATTAGCCACTAAGTGCTTATAAATTTCCCGTTAATATTTATTCAGAAATTTTACTGGGCATTGAATTTAAACTTTTTTTTTTTTTTTTGGCAGTAATTGCCTGCTTAGCTCTTATCTGTCTCCCTGATGTTAACATCAGGATTACTTTTTATTTTCCCCTTTGATCGTTGGGCATCATTGTCTCCAACTTAATTCTTCTGCAACCCTGGGACGTGTTTTAGTCTCTAATGACTTATCTCTCCATTCATATGGCCATGTCTTACTTTGTTATTAAAAAAACCCCAGCAACTTCTGAGCAGCCTTTTTACCCATGATTTTAGCCTCAAATCTTCATGACGTTTGGGTTGTTCCTCCCTTTGCTTTTATATAAGGCTGTTATCAAGGGTAGAAAAAGTATGGGTGAAAAGCTGATTTGGAATGAAAGTTTCGTCTCCTAGGGGATTAAGTACTAAAAGAAAAAAAGGCAAAAAGCATCCATATGAGGCCAGCATTCAGTAGGAAACACATGTTTGTGAAATGGATCCTCTCCCAGAGACGCAGAACCCAGTGCGGCGGGGAGGCAGGTTGATTCCTAGCTCTGCTGTAGCTCTCCATGGTCCCCACTCCCCCTCTTCCCTTCCTGTCCACTCAGTCTACACCTTTGGCCAGGCTACGTTTTTCCTTAGAGCAGGACAGAGCACTGGCGAGGTTTGCCTGCTGAAAAAGCCAGCATATGCAGTCATGATGAGAGCTTCCCATGTGTTCCTTCTGTGGATGAGACCCCATGTATGATTCTAGGCACTGATTTGAGCGTGCTTTCCTCATCTCCTCTCCTGCCTACCCCAGGCTATTCTAAGTTTTAATCAAGGTGTGACACTTGCTGTGGGAGCCCAGGATAGAAAGGCCTCGTGAGTGAGAATACAAGAGTTCTGCTATTTCTGGGTCTTGCCTGATTGGAGTTCCTGATCCTTCTTTCACTTTTCCTGACCTCATGTTCCCCCTGGCATTTCGGCTCTGCTAACTGAATGGTAAATGCTCAGTGCTTCCCTTTCTTGATGTGCTGGAAGCGACTCTGTCTCCAAGGAACTGTGGCCAGAAAAGGGGTTCTGGTCTGTAGAAAGGGATCAACGAGAAGATTTCAAACCTCATCATGCTGCTGCAGCCTGCCTCAGTCACATTCTGCCTCTGGGCGATTTTCTGGGATTCCTCGCATAGCTTATGGGTACTTTTTACCCATGTTTCCCCTTTCCCAGTGCTCCCTGATGTCCTTCGTGGAAATAGAAAGTAGGAATTCCTTAGACAAGGATCTGCAGAGAGGATGGGGGAAATATTGTTTATGAGCAGGAGCCAAACTATAACCACACAATAAGAATGTTCCCAGCCCAGCCTCTTCTCCTCTCAAGAGGACCGTTACAGTGAAATCGATCAAATGAAGTGTTTTTCTCCCCTCACCTAGTGTGTCGTGGTGCCTTCCAAAAATGAGTGGAAAGAGACATTTTTCAAGGCTGTGTGATGCTGAGGGGAAGGTGTAAAGTGACTAGGAGGCCTCAACATAGATGGGACGTGAGCCCTGGCAAGCCCAGCAAGGGAGTGTCTGGGCTGACTTCTGCACACCCATTGATTGCCTCCTCACTTCTCTTCCTGCCTGAGGTTGTCGACCTGGGCATCATCCGACACTGCACAGACCTTACCCAGTTCGTTGACCTTTGATCAACTTTCCTATAGAATTTCACACTGCTTCCTTTTCATTCACTCACTCATTCATTCGATAAATGTTTAATAAACACCTACTCACTCTCTGTCAGGCAGTGTTCTAGGTACAGGGGATATAGCAGCAAGCAAGACACTTAGCAATTCTGCCTTCATGCAGCTTCCATTCTAGTGAGAAGAGATAGACAGTTAAAGAATAAACTCTATGGTATAAGGGGATAAGAGTTATGGAACAGCATAACGTTGACGGGGGCCTAGGGTGAAGGAAGATGACATTTTAAAGATGTAAAGGGGATGAGATAGCAAGCCATGAGGACAGCCATTTGGGATGTAGCCTCTCTGCTGATGTAGGATTATGGCTGGTATATTGGAAGGAGACCTCAATCATCAAAAAAAGCAAGAAAGGAGGAGAGACTGCCAGTGGGAGCTTTTATTCTTGTTGAGTTGGAAAGTCATTGGAAGACCATTGTCCACAGAGGAGTGGCATGGTCTCACTTATATTTCCTGGGCTGACCCAGGCTTCCATGTTGAGAGGAGGTGGCTTATTTGGAAGTATATTTGCCTTTTCTTGGGATTCTCACTTTCATTGGCTTTAGTAGCTCACTCCTGACCCTCGTTTTACTTCACTGACCCGGCCTGCCATCCTGGGCCTCCACATGCTTCACTGATGGCTGTATCAATTTATGTCTTACAGAATATGAGATTCAAAAGATGAAAAATTAGGAATATACAATGTTCAAGTATATCTGCATGTAAAATACAAAGAACTCACAGTGAAATATTGAACTACAAAAAAAGCAGGTCATTTGGAGATTTTTCATCTTTAATATGTAGGTCGGGATGGAAATCTCAGAAAGGTGGGTTCCTGTTGAGAATTACAACCTTATGCCACTTTGTTTTTATTCTCACCCTCAGAACTTTTCTCTTGCATGCGTCCTGGGCACAGTGGTGTGCAGGAAAAAACAAGCTCTCTGAAGGAGTAAAACAAACCCTGATATGTAGCATTTGCTGATTTTAGGGTATATATCCTTAGCCATAGCTGATTTTAAGCTACTAATGTATTTGGTATGAGGTACCTAAATCTTCACTTTTATTTACGATAATGATATCCAGTTCCATGCATGTTGCTGCAAAAGACATTTCATTTTTTTATGACTGAGTAGTATTCCATGGTGTGTGCGTGTGTGCATGTAGGATGTATATGTATGTATAAATATGTATGTGTGTGTATATGTATATGTGTGTGCATGTATAAAAATATATATATATATATATGTATATACACACACACACATTTTCCTCATTTCTCTGTTGATGGACACTTAGCTTGATTCCATAACTTTGCTATTGTAAATAGTGCTGTAATAAACATATGAGTGTGGGTATCTTTTTGAAATAATGATTTATTTCCCTTTGGGTAGATAGCCAGTAGTGGGATTGATGGATTGAATGGTAGTTCTATTTTGTATTAATTTACATTCCGCCAACAGTGTATAAGCATTTTTTAGTCTCTGCATCCTCACTAACATCTGTTGTTTTTTGACTTTTTAATAATAGTCATTCTGACTGGTGTAAGATAGCATCTTATTGTGTTTTAATGTGCATTTCTCTGATTAGTGATGTTCAGCACTTTTAATATGTTTGCTGGCCATTTATACGTCTTCCTTTGAAAAATGTCTGTTTATGTCCTTTGTCCACTTTTAAATGGGGTTATTTGTTTTTTTATGTGTTGAGTTGTTTGAGTTCCTTGTAGATTCTGGAATTAGCCCTTTGTCAGATGCATAGTTTACAGTTTTTTTTTTTAAACCGTTCTTTAGGTGGTCTGTTTACTTTGTTGATTGTTTCTTTTGCTGTGCAGAAGCTTTTAGTTTAATTAAGTCCCATTTATCTATTTTTGGCTTTGCTGAAGTTGCTTTTGGGAAGTTGGTCATAAATTCTTTGCCTAGGCCAATGTCCAGAAAAGTTTTTCTTAGGCTTTCTTCCAGGATTTTTATAGTTCCAGGTCTTACCTTTAGGTCTTTAATCCATCTTGAGTTTTTGCATATGGTGAGAGATAGGGGTCCAGTTTCATTCTTCTGCATATGGGTATCCAATTTTCCCAACACCATTTAGTGAAGAGGGTGTCCTTTCCCCAGTGCAGATTTTTGTTGATCCTGTCAAAAACCTGTTGGTTGCAGGTACGTGGCTTTTGGGGGTGGGGGGTGGGTTCTCTCTTCTGTCCCATTGACCTATGTGTGTATTTTTATGTCAGTACAATGCAGCTTTGGTTACCATAGCCTTGAAGTATAATTTGAAGTCATGTAGTGTGATGCTTCCAGCTTTGTTCTTTTTGCTTGGGATTGCTGTGGCTATTCTGGTTTTTATTTTGTCCCATATAAGATTTAGCATTGTTTTTTATAATTCTGCGAAAAATGACATTGGTAATTTGATAAAGATTGCATTGAATCTGTAGATTGCTTTGGTCAGTAATGATTCTTCCAATCTATAAGCGTGGAATTTTTTCCATTTATTTGTGTCATCTATGATTTATTCCATCATAATTTTGTAGGTATCTTTCACCTTCTTGGTTACATATATTCCTAGATATTTTATTTTCTTTAGCTGTTGTAAATGGGGTTGCATTCTTGATTTAGCCCTTGGTTAGATCATCATTAGTGTATAGAAACTACTGATTCTGTTAATTTTGTATCCTGAAACTTTATGAAATTTGTTTATCTAATATAAGAGATTTTTGGTGGTATCTAGAGTTTTCTAGATATAAGATCATATCATCATTGAACAAGGATAATGTGACTTCTTCTTTTCCAATTTGAATGCCTTTTATTTTTTTCTCTTGCCTGATTGTTCTGGCAAGGACTTCCAGTACTATGTAGAATAGAAGTGATAAAAGTGGGCATCTTTGTCTTGTTCCATTTCTTAGAGGGAATGCTTTCAACTTTTCTGTTAAGTAAGATGTTGGCCGTGAGTTTGTTGTATATGTCCTTTATTATGTTGAGGTGTGTTCCTTCTATGTCTACTTTGTTCAGGATGTTTATCATGAATGGATGCTGAATTTTACCCTTTTCTGCATCTATTGAAATGATAATATGATTTTTGTCCTTTTTTGTTTATGCGATATATCACATTTATTGATTTGTTTATGTTTAGCCATCCTTGCATCCTTGGGATGAATCCCACCTGATCATGGTGCATTATCTTTTTGATGTGCTGTTGGATTCAGTTTGCTACAGAATGACTTCTTATTGATAAGTTAAGCACCAACATCACTGAGATTCTGATTGGGATTACTTTAAATTTACACACACACACACACACATGCACACACACACACACACAGAGTATCTCTGCAATATTGAGATTTCCCAATAAGATCACACATTCAATCAATAAATATCTATTTAGGATCTATTGCTAGAAACTATCCTTGCCTCTGAGACAGACAAGATTGCCAAAGTTCCTGCTGTTATTAGACTTAAACATTGTGCAGAGTGGTGTGGGGAGGACTCATGATAAGCAGATGAATAAAAGAAAGTAAAAGGACCATTTCAGATAATGTATGCACTATGAAGAGAAAAACACCAGGTTGATCAAATAGAACATAATTGAGAGGAAGTCTGTTTGGATGGTATATTCAGGAAATCTTCTCAGAGACAGTGATGTTTTAGCTGAGACCTGATCACAAGGAGTCAGCTAAGGACAAATTTGAGAGAAGAGCATTGTAGACAGAGGGAACAGCCAGGACACAAGCCCTAAGGTGGGAACTACGCTGTCTATTTCAAAAGATCACAAAGGACCAGTGGGGAGCACGCTGCAAGATGAAGTATTTTCTCCCTGGTCAGAGACAGACAAGGATTAGATCATGTAAAGTCTCAGGGGTCATGATAAAAGATTTGGATATTATTCTAAATACAGTAAGAAGCCTTTGGAGGGTTTTGAGTATAAGAGAATGATTTGATTTGCAATTTACCAGCTTATTCTATTACCTTACAAGAATAGATTATGTGTGTGTTGAGAGAGGAAAGAGAGGAGGTAGGAAGTTATTTAGAAAACTGTTGATGAAATCAGAATGAACAATGATGGGGGCTCTGGAATATGGCAGTAACAGAGGAGTTGAGGGATGCTAATGGATTTGGCATATGTTTTGGAAATAGAGCCAGAGAGTTTTTGATGCATTGGTTA
The DNA here is from genome assembly GCF_028858775.2 of Pan troglodytes. Classification (NCBI taxonomy): domain Eukaryota; kingdom Metazoa; phylum Chordata; class Mammalia; order Primates; family Hominidae; genus Pan; species Pan troglodytes. The sequence continues at coordinate 135,442,429 of NC_072407.2, read as the reverse complement.
TGTAGGGGGTGGAGGGGAAGAGGGAGACAGATAGAGAGGGAAAGGAGAGATAGAGAGGGAAAGAAAGAGAGAGAAGAGAGAAGGGAGGGGAGAGAGTGAGAGATAGAGAGAGAGCAAGCCAGAGGGAACAAGACTGCAAAGAATAAGGAATGGCCGCATACTCTGTGTGTACTCTGAAGTACCCTCTGAGTAGAGATGGCAAGAGGCAAGTGGAATTACAAGTCCTGAGTTCAAAGAAGTGTGTGCTAGTGTAGATATTTGAGAATCATTAGTATCTTGTTATCTGTTAAAGTCATCGGTTTGGATAAGATTCTCAGAGAAGAGGCTGTTAAGAGAGCTCTGAGGAAATCCCACATAGATGTCAAGGAAAGGAAGACTCAGCAGAGGAGGCTGTGAAGGAGCAAGCATTGGAATAGGAAGAAAAACCTGATAGTGTAATTCTGAGGAAGAGAAAAAAAAAGAAGTGTTTAAAAAGAGGTGGCTACTGTGTAGGAAGTTGTTGGTAGTCAAATTTGATGAGGGCAGAAGACAGATTCTTCAGCCCTTTGGAACTGGCAATGCAAAAGTGATTGGTGACCTTCACCACAGTCATTACAAAGACATGTTGAGTTTGGAAACTTGACTGGAGTTGAGGAAAGAATGAAACAGAGGAAAAAGAAATACAGTCAATTTTTGTCATTTGTGATAATGTTCTATAAAATCACCACAAACATTATCTTAGTGAATATGAAACCATTGCTCCTAGAGAAAATACAGGGTTAGGTTCCTGCAAGCTTCTGGTTCTTTATTGGGTTATGTGTGTTTTTGCACAAAGACTTAATTCATATATATTATTGATTCATGTACGTTGAACCCAACAGCACTATAACTCATGCTTAAACAAAGATCCTCTAACACACATATTTTCTCTGTAAGGCACATTATAGCCTTCTCGCACTTATGAATACGATACAGCAATTTAGCCCTATGCCTGTGGGCCATTTTAAACAGTGAAATCACCAACAAAAAGTAAAAGAAAAAAAACAGAAAAAACATGGCACTAAGTAGACTGAAACGTTGGACAAGAAAGCAGACCACCACCTTGATTAACCTCAGCTGGGAATGTGCATGCCAGGCAACTCAAATGTGTTTACTGCTTTGCACACATCCACAAATGACCAGAAATGCTCTGTAAGTATTGATTTGTTGTTATAAATAATTTTTAGCAAGTAGGTGGATTTGCATATATGGAACCCAGAATAATGCAGATGGAATGTACCAACTCTAAGGAACTCTTTGGAGATGTTTTGCTGCAAGCTCTGATGTGGTAATGCAGGTCTTATTTCAGTTTGCTTGTAATGTTATGGGTATTTATATGAGAGGACTGATCTGGTACAGAAAGAAACTTGATGATGCAGAAAGGAAAATTGTTTACTGAGCAAAGTCTCCAATAAGATGAGAAGAATTGGAATCTAGATCACCAGTGAAAAGGGTAGCTTTTGATTACAGCAGCTTACAGATTACAGCTTACAGATTACAGTTAGTTCATCATGGGTGACTTCCCTGTTCATTCAGGACATTAAAAAAATTCCTCCATAATTTTTGTAGTTTTATTTATATAGGTTTTGTGCATTTTTTATTACATTAATTCCTAGGTATGTCACACATTTTGATGTTTTGTAAGGGTTTCCCTTATAACTGTACTTTATAACTGCTTAATGCTGGTGTAAAACAAAGCTATTGCTTTTTGTATATTTCTTTTATATCCAGTCACTTTATTGAATCCTTAGCAAGTTTTCATTTTTAAATGAAGTGTTTGTATTTTTAAAAAGATAACTATGTTGTTTTTCGATGATAATAGATGTTTCTCTTTTTCTTCTCTCAGTGTTTATTTAAAACTCTAAAATAGTACTGGATATTCTTTTTTTATTCCCATGCTTAAGGAATTGCTTTCTGTGCTTGAAAATTTCATATAATATTTGCTGTTGGTTTTTGCTATGAAGATTTATGTGCTTTAGGAAATTTCCTTTTTTCCTATTTTTTTTTTACTTTCTTCTTCGTTATATATAGTTGTTAATTTTAACAACTGTTAAGTATATACTTAACAACTGTAATAATGTTGTTGAATGCCAAGAAAGTAATTTCCCTTTATATTTTAATGTAACAACTTATCATTGATAAATCTTTGATAGTTGAAAGCTTCTAGTGTCCATGACATGAACTCTACTTGGATATGGTACAATTTTTAATATACTACTAAATTCTATTTTACTATTATTTTACAATATACACATTAGTAAAATTGGTCTAAATCTTTTCTAGTTAGATTTTGTCACAGCATGGTTGTAGCCTTATAAATGAATTTGAAAAGTTTCTGCTTATTTTTTTCCTGTGGTTTTTACTATCTGTTATATGTCCTCAGTTCTTCTTGATTTCCTTTCTTGGCTCTGTTCTTTGGCAACATATCCACTACCTACCTGTGGATTTGGCTGTCACTTCTAGGTGTGCATCTGCCAATCCCTCCTTTTTATCTCAGTTCTCTGAGTTACCAATTCATATTTCCAACTGCTGGCTGGATTTTTTTTGAATTTAGAATCCTAGATATAGAATATTGAATATCTCATTCATGGGATATTATCATCATTGGACCATGCAGTTAAGACCTTTTTCTTGTTTTATTTATGGAGTTATTCTTTGATATCCCCATTTTCCACTGCCATCCCCCTGTAAAGAATAATTCAGACACATTTAATGTGTGCTTTTTAGGCTCTTGCATCTATCTATCTATCTATCTATCTATCTATCTATCTATCTATCTATCTATCATCTATCTAATCTATCCATCTATGAATCTATCTATCTATCTATCTATCTATCTATCTATCTATCTAATCTGTCCATCTATGAATCTATCTATCTATCTATCTATCTATCTATCTATCTATCTATCTATCTATCTATCTAATCTGTCCATCTATTTGTCTATCTATCTATCTATCTATCTATCTAGCTAGCTAGCTAGCTATCTTTCTATCTACCTTTCTATATAATCTGTCTATCTATCTGTCTAATCTATCTTTCATCTATGAATCTATCCATCATCTATTCATGTATAAATACATCTATCTATAAGTCTCTCTATGAATCTATCTATCCGTCTCTCATCTATGTATCCATCCTATCTATCTATCTATCTATCTATCTATCTATCTATCATCTATGTATCTATCCATCTATAAATCTCTTTTTCTCTCTATGAATCTATGAATCTATCTAATCTGCCTATTCTATCTATCTATCCATCTATCTATCTATCATCTATTTATCTAATCTGTCTATCTACCTAATCTATTATCTATATATCTATTTATCTATAAATCTCTTTCTATCTATGAATCTATCTAATCTATCATCCTTTCCTTTGTCTAGTTATCTATCTAATCTATCATCTATGTATCTATGTATCTATCTAATCTGTTTATCATCTATTTATCTATCTATCCATCTATAAATCTATAAGACTGTCTCTCTTTTTCTATTTATCAATCTAGCTAATCTGCCTATTGTCTATCTATTTATCTAATCTATCAATCTTCTATTTATCTATGTTATCTATCATATCTATCTATTAGCTATCTATCTATCTATATCTATTATCTATCTATCTATCTATCTATCTATCTATCTATCTATCTATCTGCCTGTCTATCAGCTCTAGTGTGCATTTCCAACTACAATGCTATGGATGTCCTACTCTTCACTTTCTTCAGTACTTCCTAAATTTTGCCATTCTTCCAGAAACAAACTGGTATTTCATTTTTGTTTTACCTCAACATTTTTCTAATTACTAAATAATTTTCTTTTTATATATTTGTAAGGCATTTGTTTTTTCTCCTCTTAAAATTTCTCATTCAAATATTTTGCCCACATTTTTATTGAGGTTATTGTCTTTTTCCTTATATGCATTCTTTGTATATTCTAAATACTAGCCATATCAGTTTTTAGACACTTCAAATATCGTTTTCTAGTCTATTATTATCTGTTAATTCTATCATGTTCTCTGTTGAAGTGAATTTTTAATTTCAATGTGATCAAATGTATATATTTTTTGTGTAACATTTTGGGCTTTTGTTTAAGCCAACATTCTCTACCCCAGGTCATGAAGATATTCTTCTATTTTTTTTTCTGTTGAATTCTCAGTTTTACACTCATCATTTTAATTTTTAATCTATACTGTGTCTGTCTTTGAATGCTGAGTTAAAATAGATAACAAGCTTTATTTTTCTCCATATAATAAGCTAGTTTTCATAACATCAATTTTCTTCATCCCATTTATGCTGCCATCTTTATTGAATCTTAAAGCTCTGGTAGCTGATTTCAGTGGTGACAGAACAGGCTCATTTTGCCCAAGGGTGAGATGGGACAGAGGTAACAGGAGCATTCAGCAGCCTCCTCCCACTCACCCCTCACTGCCATGCCCCGGCCACCCTCCCTGCTGGTTGTGGCCACTGCCTACCCTCCCTCCCACTCAGGTGTAAGGCAGCACCCAGATCCTCCAGGGGCTTTTCACAGACATTGTTGATATTTTTGCTGTTGTAAATTTGTAAAACCCATGCTTTCCCGTATGAAACCAGTGAACCAGATATGCTAACAAGGAACACCTCGCTAGCCACCCTTAACTGCATGTTGTCTGCTGCCTCAAATGCAGGACGTCTGATTTCAAACTCCCATTTCCTCTCAGATGTTCTCTTCCCATGTCACTGATGACACCGTTGGCATCATTGTCCTTCCAAATATCTGTGACTCCTCTCACCACCATTGATCTATATTGATGAGTTGTGAGGAGTTAAAAACCCAGCTTCAGGGTTCCCTGAATTTTCAGTTACTGTGCTTTTCTGACTTCCTTGCTTCCACTTCCAAGGCTGTGCCTTAGTGACAGAGCTATCTGCTTTACTCTGATTCCGATTCCTCTAAGTGCCCAAGTTTCTGCTTTATGGAGACTGCACCACTTGGAATTTCTTTAGTACAGACTCCTTGTCATGACACTCGAAGCCCATTAGGTTTCTGACCTCAGGTTTCCTCTCTCATCTCCTAGAAATCAGACCTTCAGGTCGGTCCATTTTACTTGCCATCCCTGGAATAGAAGGGCCTCAGTGTCCCATCCCTCCTTCCTGTACTCCTCCATCCCATTGAATAGTCAACACCTTACATTAGTTTTGTTTAAAGGTTATGAACACTGTCCTGCACATTATTTCATTTAACTTTCCCCCCTTTTTTTCTGTCTCATCTCACCCTGTGTAAATTTAAACTGTTTCTCGAGGCTTAACTCAGACAGACCTCTGATATAGCACTTAGTGTAGTCATAGCCTATTTTTCATAGTGGAATAAAACCTATTAATAAACAATAGATTTCACCGCTGATTTAAAAGACATGATCTTTTGTGGGACCTCTGCTACAAAATAATTTCCATGGATGGCCTGAATACATTTTATTTTCTCTATCTAAAATTGTAGCCACAGTTACATACATTTATTTATTTATTTATTTATTTAACTGGGGAGAAGAATTATGGTACAATGGCAGAGACTTGGGCTCTAATACTGTGTCTGCCCCTGGGAAGCTGTGTGGCCATTGATCAGTAATTTCCCCTTTCTGGGCTTGACTCTTCTCTCCTGTAAAATGAGGTGATTAGATTCTTATTATTTAAGGGTCTTTTAAGCTCTAATGTTATATTTGATTGTAAACTCTTTTGGGACAGAGGCAGCCTGGTGTACTTTTGTATTTATAAGCTGTTCAATGAATGTCTCAAATTGAATTAGCTTCATGATGAAATCCTGGTCCCAAATTCACAGTCATATATGGTTAATCTCGATAAAATTATTTAGCATTGGTGAGCTATTCATCTAAGTAATCTCTTCAGTTATCTTTGCCACCTATGTCTACATAGGCCTGGCCAGAGCCCCCAAGTGCCTGGGCCCCACTCAGTGTGAACAAAAGCCTTTGCATTCTTGGTGCCATGGCATGTAATTAAGTGGAAAATAATTCCAGCATGACACAGAAGTGAGACTTTATACACAAAGCAAGTAATTTAGGTCCAGATTATTCAATCATCCCATTCAGTATTGTATCAACTACAGGCAAAGCTCTATGGTAGATGCCATTGAGCTTAAAAACACAAATGTTGCATGATCCTCTGTAAGCAGTTTATCTCCACCTTAGGAAAGTCAGATATGGATGGCACTGGAATAGATGCATAATAATACAAGACAGTTAGCTGGCACAACAAGGTTTCAGGGGAAGGAGATAGTGTTTTACAGAAAAGGGGTCAGAAAGAGTTTCATGCATGATAGGAGGTTTAATCCAGACCTTGTAGAGAATGGATAGGATTTTACAGTCAGAAGAAGAGCCTGAGTGATGCTGCCTGAGGGCATAGTTCAAGTCTCAAAGAGGGAGCAGATCATAAACCAGACACTGTGGCTCTTAAGTCACGTGGCGAGCAAGTGGAAGGCAGAAGGCCCTGGACACTGGTAAGGATGGGATGAGCACACACTTGCTGAACTCAGAAAAAGCAGAAGGCAGTGGGATGCCGAGGTGCAGAGCAAGGCCAAAGCCTGGTTCTACCACTCCAGGTTACATGAACAAGGACAAGGCAGGCAACCCTCCAGACCACAGTTTCCTCATCTGTCAAATAAATACAGTGATAATAGCACCTCATGAGATGTGAGAGATTCAACAGAGCCAGTTCAGGGCAAGAGATCACCAGTGAATGGATGAGCAAGCATGGGTTAGCTGTAGATGTAGGAAATCAGGACTGAGACCAAGCCATCCGATCAAGGGAAGGGAAGGGCTGGATGTGCTGGGATGCCTGCTCTAAGAAGGAAAAAGTGGGGAGCCCAGAGCACTGTGTGTCTTGGATTGGGGTCCATAGAATGAGTGTGCAGAAATTGGTTAAGTTAGGCACTGCCCCTTTTAGAAACGTTCCCCTTTTTCTTGATTTTGAGGTGACAAGCCTCCTGGGCTGGCTTGTTGGGTGGTGCTCAGAAAGCAGGTGGTATTAGCAAGGCAAGCTTAGAGTTCAGTGCTCTTCGAAGGCCAGGCCAGGCCTTAGCATCGTGGGTGGAAAGGCCGGTGGTGGCTTTTCTCAAGAATGTGCACAATGGAGGTGGAGTCTAGAGATATCATTAAGCCATGGGTGTCATTTGTTCGGTGGGTGTGTGTGGTCCTCTGTGGTGTGGAGCTGGTTCCCAGCATATGGGCTCCTCGAGAGTGTGCGACTTGGGTGGGGCCCAAATGGGTGAGGACCCCACTCAACAGTGTGAGCAGTGGCAGGGTCAATTGTGTGACACTTGACCTGAGTCACTGTAGGATTCCTTTTGTGTGCTGCCCTTCTTGCCTCCAAGCTCTGCAAGAAGCCCTTCAGGGCCTGTGTGCACAGCAAAGTCTGTTCTGCGAGGGCTCTTGACTGGGGCTGCATTTCTGACAGTAATGATAACACATAGGCTATGGAGCTTCCAGTTTGCCAATTTACCTGTCTTAACTCCTTTAATCTGTTCTGGTCATGACTCAGGCTGAGGTAGGGCTGAGCCCACCCCAAGAATGTTCCTTACATTTGGTGTGGTATGCTGATGTGCACTGGGACTCTACACAGAGCTGATATTGCTTGTGATGGCCATGAATGTGCCACTGTGCACGAGAATCCTCTGGGGAATGCTTGTGGAAAATGCAGACACCTGGGCCTTAGTTTGAGTTTCTGATTCAATGGGTCTGAGGTAGGCTGAGATGCTGCATCTGTTACAGTTCCTCCAAGAGGTTCAGCTGCAGGCAGCTCATGGACCAAGTGAGAAACACAGATTTGCAGAGCGCTTGCTGTGGGCCAAGAATTGTGCTAAACGCTACATGAGTCATTTTACGTATCCTTTAAAGTGCGTCCTGTTATCATCTCCATTATACAGATACAAAAAAAGAAAAGCAATGAAGCAACCCAAGGCTTAGGTAGATTAAGTGATTTGCCCAAGAGAAAAATGCTACAAAGTGATGGCCTGGGATGAAATTAGGATGGCGTGACTTGTTTCTTTATTTAACTCTGGTGCCTCAGGTGCCACAGCTCCAGGGTGAGTTTATTAGATAGCAGGCATTCAGAATTGAAAAAAAAATGGTTACAGCATCAGTTCTCAAGGAATTCAAATTCTAATATTAAAGGCATAAGCGAATGTTAAATGAGGAGACATGTAATTGAAACCTCACAATAGTGTTTCACATGGAAACATGAAACAGAAAGTATCGTTTTAGTTTGTCTATAGTTTAGGTTGGTTTCAATGGCCTTTCAAAGGAAGTAGATCCTGTACTTCAATTATTTGTCTTACTCCATTTGTCTTACGTAACTTCTGGAAGAAAGATGGCTTGAAAGAAACCGATCAATTTGCAATATACAATGATTCTCTTAAGCAGTACAGGTGGTATATTTGGGGTTGGGACATGGAGGATGCTGTGAGCCATTCCTTCTCCCCATGACCCCACAAACTATGGCACGATCTACACAACAGGAGCACAGATGGTCCCTGTTCTCTCAAATTCAGGTCCGAGACCCTTGGTCAGGTCACTAAAGTCTCTTACTCGGAGTCAAACCTCTTCCTCGCTAAAATGGACTGGGGAACTTCTCTGTACTGGAAGAAGGAGGAGGTGCTGGAGGGAGAGGCAGGGGAGAAGGGCTAGTCCGGTAAGATTGTGATGCTGGGAGAGGCAGGCAGGAGGCCACAACAGAGGCTGATCCCTTCATCCTCCTGCCATTCCCGATGTCTCGAAGCTCAGGATGTTCTCCAGGGGTTTGGGGATTCTGTACTGCCACCCTGATGCATCTTAGCCAAAGCAGATTTGCCCCTTTTCCAATAAAGGCAAACCAAAATGAAATCTATAATTATCATTACTAATTCCACTTAATTAGTCGCAAGCCAGCAGCCAAATTGGCTTTCTCATAATTATCTGATAAGCAGTAAGCACATCTCATAGATTATAATTAACACTACTTAATTAAAATCTAATATACATACACCCTTTCCTCAAAATATATCTAATTTGGTTCACATCAGCAGCAGATAAAATCTCGTCTTTGGTTACCCCTACGTAAGTATTTCAAGTTATCACTGTCCTTTCAGTCTCTGAAGAGAACTGAGGGCAAATTGTACATAGTTTGGTTATTCTTCAGAAAGTTATAAATGTTCTCCCCAGGAGATTGAGAAAAGTCTCCAGTCCTTCCTCTCTCTTGAAGGATCTTCCCAAACTAAGGAATGCCTGGCCCGTGATGGACATGCGGCTGGTTTGTGCTTCCTGCCAAGGACATCCCAGGTCCCAGCTTCGATTTCTTTACAGTCGCGTTACTGTGGACAGTGTAGAAAAGGTCCTGTCCACCTCTACTCTAAAAGAAAAAAAAACCCGCATCAAACTTCCACCAATCATCCTAGCATAAATTTTGAAAATGAATGGGATTCAAAGCATTTCTGAAGTCCTGAATGGCTGTGATGTGCATTTTCCACCCACTGCCACCTCTAGTGCACTGAGGATCGCAGGTGTCTGATGTACCCCTGTGGGAGTGCTAACTGGGATTAGAAGCCAGGGCATTCACCGTGTTGAAAAGATCTATTCTTTGTGAAATTGCCACCCATTCTGCAGAGCCAAGCCCAGAGAACAGGTTAAAGGGGACCAGAGATAGTTATTATTTTGCATCCTCTAAAAGCTATGCTAAACGGAAGGCAAAGAGCGATGGCTACTCTTCGTGTGCTGAAGGCAGAAGAGGGCGAACAGAAAAACGTGGGGAAAAACAACTGTAATGGAGAAACAACCAAACTTTTGCTAAGTGTAGACATCCCCTTGATGGGCAGGGGGCACTGCTGGCTTGTAACTGACCTTCCTGTGGTAAACCTCAGGGAGGGTTGTGCGCAGTTAAGCTGTGCATTTCCCGAGGGTCCTGTTTTGTCAAAGTCAGCCCTCTGCCATTGAGTCTTATCCGCCTCTCCCCTTCACACCCAGTCTAGTGCCTGAAAATGGAGGGAAAACAATACATGGCTTCTGTATTGATGCCATAATTTATGAATGGCCAACTTATTTTTAGACAGGTTCCTGGGAGGAGGTTTTATACTCTGATTTCAGAATGTAAATGATGGCAAGGAGAGCCAGCGGAGGTGTGAAATGGGCCAAAACTACCGGCCCTCCGGGGTGCTTCTCACTGCTTGCCCTGTCTTGCCGTTCTCCGCGACACTCCTGGTATTAATCATCACCAGGACAAAGTCTGCCTTTCCTGCCAGATGATCTGCTTCAGGAATGCAAGGGTTGGGATTACTTTGTTCATTGCTGCATTGCCCACTACCTCCATAGGGTCCAACACATCACAAATGCCCAATGTATTTCTGTTGAATGAATACATGAATGAATGTCCTGTGACTTCTTTCCTACTGAAAAAAAGGCAAATTCACTACCAATGATTGCTACACAGGGAAAATATTTGAAATCTGAACTGTGCAATTGAGCCCGTTTTCATTGATACTAAATTTCTCCTATGAAGTTCATTTTGGATCAGAAAAAAAAAAAAAAACCAACAACAATCAGAGTACAAAAAGTGTATGTAGAATTTGTCTTCGTGTTTCTTCTCTCGCTTTACTCACTTCTCTCTGTGCACCCCAATCAGGCCATTTGGGTCGGTCTACAGCAACTTTGACAGGCTTTGGGAGAGTAAGTAGATGTTGTACTGTTTGTCTACTTATAGTTCCATCAAGGGAGTAGCTGTAAGTCCCCAGAGGATGAGCCTGTATGTTGAAAATTACCTTAATGGGTTTTTGGCCCAAACGTGTTTTCCATACATGCCTTGGTCTCCTGTTTACTTTGCCAGGTCAATTGGATGGTGACAGCTGTGTGAATATAGGGAGAGCCCTGTCTAGGCCATGATTTTGCTGGTGGTCCTTAGAAGCTTTTGAAGCCATTTTGTCCTTCATCCTCTTTGCAATCCCAGGGAGATTTCCAAATGGATGCAGCTTGCTACTCACTAGCCATTGCCCCTGGGAGGCTCCACTGCCATCTCACCTACCATCCATTCTCCCACCAGGCAAGGACCTTTTATTTCAGCATCTTGGCTGAAAGCATTTTCATCCCGTAGGAATGATCTCAGGGGAGACACTCAGTTTATCCTGTTCTTTGACTGAAGCTGCCTCGGCCACCTAATCCGCCATCCACGCTGGGCTTTCTGTAATACGCTGGGTTTAAATAAATTATATTTTCAAAGGTTAAGACTGGATTTCAGCAGTCAACTCTCCTGCTGATGTCTCTCTTATTTTCTCAACCTAAGAAAAAGAGAGAGAGCTGGTAGGTTTATGAAGGAAAGAGATTGTTCCTGCAATCTCAGCTCTGTGAAGATGCTATTAATTCTTTTGCAAAATCTCAAATCCTTCCTTTTCCTTTGTGTTACTGCAATGGGACAGAGAGGACGCTTTCTGTCTGGTGCTTCTTGTTTGGAAAGTCCATGAGCATAGGCTGGATGTTGTGGGGTTGTCTCTTTGTCTGTAATGGATAAAAAAACAAAAGAAGATAGAAAATGGCTGGAGGAGGAGAAAGGTGAAAAGAGAGGAAGGGAAATAAGTGACTGTTTCTCCTGAGGTCTGCAATATCAAAGAGGTGACTGTTTGTTGCATTTGCATCCTATGTGGCTTGAAATATTTGTATTGTCTTGGGCGTGATGCTAAGTGGCAAAACAACAACAACAACAAAAAACAACAAAAAAACACAAAAACAAAACAAAAACCCTACACACAATAAAAAATAAAAAACAAACATTTCTGAAACATTCAGTTGTGTAGGAATACTATTATTTAAAAACTGCCAAAATATTTCCATAACAGCAACAGGGTATAGAAGAGCAGCCAGGGCCTCCTTGTTTCAGGCCTAGGGGGTAAAGGTGGCATGTCCCAGGGATTGCCAAAAACTTTCTTGGTAACTGTGGTAGGTGCCTGCACTGCTTGGCAGGATGTGCTTCCTTGGCAGGAGCATTCCCTCCCATATGTGTGCACGTCACTGGTACCTCCTGAGGATCCTCTGTCTTTGACATAATCTCTGAAGGAAGCAGGCGCTTGCCGTGTGCACTCAAAGGCCAGTGCCCCAGCACATCCGAGACTCCCCACCCTCCTCTCCTATATTCTATCTCACCCCGATTTCCTGCCATCTGTCTTTTCATGCAAAGAATGAATCTGAAAGAAGTAGGTTCAGGCCAAGTCTTGGAGGGCAACCAGAGTGAGCTGGGTTCTGCGGGTCCATGCTCCTCCAGCCCCACCCTTCTCTCCTTCAAGAATCCACCTCTCCAGGAATCATGGCTACCTTGCCCCATACCCCCAGCCGCAGTAGGGCTTGAGATGCCTTTTCTGTGCTTCCACAGCACCCAATGATTTTACCTGACTTTAAACTTAGTACAGTTCAGGAAACTCATCTATTTCTTCTTCTTCTTCTACATGAGACTGTAATCTCTTCAAGAATAACATGCTTACCTAGAACGGTGGCTGGTAAACAGCTGGTGATTGATAACAGCTTTTGAATTCATAAATGAATGGCATTCTAGTTGTTCACTTTAGAAGTAGGTAGACCTGATAAAAATGAGAAACATGATTGACAGCTGGGATTTTTACAATGTGTGTTACAAAGAGTCCATCTACTTTCCTATCTGGGCTCTAGTCCTTTATAGCAGACTGTGATATCCTTGGCGTGAATCACGTACCATGCATTCTAGTTCAGTCAGAGACTGGCCAATTAAGAGCCCTCAAGGAATATTAAATTCATGTTTACATTAAGAATATAACTATGTATGATAACAAGACTTAAACTAATTTACTTATTAAATGAAATAAATAACAACAAGTAGGAAAAAATAGAATGTAAAAAGATGATGGGGTCTTCTATGTACCAAAGAGGTATACTATTTCTATTCTTAGCTAGTCAATAATAGCTTTGCTTTAACCCTTTTTAGCTCAGCCCATTCTCAATTAGAATCCATTCCAGTCACAAATATGTCTTTATTAAAGTGTTACTCTCTAAAATATTGTGCTCAGTGTAGCATATTCTTAAAAAGCTTTGTAAGTGTGTACAACATTTCCTTCTTCTTTTTCCGGTTATTAGTATGCAGATAGCTCTTGGGAAGCCAACCCTTCCACCAGCCCTGCCCATGTGGGTTGGATGTACTGGGCACAAAGTTAGATCCAGAGATGGCCAGTGATCCAGGCCTAGCCAATGGAAGCAACAAGAAATAGGCAGGAGCCCAGATGTGTCCCATGAGACTGAACTCTGAGACTTATGTGGAACAGTTGGGAAGATTATGCATAGAGATCTCAAGATGGCTCCCCTCTCTTTTTGAGTCTCGTCTGATTTTGTTTTCCTTTGTTCTCTGTGGGGTGCTTTTTTGTAGTAACAAAACATGGAGTAACCTTGTTCACTAACCAACCCCTATTTCCTTGTCTCTAAGTACTTGACTCAGCAATTCAACTTTTTAAAGGGGTTGAAATTATTTAAAATTGCAGGCAACTTTAAAGTCAGCAAACCTATTTAGCCACACAATTTTAAAATAAGACTGAACAAACATTTTCACAGGAATTTCGATGCTGCAGGAGAAAGCTAGCATCCTTTTATCAGACACAATGTGTTTTGTTTTCAGTGGAGGCCATCTCCTCATCCTCAGGCCTCTCTATCTGGATTTATTTAAAATTCGAGACTGGGTTAGGTTTCTGTGCTGTTTCCTGCTATTAACCTTTGTCAACCTTGTTGCCTGCCTTAGGGGGAGGGCAAAGTCAAGTTCCAGAAGTAGTCTAGGTAAGTGTGATATTATAGACTCATCTTTCCTGAAGAATGATTTGAAGTCTCAGCCTTTGTGAGCTCCCAGTATGAAACAGAGAGGGAGAGACAGTCCCAGGGACAGAAAATGCAGCATCATTATGGTTCTTTGTCCCTTAGTAAAATGGTAAAATGTTGTCCCTTGGGTTAGCTGTGGGCCATTAGTGTGTGGGCAGGTGGGGTTGGGCGCTGGATCACTGGAGGGCTGGGACAGGACTGGGGAAGGATGGTGCAGCAGTGCTTCCTGCTCAGGTTATTAGGATCTTGTCAGTATCTCCATACCCCAGGGAGGAGATTGCCAATTGCTGCAGGGTCTGTTCATAGATATTTTCAGCTAATCTTGGACTTTCATTTGCCAGAAACACTGGAAGATTTGTCTTCACAGATGAGAAAAAATGAAAGGATTCCTTGCAGTAGGAAGACAAAACATAATTGCCACAGGCTATTTCTGGATCCGAGGACTATTTGGGGCTCTGCTGGCAGTCTCAGCATTCAAACTCAGCAAGATACCCTGTTGAGCCCAGGTGATGTGGCCCTGAGAGCTCCTCGATCCCCTAAAACAGCTCTCAGCCAAGCAGAATGGCAGCCGAAGATCGGGGTTTGCCTGATCTGCATCACATCATTATGGAAGTAAGAGCTATTCCGTTCATGATGGAAACTTCTTCCCTACCTTTGCCCAGGTGGCAATGACTCTCTGAAATGCTGCTCCCTAAATACCATCAGGACTTTCTTGTGCCTGACTGGGACCATGTAAGCAGCACTGCTTCCTCCAAGACACATGGCCCATTGTCTCCTATTTCTTTGTGATCATGAGAAGATAATGCAGAGAAATGCATTTCTATTGAAAGGCCATATTGTACTAATAAAGTTTCACCAGGCAAAGGCTTGGCCCGGCTTCTGGCATTTGCAGAGGATTTGAGGTTTAGTGGTAAAATGTTGTGTGAAGAAAAGAAAAGCAACTAAAAGAGCTTCATCTCTGAAAGACAGTGTGTTAAAAGGGTTCACTTGTCTTTTTGACAGTAGAAAAAAAAAATCAAACTTAACTTTTCATTCTCACTTCCATTTTCCTCCAAAAGTCAGCCAATAGGTGAGGTCTGCCAAAGCACAAAGTGCAATAGAAAGATCAGCTCTCATGGTCGGATGTGTTAGGGTCAAGCCCACTTCAGGATGACTGGCAGAATCATGGCATTCTGCTAGGTTTCCAGAAATCCTCCTGCTGGTCAGGGTTGCAGGGACCAGGGACCATTTCCACACCGTTAAACTACAAGTGTCTTTTCTCTACTCCCTCTGTCTTCAATGACTCCTGACCTCAGTTTCTCTTTATAGCATATCCATGTTTTGAAAATAACCTATTCAATTTTAGACCCTGTCATGAGCATCATGGAAACATTTTACTACTCAATCCTTCTGTTTTAGCGCAAGTAGTCCGTAAAATATGCTGTAAGTATTCTATTGCTTATTCCACTCTGGTTTTTTACTCTTGTTTTTTTTAAGAAATCATGTTTCATATTTTAAAAGATACAGAAGGGAATACAGTGGAATATCTGTGTCTTTCTTCCATGCCTATGCCCCAGCCAACCAGTTCCCCTCTCCCAAGATGATCAATGTCATTAGTTCTCAGTATCCTTCCAAAATCTTATATGCATATACAAGCCAATATTCTCTCTAGCACTCTGTCTGTCTCTTCCTCTTACATAAATGATAGCATACAATACACTCAGCGCTGCATCTTGCCCTTTTACCTACCAACATTTCTTGGAGATCATTCCATATCAGTATATAAAGGCTTCTTCACTCTATTTTACATATTCCTTTGATTGCTTCTGCATCCATTCCATTCTTCCATTTCTCTGAAATCTTCCTTTCAAGTTCTTACTTCAGTGCAACTTCTCTTAGGAAGCCATCCCTAGTCATTCCAACCTCCCAGTGATCCCTCCCAATGCTGAGCTGTAGACTGTTGTTTGTTTTCTGAACTACTCATTTCCTGTATTGCTAGCTGTCTTTAATGTTCTTGAGTTGTATCTTTCCATATAGACTGATGTCTTCAAGGACAGGGATCATGTCTTATCCTGCTTTGTAGCTCCTATCACACTACATCATCTAACAGAAGCCTTTTCCTTAATAGGGATGCAGTTAGTTTGTTGATTTGGTGGACAGCTCAGGGAACAAAATTTGCCAACTCTCTACCTTTTCAGAGAGTCTGTGTCAGGGACCAGCTTTGTTTGGATTGACCCTGAATGATCTCTCTAGCCACAAAAAGCCTTCTTAAGCATCTCTGGAAATGCAGACAAATGTGGCTTGTCCTGAGCAAGGCACAAAGGACAGCATTCCCATCCCTGTTTGCTTTCAATGGTTAGTTGCTCTTCTCACTTTTTCCTCCAAAAGTCAGCCAATAGTTGGGGTCTGCCAAAGCACAAGTGCAATAGAAAGATCAGCTCTTGTGGTCAGATATGTTAGGATCAAGCCCACTTCAGGATGACTGGCAGAATCACAGCATTCTGCTGGGTTTCCAGAAATCCTACCACTGGTCAGGGTGGCAGGGACCAGGGAAAGAAAGGACATCACACTTTGCCAGCTTTCTCACCTGCCCTCCTTCCTCGTGACATTTGCCAGATTGTTTGGGACCAGCTGTGTGAGTTGCATCTGTCACAGGGATGGGGGGGGCTGTGAGGCTTTTCCACCCTCTGGTTGGCTTCTCTCTGGGGACTTTCTCCACCATGAGATTGTCCCTAGATTAAGCAAATAATTTCAGATTAGTCTAATTAATTCTAATAGACTCATTAGTGCAGTCTTAGAGCTCATTCTCAAGAGAGTAATGGTCAAAAACTGTGAAGAGTGTTTTCTTTTGTGAGAAAATCATGTTGTTTTATTTCAAGTTGGGATTTCAAACTTGACTTCTGGGATTAAAAAAATAATAATCTCCAGTTTCGTGGAGTTCCATTAGCTTCAGTCCAGATCCATAGAGTCAACATCCCCTGATGATGGTTTCCCCTTGAAAATGGAGGTCTTTGCCATTGTTCTGGGAGTGCAGGGAAGGTAGAATAAATCAGGTCTCAACTTTAAGCGGCTTATTGCAGTGTAATTTGGGAAGACTAAATGTAAACAAATACAATGATGACTACTGTAAGGCAACGCTGTCTAAGTGTCAGAGACTGTAAGGATTTTGATTGTTTAGAGGTGGCAGAGATTATTGTGAACTTAGTTGGTTCCAGAAAAGTTTCAAATTTGAAAGACCTTTTAAGAATGAGCAGAATTTTATAAGAGACAAAGAAAGGTGAGAGGTATTTAAGGTACAGAAGAGAGCATGTGCCAGGTAGGATCTATAAAAACCTGGGGGTTTTTCATAAAATAGTCAGAGGAGCACTTGAGGAGAACTTCTGTGTTGGAGATGAGGGCATTGCAGGCTTAGAAAGCCAATTGGGTCAGACCGAGGAGTCTGAAGGTCAAGTTTAGAGATGAGGCTTCTTCCTGAAAGCAATGAGAACTCCTCAAGGCCTTGTTGTGAAGAGAAAACAATTGGAGCAATTGTTTAGGAAAAACAAACAGGTGATAACATATGGCATGAATTGAAGTGGGCTGAGGCTGGAGTAGGGTGAAACTGGAGCAAAAAGGAATGAGCTAAGAAGTTTTGCATGACAGCAACATGTCATCATGTGTGAACTTCACAGAATGCACTTATACACACCTAGGTGGTACAGCCTACTACACACCTCAGCTGTACGGTGGAGCCTACTGCTCCTAGGGTACACAGCTGCACAGCATGTCACTGTGCTGACACTGTAGGCAACTGGAACACAGTGCTAAGGATTTGTGTCTCCACACATAGAAAAGGTTCAGTTAAAAAATACCATATTATAATATTATGAGACCACTATCATATATGTGGTCCATCACTGGCCGAACTATCATTATGTGGAGCATAAATGTAGCTATTTCGTGTCATTTGTTAGAAAGGGGGTATAAAGATACAAGTATTTCTGAGAGAAGTAACACTTATCTAGTCATTCATACCTTAGAGTGAATGAGCAGATCTGATTCTCTATTAGGAGAGAATGTGCAGCCTAAGCCAACTCCAACTCCTCAGGGCAGGGTAGGCCCACCAGTCTCTGGGGCAGCAGCCACAGCCTTCAGTTCCCGGGTGACTATCCTACCATTTTTCCTGTGGGATGGTGCTTATACTTCACAATGAATATTCCTGATTATCAATAATTGTTGTTTTTTTCCATAATATTCTCTACCCTCACCTGCAGGGCAGAGCTGCTGAACATATTATACTGCTTACCTATCCTCTTCACCTCAACCCAAATGGAGAGGCTGTAGATGATTTCACAAGGTAGAGAAAGGGGCTGGGGGAGAAATGAACAGAGTGTTTGTGAAGTGAGCTCTTGAACGCTTGTCAAAAAGCCTTTTTGTCTCAGCGATCCCAAAGCAACCTATTATCTCTTGGGGCCAAGGTGCCCGCAAGGGCTCTCAGTCAAACACAATTTGTATTCTAATCCCATTTGCTTAGGACATTTTCCCCAGGGCTTCACTGTCACTTTTAAATCTGGTTCTGAGAGCTCATCAGAGTCAGTCATCTGGACCTGACACCCTTCCTGCAGCCAGTGCTACCCTTGGCTAAATCCTAGAGGACTTGGGAGGCTCTGCTTGTGCCTCCTGGCTGCCGCAGCAGTCACAGTCTCCCTGGGCCATTCCAGGAAGGTCTGAGTGTGTTGGGAACCAGAAAGAGTTGCTGTTATGACTTTGACAGTCTCACAGCATCTGTCTCTGCTGCCTGTCCCAGCATCCTTTCTTCACCTATAGGAAAAGAGCCACGTTTGAGCACCTGCCTTTGCAGGTAAGGGTCTGAGAGCCATTGGCAAGCACGGTGCTGTGCTTTGACCCTGCCATGGGACCCTGGAGAGGTGGCAGCAAGCATCCTGGAAACCGTGCCATTGCCGTCAATGCAAGGCAAGGAAAAACCCCTTAAATTCTGTCACTTGTTTTATAACTTCTACTTCATTTTAAACCACAACACTAAAATTTGCAGCCAGCCCTTATCACCTAAGGTGTCTTATTTTGAGAGCATTGCCAGGTACTAGGAGTCTTACATGATGTGTTGTTTGCCATCCCTACTGTAGAGGTGACAAAATTGCCAAGGTCCCAGAGGTAGTAAGTGGCCAAGGAGAAGACTCAAATCTCCTATTATACAAATGATCTATTGTGATATAAACAAAGCTGCCATTCTTTCCCCTCCACCACACTGCTTTCCAAGGTCCCAACAGCAGAATGAGTGTTGTCTTTTTTTCAATTTGGAGTGTGAGGGAATTCATTGAACAATTGGCCAAAGAAGTTGGGCACCCTGAATTGGTAGTGTCACAGAAGAAGGCTGGGGAGTCAGAGACTGTGGCTTATTCACCAGTTCTGCCATTCAGGACATATGGGACCAGGCTTATATCTCAGTTTGGTGAAATGAGAATGGTACCACTTGATGAGCCATCTGAAGCACCTGCCATGGAGTGAGGGAGGTACTCAATAATTCTTACTTCCCTCTCTGGTCATCCTTCTTTATTTTGGGGAGATTCTCTTCCAGTCTTTAAAAATATTATTAATACAGTGTTTGGGCCATTGTAGACATGCAATACCTAACTGCCAAAATGATAAATAACTATAAGTATACAAACACATGCAATTTATTTTCATTTGACTTGCTTGAGGACATTTTTGAGATTTTAGCGACATGTTCAGAGGACTGAGAATGCAGACAGAGGTGGGAAGTGATCTGTAAAACCAAGTAGGGACAGCTCTAAGGGTGCCTAGGAACCCCACGACAACTTCTGTCCATATAGAATCCTGTTGTATTTTGCACTTGAAAGAGAAGAGCAGGGATGAAAACTATCAGCTCTCTAAGGACAGAGGACTTCTGTGCGTTTTGCCCAGCATTGGGCCTGGCAGTGCGCTTGTAGGAAGCCACCATCTTAGCGGGGCACTGGGAATGCCCCTTGAATGTCCCCAGTGTTCTCAAACTTCATCAGGAGAGCAGTGGGTTAATTCACGGTTCACAGATGTTCAACTGCATAACAGATGCAAAAAGCAACAGCTTTCTTAAATGAACTTTTTTGGGGAAGAAAAAATAACAGTAGTTAACTTTTTTGGAACACCAAACTAAATATAAATATCTGTTTAAAAAAACAAAACAGAACTCTACCAGAGGATATGCCAGAAGTCTTTAAAGCAGTAGGTTTCCATTTTCTTCCATTGGCTACATGAGATGAGACATTCCTTTGGGAGCCTTGATACCGCCTGTCTTGTCTATTAGACATTAGCTAGGGACACTGCCTTCTTCTTTCTTCCTCTTCACTCCCACCTTCTTGTCACTCAAGTTACTAAATCCGAAGTATTAGTATATTATCATTGAAATTTATCTAAATTTACATTAATATGAAGAAATGTATTTTTTGTATATTCTCTAAACTGAGAAAAAAGATGTGGCTGGTATTTGACTACACAGGAGAGTTTAAAACTTTTTGGCTTGGTAGCGAATGTTCGCATAGTTTAATCCCAAATTGTCTTGTTGGGTTTATTTGCTACCCTTCTGTAGAATGGCCTTTTGCTTCAGCAAAACTGGTTTCCTGGCCTCCTGAACCTGTGCTTCCACTGGCCATCTCCTTAAGAATACTACCCATTTGCTAAGGTCACGGTTCCGGTTCTACTTCTTCCAGAAGAGATCACCATAACAACAATGAGTTTGCCTTCCTCCAATCCAAATCGCTTGTTCTCTGTACCCATTACTTAGCCACTGATCCAGAGTAATCTTTTGATTTTCATTTTGTTCTTGGATTATACTGTTAAGTGTTCAAGTGTTTGTCTTATCTTCTAGCAGACTTCTCTCTGGAAATCTTTGTCTCATGCTCCTTCCCAGCAGTGCACAAAACTTAAAATTTTCCACATCAAAAAGTGTACATTACGTACTTCTTGATCCTCTATAGAGGCGCCATTGTTGATAGGTGAAGAGGGAGGGGCGGGATTGCCATGTGGTTTCTCTGAGATGTAGTGATCCATAGAGCCAAATATGTAATGTTATGATTCAGACACTCCAAGTTTGAAGCCAAACCTGGTGATTTATTTCAACAGACATTTTATTTTGTAAGGCATTGTAGCTAAACAAATGCATAAAACATATTTTTAATCTTTAATCTTTAGAAACATTTATGCTTGAACTCAGGATATAGATGTATGCATTCATAACCAAAATGTAAGACAAAAAGTGACTATGACAATATGATAACTGCCATTTTTTGGCTACATATTTTGCATAGATTGCCTCCTTAGTCCTCCCAGTGTCCCTTTATGGTGGACGATCTGCATTTCATAGTTGAGGTAACTTTGAGAGGATACATTGTCTGCCCAAGTTCAGCTAACGAGTGGAGGAACTGGGAGTTGAGCTTCTGTCTGATTCCAGAGCCCAAATTTAACCACCAAATATACCCCTTCTTGGCTATTCCACCATGAAACCTATGATATTATAAAATATATGTGCTTATTGACTTAGGACAATGTGAACTCCACAAAGGCAGGAGGTGTATTGTCATAGCCCCAGATTCTAGCACAGTGCTTAGCACGCAGCTGATGCTCAGATACTCGGAAAGTTGGACAAATGAACTAAAACTCATCTACACACATAGTGATAGACAGAATAATGCCCATTCCACCACCCCAAAATGTCCTAATCCCTGGGACCTGTGAACTGTCTTACATGACAAAAGGAACATTGCTAATGTAAGTCAGTTAAAAATCTTGAGATAGGGAGATTACTCTAGATCGCTTGGGTATGCACAAGGTAAGGAGGAGGGTTATGGGGTCAGAGTCACCAGGAGGACCTGTGAACAGAAGCAGAGTTTGCAGTGATGTGAAGAAGGGGCCAGAGGTCTAAGAATGCAGGCAGTGTCTGGAAGTCAGAAGAGGCAAGAAAACAGATTCTTTCTTGAAGGCTTCAGAAGGAATTAAGTTCTGCTGACACTTTGATTGTAAACTCCTGTTCTCCTGAACCATAAAAGAAAACATCTGTCTTGTTTGAAACCACCAGGTTTGTGGGGATTGGCACAGCAACCACAGGTAATGAATAGATATACCATGCTCACTCTAGTGTCCCAGGCTTTACTGAGTCTAGCCCCTCACGCTCATGTCACTGTCAAACTGCAGCCACTGCTCAGAGCTGCGGTACCCGAGTCCAAGGGCCTTGAGATCAAGGCCTGCCTTACCCTCTACCTCATTTCCATCATTCAATCAAATGACAGGTCCTGAATATCTCTCAGACCCAGCAGCCTCCGCTCTTGTACAACCGTCTTAGGTTACGTCACTGTTACCTCTCACTTAGGTTTCTGAAAGCGTGCTAACAGATCTCCCCCTCCTCTGTGTTCCTGGTAACTTTTCTCTATTTGTGTCCACCTCAGCCACACAGCCCTCATCTCAGTTTCTCACACACCTCATGCTTACTCTTTCTTGCCCTGGGCCTTTCTTCTCACAGGATGCCACTCTGGATGTTAATACCTTGATGTATTCCTCCTCCATTTCCAAAGATTCTGATCCTTCCTCATACTTCAGGTTTCAGCTGAAGGGCAGCATTCCAGAAAGCCTTCCACATCCAATGAGGGTCTCCTGCCACATGGCCCCAGAGCACCCCACATTTCTCTTCTCAAACCCATCATATTTTCTTATAATTCACTATTTCTTGCCTATTTTTTCTTGTTTGACTGAAAGCTCTATTTTGCTTGCCATTGTATCCTAGGGACAAAAACATTGCCTGATGAGTAGCTGTGAAAAGAAAGAATGAATAAATGAATAAGCGAGTGGATGTGGACTGACTTGAAGACAATGATTACAAAATGGCAAGGGCTTTGGGTGGTTGCATTTGAATACTTTAAATGTTGGAGTTTTGCTTTATGAATAATAGAGAACATTTTCAGGTGTTAAAAAATGTGGAGGACATAATTAAGTTGATGACTGAGGAAAATGAAGTGACAGCTTGTGTGCAGGTGTGCAGGATGGATTGGAGTTGGAGTCCCTCTTAGAAGGTGATCTATATTCCCAACAGATAAATATGGAACTCTGCACCAAGATGTTGAAAGCATAAATGGGACCAGTGGATAGATAGGAGCTCTGGGAAAAAAAGAATTAATAGAACACAAAGATATGTTGAATGTGGAGATGCCAATGAAGATGTGGCCCGGGTCAATTGCCAACCATCACCCCGCTTTGTTGAAGATCTATTTCAATGTTTTGAGTCCTCTTGAATCTTTTCATGTAATTTGCATAATTTTAAGAGTCAGCATTGTATTTGATCATTTAATTTTTTAAAACTTTTTTTGGAGAACCAAGGTCTAAACTACTTCTTGGCCCAATTACTCCATCAGCTAAATTCGAAGTACCCAGTTGGGCGCATTCCAGGTGTCGGTATAGCTGAATTGAATGAAGATGTTTATTGAGAGAGCTAGAACGGCATAGACACGGTCTTCCCCTCGAGAGATAGCATCTATAAGGCTTTATTTTAAAATTTAGTTAATTAAAACATATTTTTATACTAATATTTGGTGTTGTGAGGTGGAGCTCTTACACTGTTGGTAAGACTATAAATAGGATATCCTTTCAGGAGGGCAGTGTGTATCAAAAGCCCTTAAAATAATGTTGTTATTGTCTTTTTAAAATAACCATTTTTAATTGTGGTAAAGTGTAAATAACAAAATTTACCATTGTAAGCATTTTCAAGTGTACACTTCAGTGGCATCAAGTACAAATCATGGTGCAACCATCACAATAATCCATCTCCAAAATTTTATTATCTTCCCAAACTGAAACTCTGTACCCATTAAACAGTCATTTCCCAATTCCCTCTCTGACCTTTCCCTGGTGACTATCATTCCACTTTTTACCTCTTCATTTATTTTCTTTCTTTTTTTTTTTTTTGTTTTTTTAACTGTATATTCAAAACTTAGGTTTTTTTGATTTTTTTTTTTTTTTGAGCCTGATGTCATGAACTCATACAGTGCTTGCCTTTTGTGGCTGGCTTATTTTACTTAGACAGTGCCTTAACGTTTTATCCAGGCTGTGGCTTGTGTCATAATTTTCTTCCTTTTTAAGGATGGACAACATCTCATTGTGTGTACATAGCACATTTTGTTTATCCACTTATTCATCAGTGGACACCTGAGTTGCTTCCACTTTTGGCTATTGTAATGAAGGCTATTATAAACATGGCCACATAAATATCTGTTCATTTTCTTGCTCTTAGTTCTTTCAGATATATACACAGAAGTGAAATTCCTGGACCACATGTCAATTTTATGCTTAATTTTTTGAGGAATCACCATAGTGTTTTCCACAGTGGATGCACCATTGTACATTTTTACCAGCAATGCTACGAGGATTTCAATTTTTCTACATTCTCCCCACCACTTGTTATTCTCTGATATTTTAATAATATCCATATTAAAGGGCATGAAGAGATATCCTATTGTGGTTTTGATTTGCATTTCTCCAATCGTTAGCATGTTGAGCATCTTTTCACATGCTTATTGCCATTTGTACATCTTTGGAAAAATATCTATTAAAGTCCTTTGCACATTTTTAAATTGGGTTTTTGGTTTTTATTGTAGAGATGTAGTAGTTCTTTCTATATGCTGAATATTATCCATTATCAGATATATAATATACAATTTAGTTTTTACTCCATAGGTTGCAGTTTCACTCTGATGATACTGGTCTTTGATGCATAAATGTTTTTAATTCTGATGAAGTCCAATTTATCTACTGTTTTTGTTGTCTGTGTTTTTGGTTTCATATCGAAAAAATTATTGCCAAATCCAATGTCATGAAAATTTGTCTTCATGTTTTCCTCTAAGATTTTTATAGTTTTAGCTTTTACACTTACGTCTTTGGTCCATACTGAGTTGATTACCTTTTAATAATTTACAATTTATTTTATTTTTTGCAGCCATTACTGAATCTGGGAGAGTTCATTTTTGTATATGGGCTAAATTAAGGGTTGAATTTCATATTTTGCATATGAATATCTAGTTTTCTCAAACTTTTTATTGAAAAGACTATATTTTCTTCATTAAATGGTCATGGCACTCTTGTTTAAAATTATTTGACAATATATTTTACAGTTTGTTTCTTGGCTCTTTGTTCTACTCTGTTGGTTTATACATCTGTCATTATGCCTATTCCACAGTTTAGGCTACCAAAGCTTTATAGTAAGTTTTGATATCAGGAAATGTGAGACCTACACCTTTGTTTTTCTTTATCATTATTATATTGACTATTGGGGTTTCTTGAGTTTTCATATGACTTTTAGAATAAATTTTTCGATTCTTACAAAAATATCACTGGGTTATGGTAGAGATTGTACTGAATCTTTAGACTGCTCTGGGTAGTGTTGACAACTTTAAAGCTTTCAATCCATGAACATGGGTTGTCTTTCCATTTATTTCTATTTTCTTAAAATTTTTCAGGAAGATTTTGTAGTTTTCACTGTATAAGTTTTTTGCTTCCTTGGTTTTACTAATTTTACTCTTGGTTTTACTGATTTTCTCCATTGTCTTTAATAGTTAAGTTTATTCTTAAGTATTTTATGTTTTTGATGCTATTGCAAGTGGAATTGTTCTTTAATTTCCTTTTTGAATTGTTCACTATTAGTATATAGAACAGCAACCACCAATTTTTGCATGTTGATTTTGTATGTTGCGACTTTGCTGAATTGATTTATTAATTCTAACAGTGTTTTGTGTGTGGGTGCATATGTGTGACATTTAGAGTTTTTTACATATAAGATGGTGTCATCGACAACCAAAGATAATTTTACTTCTTCCATTAGAATTTCCGTGACTTATTTCTTTTTCTTCTCTAATTGCTCTGGCTTGTACTTCTAGTACTATTTTGAACACAAGTGGTGAAAGTAGGAATCCTTGTCTTGTTACTGAGCCTAAAAAAAGAAGTTCAGTTTTTCACCATTATGTATAATTTTAGCTGTGGGTTTCTCATAGATGGCTCTTACTGAGTTAGATTTTTTTCTAGTTTGTTGAGTGTTTTCATCATGAAATAATGCTAAATTTTGTCAAATGCTTTTTCTGACTCAAATGAAATGATCATGTGTTTTTTTCCCTCCTTCATTCCATGAAGTGTGATTTATTAGATTGACTGACTTTCCTCTCAATGTATAAAACCACCTTTGCATTTAAGGAATAAATCTCATTTTGTCACAGTGTATAACCCTTTTAATATGCTGTTGAATCCTATTTGCTAGTATTTTCTAGAGAATTAGGAAGCATTCCTTCCTCTTCAATTTTTTGGAACGGTTTAAGGTGTTAATTCTTTAAGTGTTTGATGTAATTCACCAGTGAAAACATCTGTTCCTAGTTTTTTATTTGTCATGAGTTTTTTGATTACCAATTCAATCTCCTTATTAGTTATAGGTCTATTCAAATTTTTTATTTCTTCGTGATTCAGTCCTGGTAAGATGTGTGTTTCTAGGAATTTGTTCATTTCATTTGGTAATCCAATTTCTTAGTGTACAATTGTTTATAGTACTCCTTATAATCTTTTCTATTTCTGTCAAATTGACAATAATATTCCATGCTGATTTTTTTGTCTTCTTGCTCCTTTTTAGTCAACCTAGCTAAAAATTTGTCAATGTTGCTAATGTTTTTTAAAAACCAACTCTTTATTTTACTGATTTTCTCTATTGTCTTTTTAAAATTTTGTATTTGTCTTTAATCTTTATTAATTCCTTCCTTCTGCTAGTTTTGGACTTACTCTTTTTTCCTTAGTTTCCAAAAATATAAAGTTAGGCTATTGATTTGAGACCTTTTGTCTTAATAAATGTGAGCTTTTACAGCCATAAATTTTCCTCTTAGCTCTGCTTTTCCTACATCTCATAAGTTTTGGTATGACAGGTATGTCATGATTTATTTTTGTTTTTCTCAAGATATTTTATAATTTTCCTTGTGATTTCTTTTTTGGTTGTTTAAAGGTATGTTGATGAACTTCAATATATTTGTGTGTTTTCCAGTTTTCCTTCTGTTGTTAATTTCTCGTCATTCCATTGTGATAAGAACAGACAATTTGTATTATGTCAATTCTTTTACAATGTATTAAGACTTTTTCTGTTGCCTAATGCATGAGTTATCATGAAGAGTGCACCAAGTGCACTGGAGAAAATGTATATTCTGTTGTTGCTGGGTGAAGTGTTAAGTATATGTGTGTCAGGTCCAGTTGGTTATAATGTTGCTCAATTTCTCTGTATTCATATTTGATCTTCTGTCTGGTTGTTCTATCCATTACTGAAAGTGAAGTATTAAAGTTTCCTACTATTTTAGAGTTATCTATTTCTCCTTCCAATTCTTTCATGTTTACATCTTATAGTTGGGAGCTCTGATGTTTGATGCATATATGCTTATAGTTGTTGGCAAATTAACCCTTTTATTATTATATAATAATCATTCTTTGTCTCTTGTAACAGTTTTTGACTTAAAGATTACTTTGTCTAATATTAGTTGGCCGTTTTTGCTCTGGTCACTTTTGTTTTGGTTACTATTTGTATAGAATACCTTTTCCCATATTTTCACTTTCAACTTATAGATGATACTAAATCTAATGTGAGTCTTTTATATATAGGATATGCTTGGATTCTTTCTTTCAATCCAGTCTGTCAATCCATGTCTTTTGATTGGAGAGTTTAAGCCACTTACATAAAGTAACTACTAATAAGGACACTTTTTGACATTTTGTTGACATTGTTTTTTGCTGTATGTCTTAGAGCCTTTTGTGTCCCTCATTTTTTGCATGACTGTTTTCCATTTTGTTTACTTGATTTTTTATAGTAACATATTTTGAATTTCTTCTCATTTCCTTTTGTGTATATTCTATAAATATTTTCTTTGTGGTTACTATGGGGATTATATATAACATTCTAAAGTTATGACAATCTTTGTTAAATTGATGCCAATGTAACTTTAGTCACATACAAAAACTCTGCTTCTTTACAGCTCCTCCTCCCCAAACACTTTATGTTGCCAAGGTCACAAATTACATCTTTATACATTATGTTCCCATTAACATAGACTTATAATTCTTTTTGCTTTTGGCTTTTACCTAGTACATAACAATTAAAAGTGGAGTTACAGGCCAAAATTTCTGTTAATGTATTTATGTTTACTGGAGAACTTTATATATGTGTATATATACACACACACATATGTGTGTATATATGTGTGTATATAAATACACACACATGTGTATATATGTGTGTATATAAATACACACACATATGTGTGTATATGTGTGTATATAAATACACACACATATGTGTATATATACGTGTGTATATAAATACACACACATGTGTGTATATATGTGTATATATACACACACATGTGTATGTATGTGTATATATGCACACACATGTGTATGTATGTGTATATATGCATACACATATGTGTGTGTATGTGTATATATACACACACACATATGTGTATGTGTATATATACACACACATGTGTGTGTATGTGTATATATACACACACATGTGTGTGTATGTGTATATATACACACACATGTGTGTGTGTATGTGTATATACACACACATGTGTGTGTATGTGTATATACACACACATGTGTGTGTATGTGTATATACACACACGTGTGTGTATGTGTATATACACACACGTGTGTGTATGTGTATATACACACACGTGTGTATGTGTATATACACACACGTGTGTGTATGTGTATATACACACACGTGTGTGTATGTGTATATACACACACACGTGTGTGTATGTGTATATACACACACACGTGTGTATATGTATATATATATTTTTTCTCAAGATGGAGTCTTGCTCTGTTGCCCAGGCTGGAGTGCAATGGTACGATCTTGGCTCACTGCAACCTCTGCCTCCTGGGTTCAAGCGATTCTACTGCCTCAGCTTCCCAAGTAGCTCGGATTACAGGTGCGTGTCACCATGCCCAGCTAATTTTTTGTACTTTTAGTAGAGACAGGGTTTCACCATGTTGGCCAGGCTGGTCTCGAACTACTGATCTCATGACCCACCTGCCTAGGCCTCCCAAAGTGTTGGGATTACAGGCGTGAGCCACCAGACCTGGCTAAGAACTTTGTATTTTGACAGAGTTTTGAGTGTTGTTTCTTTCAACTTAAAGGATACTCGTTAGCATTTCTTCTGGAACAAGTCTATTGGTAATGAACTACGTCCACTCTTAGTTATCTGTGAATGTCATAATTTGTTTCCCATTTTTGAATAACAGTTTTGCTATGTAGAGAATTATAATACAGAGTGAGACCATATAAAATTATACATATATGAAATACAGCGTGAGACCATATATATATATGGTGTCTTAAAGCATATATATGCTTTAAGACAAATATAACATTAAAAAACATAAAAACATAAAAAAAAAAGAGGCCATAGATATATGGTCTCATTCTGTTGCCCATACTGGAATGCAGTGGCATGATGACTGCTCACTGCAGCCTTGACCTCCCAGGCTCAAGTGATCCTCCCTCCTCAGCCTCCCAAGTAGTTGGGACTACAGGCATGCACCACCATGCCCAGTTGATTTTTAAATTTTTTATTTTTTGCAGAGATGGAGTCTCACTGTGCTGCCCAGGCTAGTCTTGAACTCCTGGACTTATGTGATCTTCTGCCTTGGGCTCCCAAAGTGCTAGAATTACGGTGATAAGCCACTGTACCCAACCTAGATTCTTGACTGATGCTTTAAGAAAACGTTTAGCATCTTAAATATATCATCTAATTTTCTCTGGCCTGTAAGTTTTTTTGCTGAGAAATCCACTTATAGTCTGTCCTGGATCACTTGTACATGACACGTCACTTTCCTTTTGCTCTGTTCAAGATTCTCTTTGTCTGTGTCAACAGGTTGGTAACAATGTGTCTTGGGGTGGGTCTCTTTGGGTTGGTTAATCCTACTTAGACTTCTTGTATTTGTGTGTCCGTATTTATCTTCACATTTGTGAAGCTTTTGTCCATTATTTCTTCAAATGACCTCACTGCCCTTTTCTCTCTTTCCTCCTCCTGGGACTCTGATAGTACGTATTTTGTCCACTTGATGCAGCAAGAGTTAATTTTTTTAATAGTTTTTCCTTTTGCTCTTCAGAATTGATGATTTCAGATGACCTGTCTTGAAGTTCAGTGAATTGTTTTTTTTTTTTTTTTTTTTGTCTGATTGGGACAGCCACGCTACAGAATTTCTATTTGTTTCTTTTAAAGTATAATTTTTGTCTCTTTGTTGATATTATTATTTTGTTCATATATCTTTTTCTCGATTTCCTTTAGTTCTTTGTCCACATTTTCCTTTAGCTTTTTGAGCATATTTAAGACAATTGTTTAAGAAGTCTTTTCCTGGCCAGTCTGATACCTATTTTTCTTCAGGGATGATTTCTGGAAATTATTTTGTTCCTTTTATTGGGCCAGGAAATTATTTTGTTCCTTTTATTTTGCCATATTTTGCCTTTTTTTTTTTATGTCTTGTGATTGTTTATTGAAAATTGGGCATTGAAAACACATCAACCTTTCCAATCTTGGCAGGCTGACATGGAGGAGCTTCACTAATTAGGGGGCCTTTCAGCCTCGGGATCAGCCTGAAGTGAGGCTTAAGATATTCTGAGGTCTTTTAAAGGCATATTTCGTGGTTGGGCCTGTGTGAGATTTAAAAATAAAATCTTCCCTCTCCACAAAAATAGCTGCTTTAAAATGTCCTAATTTGCCAGAGAGTCTCTCCCCAGGTTCTCCTTGGCAAATTAGATGTTCTATCATATTTCTCTGTTAAAAATCATTTGCCCTCAAATGTCTATGGGTCTATAGTCCCCCTTAACATTTTACACACCACAGTACCTGCCACTGCCTTCCATGTTTTCCACCAGCCTGAGTTACAAACAATGTTTTCATTTTCTGTCTGAGCTCCAAGTCAGACAAGACAGCAAACCATCCTGTGGAAAGCCCACAGACAAGTTAGAACATTGCGAATATGTTGTGCTCTTCTCCTCCTAGCTCCAGGGAGGAAACTAGGAATTAGGACATTTTCTCCCAACTACACCACAGTGGAAGGGGTGAGGTGGGGTGAGTAAAAACACCACAAAATTTCCCACCGTTTGACTGTGGCTTTTTTTCAGTGGGAATTCACTTGGTGGCTGTAGATCTTTGACTAGTTTTCAGAGCTCATATAAAGTCATTTGAGTACATCTGCAGATATTTTATTTCATGTTTCAGTGGGGAAACAAGGGTGTAGACCTTCCTAGCCTGCCGCCTTGCTGACTTTACTGCTTTTCAGCACTTTTACATAGTACCTGGCAAAAGGAAGGCATTGACATTATGATGTTTTCTAATTATGTGCACATTCTCAACTTTTTCCTGAGGGTAATAAGAAGGACAAGCAGCACTGGGAACAAACTGGAGAATTGTTTTAAATGACTGCACAGAGAGGAGATGGGGTTTGTGACACCCCTTAAATTGCACTATGCACATGGCTACTTAAAATCTTTGGTAGGGTTTGATTTTTCTAACTGAGAACATTCATTAGATGCAAAAAGAACCCCCAAACTGCCTCTAGTATGTAACTCAGAAGTAGAATATGTGGGAATCATAAAATTAAAAATGGAGCTTATAAAAACTAAAAGGCTAGGTTTAAATAAAGAATAAAAGAATTAACACTAACTATTTTTGGTGTTTTCTGTTCTAAGAAGACTAATTGCATGTCCAGGGTAGTCTGGTAGCAATTTGAGACATGGTGTTTTAAGATCTGCATTGTTTTAAATCTATGAAAAATCAGTAGTTAACTTTCCTCAACTCTTTGTGGGAGAAGAGTGATTTTCGGATTGGTGAAGGATGCAAGACAATGAACTTGGAGCTTCGATTAATGAGCTTTGGGTTTAGGGTTGTGTAAGCTAAGCCATAGAAAAACATATTGTTAGTTAGTGGTACAAACTTCCAAAGGTGAAAATCAATAATCCAGACGGGAAAAAAAAGGTGAATCCCACATACTTGTTTTCCCTCTCTCTCTAAATAAGTGATGAGAAAAACTGGGGACTCTTAAAGGTCAGTCTTTCTTTTTATCCAACTCTGGACCACTCTGTTTCTTTTTTATAGTATCAAGAAAGGAAATGTTGATAAGTGATACATCCTTTCCATCATGATGCATTTTTCTCAGCCCAGTAAAGATAAATGAATATTTGACCTTATTCTTAAAGTCCTCCAAAGACATCGTGATATAGCTTCCCTCAAAAACTCTTTTATGATATTTATAGTCAGAATACTAATAATTTGCTTATTTCCCCTTTCTAGACTCTGTTTTTCTTTTATTCTATTCTCTGGAATTATTAATAATGGTTGATCAGCATCTTATTTAAGACAAATTGCATAGATTAGAAAATACTTGAATTCTATCCCAGTCTTCTATTCTTCCAGCTACATAGTTCCAAAACTCTTCACCCTTTTACAGCACAGAATCAATGCTCAATAAATATTGATCCTATTTTCCAATATTCTAAGCACTTCGGACGGGCGGAAAAACTATAGATCATGCCTGTGTTTATTTTGTTGCTAATCTATGGCTTTGAACCCCTTCAGGGCAGAAAGAAGTCTCACAAACAGCAGCAAAGAATAGTGACAGACTGGTCTTTAATATCCTCCTATTGCTGGACCTATCATCTGGTTAACACTACATTTTTAGTAATCCAGATCTGAGACATAGTATCAACCAATAGGTTTATATGAATTTTTAGAACTCAGATTTCAGAACTCTCAGACAATTCTGTTCAAAACAAAAATGAAACTTGATTTCCACAGAACTATCATGACCCTAGAAACAAATGAGACTTAATTTGGTCCTTCTGGTATGAATTCCTGCAATTCTAAGGAGAATCGCCGACTATCAGGATTCCTGTTTTGGGAATGCAGTTGGATCAGATGGCCTCTAACGTCCCTTCCAAACCCAAGATTAGGTTCTTCTGTGAAACTACAGCAGACAGAAATTCTATTTTTTCCACCAGATTTCTGTGGGGATGCATTTCCTTTTATCTACCTTCAAATATCTCATTAATATCATAACTTTAGACATCCATGTGTTTGAGTTCATATGTAGGCTCTGTCCGCAAACATTCATATTTATTTTGCTGTTCTTTCTTCTCCATCTGTAAGATACATCCCCATGTTATTTGTGGACATATAAGACCCTTATCTGTGGCAAAGCTTGTGCCATGTGAGGATAGAGTCATCAGAAAAACATTTTGAGGATTCAAGGTTGGTGAGTGGAACCCTGGAATAAAGTAAGAGGTTGTGGCTGAGCTGTGTTTAGGAAACTGGTGCACTGAGCACCAGCCCACAGATTTCCCAAGGGTAGCCAGGGCTGACAGCTCAGCACAGGGAAATTAAAAACAGTGAAATTTTAAAATACACATGAATTTTAATGCAATCTATATGTTTGGCTTGTCTTCATTTTTGGCATTTGTCAGAGGAGAAATAAGATATCCTTGTAGGAAAATTAAATAAATAAATTGTACCCTATGAAAAAGAAAAGCAAAGCAATAAATTACAAATGCTTTTATTTCTTCCGTCAGAGTTTAACATTCTAGCATCCAATCAAAAGTTTGAAAGTCCCTTTTCTATGATTATAGTACATTAGATAAATGGGTTTTTTAAATGCACATATTTATTTAGAACAGAACCTCATTCTGATTAAGTTTTCAATTCAGTTACCACCTACGTTATTTTTGATAGGCTTCATGGGAGAAGATTTATTTTATTTAATTTATTTTTGATGCTTCAAACATTGCTGAAATCTGGTGTAATATGAATTGTTTTGATTTCCAAATGCAATTCTGCTAAATCTAGACAGGGAGAAAGTGATATTTCTGTTTACTTTCAACTAGAGCATCCAGTTCAATGTGTCTCTAAGCCTTTGTATGTGGCACAATAAAAAGTTTTGGGTAAGTAAACAGGGATCTGGAGCTGAAACTATGTTTCATTAATCTGTAGACAAGTTGCTGAAGATAGTATACATTTGGTTAAGATTTCCTGGCTACTTTTGGTTGAGGTTGAGGTTTTGGTCATGAGTAGCAGACCTATATGTTAGTCTTAACTTTTATACAAACTAATTTTGGGATGCTGAGCAAATTTCACCTAGATTTTTAGCAAAAGCCTTGGAGCTGATTTAGATCCAGCCTCACATTTGACAGAAGAACACATCAAGGTCCACTGTGGTTAAATGTCTCACTCAATGTCATGTAGAGATGTTTGTAGTAGAATTGAGATTTGTCTTTGTCTTTTTAATTTACTTTTATTTAAATTAAATAAAATATGAGATAAGGGTCTCACTATGTTGCCCAGGCTGGTCTTGAACTCTTGGGCTCAAGCAATCCTCCTACTTCAGCCCCCGAAGTGCTGGAACTACAAGTGTGAGCCACTGCACCTGGCCTGTTTTTGTTTGTCTAAATGTGTAATACTCTCTCCACTTTACCAGACTATCTGCTATCATACTATATACACTAATTGAACTCCAAGATAATAGCACTGAAGTGACCAGTTTTACATGATATTTTTAATTAAGAAAAAAATAGTTCTTAAAAGAACTATTTTTAAAAGATATAAAATGAATTATTTTAAAAGACAAAATGAATTATTAAAATGCTACCACTGTTTGTGCATTTTAATAGATTTTAAAGTTTCTCTGTTGAGATTTTCTGGTTATTCATGTATTTCCCTTTCTATTCTTGAGCATAGTTATAATAACTACTATTAAAATACTTGTCTACTGATTCCATCATCTGAGGTGTCTTGGGGTTGGTCTTCATTGATTACCTTTTCTCTTTATTATGGGTCACATTTTCCTGTTTCTTGGTAGTCTAGTAATTTTGATTATATTCTGGACATTGGTACAAAACTTTGGATTCTGTTATGCTCTTCTGAATGTATTGATTTTTGTTCTTTGGTTTTAGCAGACAGTTAATGTGGCAATAATCAAAGTCCAACCTCTGTGTTCTCTGTGGTGGGCAGCAGTAGGAATCATTGTTGAGTCCTTTTGGCCTTAGCTGGTTTGTTTGTAGTCTTCCCTGCAGAGGAGGCATTCAGAGATCAGCCAGATATTTAAAACGATTTTTTTTTCCTAGTTGGAGTTTTGCTCTTGTTGCCCAGGCTGGGCTGCAATGGTGTGGTCTCAGCTCACTGCAACCTCCACCTCCCGGGTTCAAGCAATTCTCCTGCCTCAGCCTCCAAGTAGCTGAGATTACAGGCACCCGCCACCACACCCAGCGAATTTTTGTATTTTTAGTAGAGACAGGGTTTCACCACTTTGGCCAGGCTGGTGTCAAACTCCTGACTTCAGGTGATCTGCTCCCCTCGGCCTCCCAAAGCGCTGGATTACAGGCATGAGCCACCACGCTCAGCCTAAACCAATCTTTAAATACAGAATTTAGGGCTTTCCCTTTGTGTATATCTTTTTTCTGGCACCTCTTTCCTCATTTTATAGCTGCCGTGGTCACTTCAAACTCTGTCCTCTGTTTCCACAAGCCAGTGAGACTGCAGGATATCTACTGAGTTTTAGTAATTCCACTTCATGCTCATTGGGGCTGCCTTCAGGCAAAAGTCCGTGAAATATTGAAAACTTACCCGGCATCATCCCATTTCCTTCTTCTAAGTGTAAATTTTCCTCAGCATTTCCCTGCTTTTGTTTGTTTGCAGTACCTTCAGATAGTGGTTTTTCTCTCCT
Source organism: Pan troglodytes (assembly GCF_028858775.2). Lineage (NCBI taxonomy): Eukaryota > Metazoa > Chordata > Mammalia > Primates > Hominidae > Pan > Pan troglodytes. The sequence continues at coordinate 135,406,821 of NC_072407.2, read as the reverse complement.
TTAATTTTGTTGTGTGTATCCAGATTTTATAGTTATTATCTGTGCAAAGATTGATCCGTTAGAAGCTACTCCTTCATTGCCAAAATACAAAGCAGATTTTTAAACATGGATTTCTCTCAGGAGGAAATTTTTACAACTATTTTTGAGTTCTAGTCTCCCTTTTCCCCCGTTAGAGACATAAAATAAACACTCAATATAAAAACGGGAGAAAATGTTATATAACATATGTGTTGATTACATAGATTGCATATACATATATATGGTATGTTTAATGCATATACTTTATATATACATTAAGTATAGAGAACAACATATTGATATTACATGCTTTTCAGAATGTACACTGTCTATTCTATAATTCATTTTGTGATGAGTGCCGGCATACCAGACCTTTGATCTGAATGTTTTTTGCCACTGTCTGTGGAACCTCACAATATCACATTGAGCTATCCAGGACAATAACTGTCACTCCAATAGGGCCACCACCTCTTTTCTTTGCCTATACTGCCTTCACTTTTCCTTAACGTTGTGTTCTCTGTTTCCTTTTCCTTGTGGAAGTCACAGGGTACACAAGAATTGTGACCTACCCAGGCTAGTCTTCAGAGTTCGCAGAGCATCTCTTTCTCTCTCTCACTCGCTCGCTTGTTTTTTTTTAAATTCCATTTTGTTTTTCTATTTATTTTAGACAGTCCCATTTTTCTCAGAGATGTGTTGCTATTCTCACTGAGTATTCCAAGATTTTTCCTGCCCAGTCTCCATATTATATCCCAGAATTAAATTAGAAAGGTTGATTATAGCTTTTTTGCCCAGTGAGTCAATGTCAAAGTGAGAAATCTTTAAAAAAAAAAATGGATTTGTACCGATGTGTCATTGATTGCTGGCAGGAAGATCAACAAGCTTTTCAGTCACTCTAGCATCTGGTTGTAGTATTTGGAGAATACCTGAGAATAACTACTCTGAGAACAGTCAGGATGATTTTGACTATACCTAAAAGTAAACCTAAATTAAAGAACTTAATCAATAGATGTTTATTATCTCTTATCACTCTATGTCCGGAGTAAGGAAACGGCAAAGTTGGTTAATTGACTATCGCAGTGATGTGAAGACTTTGTATGAGCTTCTCAGCAATTCTTCTGGCTTTTGTTCTTATGGTCACAAGGTAACTGCATCAACTCTTAGCATAAGACAACGCCCAGAGGCAGGAAAGTGTAAGATATGTGCCTGTGCTTATTTTTCATCAAATAAGAAGACATTTTCCCCAGATTTCCCCATAAACAGCCTTTATAGCCTCACTGGCTAGAAGTGGGTCCCATGCTTTCTACAAAACAATTCATGACAAAGAAGAATGGGATTACCATGAGTAGCCTAAACCAGGTGTTGAATAGTGGTTGAGTTGTGGCCTCCCCACAAAATGCATGTTTACCTGGAGCCTCAGAATGTGAGACATTATTTAGAAATAGCGACTCTGCAGGTGTAATTAATTAAGGATCTTGATATAAAATCATCTAGGATTTACAGTGAACCCCATTTCCAATGACAAGTGTTCTCATAGGATGAGGGGAGGACACAGACAGGAAGCCATGTGAAGATGAAGATAGAGACTGGAGTGATGCCGCTACAAGCGAAGGAATGTCAGGAGCCACCAGAACCTGAGGGAGGCAAAGAACAATTCTCTGGAGCCTTCGGAACCTTGATTTCAGACTTCTGGAGACCAGAAATGTAAGGGAACAAATGTTTGTCCTATTAAGCCTCCTAATCTGTGGTGATTGGTCACAGCAACCCTAGGAAACTACACTATACCAGAGTTTGGCAAACTAAGGCCCACCAGTCAAAGCCTGCTGTTACCTCTTCATATAAATCCGGTTTTATTAAAACACAGTCACACCCATTCATTTACACATTGCCTTTAGCTGCTTTCCAAGACAATGGTAAAGCTGAGTAGTTGTTACAGAGACTTTATGTCCAGCAAAACTTAAAATATTTACTCTCTGTCCTTTTAAAGAAAAAAGCTTGTTGATCTTTGGTCCAGAGTAATAGTGGTTCAGCTCCTAGTGCTACAGAGAGGTACATCTTCTATGATCATGTCATTTCTCAACACCTGAACAAAGGGAAGTTCTCTTAGCAAAGAGGACAGGGATATTTTTTACAGATAGGAAACCAAAATAATCATGAACATGTGAAGACTAAACATGGATTGTGCATAATAATAAACTAATACTTGTTAATTATCCACACTTGTAGTTTTAATTTAGAAAATTCATCATATTTATAGGCTCCCAGGTGGCTTTTGTTATTACGTGTTATTATTTGTCTCTATGTGTTAATAGATTACAAATTTGGCAGTAGAGATAAACCACAATATTCATTGTGATCATGTTGATCTTGTGAATTGTGTATACAAAATATATGTTACAAACTTTCCTTTCTGTATTCCTGGATCTCTAGATGATGATATCCAAGACTTGGGTTTAAAAATGCTAGACATTTCTGGACCGGGTGAGGTGGCTCATGCCTGTAATCCCAGCACTTTGGGACGCTGAGGCGGGCGATCACCTGAGGTCTGGAGTTCAAGACCAGCCTGGCCAACATGGTGAAACCCCATCTCTACTAAAAATATAATAATTAGCTGGGCATGGTGGCGGGCACCTGTAATCCCAGCTACTCAGGAGACTGAGGCAGGAGTATCGCCTGACCCCGGGAGGTGGAGGTTGCAGTGAGTCAAGATCGTGCCTTTGCACTCCAGCCTGGGTGACAGAGTGAGACTCCATCTGAAAAACAAAAAAAAAAACAAAAAACACTAGACATTTCTACAGGAATAAATAAAGGGTGGTACCGGGACAAGGTTAGACATGTAGCTCATGGAATAGAATTGAATGTTCAGGGAAAAAATGCACAACATGTTATTTATGGTCAACTGAGTTTTGACAAAGGTACCAAGGCAATTTAATGGGTAAAGGATAATCTTTTCAACAATTGATAATGGGACAACTGAATATCCACATGCAAAATGATTAATTTTGACCACTGTCTTATATCATACATAAAAAACAATTAGAAATAGATTTTAGATTTAAATGCAAGTTAAAACTATAAAACTTCTAGAATACAACATAAAAGAAAATCTTTGTGATCTTGGGTTATGCAAAGAGTTCTTAGAAATGATACCAAAAGCATGATTCACAAAGGAAAAAATAATACATTGGACTTTTTCAAAATTTAGAACTTTCAGGCTTCTAAAGACACCATTAAGAAAATGAAAAGATAGCCACAGGCTGAAAGCCAACATTTAAAACTTACATAGCTAATAAAACACTTATACATAGAATATATAAAAATACTTATAACTCAACAATAAGACAAAGAACTCAACTTAAAAATAAGCAAAGAATTTCCATTCTACCAAAAAATACTTGCATTGTATGTTCATCACCATACTGTTCACAATAGCAAAGACATGAAGTCAACCTAAGAGTCCCTCAGTGGTGGACTGGATAAATAAAATGTGGTATATATACTCCATGGAATACAATGCAGCTATGAAAAAGAATGAAATAATGTTCTTTGCAGCAACATGGACACAGCTGGAGGCCATTAACCTAGGTGAATCAGTGCAGGAACAGAAAGTTAAATACTGCATGTTCTCACTTATAAGTAGGAGCTAAATATTAGGTACTCATGGACATAAAAATGGCAACAATAGACAATGGGAAGTCATTGGGGGAGAAGGGAGAGAAGGAGGCCAGGGCTGAAAATGAACTATTGGGCACTGTGATCAGTACCTGGGTGATGGATCATTCATACCTCAAACCTCAGCATCACACAATATACCAGGCAACAAGCCTGTGCATGTACTGCTTGAATCTAAAATAAAAGTTAAATTTATTAAAAACAGAAGACCAAGGGATTTAAATAGGTATCTCTTCAAAGAACATATTTGAATGGCTAAGAAGCACATGTAAAGATGCTTAACATTATTATTTATTAGGGAAATGCAGATTAAAACCACATTGAGATGCCTTTTCAATTGAAAAAAAAAGACAGACAATAACAAGAGCTGACAAGGATATGGGGAGCCTGGAACTCTCATACGTTGCTAGTGAGAATGCAAAATGGTATGGATACTTTAAAAATGAGTTTGGCAGTTTAATAAATACTTTAATGAAAACATAAACTTAATATATGGCACAGAAATTCTACTCCTACGTATCTATCTAAGAGAAATGAAAAGATATGTCTGCAAAGAGACTTGTATGCAAAAGTTCATAGCAAAATTACTCATACAAAATAATTGGGAACAGTGCAAATGTTCATCATCTGGTGAATGAATAAAGAAAATGTAATCTACGCAATGTACTATTCAACAATAGAAAGAAACTACTGAAACATGCTTCAGCATGAATGAATCTTGAAAAACTTATGCTGTATAAAAAAGCCAGACACAAATGACAAAATGTTGTGTGATTCTATTTTTATGAAATGTCCAGAAAAGGCAAATCTATAGAGAAAAAGTGGCTTATGGTTGCCTGGGACTGCAGGATGAAAATGGAGAGTAACAACAAATAAGAATGAGGAATCATTTTTAGATGTTGGAAAGGCTTCTAAAACTGGATTGTGGTGATAGTTGCACAACTCTATAAATTTACTAAAGATCATTAGCAGCTGGGCATGGTGGTGCACGCCTATAGTCCCAGCAACTCGGGAGGCCAAGGTGGGAGGATCCCTTGAGCCCAGGAGTTGGAAATTGCAATGAGCTATGACTACATCACCACACTACAGCCCAGGCAGCAGAGCAAGACCCTGACTCTAAAAAGAATAAAATAAAATAAACTAGTTATATTATAGTGGGTGGGTTTATGGTATGTAAGTTATACCTCAACATGATTATTCAAAAATATATAGTAAGGGAATTTTTTAAAACTCTGCAAATATCTAACTTTTGTCCAACAGAAAACATGGATGCAAACTACAAAGGATATCACCTGTATCCATTGCTATTTCAACTAAAAAACTGATTACAAAAAGGCTAAAGGGAGATAGGGAGTTCTGTTCTTGTCAGAGAGATGCTTAAATCTCCTAACCACTGTGTAGTTCAGAGTGACATTGTCTGAGCTTCCTGGCCTCCTACAGACCCAGTAAGCAGAATAAAAAGATGAGAATCTTATTAGCAGAATGAGCAGAACATACTTTTAAAGTTTTGCTCTATTTCTTTAATCTTTATCCTATCCCAGGGAGGTAGGCGGAACAGATATTTTTGACCCCCTTTTAGATCATAAAAATCACAGACACATTGCTAAGAGACAGTCACATCTGACTTTTGAAACAGTCTTGGCAGCCCCCCCTTCCTTCTCAGCCCCATCTTCTCATCCTCCCAATCAACTTTATATCTTCCACCAACATTGCATTTAAATCCCTGCTTGTTTCTCACTTTTCCTTTTCTCCTCAGAGGAATAGTAAGGCTATAATCCTTGAGCCAATCTTTGCTTAAAATCTACTCTGGAGTGCATAGAAAGCCAGTTCAAGGACAACTTTCTTAGCCAAGGGGGAAATTACATTTTCTGCAATTTATTTTATTATTTTGTGAGTTTCTCTCCTTTTCCTAAGCTGGATCCAACCGAAGTTAAATTTTACCACATTCTCCAGATGAAAAGTGATGATAGAACTTAGTCGCAAGGTGTAGAAACAGCAACAACAGCAGCAGCATTTGCTAACTGTTGGGTAAATGCTAGACAGTCCAGGAAACACGTTGCCTGGGTGATCTCCTTTACTCCCCACTCCAGTTGATGAGGCAGGTGCCATTATTACTTCTACTCACAGATGAGAAAATTGGTCTGGGATTATGTTTAGCCAAAAAGTGGCAGAGAGCAGGCCTGCCTGAGTTTAAGCTTATGGCATGGAATAAGCTCATGTCAACAGCCCCTTTACACAAAATTGGCTACTTGTCATTTAACCCAAACCCACGTGGAGAGAGGAAATTGGTCTGTGGTCTCTTGGTGACCTTTCATACCTGAAATTGTGTAGATGGGGTATGGTGGTCTCCATCCACCATCCAGGATCACCATGGACACAGCTGCATGCAAAAAAAAAAAAAAAAAACAAAAAAAAACTCAAAGTTAGGAAAAAGAAAAAGGAAAATGACATGATTTTTCAATGTCATGATGAAATGTTATTAGGCAATTTGAAGTTAATCTATTTCTCTAGGGATGCAATTGTTTGACTTAGTATTTATTATTGATTAGGATATTTTGTTACCCTGTAAGTATAAATATCAACTTTTATATGACTAATATCAACATAAATTTTTCTTGTCCAAAGCAAGAAAAGATAACCCTAGAAATAAATTTTTTGTTCTGTGGGACATTAACCAGTTTTATATTTGATTTAGCAAACTTCTTCTAACATTTTTTCAGACCTATATATATAACTAACTCGGTCTCTCAAATCATCTTTGAACTAGCTTTACTCTTCTTTTGGTTCTTTCATTAAAAAGTTAAATATATCTTTGAAATGTGCTCACTTAATATTTGTATAAGAGACATGTTTAACATTTTGAAAATTATACTCTGATAGCTTTAAGCTTGTTGAGAGTAAGAAACTAACTCTTTTTTTCTGTGTCACCAAATGACTACTACCTTGTTTCTCTCTCTAAGGCCATTAAGCACCTCATTCTCTACGTCCTCCTCTGCTTAAACATGTTTAGAGCTAGCAGGAAGAAGGCTGCAGCCTGCTTTTCCGCTCCTCGCTGCTGCTTCTACTTGAGACATGGAGAAGCATTTAGAAAAGGCCGTGTCTCCCCTGTTCTCAGAGGTTTCCAGTGCAAATAGAGGGGAAAGCCAGTATCTCCGTGCTGTAATCCTTCTGATCTTCCGAGTCTCAGGCATGTTGCTCAATAACAGCATATTAATAAGACACCCAAGGCTCCCTTTCTATTTAGTTTTTTTGTGTGTTTGGAGACAGAGAGTCTATGTTGCCCAGACTGGTCTTGAACTCCTGGCCTCAAGTGACTCTCCCACCTTTGCCTCCCAATGTTCTGGGATTACAGGTGTGAGCCAAAGTATCCAGTCCCTAAAGCGCTGTTTCTAAACACAGGGTGTGTGCTGTGGATGTCAACACTGACTTTTTTACAGGTAGCTCAATAGCTAGGACGGAGGCTCAGCCACCTTGAATTCTTCCTTCTGACAAAAGAAGTGCTGCACACACAACGCTTAGCATACTTCAGAGCTAAATGATCCCGTTTCAAAATATTGGTGCCTGGAGGAAATAATAGATGTTAACTGCAGCAATGAAGGGGTGAAGTAACCTGGTTACTAATGTACAATGGGGCCTATTATTTCCAGCCAGGATGAAGTGTTGTGAGTCTGATTAACTGTAATGAGCAATGCTGCGCATGTTTCAACAAGGAAGAGAGAATAGGAGCCTACAGTTATTTCTGCCAAAGCCGTCTCTGCATCTGTTGGTGGAATCACTTCAGGATCAGCCTTGTGTTAAGGATGCAGCTTGATGTTGGTAAAATGAGAAGGAATCTGAAAGCTCCAGGCTGAATCGCCAGCAGATCTCAGTGAAATGACTTGGCATGACACATAAAAACACCCAGTGTGGAACCTAGCACTTTCCTAAAACAGAAAGGTGCTGTGAAGCTTTCCTAGAAAAGATTGGTTGGGACTCTTTTAAGCACCCTGAATCTTTAGAGTGGCTGATCACGTTTATTTCCCAGATGGGTATCCCTGCCATGACCCTGAATTGCTGTGATGGTATGCAACTATTGCAATAATGTGCTGTCTAATGTTCTTGTTTAAATTGTCTGCGTTTTCTGTGGGTTCAGTTTTTCATTTCATCACTTTTATTTTGTATCTTTCTTTTATTATTATTGTTTTCATTTCACAAATATTACATGAATATCTTCTTGAAAAAGATTCAAAGAATAGCTATTGCTATTAAATATCATGTTTCAGTCCATATTTTCCCATTCTCTGCTTTCCAACCAAACGCACTTCTATTCCTCTGTCAAGCAAGACTCATCGGTAATAGTGAAAACAGCTTGCTGTGTGTCTTCCTAGTCTCTTCTAAATGATTACACATAAACTCATAAGCTTTTTTCTTCTTTCTTCTTACCTTCTTCCCTCAAAAAAGACACACACACACACACACACACACACACACACACACACACGTTTAAATATGTTTGCTTTTGCAATCGTTTTTCAGGGAACAGTAGGTCACTATGTTTTGCAACTGTTCCATATCAGTTCATATTAGTTTAGTAAGAATGGACCTACTTCCTTTTTATTAAAGATTGAATGCTGTTTTATTGCATGGATTTTCCCCAAATTGTTTCACTGGAAGCCTATTTACTGACATGTATGTTGATTCTGAGATTCCACTCTTGCAAATAATGGTGCCATAAGCATTCTTTTGTAAATGTCTTTGCATATGTTAACTATTTCTTAATGGTTATTTTCCTGGAAGTGGAATTCTTGGGTCAAGTAGTATGCTTTAAACTGTTTTTAAAGAGGCCACCATATTGCACTAAAAAGACTATCAATTTATAATGCCACCAAGAATATTTGAGAATAAAAAGTTTGTCTCACCCTTACTAACACTGAATATTATTGACTTTTTAAAAAGATTTGTGCCAATTTGATGACTGAAAAAACAAAAACAATAAAAGCATGGCAGGGTAGTGAACTGGTTTAGGACCTAGTCAAATTCAGTTTAAACCCAAGCTCCACTGCAACTAGCTGAGTATCTGTGGGCAAGTTATTTTGGTTCTCTAGGCAACCTCTCCTTTCTTTGCAGTAGGAAAACTACTCACTATAAGGCTTGGTTGTCAGGCTTCAAAATTAGCACAAGTGAACCCTAAAACAGTGGCTGGCCAGTAGCAAGCACTCAATAAACATTAGGTATTATTATTATTAGCATTTTATTAATTTTAGTAGAGCTACATACATTTTTATGTATTTATTGACAACCTGAAATTTGTATTTGAATTACCTTTTAACATAATTTCTGTTCTGTTGAGTTCTTTAACAATTAAAAAAATAATCTGGAAGTTCTTTATACACATATATATGATATAGAACTTTTGTCTTATTTGTATGTTGAAAATATCTTTCAAAGATACTTGTGTGTTTTTTAATGTTGCATATACATTTTTATTTTTAAGTTAAGGAAGTTTAAAATTCTTCTTTCATAAAATCTGTCCACTTTCTCCACTATGACTTATTCTTTCAAAGTCTACTTAGGAAACTTCCCCAAACAAGACTTTTAAAACAAACAAACAAAAACACAACAATAATCATAAAGGGTTGTTTATTTATTATTAAATATTTAGCTCTCTAATCCTTTTGAAATTATAAAATGTATGGTTTGCATGCAGTGTGAGAAAGAAGATCTATGTAGTTTAGTTTTCAATGAAACAGTCATATAAATACTATATCCTGTCTATATTTACTTGAAATTATATCCTATACCTTAACAAAAATAAATGCCCATGAATTCATGGATCTGTTTCTTAATTCTCAAATTCTGTTCCATGTATTTCCTTTTTGTGTCAATAGTCCAATTGTTTTTATTACAATAGGCTTTTTTTTTCATGTGATAGTAAAATGATAGAGAAATTACCTACCATTTTTTTCTTTTTCAAAATTTTCATGTCATTCTTGGGCTTTTTTCCCTTCTCCAAATGCACTTTACTGTCTGTGTGTAACAGAAAGAGAGGCACAGACCTGGATTTATTTTTAATTACAAATTCTAGTTTATAATTTGTGCTAACATATAAGATAATAATTGATTTTTATACATGAGGATGTGTCTGTCACCTTACAGAGCTTTCTTATTTTAATAGTGTCTTATTCTAATAATTTATCTGTAAAACCCTCAAATTATTTTAGATGTAGGCAATCATACTGCAGAAAATTATGACAATTTCATGTTTCTTTGTGATGTTTATGTTATTTATATATTTACTTTGACATTTTTATTGGCTAAGCCTGTAGTGTAATACGGAAAGTGGTCTTTTGTTTTTTCTTGCTCCAAGCTCTAATAGAAATCATATATATATGATTTATATATATATATACACACACATACACACTCTCACACACACACGCACACACAGATATATATGTATATATATGTGTGTATATATGTGTGTGTGTGTGTGTGTGTGTGTGTGTGTATATATATATAATTGCTGTAGGTTTCTGTTTTTTTGTTTTTTTTTCTTTTTTTCCTGAGAGGGAGTTTCGTTCTTGTTGCCAGGCTGGAGTGCAATGGTGAGGTCTTGGCTCATTGCAACCTCTGCCTCCTGGGTTCAAGAGATTCTCCTGCCTCAGCTTCCCAGTTAGCTGGGATTACAGGCACCTGCCACCATGCCCAGCTAATTTTTGCATTTTTAGTAGAGACGGGGTTTCACCATGTTGGTCAGGCTGGTCTTGAACTCCTGACCTCAGTTGATCCACCCACCTCGGCCTCCCAAAGTGCTGGGATTACAGGTGTGAGCCACCACACCCAGCCAAACGTTGATAATAATCATTTCTTTCTTTCTTTTTTTTTTTTTTTTTTTGAGATGGAGTTTTGCTCTTGTTGCCCAGGCTGGAGTGCAATGGCGTGATCTTGGCTCACCGCAACCTATGCCTCCTGGGTTCAAGCAATTCTCCTGCCTCAGCCTCCCAAGTAGCTGGGATTACAGGCATGCACCACCATGCCTGGTTAATTTTTGTATTTTTAAAGTAGAGATGGGGTTTCGCCATTAGTTAGTTAGGCTGGTATCAAACTCCTGACCTCAGGTAATCCACCTGCCTTGGCCTCCCAAAGTGCTGAGATTACAGGTGTGAGCCACCATGCCCGGCCTGGTTTCTGCTTAAAGCTTTTATAAAATTAAAGACTTTCCATCTGTTTCTAGCTGGCTAAAAAGTTTGTTGGTTTACTCAGGAATAGTCATTAAATTTTACCAAATGCTTTTCAACTTTTATTAAGATTATTATATTGGATTTCTCTTTTAATCTATTATCATATCTAGTTACATTAATGGCATTCTGGATATTCAGCCATTTTGGTATTCCTGAATTAAATGTGCTTGTCATGATATAATATTCTTTTAATTCGTAGCTGGATTGGACTTGCTCATATTTTATTTAGGAATCTTAGAGAAAGAAAAGTACTCCTTTACTTTGGTTTTATTATAAGACTTAGGTTGGGCCGGGCTCGGTGGCTCACACCTGCAATCCCAGCACTTTGGGAGGCCAAGGTGGGTGGATCACGAAATCAGGAGATCGAGACCATCCTGGCTAAAACGGTGAAACCCCGTCTCTACTAAAAATACAAAAAATTAGCCGGGCATGGTGGCGGGTGCCTGTAGTCCCAGCCACTCGGGAGGCTGAGGCAGGAGAATGACGTGAACCTGGGAGGCAGAGCTTGCAGTGAGCAGAGATGGAGCCACTGCACTCCAGCCTGGGCGACAGAGCGAGACTCCATCTCAAAAAAGAAAAAAACAAAAACAAAGAAAAACAAAAAAACAAAAAAGAGTTAGGTTGGCCTCATAAGCATTTCCTATTCCCTGAAACAGACGGAATTTTTCCTATAAACTCATCTAGGTGTGGCATGGTGGAGTTTGGTTTGTTTGTTTTTATTTTTCTTTGCTTGAGGTTGGCTTAAAAAAAAAAAAAATCTTTTACTCTCTGGACACCAACAGGGAGTCCAGTGCTTCAACTCAATTGTGACACTGCCTGGGGCTTGCATAGGACCTGCAGGTTAAGGGCTCAGTCCCACAAGACTGCCCCACTTCAGGTGCCAATCACAAGTCCCAGGTTTCCACCATACTTCTGACCAACCTGCCACAAATCAGGGTTCCTGCGACTCTTTTCTCAGGTTCCATAATTTGTTAGAAAGGCCCACAGACCTCAGGAAATTTCTTTACTTCTTATTATCAGCTGATTATACAGAATAGAACTCAGGAACAAGTAAATGGAAGGGATTCGTAGGGCAAGGCATGGGGTGTGGTGTGTGGGGGCATGGAGCCTCCATGCCCTCTCCGCGTGCACCCCTCCCAGCCCCTTGATGTGTTCACCAACCTGGGAGCACTCTGAACCTATTAATACTTAGGGGCTTTCATGAAGGTTTCATTACATAGGCCTGATGTATTAAATCGTTGACCGTTGGGGATCAACTTCATCTCCAGCTCTTTTCCCCTCCCCAGAGGTCAGGGATGGGGCTTAAAGTTGCAACCGGCTAATTATGCTTTGGTCTTCCTGGCAAGCAGCCCCCCTCCTGAAGTGACCTAGGACCCTCAAAGAGTCACCTCACTAAAACCAAAGACATACTCATCACTCCTATCAGAAATTACGGGGAATAAGGTGCAAAGATCAAATATCTATTTCTTATTGTGTCATACCTAGCATTCATTTTTCCATCCTTTGTTATTCCCTCTGTTTCTTTTAATTTCAGGAGCCCTCTTGTACTCCACATGTAACTGCATTTTATTTTTCAGAGTTTAAAATGAACTTTTTTCTGTGATTGCTGATATACTTTAATTTTACTGGTTTTGTTTGCTTGTTTGTTTGTTTTTCCATTATTTGTTTGGATCTTGCCTGTGGCTGAATTGATTTTATATTTTGTTCCATTATATTCCCTCCCTTGTGATTTGAAATTTATATGTCTATTTATATTCTTCTAGTGGTTACACTTATATTTTTAACAATTTTAACAATTCTGTCGACAGCTATAACATCTATATCCTCCTCTTACATAAGAATAAAAAATTTAGTATTCTTACACGTCTCACCGCTCTCTCTGGCAGACTCCATGGTTGAGAACATCTGGGATTTTAGTTCCAGATGGTTATTTTATACATTTTTAAAACATCAAGCATCAACAGTTATTTAAACTTGACTATAACTTTTAGTGTTTTATTTGATTACTACCCTTTCTTGTATCTTTTTACTTGGTTTTGTTTTTTATTTTATGGGATTTTCCTTATATATATTTTTTTCCCTGAAGTATTTATGGATGGCAAAATTTCCAAGTCTTTGCAGGTTCAAAACTCTTCATTTTGTCCTCATACTTGAATGCAAGTTTGCCAGGGTGTGGAGTATGGGTTTAAAATAACAATCTCGGATCATTTTCTGGTAGCATTCAGTTTTGCTGTTAAAAAATAAGATGTAAATTTAATCTCTGTATTATTGTAAGTAATCTGTTATTTTCTCTTTGGAAATTTTTAAAATGTTTCTTTATGTATGGTGTTCTGACATTTTACCATAATGCTGAAAGTTGTGAACCTTTTAAAACTCATTTTGGCATGAGGTAGATCCTTTCAATCTGAAGATCCATGTATTTATTCAGCTCTAAGTAAATTTCTTCAAATATTTTTTATCTTTTTTTCTGCTCATTTTTCTTTTTCAGACCCCCTCTGTATCTCTTAATTTTCTGTTCATATTTTGTATTTCTTTCTTTCTTATTTATGATTTTTATAGGAGAAACCCTTAGTTTGATCTTCTAGCTGTTACTCTTCATCTATACCCATCATGATGTTGTTTTAGTATTTAGAACATTACTACTTATTATTTTACTTTGAAGATCATTCTTAATTTCAAGATATGGTTGTTTCTGTTTAAAGATTGAGCATTTTTCTAGAATAACTCTAAGGACATTAATGTAGTTTAAGGTCTTCATCTTTTCTTTGCTCTATTGAATGCTGCTTTTTTAAAAAGTGTGTTTTCCTTCAAATGGAGAATAAGATTTGATTTTGTGTGTTTCCCTTTGTTTTTTTGCCAAACTTCCCTCTCCTCTTGGGCTGGGGCTGTTGACCTGCCTGTATTCTGCTTCATGTGGCAGTGGAAGGAGGCTCATATTGTGTTGCTGGGTCTATCTCCCACCATGGAGGGACCGACCCATGGTCACCACTTGTGGTGCCTCTTTGGGCCCGTGCCCACAGAAACTGCTTTTCAGTGCTACAAATTCCACATGCTTGACTTGGTCAAGTGAAGGAGCCGGGCAGTGGTGGATGGGCTATGTATGAGGGTTCTCCAGAGGGACAGAATGAATAGGATACATGCATACATGAAAGGGAGTTTATTAGGGAAAATTGGCTCACATGATTTTACACAAGGAAGTCCCACCAAGATAGGCCATCTGCAAGCTGGGGATAGAGAGAAGCTGGTAGTGGCTCAGTCCAAATCCAAAAGCCTCAAAACCAGGGAAGCCGACAGTACAGCCCTCTGACTGGGGCCTAAGGCCTGAGAGCCTCGGGGAGGACACTGGTGCAAGTTACAGAGTCCAAAGGCTGAAGAGCCTGGAGTCCGATGTCCAAAGGCAGGAGGCGAGGAAGCAAGAGTCCCCCACCTGGGAAGAGAGCCAGCCAGAAGACGTGGCAAGCTTCTCCTCCCGCTTCTTCCTCCCGCCTTGCTCCAGCGGCGCTGGCAGCTGACTAGATAGTGCCCACCCACATTGAGGGGGATCTTTCTGTTCCAGTCCACTGACCCAAATGTCAATCTCCTTGGTCAACACCCTCACAGACAGACCCAGAAACAATGCTTCACCAGCCATCTAGGCATTCTCCATCCAGTCAAGCTGACACCAAACATCAACCATCACAGACTAGCAGCCTTAGAGACGCCAGCATCTATCCCAGACTGCCCGCTGTATTCCCTATTCACCCGTGCTCACACTCCTTGGCTTTCTCATCCCACAAGCCCTCTCTTGCATGCATTTTGGACTCTTGTTTTATCTGTTGTCCCTTTTTGTCCCCACAACTTTGATACTATTTGCTTTCTATTGTTTAGACAATCATCAAAATTTTTCATCCATTGGCACAGCTCTTACTTCTTTGTCAGTGCTCTTATGAGCTGTCCCTCACCCCCAACGTGGCTTTCTTATCACGTCACGGAGTTTGAGATAGGCTAAAGGTAAACCCATGTGGCTCAGGCTTACTTTCTTAGTCAAGCCTTAGCTTCATCTGTTTAAGATAGTTTTCATCTAAGGAACAGGGGCTTCGATTTTCTAACTCTTTGTGGGTAGAGGGTCTTTCATGTATCTCTCATTGACATTCACTGACTGACGCTGTCCTGGCTGGGTAGCAGTAAGGGATATGAGACTGCATGCAATCTAGATCCTTCTCCTATGCAAGCAGGCCCAGTTGGTGTGCACTTTGAAAAACGCCTCATAATGTAAAAAGAGCCATGGGTAAAAGGTGATATAAGGACTAAATTTTCCATTAGGCAAGGTGTGGGGAACTATTTCATAGATAAGGTGACTGTTGAATGGTTTAATCAAGGATGACTCAAAGTTTGCAGTCAGAGAGTTTGGGTGGATATCAGGAGTAAGAAGGCATTGCAGAGATGGCAGGCAAGAGGGGAGTGGTGAGTGGGGTTGAGAGGGGAGAGGTGAGCGGGGTTGACAGGGGAGAGGTGAGCGGGGTTGACAGGGGAGAGGTGAGCGGGGTTGACAGGGGAGAGGTGAGCGGGGTTGCAGAGGTTTTGAAGTGCATGGCGTGCTTAGCAAATATTAAGTGATCCATTCTGGTTATCCTGCATTCAAAGTGGAAGGGAAGAGTCATTTGGCTGAGGTGTGAGAGGTCCCTGAAGGAAATGTGTACCAGACCCTAATTGTCTTCTGTGGGATTTCTCCATGAAAGGACCTGCAATTTCCCAAGTGCACATGACGCTGAAGCGTTTACACTGTGGACTGCAGCACATCTTGACTCCACAGGAAGAGCCAAAAAGGTGATGCCCAGAGAGAAAGTGGAGGAAATAGCTTCTGCCCGCCATCTCATCTTAGCCCCTATTGACATTATTAGGTTATTGATAATGGCTTCCGTCTGTGGCAGGCAGAACAAGCTCCACCCTTCTGTGTGTCTATCTAATGACAGCATTCGGCTTGCCTGATACATAACACACTACAATCTGGGTCCTGATCATTAGGCAACATCATCAGTTAACAACAAATAAATGTTGGTTTATTGTCAGAGAAATAAGATGTCGGATAAATTAGATAGATGTGCTAAAAGCTTAAACAATCATTAGGCTTAGATGAAAAGAAACGAAGCAGGTGCTTCTGTGGTTCATAAGGGTGATGGCTGGGCTCATGCGCATGTGTGAGATGTGCCACCCTTGAAACTGGTTATGACGTCGGCACATTACCCATCTGACATAAAACAACAATAAGAATGAAGCCATGAGTGTGTATAAATGAATCAAAATAGCAAAGCATTCCATCATACCCCTGAGTCCTAAGGACCGAAAGGTTTAGAGCTTTGCAGTTACGCAGGGGTTTTCACATAAAGTATTACCCTTGCTCCTCAGAAGAACCATGTGAGTTCGGTTCTATTATTATCCTCACTTTACAGCTTGAAGAAACTGACAATTTTAGTAACTATTCAAGGTCACACAGCTAGTAAGCAGTGGAACTGGGCCCTAAACCCGTATTTCCCTAATTGTACGCTCTTTCATTTTTGCAGTTAGTCCTTGATACAGGACATAGTACGTCCTGGCACTCACAAATGTGAATATGGAAACTTGAATGTGGGATGCTGGACTCTGAGATCACATTTGTGAGCTTAACAGCCCAGAACCTCCAGATCCTGAGAAAATTTTAAGTGAAAGATGAGCGGAGTGAAACTGTTAACTCATGCAATATGTGGATTTTGACTAAAGTCAAAATAGGGGAATTCTATCAATATAAAAGCCTTGGGATGAGGGGACCGATCACAAAAGATGGCCACCCGGTTCCTTACCCGTTGCCTCACTATATTCCATCTTTCATTTTGCCAAGTCAAAAATACACCAAATGGAGGAACCAAAACTTAACAGTCTTTTTGCATTCATTTATGTAACAATCAGTTCCTAGGTTTTTGTTATTATTTTTCTTCTTTTTTTGAAAGTGACAATATAAGCAAAATAGTATTTTGTTGTTGTTCTCGTTGCAGTAGGTATGTTAGCATTTTTTTTTAAATTTGAGAATGAACAATTTATTGCTAGTTTTAAAACTCATCTACTACGCAATCCTCAATTGGGTATTTTGTGACTACATTTTGTGTATATGTTTGTTTGTGGTTGCACGTGGTGTGTGTTTGAGAATGCACATGTATATTTTGGAAATCATTATTTATAGCTCTTAATTAAAAATTTTTAAAGGAACTATATAGGCTCAGTTCTTTGTTTTCAAATGTGAGCAGCTGAAATTAGATCCCTCTTACACCTTTGCCAGAGCAAAACTGTGCAGTATGCGTAATGTGCTCTTGTCCCTTCTAGAGAGGTGGGGCTAGAGTGGAAATGGCTAATCCTCTTCACGGGGCATGAATTGGAAATTGAGTTTTGCAAACGAAGTCAGAGATAATTTCCCATCTTCGTTATTTATGGAAATCAGTTACTGTATTTTAATTATCCACTGCTTGTATCGTCCACATAAAATGCCTTTCCTTTTATTTAAACTGCAAATAATTGCCAGTAGAATTATTCATTGGAAATTGGAATCCACTTTTTTGATCTCTAGAAAGCCTATTAATAATGAATGAGGATGTTATTTATTTGTTAGGATTGCACAAATGGAAACTGAAGAAAGACTCTATATTCCTCCCTTATCTCCTCTGACAATACCTGAGTAAACTCACCCCAGGAGAAATGCCAAAATGTGGAAAAGCAACATAAAGATGAGAACAGCTTTCTTTTTTTTCTTCTTTCAACAAATGAAATGCCTACTGATTTCAACAAATGTGGGCCTACTATGGGAAAAGCACTCTTAGGTGAAGTCAGGGAGAAAGTTAAGCTAGACGTGAATTTTATCTTTCAGGACATAATAAACATTCATAAAATCCTTGACATTTGCAAGCGATATACCCTGAGACCTTCATCAATCCCCATATTCATGAATCTTACTATAGCATATAATTTGCTACATAAAATGCAATAAAATATAACTGAAAAATATAAGTGACCCCTTTGGACCCTTAATGATTCTATAAATACAGAACTCAAGTAATTTATAAAGCTATTAAAATAAATCTGGCCATTAACATAAACTCTATGCTAGGCTATCTCTCACTTGAACAATTTTTGCACTATCCAGAGAACTTGCTAAAATAGCTTCATAAATTGCTTTTTCCAGTTTCCGTACAGAATGTGTGGTGGACCTTTCATGTCTGCACTACTGCAGAATCTGAATCTTTGCTTTTAAATGTTATTTTAAAAAGTATGTATTATATGAAATAATATATATTATATTGAATATATATTAAATATATATGTGTGTGTGTGTGTATATATATATATATATATAAATTTTTTTTTTCTGGCCAAAGCCATCACTTGATTGGATCTACTTATTTTTCTCTTCATTTATATTACCAACAGTAGAAGCCAATTTTCTTGCTAGGAACTTTTTCCCCCTCCCATTGGAAGAACCAAAGTTTGACCACCTTTTTAGCCTGTGTGTGGAGCTAAGCAGATAAACTTGGTAATGGGTGCCATGGGCCTTCCCAGCTGCTCTCACAAGCTATAGAAGTCACTTCTGAACTTCAGCCATGGAGTATTGAATTCAAATTTGGGCCTCACAAAAATTAAAATATAATATCCATGATGAAATTTGAAGCCTTTGTAAATAGTCGAAGCGCTAACTTCTATAACCACAAATGAGCGAGGTCTGATATGCTTATATATTCAATATGAGGGAGAAAGTGACAAATACTCAAAGGAAAGATACAGGTAAACTTAACTTCAGAAGCTGCAGGGGAGTTTGAGGAAGACTACAGGGAGGAGGCAGCACTTTTCCGGACTTTGAGGATAGGTAAGACTTAGAAATGTGCCACAGACATAGACATCATAGACATTTTGAGTAGAGGAAACAGAATAAGCGAAGACGTGAGTGAGGAGGCAGGGAGCTTTCATGAGGAAAGTGAATAGTGTAATCCCACCTAACTATAAAGGTAATTTCTCCTCAATGTAAAAATACAAAAAAATGCTTTCCTTTTTTTGGAAATATGGTAAGATGAGGCGTACACAGAAATAATCCCAGTGTATTTAGAAATACTATGAAAAATATATTTAAAGTATTTTTAAATGCGTAGTGATCTGGCAAGAAAGCAAGGGAAAGTTCAAGAAGCACAAAGCAACGAAACAATATTACTTCAGAAAGATAAGCTATGGTGAAGCCAGTTCTGCCCTAGGATGGCTTCTGATGCCTCATTCCCTAGAGTGCAAGTTTGAGGGATTCTGTGTGGACATGAGCTAAAGCCTGGGACCTGGTAAAATGGCCGGGAAGATTACAGAGTTTATCCTGGAGCCACAGACCCTAAAGGCAAAACCCTGAAGTGGGTTAAGGGGGAAGATGTGCCTTGCAGAAGGAGAGAGTGGGACTACTTGGCTGGGTTGAAGATGTCTCTGGAGTGAGGGGCAAGAGAGGCTTCTTGGAATCCTTAACTGGAAGACTGCTCTCCCATGAGTGTTAATTCACAACTCCTGTGTGGCTCCCATGTCGTAAGCTTGGACATAGGTTGGTAAGACTTCAAATCCTTGGTAAAAACAAGGCAAATCCTCACTGAAGGAATGCACTTTAATCGCAGGCACCGCTAACATCTCCACAAGTTTGTAAAACATGTAGCTCATCACGTACATGAGGAAACAGACCACCATGAAGAAAAGTCAGTGCTCATAGTATAGTGTAGAAAAGGAACTTCGAAAACTACAACTGGGGCAATTTTTCAAAAGCAGAATATAAAATATATATGTATAATTATGCGCAAAGAAATAAAAATGGCTGTCAGAATATAATTTAGGATTAAGAGAACATTAAAATCCATCAGTAATATTTTTAAGTAACCAAATAAAACTTCGTAGAAATATGAAACGTAATAATTGACAGTAAAATTTCAATAGATGGATACAAAACAGATTAGTTTCAGCTGTGGAAAGAATTCATGACTGGAAGATAATCTTGAGAAAATAAATACCAAAAGTCTAGAATAGAGATTCATAAACTTCCTTGGTTCATGGCACCATTCATGGGTTAGTGCCTAAATGATTTTTTTATAGTATCCCCAGAGCAAAAGAAATTCCAACATTTCTTTTATTAAGTAGTTAGGCTCAAACAACTTAATTTTAGTATTTTGCATGGTATATAACGATCAGCTGTGTCTCTCTCAAAAATGCAACATTCCCACAGTGTTCCTGTGAATTCACTCTGGTTTCCCAGTATGCCTTCACCTGTACTTTGAGAACCATGGATGTAAAATAAAGAAACAAAAAATGGAAAATGTCAAAGACAACTGAAAGAGTCTCCCATGTAGGTCTAACATATGCCTAATTGAAGTTCCAGAAGAAGAAAGGGAAAAGATATGGCAAGACAATTTTCCAGATTTAACAGAAAATTCATAGATTCAGAAAGAACAACAAATTCCAAGCAGAATAAATACAAAAAACTGGGCATGGTGGCTCGTGCCTATAATCCCAGCTACTTGGGAGGCTAAGGCAGGAGGATCACTTGAGCCCAGAAGTTTGAGGCCACAGTGAGCTTTGATCACACTACTGCACTCCAGCCTGGAGTAAGACCCTATTAACACAGTAAGTCCCCATTTCTAAAAAAATGTGTTTTTTTAAAAAAAAATAGATACAGTAAAATACATATCTAGACATATTTTACCAAAACTCTAGAACAGCAAAAATAGAATGACCTTAAGAGTAAAGACAGACCAAGAACTGATTTCTCTTTTTTTCCTTTCCAACTTTTATTTTAGGTTCAGAGTACATGTGCAGGTTTGTTACGTGGGTAAATTGCGTGTTGCGGTGGTTTGGTGTTTACATTATTTTACATTCAGGTAATGAGCATAGTACCTTACAGGTGGTTTTTCAATCCTCACCCTCCTCTCACAAAGCACATTCAAGTAGGCCCTGGTGTCTACTGTCCCCTTCTTTATGTCCATATGTACTCAATATTTAGCTCCTGCTTAGAAGTGAGAACATGCAGTATTTGGTTCTCTGAGAACTGATTTCTTAGTAGTAATAACGATTCCTCTTATCCAGAGAGAACCGTACATATTTTGATATATTTTCTTCCATTTTTTTACCTGTATATGTCAAATGAAATATATACTTTTGAAAAAAGTAAGATGCAAAACCATATATACTGTATGACTCTCAATTAAATATATATGTATATTTATTATATATATTTTATATATATATAAAATAAATTGAGATTCGGCGGGGCGCAGTGGTTCACACCTGTAACCCCAGCACTTTAGGAGGCTGAGGCTGGCGGATCACCTGAGGTGGAGAGTTCCAGACCAGCCTGACCAACATGGAGAAACCCCGTCTCTACTAAAAATACAAAATTAGCTGGGCATGGTGGCACATGCCTGTAATCCCAGCTACTCAGGAGGCTGATGGAGGAGAATCTCTTGAACCCAGGAGGCGGAGGTTGCGGTGAGCTGAGATCGCGCTATTGCACTCCAGCCTGGGCAACAAGAGCAAAACTCCGCGTCGAAAACAAACAAACAAACAAAAAACGTTGAGATTCATACAATACATATGGTATTTATTGTAGTAAGTAGTTAGGCTCAAATGACTTAATAGTAATATTTTGTATAAAACAAATAGCTGTGTCTCTCTCAAAAGACATATAATTATATATATAAATTGAGATTCATACAATACATATAGTTTTGTATCTTTTCTCAATTGACACAATGTGACTATTTTATTTACCTACTCAACAAATGATTGTCGAATGACGTTTAACTAGGATTTAGCGAATGATTTTAAATAAATAACATTTAATTATATGTCAAGGTACTATACTAAATACTTTATAAATATTTATTTAATGTTAAGAACTGCATGAGATAGTTATTATTCTTATTTTGCAATGAAGATACTTAGTTTTTGTTAATTTTAAGCATCAGATGTGGTACTTGATAAATGCTTTTTTGCCTCTGTGTTTATATCATATTCTTAATGAAAATTTTTAGAAGTGAAACTAACGTTCGAAACCCATGAACTTCTAAAGTTACTAATAAAGCCAATCTGCTTTCTGGTAAGATTTTACCTAATTAACACTGTGATCACACACTCAACCAAACTGCCAATATTGAGTATAAGAACTAATTTTAGAGGTTGACAACTTCTGATAATATTTTAAGAAGGTTAAAAAATTTACCTCATTTTATTGTGATTGTATTGTGATTGTAACTTCTACATTTACAAATGTGTTTGAATGTTTCTCACATTAGGCAGTGGCATTGCTTCTTGTCTGTGATATTTGCTGAACTTTCCCTTGGTGTTTCAGCATTTTTCTCTAAATGCATTGGACGGTAGTATCGTATAATATACTTGTGTCATGTATTCTTCAAATACGTATGACTTTTATTTTATGGTTTCCTGGCATTTTTTCAATCCAATGAATTGTACGTGTACATTTTTTTCTTTTCTGTTGTGCTTAGATTATCCATCCCCATCCCAAGGTTAGATAGTTATTCACCTATATTGTCTGTAAGTGTTTTAATATTTTATTATTTTACATTTAACTCTTTAGGCCATCTGGAATATTCTTTGCCATATGTACTAATGTGAAGATTTATTTTAATTTTGTTTTCCAAATGTTGAACCTTGCCTGTAGTGCCAACTTCTTCCCTATTTCTTTGTTTCTCTTTAAAGCAATGCTCTTAGTAGTCTTAGCTGGCAGACTTCAATTTCTTTCCTCTTTTTTTAAAACCCATTGTAGTTTTTAGATCTCACCTCTCCACCAAAACACCTCTTATCAAGTCACCAATGCCTTCCCCATTATTATCTCCATTGGCCAGTTTTCATTCTTGATGTGATTTGATCTGTCAGCGGTATTTGCACAGCTTAACCGTCTCTTGCAGCAACAGTTTCATCACCACAACCTCCTACCTCACTGGCAATTCTCTCCTCTCCTCTGCATAATCCTGCCTCTAGTGCTGACAGGACCTAGGCCTCTGCCCATGGACTTTTCTCTCTATGCTCACTTCTACCCCGCTTCCATCCAGACTCACTGCTCCTGATAAAATCTGTATATTATGACTTCAGGGTTTATGATCGTAGTCTGTGTCTCTCCCCTGAACTCTAGAGTATATATTAATACAACAACCTTCTCAACATTTCCACCTAGATGTCTAAATGAGCATGCTAGATGTGTCATAGCCCAAATTAAATTCCTGATCTTTCCAAGGCCGCTTTTTGTGAGGTCATCTCAACTCAGCTAATGGAAACTTACATCCTTCAGGTGCTCAGAGCAAACATTTAGGAGTCACTCTTGACCCTTCTCTTTTTCTCATACCTCACTTTCACGCCTTCAGTAAATCCTGTTGACTCTACCTTCTGCAAAATCTTCCATACCATCTGCACTGCTACTTTGTGCAGTGCACATTGGCTGGATTTTCGCAATAGCCTTCCACTGGTCTTCCCAATTTTAGTCTTGTTTCTTTACAGCCTATTTTTAACAAAGAAACTGGAGTGATCATTTAAAAATGGAAATCAGATCCTGCCATGCCTCTGTCCCGTGCCTTCCAATGGCTTACCATCTCACTTGGAGTAAAAAGTGAAATCTGGATAATGGTGTAAAAAACTATATGATCCAATCCCCAGCTCACCCCAGTCTGTCTCTGGTCCCATTTCCTACTATTTCCCTGCCTCAGTTACTAGAGCAAGAGGAAGATTTTGTCTCCTTCATCTCTCTTGAACACGTCAGACTGGTTCCCACCTCAGTGGCTTTGCTGTTGCTGTTCTTTCCTGGAAGGCTCTGTCCCAAGATATATGGGTGGGTAACTCCTTCATCTTTTTAAAATCTTTGCTCAAAATTACCTTCCTGGAGAGGGCTTCCTTATTATACTATTTGAAATTGTATTCTTCCCCCACTCCTTCCATTCCCTTTCCATACCCACTATGTTACTCTTATCATTGTTGTATATATCAGAGTCTAATTCTACTCACATTTCATCTCTTTGCACTGATCCTTCTGTCAATTATTGAACTCGTATGATCTGATTGAATCACTAAGATTTTGTTAAACATATTTCATGTCTGGTGTAGAAGGCCTTTCTTATTATTCTTCCTTAATAAAATTCCCTTAGTTATTCTTGGCTTTTTATGCCAGCTTAACTTTAAAAGTACTTCATCATGTTTCCAAAGAAGAAAAATTAAGCTGATTTTTTTATTGGAATTTCATAATACAGGGACATTCATGTGCAAAGAATTAATATCTTTATATCATTCACTCTTCCTTTCCCAGAATGTGGTATGCCTCTTCATTTATTGAAGCTCATTTTCTTTTTGACATCGGTTTTGTAATTGTATATTTTCTATAGTTCTTACATGTGTCTTGTTTAAGTTAATCCTACATGTTGTAGTCTATGCTTTTTTTCCTGCTTTGTTCTATTGTTGCTATTTTATTCCATTATGTATTTTTAAAAGATTATTTTCAAATAGTTATTTTTTCAAATTTCTATCTATCAGCAACATTGTTCAATAATCTTATTACTGGCAGTAGATTTTCAGTTTATTCCTTGGGTTTTTGAAGGAGACATAATGATAATTCTATCCCCTTTTCATCATGCTACAATGCCTTGCCTAAAACTTCTGCAGAGTATTGAATGGTAGTAGTGGTCACTAGCCTGTTGGCCTTCCTCTCCTTGTTCACGCTGCTGGTTTAAAGTGGGTGTCTTTGTCACATTAAGAAAGTATCCTTACATTCCTGATTTACAACGCACTTTTTTGAAAAAATAAGAAAAAGTCGAGAAGTTTGTCTTGTGCTTTTTGTTTCCATCAGTTGAGCTAATATTACCTATTAATTTGATGAATAGATTTTCCAATATTAAACTGAATAAACGGTTGCAGTGGGTGTTTTTTAAAGACCTACTATTGAATTTACTTTATTAATGTTTAAATGAGGATTTTGCATCTATGTTCGTAACTGTGTCTCTTCCATAGTTTTCATCTTGGTGTTATCTTTTATCCAGTGTTAGAATGGGAACTTTTATGAAATACAGTAGGAAGCAATTTGTCTTGTTCCAGGATAGAAGGCAGGATGTGAGTATAATCGTGTGTGTAGAGGTGTGGGCTTACATATATATGCACATAGATATTTTCATGGAGAGTATACGCTCCTAAGAAATTTGACAGAATTTATTGCTAAAAACTACCTGGTTCCAAAGCCCCAAAACTTTTTTGATAATTTATTGTCTTTCTCATGATTATTGGTGTATTTCGGTGTTCTACCACTTTAAAAAAAACTTGATAGTTTTTTTTTTCCTATAAATTCCCTATTTCTATTTAATTTTCAAATTATAACTGGAATTGTATGTAGCATTTTCTTACGATTTAAAGAATATTTTCTAAATCTGTTGTGGCTTCATTATCATTCTAGTTCTGCTCATTTTTATTTTTTCTATTTATCTTGTTAGTTTTCAGGAAACTTGCTTAATTGATATTAAATTTTTCTTTCTAATAGTAAAGCATTTAAGATTTGTTTACTACTATTTTGGTAACTTTTGCCTTCAGTTTTTTTTTTTGACCCCCCAGCCCCGCAAAGTGGCTTCTATTTCAGTTTGCCTTTGATCCCATATTAATTTAGGAAGGTGATTTTTAATTTCCTGCTTATTAAGTTTTTGTTCTTGTGTTTAAATTACTGTTCTTATTTTTCTATTCTTATTGTAATGTGGTCAAAAAATGTGATCAGTGTAATTTCTGCTACTAAGAATTTATTGATGCCTTTTTTGTGATATGGTAGATTAGGTTTTATAAGGTCCCTGGTCACTTGAAAATAAGGTACTTCTCTAATTGTAGTGAAGGCAAGTTTTTAAATTTAGCCTGTTAATTACATTATCAAGTTATCTATATCCTTATATTCATTGGAGGTCTATCTTATATTTGAGGATGTTAAAGTCTCCCGTAATAGTGCTTCTGCTAGTTTTGCCTCATACTGCCAACAGTTTGTTTGCTTTACTTTCTACACTGATTTTTATATTTTTTGCATAAATGTTCTTGAAAATTACCTATTCATTAACAGATATACCTATTTTCACTGTAATATTTGGCATCTATAAAGTTCCCTCACACTTTGAATTCCCTTTGACTCATACTACTATTTCTAATCTTGCTTTCTGTTATGTTTCTGGGGAATGTGAAAATGGCGGCCTCCAGTGTTTACTGATTCTGAGGCTCTTCCTCTTTCTACCACGTGTGAAGGGAGAGACCAGGGAGCATCTAAAAGAGAATCACCATTGGCGTCTGCTCTCTCACTGTGTTTCTTTCCTGATGACAGCCTTTGCTAAGCACATTTGTGGCAGGAGGACTTTGGCCTCCTTGCATGGTTTTCAGGTTGGTGTAGGCGTCGGGGGCCTGGAGCAGAGGAGGAGAGAGGGTGCAGCTTTCTCTTTTCTTCTGAGCCCATCAAACTGCACCTTCACTGGTTTATCATGAGTGCATCTTCAACCTTTCCAATGCATAGAAGTTGCTCCCAGATTCTAGGACAGGGAGATAGAACAGAAAAAATAGAGTATCTCTGTGTCTGCTTTTGGGGAGTTGTTGTATGTGTGTGTGTTTCTTTTTTCCTTTTTTCCTGCAGTGTCTCAACAAACATTTTTGTAGAAAGTTGATAGAGATAACATCAGGAGCTGCTAGTTTGGTTTAAAAAAAATCTGCTACTGACATGTTTCCAAAAAGATGGGTATATTCAGTCAGCACTGTATTTTAAGAACTCTTATCTGGTCTGAGTGTAACAGAGTGCTCAACTAGGAGATAATTTCAGCTGTCCAAGAGAAGTTGTCAGTCTCTGGTTTTGGGAGTGGAGCAAGAAGTAAGCAGACACAGATGCATTAGGGAGACAGAATCTATACTATGGAAAATAAATGGATTTGTATATAAGTACAAAGGTGTGAACTGGGACTTGGGTGGAAAGAACAAAAGTATATGAGGAGTCTAAATCAATGCTCAACTTCCTAGCACAAATTGATGAAAATATTTGCCACATTGCCAGAGGGAGAGTATTTTCTTAAAGGAAAATAATTATTGTTATACAGGAAAAGGTCTTTATTTTATTTTTAAGAAATGCATAGGTAAGAAGTAAAATGCAATATGAAAATGAATTATAGGTGAAAAATATTAAAAATAGTTAAATCAAGGAGATGAACGTATTCGTGTTTACTATTCTCTATTTTGTTATGTACAGAAAATTTTATAATAAGCACTTTAAGAAAGGGAAAAAATCACCCAGTTTGGCACCTACTGTCTTGAGGTGCTGTAGACCCCTACTCCAGGTGATAATATAGAGGTGGCACTGAAGATGCAGGACTAGACCTCCCCTGACCAAATTGGGAGGTGTCTAGTTGGGTGTTGTAAGGATAGAAGTTGTTGGAGCTATTACATGCTAAGGCAGAGTTCATAAAGCCACTTTCTAAAGATGTAACATTTGGCAATTTGAATAACAGTGCTCAACTAACAGGGCTGTTGTAGGGATGGAATGCTATAATGAAGACAAAGCCCTGGGTCACAGAAGAGCTCAACAAATGCTGCCATGTTTCACTATTGTGGAAGGGCAGTGGACCTGCAACACCCCAAGGAGACCACAAAATAGCTTGTAGGTCAAGCAAAGTCAAGTGTATTGCTTCCTGTGATAAGGAAGACCACTGCCTTTTTAGCACTGTCTTTGAAAAGGAAGGATAAAGATGAGATATTTATGTGATTTGGAGGGGTCTGGTTTAAGGCAGGTGTTTCTATGAGGAGGTCTGACTGGGACCGGGCCAAAGTTGTGATATAATAGTTCAGGATTGGTGAACTCAGGTGAGGATTTTGGAGCAAACCTCAGAGTAAACAATTGGATGATTCCAGCTGAACAATCTGTCTTTCTAAGAAGGAAGCTATTTACTCTGATGAAGAGATGTGGAGAGTCAATGAATTTTCAAAGTTATTTCCAACTTCATCTTCTGGGTCAAGAATTTCCTGGAATAGTCATGTCATGTTAATGAAGAGTATCAAATAGGAAAATCATGCTTTATGGACTATAAGCTGTTTGGCTGTAGATAGTTTCAGCCCCCAGGGGAGATTATGGTGTGGATTGTTTCTATTTTGTTTTAGTATTTGTGGCATATTGCTACCTCCGCAACAGATGCATACATTGTTTTGCAAAGTTTAATTAAGCTTATCATTCATTTGGCAATATGTATTAAAGACCTCAAAATAATCTTTTAACTAGTAGTTTTATTATCAGCAATCAGTCATTCAGAATCATCAAAGACATGAACAAAAGATGAACAAAGATGTTTATCACGGCATTTTTAGAATAGAAAATACAAGGTAAACAAAGTGACTTTAAATGGGCAAACAGAAAATAAATTATGATTTAGCCACAGGATGGGACACTGTGTGTAACTAGGACAAATTGTGTTTTTTAGAAATAGTTAATGATGTGGAAAAATTCTCTCCAAGCTAAGTGAAAGTAGGACATAAAAGTGTATAAAATTATGGTACCTATGACTGAATGAAAATATTGCAAAATTTTATAAGTGGTTATCTCAGGGTTATAAGATTACAGGTTGTATTTTCTACAAACACTTAAAATAAACTTTCTTCTTAACAGAAAATAAACACTATTTTAATAATAATAATACAATGATTGAAAGGGTGGTGTAGATGCCCTCCAAGGAGAAAAGGAGCTTGTTTGTGTTTGTTCCTGCAGCAAATGATGCAATTGAGGCAGGAGAGCCCAAGCAAAGGGCCCTCTTCAGAAAGGGAGACTTGGCTGGGGTTCACTCTGGTTTTGAACAATGAATCATCTCTTCTGTTAATAAGGATTAGCAGGTTATAATATAGGAAATGGCTCTTGCCATCAGAAAAACTGAATATCTCTGTGTTAGCTCATTTGTGTTGCTATTAAGGAATATCTGAGCCTGGGTAATTTATAAATAACAGAGGTTTAATTAGCTCATGGTTATACAGGATGTACGAGAAGCGTGGTGTTGGCATCTGCTTGGCTTCTGGTGAGGATCTCAGAAAGCTTCCAATCATGGCAGAAGGCAAAGGACAGCCAGGGTGTCACATGGTGAAAGAGGGAGCCAAATAGAGGGGGTGGAGGTGCCACACTCTTTTAAACAACCAGCTCTCTCATGAACTCATTACCACTCATTACTGTGGAGAGCATGCCAAGCCACTTAGGAGGGATCTGTCCCCATGATCCAAACACTTCCCACCAGGCCCTACCTCCAACATTGGGAGTCCACATGCACCTTGGAGGGGACAAACATCCAAATTGTATCAGTCTCTCAGGACGCTTGCACCACAAATAACACTGAGAATTCCACAACCACTCAGCAAAGGTGTTTATTCCTCTTGGGTTCATCATTGCTTCCTATCTTTCACAGATCTGCTTTTCCAAGGAATTAAATTCCTTTGAGGACTTCTCGTTAGGACTTCTTTTCTCCATTTTGGGGGCTTCTATGACTGCTTGTTGCCAGGAGCCTAACAGAGTGCAGAGAATTTCAGTGATTTGCCTGCAGATGCATTGCAGGTGGAACTCTCTGGGTTATCTCCTATCTAGGGAAAGAAGCTTGGAGTTACTGTCCACTCTCAGTTATCTGCAGCTAGCTCACATGACCAACAGATGCCCACTGTCAGGTGGAAATCCCTCAGAACTTCATTCTTTCTGCCTAAAATTCCAATTGCTAAAACTGAAGACAAGAATAAGGTAGAAAAACTCTAGAATGAGGCAATTAAAATGATCAAGGGGATGATTGAGTACTGAAGAATAAAGTTAAAATTCTTCAAGATGTAAAGATAAATTCTGAAAGAGGATGAATGGTTATAAGATCATGAAAGGCAAATAGAAGCCCATTTCTCAATTCTGGAGAACACGTTCGAGAGTATAAGTTGAAATCTAAAGGAAGTAAGAGGAAGAGTAGAGGTTCCTTGGATGGCACAGTGGAGAAGGAAGAAGGAAGTAAGGCACTTTGTACACACTGTCTCATTATATGACATGCCATCAGAGCATTTTGTTCTAGTCCCAGTTCTGCTACCAGCTATTTTCTGGTGATGTCGAATGAGATTCTTCATCCTAAGCCTCAGATTTCTTATGTGTAGAATCAGGATTTTAATTATTTGGATTTGAGAATACTTTCTGATTCCAAAAGAGTTTGTTTTATTTTGTAATACAAAAATCATAAATACTTTATTAATAATACATTATTTTTGAAATGTTACACAGACTGGAAATATGAGAAAGTTTGAGAGTGTTTGCATATATTTCCTCATGACATAATAATTATTAAAAGGAAATTAGTGGCCGGGCTCAGTGGTTCACACCCATAATCTCAACTACTCGGGAGGCTGCGGTAGCAGGATGGCTTGAGCCCAGGAGTTTGAGGAGCATGTTCGCACCGCTGCACTCCAGCCTGGGCGGTAGAGCAAGACCCTGTCTCTAAAAACAGAAATGAGTGGTTCCTAGCAAGACGCTAAACTAACATGGCTGAGGCTTCCTCTCCCAAGACTCCTCTCCTCAATGATACAGAGGTGGGGCAAGGGTTTGAACTGGCATATATATATATATATATATATATATATATATATATATATATATATATATAATGTCTTTGGTCTGAGAGAAAAAATGGCCTAGTATGGCTCTGAAGAAAAACTTAGAAAAAGAATTATGGAATTCTTGCCCCATATCTTCGTGTTTAGTGGTGAGTCCCACGACACACTTGTCAAAACTCAGATCCCTGGTACAGGGGCTCTCAGGTATAAAATCAGTAAAGGACTAAAGAGCCCTTTGTTTGCAGGGAGTGAACAACAACAACAACAACAAACAAACAAACAAAAAACCAAAACCCAAACTTATCCCCAAGGTTATGAATTACAATCCAAGTTATGTCTTCCAATAACAAAAAGTGAAGTCGGCCTGGTGCGGTGGCTCATGCCTGTAATCCGAGCACTTTGGGAGGCCGAGGCAGGTGGATCATGAGGTCAGGAGTTCAAAACCAGCCTGGCCAAGATGGTGAAACCCCCATCTCTAGTAAAAATACAAAAAATTTACCTGGGCGTGGTGGTGGGTGCCTGTAATCCCAGCTACTAGAGAGGCTGAGGCAGAGAATTGCTCGAACCCGGGAGGCGGGGGTTGCAGTGAGCCGGGACTGAGCCGCCGCACTCCAGCCTGTGCAACAGAGCGAGACTCCCTCTCTTAAAAAAAAAAAAAAAAAAAATGAAGTCCTGCCTGAAGAATTGTTCTGTGCAGTGCTGCGTGGCTGGCTGCATTTTCCTGGTTCCTGGTCTCCACCTCCCCTTGTCCCCAGAGCCTTTGAGGCTGAAAGCACGAGTCCGGCCTTTCAGAGTGAGCTCTGCTTGGCCGTGTAGCCAAATTCCCAGAAGAAAACAAACTTACAAGGCTTTTGAAAAGTGTGAGTATTTCAAAGAAAATATAAAATACAAAACTATAGTTTCCAAAGACAAAACTACTAAACAGCTGGGGTAAAAAATTACAATTAGTTTGAAAAACAAACAAAACAGATAGAGGAAGAGAGCAATTTGACTCAAGAACAAGGAAACATAAAAAGAAGCAAGAAGAATATTGAGTATGAAAAATATAATGCTCAAATTAAAAAACACAATAGATGGGATAAATAGAACGAACACAACTGAGAGACCAATTAATTCATTGTAACGCCATATTGAGTACATCTTCAATATGAGAGAAGAGAAGAAAAACAATGGAATATATATTTTAAAGCTAAGAAATGTGAAGGTTAGAGATAGACATACTAATATCTGAAAAATGGAGATCTCAGAAGGAGAGACTTGTTCTAATGAAGATGAGAAGATATTTAAAACATAACTTCTATCAATTGAAACAATAGATTATAGATAGAAAATGTTCAAAGAATGCAAAAGGGAAAGGAAAAGCCTACATCTAGAAATGTAATACAATTTGAGAACACTAAGTCAGAGAAAAATCCAAAAGCTTACAGAGAAAAAAGACTAAAAATCAAATTAATAATAGATTCTTCAATAGTAACAATGGATGCAAAAAAAGCACTTAAAACTTTAAGGCTTAGATACAGCCACATTTTCACTTACATATGAGGGAGGGCATAACAAAAATATTCTTATGATTATAAGATATCAGAACTTTTGTCAGAATCTCATAATAAATGATTTTATGAAATATTGAAATAATAGGCAAGGCTCTGGGAGTTCTTACAAGAGCTACATGAAATAAAGGTGGCCAAATACCTTGTTAAAGTTTTTTATTTTAGTTTAAAATAGGAAGGTAAAATAGTAAAGGAACTAGAAGTCTAGACCTGGACTATTTAATATGATATGCATTAGCCATTTGAAATGTAGCTATTCTGAATTAAAATTGCTAACTGTATAAAGTACATACCAGATTTCAAAAAGCTGTTATAAAAAACATACACTTTTTCACTAAACTTTTATATTAACTGCATATTGAAATAATATATTGAATATTTTCAGTTAAAATACACAATTAAAATTAATTTTGTTTTTAATTTCTTTAATGTGTTCACTAGAAAATTTAAAATTTCACATTTGGCTTACATTTGTGGTTTTTATTTTAATTGGAAGGCACTGATATAGATGATCTCACCATGATGGAAGTTGGAAAAGGGGGTACTAAAATTCTAGCCTTGTCACGTCTAATCTTATGGCTCTGAAAACAAACCAAACAAAAAACTAAAGATAAAAAGTAACATAGGAAACGTAGAAAAAGGCAAATAATAAATTCATACGATAAAATCAAGAATTAACATAAATATAAATGAACTTATTTCATATTTGAAGATGAATTTTGATAGATTTGATTAAAAGATACAGATGTGGACTCTGTAAGAGAGGTAAAACAGCACAAAGATATGAGAAAGTTAAAAGTAAAGAATGAGAAATGAATATGTCAGGCAAATACTAACTAAATGAGCTGAAATTCTTATATTAATGTAAGATAAAATTTAAGACCAAAAAAATTTATCAGCATTAGAGATGGAATAGGTCATTATATAAAAATAAACGTGACAAATAGTTCAATTTATTCAAAAGATATTGCAATTTTAATCTCATGTATGGATTATGTATATTATATACATGTTATATACATTATATATATAATAGAATAGCTTCAAAATGCATGAAGAAAAAGTGGCAGAACTATAGGGAAAGTCTGCCACCATAGTGAGAGATATCAACACACATCTCTTGATAATTGGTAGATCAGGCAGCAAGTTTAAAGGAAACCAAGCAATATATTTAAGAAGCCTGACCTAGTTGTCTCACACAGAGTTCTACACCCAATAAATAGAAATGGTAGGTTTTTCTCAACAACGCATAAAATACAAAACATGATCATGTATATTTGTCCATAAAATGTCTCAACTAATTTCAACAATAGATATTATACAGACTATGATCTTTCACTACGATAGTATTAATTTGGAAGTTAATACCAAAAAGAGAAATTATAAAATACCTGCATGTGTAGACATTAAAAACATATTGATAAATATATATTTTATTATGATAGAAATTATTATGAAAATTTGAATATAATATCTAGAATTAAATAGTAATAAAAATTCTGCATATCAAAACTTGTAGGATTAGCAAAAGCGGTGCTTCAAAAACTTTCCAGGCTTAAAGAGTCTATAAATAAGAGAGAGGTTAAAAACCCTCAAAAACAATGGGCAAATTTTTCAGCTTAAGAAACTAGAAAAGGAATGATAGAATAAACCTACAGGACCCTGTAACCGGTTGTGATCAATTAGTTGTAAACATCATTGCACTTGTACCAGCTCCTACATGGTTTTGTAGACAAGTCCTACTAAGAACTTATAGGACAAATTATTCCAATATCCCAATTTTACAGAAACTTTTCTGAAAATACAAAATAAATGAAATTTTCTCCAACTCTTTTTAAAAGGATAATATTACTCTGTTACTAAAACCAGTTTTTAAAAAGACAAAAAATAAATAAACTACAAGGGAAAATTACTGCTTCATTTTACTCTGGGATATAGAAGCAAAATTTCTAAACAATATTAACAAATTGAGTTTTTCAGCATATTCGAAAAAAAAATCCATACTTTCCCATGATCAAATTGGTTTCTTTTCTAGGTATTCAATAATTATTTATTATTAGAAAATCCATGATGTAATGTATCACATTAACAGAGTAAAAGACAAAAAGCTACATGAATATCTCAGTAGATATATAAAAAGTGTTGAATAAAATGTTAATACCCATTGATAATTATGAAAAAAATTTTATTAGGAAATTAGGAATATTTGAGAGCTTCTTAAATCTGGTAAAGAGTGTATTAGGATTTTGCAGAGAAACAGAACCAATGTGTGTGTGTGTGTGTGTGTGTGTGTGTATTTATGATTTATTATAAGACTTAAGAAACTAGAAAAGGAAATAATAGGCTCATGCAATTATGGAGTCTAGAAAGTTCAAAATCTACAGGATGGGGTAGCGGGCTTGAAAACCAGGAAGAGCTCATGTTGCACACGAAGTCTGAAGAATTAGCTCTTTCTCAGGGAGATTTATCTTTTTGTTCTATTCAGGCTTTCAATGGATTGGCCGAGGCCCACCCACATTATGGAGAGCAATGTGCTTTACTCAAAATCCACCAATTTAAATGTTAATGTCATCCAAGACACCCTTACAGGAACACCATGAATAATATTCGACCAAATATCTGAGTGCCTTTTGGCTAGGCTGACACAAAATTAGCCATCACAAAAGAGATAAAACAAACAGACAAACTAAAAAACTCAGGAAAGAATATCATATCAAATGGAGAA
This sequence comes from Pan troglodytes, assembly GCF_028858775.2. Classification (NCBI taxonomy): domain Eukaryota; kingdom Metazoa; phylum Chordata; class Mammalia; order Primates; family Hominidae; genus Pan; species Pan troglodytes. The sequence continues at coordinate 135,372,025 of NC_072407.2, read as the reverse complement.
TGTAAGAGACATTTCATTTAAAATTTGGTTGAGACTAAAAAGTTGACTATCAGCACACATGTCCAAAATTGTGTTTACAGTCCTATTCAGTACAATGAAACAAGAATAAAAAAATTAGAATCACATAAATTAGAAATGAGGAAATCCTTGCAGATGACTTAATTATTTACATAGAAAAACCAAAATAGCGAGTAGGCAAATTATTATAAATGTACGCATCTGTTGCAGGTGTGTGTGGGGTGGGGGTTGGAAGAAAGGCCAGGTATAAATACAGAATACAAAATGTCGGCTGCCCTTTTGTACACCAGTAGCTAACAACTAGAAAACACAGTGAAAAAGAAGACATTATTTACAATAGTATCAGAGAATACTAAGTACCTATAAATGAATCTATCAAAAGATGTGCAAGATCCCCATAAAATTATTTTATCTAGAAATATTAAAGACCTAAATATACAAAAATACACTATGTTTATGAATAAAAAGCTATACTATATAAATACCAATTCTCAAATGCACCTAGACATTGAGTCAATACAATTCAATCAGAATGTCAGCAGGTTATTTAATGAATCTTAGTAAGATTTTTCTAAAAATCTGTATATTTGAATAAAGGACACAATAGAAAAAGATGAACTATAATGAGACACTTGCCCTACCAAATATCAGGATTTATTTAAAAGGGGTGATAATTAAAACAATGTGGTATTGGCAGAGGGATAGACAGATTAACCGATGGGATTGAATAGAAAGTCCCAAAACAGACCTGTGCAAACATAAAACTTTCATATAAGACAGAGATGTCATGTCAGATCAATTAAACAATTAAAATTACAATACTGGATAATGGCCAGGCATGGTGGCTCACGCCTGTAATCCTAGCACTTTGGGAGGCAGAGGTGAGCAGATTACCTGAGGTCAGAAGTTCGTGACCAGCCTGGCCAATGTGGTGAAACCCTGTCTCTACTGAAAATAAAAAAAATTAGCGGGCTGTGGTGGTGGTCACCCATAATCCCAGTTACTAGGGAGGCTGAGGCAGGAGAAGCACTTGAACATGGGAGGTGGAGGTTGCAGTGAGCTGAGATTGCACCACTGCACTCCAGCCTGGGCAGCAAGAGCAAGACTTCATCTCAAAAAAAAAAAAACACCAAAAAAAAAAACCTGGATATTGACAAGGAAAAAATATAAAGTGAGATTTCTACCTCACATGATAAACAAAAATCAATTTTAGGTGGATTAAGAATTTACATAAAAAAAGATAAAATCTTGTTAATAGAAAATATGAGTGAATATGTTTTGAACCACAGGGCCTTTTTTTTTAAGACACAGAAAACAGTTCTATAATAATATTGTAAATTTAACTCAGTTATTTCACTCCCTAGGTTTATACTCTAGCAAAATTGATGCACTTGCACAATAAAGAAAATATTCATAAGGGGTTTAAAGTAGTACTGTTCACAATTGCAGAGCTAGGGAGCAACTCAAATGACCATCATCAGGTGAACGGCTGAACAAACTATGGCTTACTCACACAATGGAAGAAGCAGTCAAAACAAATATGGTAGACGCCATGGATAACTTTTAGTAATATAATATCAGGTGAAAAAATAAATTCCAAATTATAATGTATATTGTATGCCCTAAAATCATATATGAAAAAGATGCAATGACATGATTAGCATGGGATTTAGGATGTGGTGTATTTGGCTACTGGTGGGTAAGGGTATGGGACTGGGACTACCCCACAGTCACACATCAATTATTCAAAAGGTCCTGTCTTTTATTTTGAGTAATGGGTTCATGTGTGCTTCCTATATTATTAGAAATAAAAGTTTCATGTTCTTGATTAGTCAATCATGACAATTTAGCCCTTCTGCTTAATTCAATTCAGTAAATCCTGCTGCAGATATAGGACATTTTTAGTTAGAAAGAGCTGTGTTAAGAATGATGGTTTCCAGCTTCATCTATGTCCCTGCAAAGAACATGAACTCATCCTTTTTTATGGCTGCATAGTATTCCATGGTGTATATGTGCCACATTTTCTTGTTCCAGTCTATCACTGATGGGCAGCAAACTAACACAAGAACAGAAAATCAAAAACCGCATGTTCTCACTCAGAAGTGGAAGTTGAACAATGAGAACACATGGACGAAGGGAGGGGAACATCACACATCGGGGCCTGCCAGGGGGTGGGGGGCTAGGGGAGGGATAGCATTAGGAGAAACACCTAATGTAGATGACGGGTGGATGGGTGCAGCAAACCACCATGGTGCGTATACACCTATGTAACAAAAATGCACATTCTGCACATGTACCCCAGAACTTTAAGTATAATTTTAAAAAAAGAAAAGAAAGAGCTGTGTTAGTATCTGTTGCTGCATAAAAACCTACTCCCAAGATTGGAGGCTTAAACTGACAATAATTATTATTTCTCACTGTTTCTGTGGGTCAGGAATTCCGAGAGGCTACAGTAGGGATGGCTTGTTTCTGCTCTGTGGTGCCTGAGGACTCAGCTGGAAGACTCGAAAGCAATTGATATCCAGAGCATTAAGGACTGTTGGTGTCATTGCCACAGTTTGTTTGCTAGGATGTTTATCTTGGTTATTCCTTAATACACAATAAGGAAGGCAAGTTTCAATAAATAAAGGGTTCATTTAGACCTAAAAGAAACAAAATAAGAGTGAATGACTGAGCCTTAACATTCAATGGTTATGGAGGTTGAAACTCCCAGTTTTCAATTTTCTCTCTGTTGCTGAATCAACAATCCCAACTCTACAGTTTGCAACAATTTGTTCAAATCTGAAGAGGAAAAATAATTAAAGTGCTGTAGATAGCCATAAAAATGATAATTTCCGTTTTTTCTTTGAGCCCTAACAAGAGCAACTAGTGAGAAACATACACAACGAAATGCCTGATTTCTCTTCTTCTGGTCTCCGAGTGACACCCTGTTCTCCATCTTGGTGGCTTGTAATCATTTCCTGTACTGCTTAAATTCACTCTCTTGAGCCCACAGCTGACCACATTCTACAAATGATGCCTTTCCACTCACGTTTGGCAATGTGGGCTGACTTTGTGCAGCTGGGCTTTGATCTTGCTTCTTGGAACACATCGCTCTTTCCCTTGCAACTGAGAGCTATCATTATACAGTTTACTAAAATTTCATTATTTAACAGAGTTAAATAGAGTTAGCTTGGAGAACATTTGGTAACACTGCCCTGCTGACCGCAGATTATGTTTGCCCTCCAATAATCTACTGATTATTGATCTCAGGACAAAATCTACACCCCATGATTCTCTCCTATTTTAGTTTAATTCTAGGCTCCTGCAGCTTTTTTTTCCCAGCCATGCACCCACCTGACTAAAAATCTCATTTTCAAGACCAATTATCAGCCACTGTAATCCTTTTTACTGTTTTCCTTGAAGGCTCATGAGACACTCATATAAATGGAACTTGTAACTGCCAGGACCAATATTATTTTGGCATGAAATCTCCCGATGTTCCTTCTAGTTTTCAAATAATACCATATTGGGAAAAATTGAATTTCAGCTTGAAGGCTGAATTCTAGTTACTTTTTAAACCTAGTCCCCAAGCCCTTGACATGCCATTGGACAATTTAGGGTAGGCCTAGATGCATCCTTTTCAACTTGCTGATTAGAATCAAAACTTCTTAAAGCCTCCATACCCTTAATCCCATGACCATTACCACAGACAGTGATAAATGATAATGTTTCAGTGTTAATGAGGGAGTAAATAGCAGGTTAATGATGTTTGCAGATGGATCTAAATTAGAATAAGTTGTTAACACCAATGAGGCCAGAAAAAAAATAATAAAAGTCCTAAAGAAGAAGAAGCATATGAGAGGAAAACAAAAATTGAAAACAAACTGAAATTCAACTGATATACTGCATTGAACAAAGAGTTAATTAAAAAGAACCAACTACTGTCCTAGAGACCTAAAGAAAGAAAGCAACAGCAAAGGATATCTAAAAAGGATCTTCTCCATGGCTAGGATTAATTTGCACTTCATGCCAAAGATGTTCAGGAGTATCTTCGGATCTGTGATCAGTATTGCAGCATTGTGCTGGTAAAGTTTTAACTATCAGATCTCTGAGGAAAAAAAAACTACTTGTGTGTGTGTTTGTCTGTGTATGTGTGTATATTTAATTACTATAACATTTACTGACATAAAGGATCTCTAGCGCGGTATTTTCAAATAAGGAATCCACAATATTCTTTACTGGAAATTCGGTAAAGCTTAATTGATTCTCATAGAATATTTTCCCTGATTTTTGCAAAATTCTTGTATCCATAGCCAATTTATGATGAACAAGTGTAGTTCCGACATGGGTGTTGGTTGATATTTTTATTTACATTGAATATGCTAAAGTAAAACAACAAAAACACATGTTAGAACTTCTTTTGTTTGTCAATGACTGAGTAACTTCTTTGCTGAATTAGATAATAAGTTTTGAATAGTCAAACAATATTTCCTGAATTTTTTGTGCTATTCACAATGTAATGGTTACAGACATGAGAGAATGTTAAGTTTAATCTCTATTATTATTAACATTTTCTCTTTCTTAAGCCTTGATTTGCAGCATTTGCTGATTTTCATGGTGTAAATATGCTTGCCATGGTCAATTTTAGGCTACAAACACAGAGTTGAGAAGGGGGCACAGTAGCAAACCATTGTACAGTGTTTTCACCATATAGAGAAAATGAACAGAAATTACCTTAAGAGCTCAGATAATAGTAAAATAATTAGAAAGTAATGGCTTTTGAGTATTCATTGCCTTTTAAGCTATAACTTATTTAATCAAAAGTTTATATAACTCAACTTTTATTAGTGGTTGTATTTAGTAATTGGCTCATATAATTTCTGAAAATTTAGCAATAAGCTCTGACGAGTGGGTAGAAGCTGACTCCAGCACATCACTATCAGTGACTTAACCTGAGATTCATGCCTATTTTCCAGTTTACACCAGACATCTCGAGGTTTCACAAATTCCACATGTTCAAAACTAAACTCATATACTCTCTCCCAACTATGACTGTAATTACCTCACAGGGTCTCCTGGCCCATTGCACAGAAAAAGCCAACTTACTGAGACTGTGCTATTGCAGTAGAGAAGGAGTTTTATTAGCATAAGTCTAGCCACATGGCAGGTGGAGTTATTACTCAAATCAGTTTCGCCAAAGGTGAAGATTAGGATTTCTCAAGGATAGTTTGGTGGGCAGGGGGCTAGGGAACAGGAGTGTTATTGGGAATGAAATCATAGGTGTGTGGAAAATGGTTCTTGTGCACTGAGTCAGTCTCTGGGTGGGGCCACAGGACCTGTTGAGTCACAAATTGCAGGTCCAGGTGGAGTCAGTTGGTCATCAGAAATGCAAAGACATCTCAAAAGGTCAATCTTGGGTTCTAAAATAGTGATGTTATCTAGAAAAGTAATTGGGAAAGTTACAAATCTTATGACCTACAGAACAATGGCTGGTTATCGTTTAACCACGCCTACATCTTAGCAAAATTCATGCCCCTCTCATAACTCTAAACTGGTGGCCTTTCATTAATTTTACAAAGGCAGTTTAGTTTGGGGAAGGGCTATTATCAACCTTACTTTAAGGAGTTTAAGATTAAACTATAAATTAAATTTCTCCCAGAGTAAGCTTGGCCCACACCCAGGAATGACCAAGGACAGTTTGGAGGTTAGAAGCAAGATAGAGTCAACTATGTCAGGTTTCTCCTACTGTCATAATTTTGCAAAGGCTGTTTTATGACTATTATTTTATCTTTTACCCAACCACAGATACTAGAAACACCAAAGTCATTTAAGACTCCCTCTTCCTCAGTTCTAAAAACCACCAATCAATCACCAATCTATTTAGGTGGCTTCTGAAATAGTTCTTGAATTTTTTTACCGCTATTGAATGCAGACATCATCAAATCTAGTCTGCATTATGACTGGATGAACCCTTCCTTCATAAACCTCCCATGTCACTCTAGAATGGTGTTGACCTTGTACTTGGCCTTCTTAAAAACTAGATACAGATCACCACACCTATCAGGTGGAAACCCGAAGACCCTGCCATGGCAGACAGGCGAGAGTATTTTCCAGTCTTTCTTGATTGTTTCCTGCTGTCTTCGACTTCACGCCATGTTCTTACCAGTCCTCCGAACCACAGATGGCATACTTTGTAAGTAGCACTCTGTTCAAGCAGTTCTCTCTGCTCTGTATCTTCTCCCCATTCTTCTCCATCAGAGGAAATTGCCTACGTCTCGCAAGGAACAAAGCTTGTGTAAACTTTTACCTGCTTTTCTGTTTCTTTTTCCTATATTTTTATTTTTACTCCATTGTTATCAGCATGCATTTACCTGCTTTTCTGAAAAAGAGTTACATATTTCTTTCTCTGGACCTCAATTACCACTTTTTCACATTTTTCTTAAATTAAATAACATATACAATGCCCCTTAAACAAGGTATAGAATTTAGTAAATATTCAATTGGTGGTCTCCTCCCGAATTTCCTAGTAACAAGGGTATAGACGTTCTCACTCAGAGGTGGGAATTGAACAATGAGAACACATGGACACAGGAAGGGGAACATCACATACTGGGGACCACTGTGGGGTGGGGGGAGTGGGGAGGGATAGCATTAGGAGATATACCTAATGCTAAATGACCAGTTAATGGGTGCAGCGCACCAACATGGCACATGTATACATATGTAACAAACCTGCATGTTGTGCATATGTACCCTAGAACTTAAAGTATAATAATAAATAAATAAATAAATAAATAAAAGAATCCAGGTGCTAGTGACTTGCTTGCTCTGTGATCTTGGGCAAATTATGCATTCTCTTTACATTTTAGTTTCTTCATCTGAAAAAATGCAGATAATGATGCCTGCCTTTTAGAGTTGCTGGGAAGACCAGACATTGTTGGTAAAGCATCATGTCCATTTTAGGTGACCAGTGTATTCACACATGCCAATTGCAGCACCAGGTTTTAACCTGCACTTCTATAAATCAGGGATTCCCACAACCCCCTCCTATGGCTCAATTAATTTTCTAGGGTGGCTCACAGAACTCAGGGAAACACTCTCTTAATGTTTACTTATTTATTATAAAGGACATTACAGAGGATGTAGATGAACAGACCAGATTGATAGAGCAAGATGTGGGGTGGGGGTTACACAGCCTCCCTGCTCTCTCTGGGCACCTTACTCTCCAGGCTCTGCCATGTGTTCAGCAACCCAGAAGCTCATTAAATCTTGTGGTTCAAGAGTTTTTATAGAGCTTAATCCACAGCCCCCACCCACCTTTTCCTGGAGCTTGGTGGGTGGGGCTGAAAGTTTCAACCCTCTAATCTACTTGTTCTTCCTAGAGACTGGCCCCATTTTAAGGCTATCTTAGGGCCCCATCCTGTCACTTCTTTAGCATAAAATCAGGTGTTATCACAGGGGCTCATTATGAATAACAAAAGGCACTCTCTGATCCTTCAGGATAATCCAAGGGTTTTAGGAGTTCAGTGACAGGAGCCAGGAAAAAAATCAAAGATATTTCATGTTGTACTACAGTGGGTGATCATTCAACCTGCATTTGCTGGGAACTTGTTATAAGAGCTGTGGGTAGAAGAGAGAGAGACAGCTATCCTTGTTCTCGAGGAGCTCATGGTCAGATGTCAGATGAACAAGGACAGTCACCTGACAGATGCTAAAACAACAGGATTAGGAGCAGTTTATCAGGCACCTGGCACACTGGCAAGGTGTTAGAGGTGGCTTCCCAGAGGAGGTGAGGTCTGAATAGGATGGTATTGAGCCATGAGGCAGAGTTAGTCCAGCTTATTTGACTGGAAGGAAGGTCCTACAGGCAGAGGTGGACTGGATAACTGAGAAAAGGGAAGTTACACAGACACCTTTATTTCTGCAAGAAGTTTGAGCCATTAAAGAATTTTAGAGAGGGGTTGGGGAGGATTATGATCAGAACAAAATTTTAGAGACCTCTCCCTAGCTGCTGTGTATGGTCCATCAATTGTAGAAAGAGACTAGAAGTGGGAAGATCAGTTTTTTTTTTTATCTTGAAGATGTTTGAAGGGCAGTCAGATAGGCAGTATGTTATTTTGTGTTGCTGCTATAGCAAAATACTCCAAATTTAATGGCTTAAAACAGCAGGCACTTACTATCTTATATTTCCATTGGTCAGAAGTCTCGTATGGGTCTGGCTGGGGTATAATTAAAATATTGATAGGCCTGTGTTTCTTTTCGGAGGTTTTAGGGGAGAATCACCTTTGTTGCTTGTTCAAGTGTTGCCAGGATTCAGTTCCTTGCTGTTTCAAGACTGAGGCTTCTGTTTCCTTTGCCAGTTGGCAGCTGGGCCCAGCATCAGCTGCAGGCCTCTCTCCTGTCCTGTCCGTGCTATGGACTTCCGTATCACGGGGCAGTAAAGAGCATGGACTCCTTCTCATCATGACCTCTCTCTGACTCAGGAAAGCCTCTGTGATTTTGAGGATTCATGCGATTACATTGGGACTACCTAAATGATCTAGGATAATCTCCCCATTCCAAGGTCCATACTCCTAATCACAGCTGCAAAGTCTGTTTTGCCATGTAAGGTACCACATGCACAGGTTCCGGGGATCAGGGCACAGATGCCTCTGAGAGGCCATTGTTCTGCTGATCATGGATGGGGGCCTTCTTCTTCCTCCTCCTGGTTGACCCTCCTTGACTGTAACTCCATTCTGTCTCTTACTGCCTATGCCTTGTATTGCTCTCTAAATCCCTGATACGAAAAGAGTGATTACAAATGTGGACTCCACACCAGATCTGGAGAATAAAAATCTGCTTTTTTTTTTTTTTTAGACGAAGTCTCACTCTGTCGCCCAGGCTGGAGTGCGGTGGCACGATCTCAGCTCACTGCAAGCTCTGCCTCCTGGGTTCATGCCATTCTCCTGCCTCAGCCTCCCGAGTAGCTGGGACTACAGGCCCCTGCCACCACGCCGGGCTAATTTTTTGTATTTTTTTGTAGAGACTGGGTTTCACCATGTTAGTCTGGATGGTCTCAATCTCCTGACCTCGTGATCCGCCCGCCTCGGCCTCCCAAAGTGCTGGGATTACAGGCTTGAGCCACCACACCTGGCCAAAAATCTGCTTTTTATAAGGTTTTCAGGTTATTTCTATGAAAGAGCTGAGAAGTACTGCTCTAAATAACTCGCAAATTCACATCTCTCTCAGTACTTAGAACATGCCAATTCTTGTTGTCTTGTTGAATTGAGTTGTTGAGGCGGGTTTTGATCAAGTAATTCCCCTGTGCTGGGCACCACATTTTCTTTTTGTCTTCTGATCACTCCTAGCAACAGATGTCACTCCTTGGGCCTATGTCTATGTCTGTATTTCTAGGGTGACAAATTCTCCAAGGTCAGGATGTCACAGCCAGCAAGGGGTAGATGGTGCAGAGAATCCTGGGGTTGAGAGACACCAGGGAAGTGCTTTCAAATGGCACAGTCGTTCGCGTCACTGTGCTGATGTGGCAGGGAAGAGCTGGGAACGGGGGATTTGTGAATCCAAGCTGTTAACTGGGTTTCATGGGGAGTTGTCAAAGCCTGAGAACTGGCTTCGTCTCAAAGCCTGCGGGATTAGATGGATTCCTAAATGCACAGGGCCAGATTGACTTGTGGGAGGTTTGTGTGTAAAGCAAACTTTGCTTTAGGACAGTGATTTTCAGTTTATTTTTGTCAACTCTCTACCTGAAAACCAGGATTTATGTCTATAGCTGACAACAGCCCACTAGGTCTCGGTGTGATACACGATGGGAGAATGACTGAAAGCAAGGCGAGGCTGTGGCGTGGCTTCTTTTCCCCCAGGAATCCCCTGACCCCCTTCTGCAAATCTCAGAATAGCGTATTGGAATTTTTGACAACCTGGGGCATAATTCAAAAAAGCCAGTAAGGTGATTTTGGTAAATCTCAGAAAAGGTCATGCTGGCCAAGGATGAAAACCACGTATACACATGTTTTAGGGTAAGAAGTTCCATGGTAAACCATGGAGGCTTTTTTAGGGTCTCTCGCCCCATGATGCAGCATACTCACATTCTGACGTGCTCGTTCCAGCGCCCATGCCCAGAGCAAGGACCAGAGTGCTTTATATAGAGTAGGCTGTAGGCAAGTAACTGTTGAAAGGAAAAATGCAGGAATGACTGTAAACGCTTGTATTTCTTCTGTCTTAAACCTGCCTGGCTCTAAGCACACACACATATGGAAGTAGCCTCAGGGAGTAAGAGGAGAGGGAACATTCCCTCTTGCTTCTTGCTCTTTGGCTGGAGAGGCAGCTCCTCCAGGGACTGCAGTGCTCCTGCGCTGGCTCCTGTGCTGGGTCCCACAGCTCCAGGGCTCTCCGCCTTCTCTCCAGCGGCATGTCCTCTGGCAGCCAACTGGACTGGGTGCAAGGAACTTTATCAGCTTTCCTTTCACATCCTGACAGCCACAATCACTCTTGTCGGTTTTAATTAAAATGTTTAATTAAGCACAGTTCTAGAAGCAGAAAGTTAGCTCTCATCCTGGATAAGACCCCAGGCTTGGAGTTAAGGAGGACAAAGAGAGGGAAAGACATGCAGGCTAAAACTTCCCAGTTTTCTATCAGCTGAAGCGAACCTCATGATGAAGGGAGAAGAGCCATTCAGTTGTCCTTCACTTGAGACTTGCTTTAGGCCAAACCAGGAAGGAGTAAATTGTGACTTAAATCCTGTTCTATTTCTAATTTTAACAACTCCTACCCCTCGGTCTCCCGGCTTCTCCAAAGTCTCCAGAGCCCCTACAACATCTGATCAGTTCTGCAGAATGCTCCGTGTTCTCTCATTTCCCCTGTGATCACTGCCCTCCACATCCCCACCATCCCCTTAAAACTTACAGTCCCGTGTCCTGGTCCTGCTGGCTCTGGCTTCCTGCAGAAGTTCTATGGGTCAGCTGCACTCATCAACCTGTGTGATGGTGCTTCTCATTTGGGCCTTGATTTCACAGAAATGTAAGTCCTCCCAAAGAAGACTTGTGGATTCTTCAGGGTGAAGGAAGACATTTTAAGCATCTAAGGGAGATATTTTCTGTGAAAAACAGTCTTTTCACAATCTTCAATTTGGTCAAATTTGCTAATTTTAGAATAGTGTGTCCTGTACATAATAGTCACTCAAAAAAGAGACTTCTCAGACTCTCTGTTCCCCTTCCAGGCACACTCTCTTGGCTACTTGATTCCAATCTCATTTACCACTTTCCTTTCCAAAATCAGGGCTAAAGCAGTGACAAACTACAAACAACAGACTACAGTGGAAAAGTTTATTGGCGTGTATGAAGAGAGGATAGGGGCATACGTGTACTATTTTTCATCCGTATCAGCTGAGTTGGTGGTAATGCGACAAGTTCTCATTCATAGAAAATACATCTCAAAAAACCCCTCAGATGGTAGGGTTCTACTCTCTGATGAATAGCTATCATGAGGTTGATGATGAGGACTAAGGTGCTTTTGGATATCATCTGCATCCACCTCTAAAGTGCTCTGCACCCGGGAAACTGACCTTTGTGAACCGTGCCCATGCCACATGCTCTCTGACCCTCTGGTTTCCAGTTGGTTTGACCCATAGACATCAGTGACAGACGTTTAGAGGGAGAAGGTGAGGTCTGGGTATTGATTCTCTTGTTCCCCTGGTCTGGCCTCACTGTGGGACAGCTGTGCTCCTCAATTAAAGATCACAGCCCCTCCTAGGTGGGCCTCTCCAATTGTTCTTTTCAGGTCACTGTTCTCATGATTATTCCTACTTCAGGCCTAGTATGGTGAAAGTGCTTTGGAGTTACTAGTTCCAGAGACTGCATTTATCACACCTCGGGATTTGCTTATATTCTGCCCTTGCTTTTGCAGAGTGTTGCATTCTCCTCAAATTAGACCGTTTGAATGTGCCACGTGTTTCCTCTTGGAACTCTGATTACCACCATGGTAAAGGGATAGACAGATCTGAAGGGGGTGGCAAATAAGTAGCTGCCTCCATGACATTCAGGGCAAGAGGTGATAAATGTTTCCTGATTGTCAACATGTGGGGGGAAGCCACTTCCCTTCCCTAATTTTTATCTTACATGCAAATCAATGATGTTCAGTCAAAGATAATAAACAGGAAAACTTTCCCATGAAGTGGAGGAAGGCTCTTAGGTGATCTTCCACCACAAGCAGCTTAGCTGCATAGAAAAACCTGGGACTCGGAGGTTTCGAGCTACACCCTGGGCTTCACTGGCTGAGCCTGGCACTTGCTCATTGATAAATGCGATGAGGATATTTGGCCACCCCTCCTCTCATGTGTGTTGTGAGAGGAACATGGAATAATGCCTAGGAGCACTTGAAGCTGCAGCTGAGAAAGCCATGAAGACTGCTTCTAAGACTGTGAGGTGACAGGACCCAGAACTGAGGAACTGTGTGAGGGCCACTGTAAATGAGCTTGCCCCAGAGTTAGGGCTGGCCAGGCCTGGGACTGCATTTCTTCCCAAGGGTTCCCTTCCCATGACCTCTGGCCTGACCTTCCTCCCTGGGCCTGGCCCTCTTCTGTTAGGGGAAGGCATTTCAGAACCACGCTGGCATGCTTGATCATGTTTTCAAAGGAAAGGAGGAGTGGGTGTGAATATTGCTCCAAAAACTCAGATGTGGAAAAAGTGTCACATCCACTTAAGAAAAATTAAATCATATTAAATCCAAGTTTGAGCCTGTACCCCCCTGAGCTCTCTCACGTGTACTTCCCAGTGGGTGCCACCGAGGCAGCCATTATTCATGCCCTCTTTAGTCCTTGAAGTCGAGGGACCCTATTGGTTCCATGTGAACTGGGGGAACTGAAGCCTTTGTCTAGGTCCCAGCATCACCTTGACCTCCCTGGTCTTCATTTGTTGCTCCTCTAATATCGGTCTAATTCCTCAGGGTCCTGTGAGGAGACACATGCCAGCCACAGGTCTAACCAAGGGAGATCAAAATGCGAAGATGCTTGAGGAAGTAATGGGAGGTGTTGGGTAACTTTTGGGCACCATGCCTGATTTTTCAGTCTAGGTCATTGGAATGGGTGGTCCCATGGTCTCTAAGAGTTAAATGAGGCTCTTCTCAGTTACCTTTTCACAGGCCCAAGAAAGCCTTTCTCTTGCAGCAGAAGGAGAAGAATCAGAATGTACAACATGTCGTCAAGTGATGCCGTTCTGCTTTAGAGGTTTATTTTAAATATATTTCTTTAAAGCCCATTTTGGAGACTTGCTACTGCTTGCTTTGTCTCCCGGCAACGTCAAAAGAGCTGATGGGAATGAGAGGTCTTTTTTTTTTTTTTTTTTTTACTTTTTTTCTTAACGTGTGCTTTCACTCAAAGAAAAAAAAAAGCAACAAAAACCCCACAACTTCTAAACCAGTTCCTGAAATAGACCCAGAGAGAAAGGGAAACCATAGCATGCTATGCAGCCTTTCTCGAGGGAGCAATTATAACCTAGAGAAAAAGACTCAGCTAGTGCATGGCTCCTGGAAACAGGGCTGAGTGCAAAGGCATCTTCCCCTCCTGCCTCCCAACAACCACAGATGTAAGTCATAGCCAGAGCTGGGCTCACCCCAAAATAAGTGTACCAAGACCTTATGGAGATGGGAGTATTAGGGTCATCAGATGAATTTGGACAACCATCAGCCCAGGCCACTTGGAGATAGGAGTGGAATCTTGATGCCACCCAACACCTATTTTTCTAACATTCACCCTATAAAGCACTGACAGTCTATGCTGCAAGCACTGTGCTGGGTGCTGGTGGGGTAGCTGGAAATATAACCAGCGCTCCAGTGTCAGCTGTCACCACTCTCTTATATGCCGTAGCTATGCCCTAGTCACATGAGGCTCCTCCAGCTTTCAGAGCTCAATTGCCCTCATTTGATCCTTCAGGCTTTGCATATGTTGTCCTGTCAATCAGCTTCTTCCTGACTGCCTTCTTCACCTTCCAGCACGTCCTTCCTCTGCTTGTTCCCTGGCCCACCTCTGCAGATAGCTATGTGACCCGCCTGTGTGTTCTCAGAGCAGCAGTGCTTCTCCTTATGAAGAGACTGCATCGCACGATATTGAGTATTCTGTTTGTCTCTCTCCCCGACTGGACTGCAGGATCCACAAGAACAAAGATTTTCTTCATTTCTTTACCTGTGTTCTGTGGTACCTAGCATGGTGCATAGTGCTTAGGAGGTGATTATCACTTGATTACTGTTTGATTAAGAAGTTAACTCCAGAAATGAAATTTCTTATTCTGAATAGGTTATGGAGACATCAGACCTACTAATATCTATGAGACTTTGGTCCAAATCTCAGTTTCATCAGCTATGAATTGGGAATAGTCACAGCTGTTATGGTTGGTAGAAAACTCTCTGGATAAAATGTATATAAGACCCCTGGCATCTGGAACAGAGCAGGAGCTCAGCGGTAGTGATTAGAGCTAGTGTAAAAGAATATTTGTCGATGTTGCTTAAATTCCCACTGGGAGACTAGATGCTTTTAGCTTCCATTTATGGAGTAAATATTCTCATTGGCAATACTAGCCTTTTTACACCTCACCTTAAAGCTTTTTCTAAATTTTCCTCTAACCACATTATTACTTCCTCTGTCAAGTTTTCTAAACTCACCACTTAGCTGCCAGAGAGCCCTGGAGTGAGAATTGGGAACAGTACTTCGGTGACGTAAGTTCACAGCTCAGGCTCTGGAGTCACGCTGTCTGAAGATGAGTTCTGGCAAGCTGTCATCTTTCTCTGTGCCCCAGTTTCCTCATCTGCGAAGTGGGTATCATGACGCGTTGGTTGGTTCCTCTGGGGAGAGATGCCTGCTCTAGAGGGTTACCACCTCCTTCCTTCCACAGCCCACGCTCGTCCCCCTCACAGCTGCCTGTTCTTTGCTCAGGAATGCACGAGGGACTGCTTCTGTCTTCCAGGTGTCCAGAGATACCCAGGAAGCCTGGCATCTAAGTTTAGTGAAAACCAAGGCATCAGCAGAGGATGGACAATGGCTGGCAGAGATATAACAGAGCTTATTCAATTGTAAGAGAGATGATTGAACTAAAGTGTCTAATCCCCAGACTCTATTATTACAGCAGGTCTTTGAATCGCATTGTCTCATTCCATGTCTTTTCATTATAACAATGGTGAGAAAAAGATTGCTTCCTGGAAGGGCCACCGTCTGCGTGGTGTTTGCACATTCTCCTGGTGTTGGTGGGGTTTTCTCAGGGTCTTTTGGTTTCCTCCCACATCCTACAGCTGTGCATATTAGGTGGATAGGCATGTGTACAAGGCCCCAGTCTGAGTGAGTGTGGGGGTGAGTGTGAGCAGCCCTGCCTCTGGGTGGTGTCGTGTCCAGGACTGGCTCCCACCTGGCGCCCTGAGCTGCTGGGAGACGCTCCAGCCACCTGTGACCCTGAACTAGAATAACTGGGTTGGAAAATGAATGAATGTGTACAAATTATTGTCAAATAAAATTTTGTAAAGTCTAAAGTAATCATCCAAATGCATGACAATAAACCATGAGGTATGAAAGTGCTCAGCGAGCCCGCCATATTTGTAATAGTTTGTTTTAGAACTTGGTGGTAGTAGGAGATGCCCTAACAATTTTCACTCCAGAAACGTTTATTCCTTGATTTAATTCACCACCACTGTGACCACTGTCACTCACTGATTCACCAAAGACTGGGTAAATATTATCTTACTGTTTTTATTAATCTTTCTTAAATGTATATAGCTCACATGCATCTCAAAGTTTAATAGTAGAACTGTTTTGGATCTTTATTTGAAAGTTTGGTGATTTTTTTTTGTGACCAGAAACATGCAGTTGAAATTTACCTCTTATTTATATCATTTAGCCTATGGTAAAATTGGTTTTGTTATACATCGTTTCACTTAAAGTCACGGCTTTCAAGAACCTATTGATGATGTTAAGAGAGGGCTTACTGCACATTCTAGGACAGCAAATTGCTAAGCAAACAGTGGATGTACAGCTCCCAGAAGTGTGGCCCAGAATAACATGACTTCAGATGTAGGGGAGAGCTTGGAGTTTATCTAGTCCAGTGGTTCTTAGCTGAGGGTGATTTAGAATTACCAGGGACCTGACTCCCTTGAGAATCCTGGTGCAGGAGGTCTGGGGAAAGGATAAAGCGTGGGTATTTTTAAAAATGCATCAGGCAATTCTGTCAGACACTTTCTGACCTAGTCCACTCTCCCCCTCTCTGACCACAGTCTCTGACCTGTCAGCCTCCTTTCTCTAGGGAGCAATTATAACCCAGAGAAAAATAAGCTGAAAGCAGGAGACTTCCAGAAACATGTCTGGGCACAGGTGCCACCCACGTGTGGGTTTGCATTGGGTGGCAACCCATCTTTTGCAGCAGGGAGCTCACCAGCTGTGAATTCTTCTGCTTGATGGTAGTGGAGTGGATGTGGATCCCATCTCTCCACCCTGCTGGGGAGACTGGAAGGGAGCAGCCTTCTATCAACTCCACCACTGCATGCCGGGATAAGTTTCCATAATGAAGCTCTCTCAAGCACAAAATGTGCATCTAATGGAATGCCATTTATCAGGGCAGCAATTCACATGTACGCACAAAACCTTTACTTTATTGCTTTATATCATGAAATACAACTATATCTAAAGATTGAAGACTCTAGTTCACCCTCTAATCCTAACTCCAGGGATTAATATTGGGCATTAATTCTAACTCTGTCTTCTGATACTAATTCTAGCTGTTGATTTCTTGAGTGCTAATAGGAAATGCCAGAATTTATTCTGTGGATTATTCTCAATTTTAGCCCCATCATTCCAAGACATGTTTGGATTATTTTGAAGTGGTCATGTGGATGGGTTTAGCCTCAGACCTAGAGGGGAGAAATATACTGCTTAGCAGTTCAAAGGCGAATAAAGGTTGGCAAGATTAATCACAGTGTGGATTCTGTACTATTTCAAAACTGAATAGGAGGTTTGGGAAATTGTGGCTGGAAAACCAGACTTTCCAGGTTGTCTTCCATCAAGTGATATGTATTTATTTCTCTGATTAATGAACTTTGCAAATTAACCTCCACACTACTCTGTAATTGCGATTAAGGTTTCAAAAAATCACTTAAGCGTGTGTTTCCACCACTCCTGAGTCCATTCCAGCCGGATGGCCTGCTCACTGTGCTGATTTCACAAAGATAGTGCCAGTCCCCTGACCTCTGAATTTACAATTAATTATTGCATTCAGCACCCAAATTACCCCCAGTCTCCATGTGCCTGGCTTTATCTCTCTGCACACACAGGCCTTGCTTTTAATTAAAGGCCCTCAAATTAAATGAAAACAAATTCAATTATTACATCTCATTGGAGCAGCTCACAGCATATCCTGACAGCATTTATCCAATGGGCAACCCAGGGAAAGCTCGGCTCCTACAACTTAAGTTAATGTGCCCAGTAAATGATTTTTCTTATCATTACTTGAACAGACTTTTTGCCACTGGGTCAGCCCTAGCTGTGGTCTTTGCTGTCTCTGAAAAAAACTACAGCTTAACACAATTTCTCTTTTCTCTATCTTTTCTGATCTCTGCCTGGTTCTTATTGTCCCTTTCTGCATGGAAGGAGAATGGTCTCATGGTCTGTTCCCACTGAGGATGGAAGATAATTACCCTCCAATCTCTGCAGGTTTGGAGGTGCAGCTCAGATATGCACCCCTTAAATTTAGATCCTTATCCAAAGCTCTTAGGGCTATCCAGGGGACTGTGTGTATGTTCTTGACTCTCCAAGCTGCCCGAAATTTAGAGAAATGTGCACTGAATTGCGATTATTGTTATGATAGATCATAACAATAATCATAATAATAGTATGTTTATTGAGGACTATAATGTGTAGGCAGTGCAAACAGCATGCAATTAGACACAGTCCGTACCCAGTGGACCGATTGATTACACAAGTGGAAGCAAGGCTAGACCCAAACAAAAGGAGCAATAGAAACAAACTGGAGGGAGAGCTGGGAAGGGAGAAAACAATTTCTTTTTTGATAAGTGGCCAGCGGAGGTCATGCCTCTACCTTGCCTGGACTGCACTTTCTGCCAAGTTTTGTTTTGAGTATGAAACTCTTTAACTAAGTGGCAGATTGGGCCTAGATTTGGAGGGCTTATAAGAAGAAAAGCATTAGGTTCAGAGGCAGGAAACAATCACTGCTTCAGGCATGGGCATAATCTGATCAGGAAGGCTCAGAAGATTTTTTGTAGAAGGGTACATATCAGATGCTGTTGTCCCTGTCAGTGGCCCAAGGCACGAATATGGGAAGCCTCAAAGCTCTGCTTCCCCCAGCGCTAGAGCCAGACCACGCAAAAGAAACAACACAGTTCAGGAGAGAGGCTGAAGGAAGAGCTCAGCAGATTTGCATGAAGACAGGGAATTCCTGGGTCTTCTATCCGAGGGTATCCTTTTTCTGATGCTGGCTGGATTTGTGTCCCTTGTTGTTGAAAAGGAAGACCCAAATGCAGATGACAACAGAAATTAAACATACAGATCACAAAAACTCCCAAATCTACTTGTAACCCATTCAGCAGGGAAAAGCAAAGCAGGAGAAAGAAGTGTGGGCATTCGAGAAGGAGCTGCAATTCCGAATCTGTGGCCGCAAGACACAGTCTGCCTGGCATTTTATGTGCCCCCAAATTCAGCCCAGACGCCCTGTCAAAATGAGTTTGCTGGAGAACTCTGGCAGAGGGGACACTGTGAGCTTCTGCTCAACGCCCACAGGTCTCCCTAGGTTCTCCTGGGGGTGGTGACCAGCCAGGGGAGCCAAGGATTTGGGGGACAACAAGGTTTGCTCTATCATTTTTACATCCTTGCTTGAGCAAGCATCCTTAATAATCCCTTTTACTGAGTGTCCTATGTATAGGGAGAACTGTAAAAGCCTGTTTTGAATGAATACAAAAGAAACGGAAGATCTCAAGGTATTTATAATCTAATTTGGAGGGTGGAAAATACACAGACATAATGAAACTCTAAAATGTCAAGTTCCATTTTCCTGCTATGATTCCCATAATTTCTACATATGTTTATGATACGTTTTAAGACACTGCATTGCTATTATCTGTTTGTATTTTATTATTCTGCTCTAGACTAAACTTCATCAAAGCAGGGCCTGTGCCTTTGTTTTTATTTTTTAAATTATGTATCTTCAAAAATTAGTACTGCCTCTGGTATCTGACAATATTTGTTTACCTTTGAATTGAATAAAATAAAAGCCTAATTCTAATGTCCCTAGCTAAAGCTGCATCAGCCTCCTCTGGTCTCCCGTGATACTTGGTTTATGCTTCTCTTATCGTTACTACTCAATCGACCTCTTCTCTACAAGCTCTAAGAGGCAGTGTGGCACAATGGTTAAGAGGCTGGCTATGTAACCTTGGGAAAGTTGCTTTATCTCTTTAGCCTTCCCTGTCTGTGAAATGAGTAGGAGGATAATTTGCTTACTTTTTAGGACTGTCATGAGGATTAGACAGGCAACACATGAGGTGGAGGCATGCCTGGCACATGGTGTTATGTAAAGGGCACCTTTTCCCATTATCACCATCCTGAAGAGTTCTATCATAGGTTGAATTGTGTCACACAAAAAGATAGGCACAAGTTCTACTCCTCGCGCCTGCAAATGTGACCTTATTTGGAAATAAGATCTTGAGAGAGGTAATCAAGTTAAGATGAGACCATACCTTATTAGGGTGGACCCTTATCCAGTGGCCAGTTTTCTTACATGAAGAGGGAAATGTGGACACAAAGATACACTTAGAGGAGAGGATGTGAAGACACAGCCAGTACAGGGAGGGCGTCGTGTGAAGACTGAGGCCGGATTGGAGCCATGTGTCTGCAAGCCACCAGAAGCACAGAGCAGAGCGGCAGAGCACAGGTTCTCCCTCCGGGCCTCTAGGGGGAGCCAACTCTGCAAACAACTGGGCTTCGAACTTCTAGCCTCCAGAACTGTGAGAGAATAAATGTCTATGGTTCAAAGCAACACTACTTATGGTAATTTGCAGACTAAGTTTTATCTTTTGTGTATACATCTAACACAACACCTAGGAGAGTGCTTGGAAGGTAGTAGATCTTGGCCAACATACACTTGTTGAATTGGATGGATTCAGCCATGAGATCATTAATGTGAATACACAATTATAAAATAGTTTTCATGGAAGTAGAATTTGTCTGTTCTATGTACCACCTATTTGAAATTAAATAAAAGGACATATTTATCCAATTCAACTTGCCAATTTCCTTTCAATTTTGATATAACATGTAATTGGTACGATAACATTGTATATCAAATTACCCTGAACAATACAGTAAATGGAAAGGAGGTTGCCATAAAAGGGTAATCTCCTAAGAGGTTACCATGAGACAGAGTAACCTGCCTTTGGTTCATTCTGTCCAATTTAGCCTACTCCCTCAGCTGATCCCTTCCCAAGACCCTGGAGTTCCTTAAATAATATTTGATAACTCCAAGTAGAAAAAAATTAAACTAAGCAAACAAATCAAGGTATGGTATGTATATATTTATATAGGATTGTGTTGGTCCTGAACAGACATTTACTCATAAACATTTATCAAATGGCCTGTTGTGTACCAAGTACTATACTAGGAAGAGGATGCAATGGTAAATAAGACAATGAGTAAGATCAATGAGTAACATTTTGTGAAGTCTTTGTTATGTGCCAGTCAATATATTAAGTATACTATTTTATTTGACCCTTACAATAATTGAGTTAGGTAAGTCCATGTCACTAATGATAAGACATGCTTAGTGAGATTTAGACATTGCCTAAGGTCACACAGTAAGTGGTAGAGACCCAGATTTGTACTTAAGTAATCTAATTCCAGAGCTCTTTAATCACTGCACAAAAATTTGGCATCTCTTATCCTCATAGAGCCTAGAGTGTAGTGGTAAAGAAGGCAAGCCAGCAATTGCCATATAGTCACAGAAAGAACATGGTTAAGAAAACTTCCAGTAGGAATCCTAATTTAAGATTTTCCTGGATTCATATTCCAGACCAGTTTGGGCAGAAGTTAGAGGAGAAAATCAGCACTTGGGCTGATTTATCATTACATCTCCTACCTTGGTTTGGCCTTGGCGACTTGGGTGCAGTGGCTTAGAGGTGCTTTCATGGCTTAGAGTTTCTGCAGATGCGGGCAGGGCAGAAACCATATGGTCAGTCTAGTCAACAGTTTTCAGTTATGAGTCAAAGAAGGAGCAGAAGCCTGAGCTGTGTGGGGACAACCTCTTCCAGCTCATCCTAGGTTCTGGCTGCTTTCTGTCTTGGTCTGGCCATATTGTTCGACCCAGGAGATTGGGTACTTTTATAACTCCAGGAAAGGTACATGTTTATGATAAATGGGAAAATATTTCTTGGTCCTTTCAAAGAGATGCTGATCCAAGGTGAGAAACTGTGTGATTATGAGAGACTGATCATCCTGATCATCTATATGGTACAGCTAGCTGCCTTGCTTCTCTAGATTTCTCTAGAAATCTAGGTTGTTAAAATCCTTGTAATGCACTGTGCTATGGCTTGAATGTCTTCCCCAAAGTTTATGTTTTGGAAACTAAATCCCCGATGCAACAATGTTGAGAGGTAGGACCTTTAAGAGTTGACTTGGTCATGATGGCCCTGCCTTCATGAATGAACTCATATTGTTATCTTGGGTGGGCTTGTTATTGCCAGAAGGGTTTTTAAAATAAAATCAGGTTCAGGAAACTCTTGCTTTCACTATCCCCCACCCTGTGATGCCTTCCAGCATGGGACAATGCAGACAGAAGACCCTCACCAAATGCATGCCTCCAACCTTGGACTTCCAGCCTCCAGGATAGTTAGAAATAAATATCTGTTCTTTATAAATTACCCAGCCCCAGATATTCTGTTGTAGCAGCACAAAATGGGCTAAGATACACTGTCTAAGAAATCTTTTTATATCTTCATGGAGACTATGTAGTTTGACTTGCTCGCGCCCAGTTGATTTTCAAGATTGACAATCAGCACTAACTCTATTATAGAATTTGCCTGGCTGCTGCACTGAGAACTCACTGCTGTGAGTATTGTCTCCAGCTTCAGTGGACTTCCCAGAGGTTGCCTTTGAAAATTTTACACTCAACCATTTCCCCACTCACTGAAAGCTTAAAAGAGAACAAGTCTAAAAGAGAATGGTTATTTTTAGTAGGAAGTTAGTTGTGAGATTATGAGTGGGAGAGTCAGCCTCAGAGAAACTAGACATCTTCTCAGCTATTCTTGAGTCCTTTTTTGTCTTGTTTTGTTTTGTTTGGAGTGAATTTCCCAAACCTCTGTCATATTAAAACCAATCCCATCAATATCCCATTTGCAACTTATGTAAAGAATATTATTAATAATAATATCAATATCAACATAGCATTTAGAAATAGAAGATGTGGTATGAGACCCAGCTCTGCCACTTTCAGACTGCAGCTCTAGGAAAAATGCAAACCCTCAATGCCTCAGTTTCCTCCATTATAAAAGGAAAATAATAATAATAATATTAGTTCATTTCACAGGCCTTTTAGAAAAGTCAAATGAGATAATGCATGCAAGAGTGTTTTGCAAATTGTAAAATATTGTACAAAGCTTTGTTATTTTTGCAGAAAATACATATGGATTTTCTGCCCTTTTGAATTATTCATTTTCTGTCTCTTTATAGTGGTCTGAATAATTGGATATTTGATTCTTATCTTACTTTCTTGGAACTCTGTATATTTCACATCAATTATTTCATTTTACTCTCACAGTACATCTGTCTTACCTACAAAGAGCAGAGTGTGATTGAGTTGTCTAATATTTAAAATAAGTTGGACTCCAACTTTCGGTCCTCTTGGTATTTATTTTTCAGTGACTTTTCTGCTCTAAACTTGGGGAAATTGCTGCTGTGGAGACTCGGATTATTACTTGGAGAAAACTAAACTTATGAGATAACCTTTTCTCCATATTCTGACGCTTGTTAACAGGAAAGCCATTGGGTGGTAGCAGGAAAAGGGTTGCAGTGTCCCACAAGGGCACTGGTTTATTTTTTCTTTGATTGCATGGCATTTTTGGAGCATAGGACTAGCTAGCATACAGGTCCAGCAGCTTTCTCAGGAACCTACTACCTTAGGATCCCAACTTGAGTCATGGCATCTGAAACCAGGTACCCTGAGCTAGGCTGTATCATGATCCAGAGGCCATATCACTTAAGAGGAAGAGCATTGAACAGAGAATTGGAGACTGCTCCTAGCTGGATTGTTTGGCTTGAGAATATCACTTCCCTTTAGAATATTGCCTATCTACATTTTCATTTTCTAATTTTAAATTTATTATTGTGGTAACATAACATAAAGTTTGCCATTTTAGCTCAGTGGCATTAAGAAAATTCTCATTGTACAACCATTATCACCATCTACCTCCAGAACTGCAAAGCGTTGTTTTTAGAGTACAAATGAAATCATTTCTGGGAAAGCTCTTAGAAGAGCATAACACACCATAGGAATGCAAAATATTGTCCTGACTCTTATTGCCAATAATTTAGCGGAAGGAGCAAAGAGCGCCTTAAAAGGGTTGCTTAACTTATAAGTGCTTTGAGGAGGCTGAGTAAACTATCTCCCTGAAATAATTCAAATTAGTGGGGATGCCCGTTGGTCAGGATCACGTGGACACGATTTATTGCTAAGGGAAAGTTGTGGATTACCTGTAGCATTTGAAGTTGTGTCCAACTTGAACATTCTACAAATTTGCATCAATAACTTCCTCACTTGAGGCTAAATTAGAAGACATTATTTCCCTCCTGCTGGGCATTTGGAACTTCTGGGTCAGAAAAGCTGAAGCAGTAATGGGCAGGAGCCCAAGCTGCCTAATGAATAGGTCTAAAAATAGTTGAGAGGATGAATTCTAAAGTGCAGAGTTGTGATGTTCTTATGGAAGATAGGTGGCCCTCTTACTTTAACCAAACCAAGTTTTCCACCCTAAGTTCACTGGAAGGTTAGTCTAGCTTGCCGAATACAATATGCAACAGATGCGTGCATGCATTAGTAGATAGATGCATAAAAGCAATTCATTCATATATATATTATATATATATACATTATATATATACATTATATATACATTATATATATACATTATATATATATTATATATACATTATATATATATTATATATATACATTATATATATATTATATATATACATTATATATATTATATATATATACACACATTATATATATATATGCTTCCTTAATCTGTTAAATTTAGGAGAACTGGATTAAAGGGAAGACACATCTAGAAATGACATGCTGCTTAAGGAAGTAGAAATCTGGTAGCATGAGGCTGTGTCTGGGAATGCTCTGCACGGGTTATTTTGGGAACTGCTGTTCTCTTGAGAAATTAAATTTGTAGCGAGAATAGGACTAATGGCTATTTGTATCCAGCTGCTTGCATCCTTTCTTCAGCCAGAGGAGTGGATGGAGGGGGTATGTGTGTTTGTGTTGTTCGCTGAACGCCCACTGTCCTGAGGATTCACAGACAGGCTGTGCCATGGCAATGAGGTTGGTCTGCAACTGCACTGTGAGAGGGTGGCAGGAAAAGGCACTGATGATGGTGATGAGGAGGCTGGCGGCTGGCATTCATCGAGAGCTTGCTGTAGATCCAGCACTGTGTTAGACATGTTAGCTGTTTTTTTGCCATCCAGTGATTAAGTTCACTGATGCTTAAAGAGGTTAAGCAAACTGCCCAAGGTCATACATTTAGTAAAGAGCAGTGCTGAGCTCAAACCCAGGCCCATCTTATTCCTAAGCCCAAAAGCCACCACAATCATCAGTAGAGATGGCAGGCCTGAGCTAGTCCCTGCCAAAAAAATTCACAAGTTAAAAATAGAGGATATTTTTCCTTTTGTCATTTTTTCCTTTATATGATAGTTACTTTCCTGATTCTTTCTCTGCTGGGGGAGGGGGAATTTAAAAAATCATACCTAACATTTATTTCAGATAAGAAAGGGAAGCAAGTAACAAATAATTATGTGATGAATACCAAGATTCCCAATTTTGTGTTAAGAACTATTTCAACAGTTGTAGTACCAGGTATATCCCTGTCCCCAGGGATCTGGCATGTTTTTGTTTTGTTTTGTTTCTGCAGATATCTTGCAGAATGAATGTAAATCTATGTTCTTTGGGATTTTTAGAACAGTGATTCCCAACTCACATGAGAGTAATAGGGCTAATAGAAAATTAGGTTTGGTGAGGCCTGGGACCCTGGCCGGGAGATGAAAAAGCATTGGTTGGTGTTTGCATTTTTTGTTATTGGAATTGGGTGAAGGAGGCCTGGTTGAGAAATATTAGGGGAGGATTTGAGTTTCTTACCCTTTGTGGTCCCTATGGACTTAAGAATGCAATAACAAAGATATTTAGGTCATTTTAAACTAATTTTGAAAATTGCATATTTCCTGTTTGCATCTCTTTAGATTTTTTTTTAAAAAAAGATATTTGTAGTCTTATCCTTCACCTTGAATAGAGAGAAGGAATTTATGGAGGTGCAATATTAGCGAAAAGTCTTTACATTTTCTCCTGGAGGAACAGAGAAGACGCATCTCATTCATTCAGCAAATATTAACTGGATCCCTGCTGTGAGCCAGACTTTTGTAGTAGGCCCAGAGTATAAAGAAGACAGATATCCTGACTGCCTGGGAGGAGTGTACAGTGTAGCGATGCCTTGAGAGATGGCTCTGTCCTGAGCAGACAGGAAATGGCTACGCTGGGACATAACAAAGGAGCTGATTTCCAAAAGGACCACACTGGGCAGTCCCAGGACAGCTGAGAGACTCCACCAAAGCTGAAGATCAGAGACAAGGCTTGAAAACATCACTGAAATAAATCTTAATTGCCATGAGGGAGGTCTGAATTTTGTGCTGGTCAATATAATTCATGAGATGTATATGTTTGCAAGGTTCGATCCCCCAGGTCAGCAGGTGAGCCTCCCTTTGTTCCAGTGGCAGCTGATGGGGTGTCTCCTTGCAGACAGGTTTCTGCTGGAGCTTGCCCTTGGCGACAAGAGGGACTAGGTGAGAGCATAGGTTTGGATAAACTTAAATCCATCATTGTCACTAGAAAACATTTCAGAAAACATGCCATATTAATGATGGGTAAATGGCATCATCTTCTGTGAAGAAATGCCTTCACCAAATCAGGATTTAATGTAATGCCTCTACCTTTTCAAAGGATCAATATGAGACCTGGCAATTGAACAGCATTTCTGTATCCTTTATAAAAATGGGGTTGAAGGTATTTTTCTACTATATGACTCAAAGCCCTTTTTATAAATTCTGTCAATTGCAACCCCACACTATGTCTCGCAGTAAGTTTCTGCTTAAGTTTGGTTCCAAGGAAAATGCTGTCTCGGCTGATGAATCCGTGTGCTTTCTGTTTTCAGAGAACAAATGGCATAAGCCAAAGTCCTTTCCATTTGCCTTAGCTGGCACTAACTCAGATCCAAATGCATCGCCCAAATGTTATCTGCTCAACTCAGGTACCTGGGACATTCCCTCTCTCTGCTTTCTCCAGGTGATCTCTGCTTTGACTTATGCTTAAAGACTTTACAAAGCAGGACTATCTGAAGTCCACTCAGTACATAAGCTACAAATACAACAGGGATGATTTTTTCCTGTACATCTATCTGTTCATTTCTCTATCCAATGTAATAAAGTGAAACAAATCCTTCTTGGATGATTGAAGTATAGAGTGGCATCTTATTGGTGCTTGAGAATAAAAAATTATGGATAAATGAAACATTTTTGAGTACCAGTGACTCTATATCCCTAGGTATTGAAGGGAAACATAGAAAAAGGAAGAGACATAGACCGTTCTCTTGGAAGATCCAGCCCAACTGGGGAAGACTGCCTACATTTTTATCCCCTCTCCACTCACATTCACTTGGAAATGACCCATAAATATTAACCAGCTGTTTGAAAATAAGCACAAGTAATTGCAACTCTTCAGTTGCCAGGAAAATCATCCAGAATCAATGCTTTTCTCAAAAAATAGACATGGAGTGCTACTATGTGCACGTTGTTGAGGAGTGATGAACATGGGTCACACTCATTTTCTGCCTTCAAGACCTGGTAGTCTGAATAGGGGCCAAACCAATCCTACATATTTCTATACTACAGCTGAAAGTAAATGCCTCAATAGAAGTAGGAATAAATATTTGATAGTGGCCCAGAAGGGTAAGGGATCACTTTTTGGATGGGAAATCAGAAAAGGTTTTATAAAGGAGATGATATTGGGCAGAGGGGCAATCTAGGTTGAGCACACAAAGATACAAAGAAGAGAAAATGGTGGGTGTGCTCAAGGATGGTGAATGTGCCATTTGTCTTGTATGTAGTTTACATGCAAAAGAGCAGAGAAAGATAAGTGAAAGTTAAGCCAGTATTATCACCGCATCCCTTGAAAGGCTTGTACTACTTAATGTTGTAATCAAAGGAGGACTATAAAAGGTTTTTGAGCAGAAGAGTGATCACTAGACTAGTGATTCAGAAAAACTGAGTTGAGCCTTGGGGTAAATAATCCTAAGAGATTGAGAGCCTGTGTAAACATGATAATAGCAAAGTGGACAAATCGTGTCCCTTAGCCAGGATTTGCTCATAGGAATGAGGAAAAATAAGAGTGAGTGACAGGAAGTCCTAGCTAGAGCAATTAGACAAGAGAAAAAAAATAAAGGGCATTCAAATTGAAAAGGAAAAAGTCAAATTGATCTTGTCTTATATTTGGTAAAAGCTAAAGACTCTGCCAAAAAACTATTAGAACTAATAAGTAAATTTACAAATAATTTATTTGTATAAATAATTTATTTGCAGGATACAAAATCAGTATCCCCAAATCAGTAGCATTTCTCTATGCCAACAATGAACAATCTGAAAAAGAAATAAAAAAGTAATCCTATTTATAGTAGCCACAAATAAAATTAAATACCTAGGAATTAACCAAAGAAGTGAAAGCTCTCTACTATGAAAACTATAAAAGCTGACGAAAGACATTGAAAAGGACACACAGAAAATGGAAGCATATTCCATGTTCATAGACTGGAAGAATCAATAATGTTAAAATGTCCTTACTACCTGAAGCAATCTACAGATTCAATGCAATCTCTATCAACATACCAACGACATTCTCCACAGAAATAGCAAAAACAATCCTAAAATTTATATGGAACCACAAAAGACCCAGAATAGCCAAAGCTATCTTGAGCAAAAGGAACAAAACTGGAGGGATCACACACCTAACTTCAAATTATACTACAGAGCTATAGTCACTGAAACAATGTGGTACTGGCACAAAAACAGATACATAGACCAATGGAACAGAATAAAGAACCCAGAAACAGATTCATCTACCTACAATGAACTCATTTTTGACAAAGGTGACAAGAATATACATTGGGGAAAAGATAGTCTCTTCAATAAATTGTACTGGGAAAACTGGATATCCGTAGGCAGAAGAGTGAAACTATCTCTTGCCATGTACAAGAATCAAAATAGATTAAAGACTTAAATTTAAGACCTCAAACTATGAAACCACTACAGGAAAACATTAGGGAAACTTTCCAGGACATTGGACTGGGCAAAGATTTCTTAAGTAATACCCCACAAGTACAGGCAACCAAAGCAAAAATGGACAAATGGGATCACATGAAGTTAAAAAGTTTCTGCAAAGCAAAACAACAACAACAACAACAACAACAACAAAACAAAAGCAATCAAAAAAAGTAGAGATAACTCACAGGACGGGAGAAAATATTTGCAAACTACTCTCTGACAAGGCATTAGTAACCCAATACATAAGGAGCTCAAACAACTCTATAGGAAAAATTCTAATAATCTGATTAAAAAGTGAGCAAAAGATCTGCATAGACATTTCTCAAAAGAAGACATACAAATGGTAAACAGGCATATGAAAAGGTGCTCAACATTAATGATCATCAGAGAAATGCAAATCAAAACTACAATGATATATCATCTCACCCCAGTTAAAATGGCTTTTACACAATAGTCAGGCAATAACAAATGCTGGTAGGATGTGGAAAAAAGGGAACCCTTGTACACTGTCAGTGGGAATGTAAATTAGTACAACCACTATGGAGAACAGTTTGGAAGTTCCTCAGAAAACTAAAAGTAGAGCTACCATGTGATCTAGCAATCCCATTGCTGGGTATATACCCCAAAGAAAGGAAATCGGTACATCAAAGAGATGTCTGCACTCTCATGTTTGTTGCAGCACTGTTCACAATAGTCAAGATTTGGAAGCAACCTAAATGTCCATCAACAGATGAATGAAGAAAATGTAGTACATATACACAATGAAGCTGTCATTTGCAATAGCATGGATGGAACTGGAGGTCATTATATTAAATGGAACAAGCCAGGCGCAGAAAGACAGACTTCTCATGTTCTCATTTATTTCTAGGATAAAAATTAAAACAATTGAACTAATGGAGTGGAGAGCAGAAGGATGGTTACTATAGCATGGGAAGGGTAGTGGGGGGATGGAAGGGAAGTGGGGATTTTTAATTGTTACAAAATAGTTGGAAAGAATGAATAAGACCTATTATTTGACAGTACAACAAGGTGACTATAGTCAAAAATAATTTAATTATACATTTTCAAATAACCAAAAGAGTATAATTGGATTATTTGTAACACAAAGGATAAATGCTTGAGGGAATGGATACTTCATTTACCCTGATGTGATAATTACACATTGCTTGTACCAAAATATCTCATGTAACCCATACATATATACACCTACTACAGTAAAAGTTAAAAATTAAAAAAAGAATGAGAGACGCTGATGTGGGAGAGTATTTTTGTTAACATAATTTGGCAACTATAATATGTTGGCTCTGAGTTTATGAGCCTGCGAGACCAGAAGCCCAGTGATGCCATCTGAGGCATGATGTGGGGTGGACCAGGAACAGTGTGTGTTGAGAAGGATTAAGTATGGGGCAGAGGAAAGTCAACAGGACATGTTGCATATGAGGGGCTGGTGAGTTGTACTAAGATGGGGGTACAGTGGAGGGCACACTAAAGTGTAGGAAAGGTGGGGGAATGGTGAAGAGAGGACTTCCTACTCCTTGGCCCTGGGCCACTTGGATAGGAGTGAAGTGGAAGAGAGGGGATTGCTTCTTAAGCAGGTGATCCAAGTCCTTCAAGACTCCTGAGCCAGGCGTCAGGCAAGAGGACTTGCCAAAGCTGTAGTCATTGGAATCTTCTGTATTAACCAGCACAGGAGAAAATCTTCTAGAACCTGGGTTGTTCTTGGGATTAGCCAGTTATGTTCAGAAGTAAAAATACCCTGAAGATGATGAAGGAAATTGGAGAAAGAGCTTTCATGAGACTGCCTGCCCCTTCTCCTGGATGAGGGATACTGGAGACAGCCATCACAGAGGCTAGGATCCATGGAGCTTCTCACCCACTGGGTGCCAAGTGCCATGCTACACACTTTATATCTGGACAGTTACAAATTGATGAGGTAGATACTGTGGTCAACATCATTCTATAAAGGAGAGTAATGAGGCTTACATGGATGCCTCAAGGCCATACAGCTACCAAAGATGGTAAGCTGTAGCCAGGCATTCTCTGGGGTGAAAGCTGACAGTACAGTTGATTCTCGTAATCTGTGGTCTGTAAAGTCACCTCAAACACCAAGTCAGTGAACACTGAAGCATTGTTCCTAAGGCAAATACACAGTTAGGTTCCTGTGAGCTTCTGGTCACAACATTTTTGTCTACCAATCAATACATAACCTTGTTTTATGTGTATTTCCATTTAAAGACACCTCATTTAATATATGTTGTTGATTGATTAAATTGAACTCACACGCAATGGCACTGTAACTTGTGCCTGAATGTAGCTTCTCTAACACACATGTTTTCTCCATAAGGCACATCACACCCTTCTTTTGCTTTTGAACACTAGAGAGGACTTAGATCTATATGTAGGGGCTGTTTTAAACCGTGAAATCATCCACAAAAATGCCAAAAAAAAATGTCACTAAACAGACAGTGAGAAGGAAGTGTTTATAATATAAGAGCTGAAACAAGAAGGCAGGGCATCGCCACCTTCAACCTCACTGGGACAATGAGATTTGGATGACTCAAATTTTTCACCAGTCTGCACATATCCTTGAATGACCTCTAAGGTGACATACCATGAATATTGGTTTTGGGGTTACAAATAAATTTTGGTGAGCAGGCAAATTCATAGACACAGAATTTGTGAAAAATAAGAATCAACTGTACTTCAGGAGCCATGGGCACATTTTGCAATGTATGGACTGCTAAGAGAAACCTGTAAAGAATGATACATCTTACTTCCTCTTGGTTTTTTCCCCTTAATCTTGGAGTCAGTCTTTCCTGACTTCCCAGTTTAAAGGGCAACTCCTTGGAGCTAAGTCACAAGCCTCAGAACGAGCTGCAGAACAAGGGCACACAGCCCTCAGCAGAAGCATCAGGCTGGGGCTCAGATCCCCCTGAAGCACACGTGTGGAGGACAGGTGACCCCATGTGCCAGAGGACCAGTCACCTCCGACAGGATCCAGACTTCCTCTTAGGATTCTGGCCCTTTTTCACCCTTTCCTAGCCTCTCCTTTGGGCTTAATGCAGTGAGGGTTAGAACAGTTTTCTTAGTGCCAAGATTCTTGCTAATACGGCAGTTTGTGATTTTTGGCATGTTGCAAGATATGGCAGATTAAGGTGAAGTTTCCAGGATCAGAAAGATCCAAGTTCATTAGTGGCTCAGATGCTCTTCCCACTGTGTGATCTTATATAAATACCTTAACCTAGTCAATCCTCAGATTCCTTAGCTGTAAAATGAGGGTCATACTTATATTTACTTCTTAGAATTATTGTGAAGATTAAATTCGTTAATTCATGTTAAGTGCCTAGTACAGTGCCTGCCATATGGTAAACACTCAGTAAGCATTAACTTTAACAATTTTATATCTTAATATTTAATTAGTTTGCATATCACATGCATATTACAATTATATGTAATTTGAAAAAAATAGTCTTTAATTTTTTTACCTATATACATCAGTGATTGATTATGGACTTTGGCACTGGGTTATCTTAATTCTGCTCTTAGCTTCTTTTTCTATCTGGGTAACTTTGGGCAAATTACTGAATTTTGAATTACTGAATTACTGAACTTTGAATCTTAGCTTCTTAATCTGGTAATGAGAGAAAAATAAAGCCTAACTCTCAGATTGATTGGAATGTTAAATGGGATAATGCACTTAAAGGAGCTTTAGCACTAGGTCTGACACATGATAAGCGTTGATAAGTTCTTGCTGTTATTGTAATTTTTAATATTATTAATAATCATATGGTAACATTGCTTTTCTGAGAGTGCCTTGTAATGCATTCTGTAGCTTCTAGGCTTATTTTTTTGACCTTCATTAACAAACTTTCTTTCAACAAAGTGCATGCCTGGAACGCGTCCTGCTTTTTGATGGAGGGATATGGTGGCTCAGCAGAGCGCTCAGCGGATGAGAGCTAAGACTCAGCAGCTAAAGGATGGCTGGAACTGGGGGTTGGGGAGCTCTGCTGAATAAAGGCTTTTTGCTTCCTAATACTTCCACTTCTAATGTTTCTGGAGCTCATGAAGGACAGCTACTGACAAAAACCTGTGTTTATATATCATCGGTCTGCACGGGTTAGTAAGATGCCCAGAGCTGCTGAAAGACAAACCACAATGACAGGAGTCCCCAAAGGGACAGGCGGCCCTCCCCATGGGCTTGGAGAAGCAATGCCAGTAGGTCGTTCTGCAGCTAGAAATGTGTCTTCAAGGGCACATCTCACTAGGAGGGATGGTTTATCTCTGCTGCCTGTCCATGGCTGCTCAGCAGGGCCACGTGTATGCCATGTCTTCGCATTAAGCCATCCATTGCAACATCGTTGACATTCATTCCGCAGCTTGACCTTTCTTTCCCTTTCTCTCCCCCA
Organism: Pan troglodytes; assembly: GCF_028858775.2. Taxonomy (NCBI): domain Eukaryota; kingdom Metazoa; phylum Chordata; class Mammalia; order Primates; family Hominidae; genus Pan; species Pan troglodytes. The sequence goes on along the minus strand of NC_072407.2, from coordinate 135,339,010 downwards.
AACTTCTTCTTCCGCTGAGTCATGCAGGTGGGTAAATCTTCCTCTGCTGCATCCACATGCTGGGGAAATTGTCTGGCTCTGCTAAGTGTGATTGGAGCCGTTTGTTTTTAAGCTGCACATAAGCATTGGGCAAGATTTATAACATCTTCCTTCTTGCCGAATCGACCCACTGAGAGCCATTAAAGTTTTATTGCTCCCTGCAGTTGCCTGGCCAGAGTGGAATGGAGGGGGCCTATAGTTGGAAAAGCTTTTTCTTCCATTGACTTAGTCACAGGAAGTACTGGAGAGAAGGAATAGAAGTGATGCTTCTTTTGTTCAGTCTCCTCATTTTGATCCCAACCCTTTTCCAAACTGCATTGAGTTGTTAGAGTGAATTCCTCCATATAATTCACATTGCATGCTAAGCCTTCCCACTGTACCAAGACCTCCCTAAGGCCCCACCTCTTCCAGGAAGTCTTCTTGTGTTGATCAGATTAAGACTGTTTCCCTGGTACTCCCCTTACCTCTCTTGGCTGGACCCCAAGACCTTTCTCATTTCAGTGGTCTTTGTCCCAGATTTTGATACCTATTTTTCTTCAGACTTGCAGCTACCTTTTTTGTTGTTGTCGTTGTTGTTGTTGTTGAGATGGAGTCTTGCTCTGTCACTCGGGCTGGAGTGCAGTGGCGCGATGTCGGCTCACTGCAAGCTCCGCCTCCCGGGTTCACCCATTCTCCTGCCTCAGCCTCCCGAGTAGCTGTGACTACAGGCGCCCGCTACCGCGCCCGGCTAATTTTTTTTTTGTATTTTTAGTAGAGACGGGGTTTCAGCGTATTAGCCAGGATGGTCTCGATCTCCTGACCTCGTGATCCGTCCGCCTCGGCCTCCCAAAAGTGCCGGGATTACAGGCGTGAGCCACCGCGTTTGGCCTGTAGCTACCTCTTAAAGTTAGGTAAACGTACAGATGTTCCAGTCATAAATTATAAAGTTCTAGAATCCTAAATCTGGGAGAAGTATTAGAAATTCTCAATGTAAGCAGTGACTTACATTATCCATGTTTACATAGTGATTGAGGTATTTTTATGACTGTCTTAAAGGACGAGTCTTCACAGGAGATGCTCTCATGCCAGATTTTAAAACAGAAACATGCTCCAGGGATGGCCTCAGCTTTCTTTCATGGGGGCTTTAGCTGAAATAGGTAGACATAGGTCGGTTTCCCTTGGAAAAAGACATCCTTCTTCATTGTCAATTAGTAGTAGTTATTATTGTATATTCACCCATGTGCTATGCACCATGAAAGTCCCTGAGACAACAGAGAGATGGGCCCTGCATCTATGGAGCCTGAGGTCTAGCACAGAAGACCGTTTCAAAGAATGTCCCCTGAACAGTATCTGGAATGAGAAGATGGACTGGCTTTGTGATTGTTTATTCAACTTGAGGTCCAAGCCTCAAGCAAAATCTATCTTCAGTGTAATAAGATACAAAGTATAGTAATAATAATAGTAATAACAATGACAATAATATTAATTACCACCTGTGAACATCTATTTTATTCAAGTACTGCACTAAATACATAGATTATTTCATTTTTATTTTAATAAAAATCTCACACGATAGGTTTTTAGTTGCATGTTTTCTATAAGGAAACAAGAGCTCAAAGAGGATGCCTTAACCGGCGAGGTCATCCAATCAGCAAGTGGCTGAGTCAGCCTGAAAGCCACACTAAGTAAGGCCCTACAGGTAGGACTGTGTATTCTCCCTCCTGTTTCTCTGCAAACTTGTCAGCCTTGAGAAGGTTTCAACAATCATCTATCTCTCAGCGTAATTTTGAGCTGCTGTTTCGTCTTGCATACATATTTGCATTTTAAGAACGAAAGCTTTAGATGGGTTACAAGATTTTATGATCAGGTGTAGAGATTTTGGCAGGCATGGACATCTTGTATGAGGTCACCCCCTAAAGGGCCTCCTTAGTCAGCTGTTGTCTCTAACACACTCCGGCTTTACTGGGGATTGTTGGTAAGATTACAAAGTGGTTGAGAGCCAGGTACTGAGGTTAGAGCTTGAGGGCTCAATTCTTGCCTCTGACACTCAAAATTAGCTGAGTGACTTTAACCTGTGTGCCTCAGTTTCCTCATCTGCAACATGGGGATGGGAAAGAACCTCATATATATGCTTAATATGAGGGCCAAATGAAAACCAATACATCTGAAACACTAATGACCATGGCTTGCACACAACACATCTTCAAGAAAATTTAATTTTTAATATCTTTTTTCAAGTATCCAAAGTCATTCACACATACCATCACATTCAGCCTCATAACCTGGGTTAAAAGCTATCCTTATATGATCACTCAATTAAGGTGATATTCTCAGTCAGAGAGTAAGAATGACACATGTTCTGGGGCAATGGAATTCACTGAAATGAACCCATGCAGAGCAGAGCATTTCAGACAACTCATTATACTCTATCTAGAAGAAACCTACCTCCTGGTTCCTATAGTTGCAGTACGTTCAACATTCCTGGCTGAACACCCTTTTTGACGTTGAAATTAAGCTGAAGTGTTACACCTGGTTATGACACCCATACCCTTGAGAGAAGTGCTTGCTTTTCTTGGTCACCCAATTGTCCCCATACTGTTCCCACAAAGTAAGTCATCCAGAGCTCTTGTAGATTGCCATAGGCCCTCCTTCCCCTGACACATCCCAAAGGTTAGAAACAAGAGTAGAGGCCCAGCTCATTGCTCAAGGGTCCATTCACTTTTACATTTTCCAGGTTTACTTATGAGACCAAAATGAAGCAAGTGGGAGACGTTCAAAGTATCCAATAGTTACACCATGTGTGTCTCTGTGTGCTTACCAAACCCAGCTCTTTTTAGCCATTGTTAGCATATCATGATTATAGTTATTAATATGTTAATGATGGTTATTATTATTGGGCATTTTCTATGGGCCAGCCATGGTCCTAGGCAGGTTGCTCCGTGGTGCGGAGTCTGGCAGCAGTCCTCCAAGGGAGGAACATCTGCTTTAGAGCTTCCCTTAAGACTGCGAATAAAACACATGGGCAGACTCAAGGGCCCCATACGATCTGCCCCTCCAAAGCTCTCTAACCTCACTCACCCACTCTAACATGGAGCTGGTTCCTGCCTAAGTGTCTTTGCACTTGGTATCCCTCTCCCTGGAAAAGGTTCTGACTGTCAAATGTTGTACCTCCTTAAGAGATTCAGTTCTCTGCCGAAGTAACCTTGAGAGGCAGGTCTGCCCCTCCATATGTTCTGAATTAATCCCTCCTCTGCATCTTTAGTTTTATTCACAACATCTATCACTGTGTCTTCTCTTGTCAGGTGTTTGTTTTGTAGTCTGACTTCTTCAGTCAAATCGCAAGCCATGTGGACAGAGATTTTGCCTGTTTTATTCATCCTGCATTTTTATCTAAAGAAATGCTTGGAATACAACGATCACTGAATACATATTTATTGAAAAATACAAACACTGAGTGAAGGAATTAATAAATTAAGCAGATGGTTTAGAGGAGTGAATTAACTTCTCAAGTTTACACAACCGGTGAGTTTGTCAGGTAACTTCTCATAGGAGAACTCTGGTAGCAAGGGATGCAGCTTTGCCTGTTGGGGCACTGAAAGGCTGTCTAATCTTAGGTGAAAGCAGTCAGGTCCAGGGAGATCTTTGTGTGCACAGAAGTACTCAAGAAGTCAGGACCAGAATGCAGGCCATGTAACACCCCGCCGGTGGCTGCTTCATCCTTTTCCTTAAGGACCTTTTGTGAAGTGGCCAAATAAATACTGGTCCTGTCATGTCAAGTGATATCTTGCCTCTTCCTTGTGGCTGGACCACTTACCGGTTAATTGGTGGTTCTTGAGCAGAGGAGAGTACAAAATGTGAGACTGGCATCCCCCAAGCAGGGCCACATTAAGCCCTGAGGCTGGATCCTGCCTCATATTTAAGTCAAAAATAGTCCTTTGTTAGGAATAGTCTCCAAGTTCCTGGCCATGTGTTTGAGGAACATTTGTATAGGCTATGATACAGAGAGCCCAGGCTGAGGGCCAAAATATCGGAGTTGAGGGCAGCTGTCTCCCTGACTGACCTATACAATGTGCTGTCGTCGTCCTTAGTGCCTGTTTTCTCATTTGAGATGGAGGGTGGGCAGGACCCTCTGCAGCCTCCAAGCATTCTCTCAGCCCTCACAGATACCCTGAGCATTCTGTCTGCCTTCACGGACACCCCTAAGTGTCACCGTGCTCTGTCCCTGCTGCCGTGTGGGGCTGGACTGCCAGTTTTTGCTCCCAGTGGCCCCAGTGTGGAGTGAAGCATGGCCCTTCTGTGAAGGGACCAGGAAAGACAAAAAGGAAAGGTGGGGTGCGTACTAACAAGTCATTATTTAGATGTGATTTGCTTAGCTCTTTTCCTGACCTAGTGAATTAAAAGAGGACATCGCAGAGGGAAAACAAGCAGGGAGACTTAAAGTAATGCTTTTTGAACCTGCCAATTATCAAGAGATTATAATTATGGGAAACACCCAAGACGTCCAGAGGGACCCATGTCTTTGTTCTCAGAGTGCAGAGACCCACTAAGATAAGAGAGTAGGAGGGGAGCGCTTGTGAGACAGAAAAAGGAAGTGCCGTTGTTGGGAGCTGGGAGCTGGCCAGTATGTCTTCTAATTTAATTACTTATCTTTCCCTCAAATTGTTTATGGTACACTAGGCTATTAAATGCGCCATAAGCAAACGGCTCTTGAAAGAGGAAGTGGATTTATTTGTTTTAGTTACCACTCCAACAAAAGTCTATTTCTTCTGCTAATTAAGATTCCATTCACTAATTTAAATGTTATGCTAATTAAAGTATAATTCTGAAAATGTAAAAAGGAGTTAAAAATAAAAAGAAAGAAAAAACTGGGTTGGCCTTTAGGAATTACATTAAATTTATTGCGTTGTAACAATGGTAAGCTGGGTAATTATTTCATTCGCCTCCGTGCTGCATTCAAGCTTCTGCTTATTCATCCCATTCTCACACTTCAGCTCATTAACACACACTTCCCCTCTCCCGCTCTAATGGGAGTTTTCTTGTGATGGTTTAAGATGAGTTGTGAGTTAGATCCTTGGAGCAATGTTTAGAATTTCCTCAGCTGGGCCACACAGAGTGTTGCAAGCTGCTGCTTGATTTGATGTTTAGAGAGAAAAAAAGAGAAAACATCTGGATTTCTGCTTTGTAAACCAATTTCTGGAGCCAACTTGCTGTTACTCCAGCTTCTTCTCCATCCTCTCTAGAAGCCTGAGTATTTTATAGAAGACAGAGATTATAATATTTTACAAGAAAGAGGATGAGTCTTCTTGCCAAGTTAGAATCTGGCATTTTGAGCGCCTGGGATAAGACAAAGGGAAACCAGGACCATGGGGACCACCGCAGACGTTCATTACCAGGGCCTAATCATCGAAGTTTCACCTTCCTCATCAGTCAGACGGCATTGTCTTGAGTATTAGAGGCACCTGAGCTTTGAAAACAGCTAGCCTGGAGACTGGAACAGCGTGGCAACCTAAGTGTTCCCGTCCTCCCCACCCCTAATTTTGTGGTTGCAGCACCAGACTGGAAAATGGGACCCTGGAGTGTTTTTCTCAGCTTGAGCTCTTGTCTGCCGGATGATCAAGCCTTTGCCTTCTATAAAGGCAAAACGCATAGAGCCACATATATTAGTTATTCCTTGCTGTATAACAAATTATCCCAAACTTAGTGAACTCAAACAGCAAACACTTATTATCTCACAGTTTCTGTGGGTCGGGAATCTGAGAGAGTCTTTGCTGAGTGTTTTTGGGTCAGAGTCTCTCAGGAGACCCAGCAGTCACAGTGCCAGCAGGGATTGCAGCCATCTGAGGATCCAAACCTGCTCCCAGGCCATCAGCCACAGCTCCAGCCCGCAGCACACGGCCCCTCCACAGGGGAGCAGCTTCCCCAGAGCCAGTGCTGCAACAGATAGAGTGTGGCATCACTGCCTTTTAGGACAAGCCTCTGAGCCCCACACCCTCCCTTCTGCATTATTCTATCCATTACAGGTCACTAGGTCCTGCCCACAGCCACAAGGAGGGATTCCATAAGGGTGTGGCACCCGGAGGCAGAGACCTCGGGGCCACCCTGGGGTCTGGCCGGCCTCTGTGTTGGCCTCCCCTCCAACGCAGTGCTTTGCTTTGTCTGACTGTCTTCTGATCAAAGCCTGGACCTCTGGCCTTCCTGCAGCTACCGCTCATGTCCAGCCATCTGCCTATCATCCAGCCTAGGCATTCTGGGACAGATCCAGGAGGTCACATGTCCACTTCTGAGGGGCTTTGGCGAGGGCTATGGCAAGAGCGGGTGGACTGAGAAGTCCCCTCCTGAAAGACATGTCTCTATTGAGGCTGGTCTCCCGCCAGGCTCTCAGCCTGTCAGTGGCAGGATGCTTTGGAGAGGCATTTAGAACGAGGCACAGAAGGCACTGGGATTTTCTTTGGGGACAAGCGACAAGAGCTAGGATTGATAGACTGAGATGATAATAAAAATGAATTAACTTGCATCTCAATTTGATTTTCAGAGCCAGAGAGGAGTAAATCAGCACCATGGAGCTGACTTTCTCATCTGGTTGGGTTGGCCCTTTATTTTTATTAGGGTCTTTCTTGTCAACGGTTGAATGAGATGTTAATACTATCAACCTTAGGCCACAGTCTAAGCTAAGTCTTGACAGTTCTTGCTTTTCCTCTGACCTGTAGCTTGGAAGGGAGAGGTTGACACCAGGCCAGAGTGGAGGGTGGGAGGTGATAAATCAGTCCTGGGTTTCTTTTTTTCTTTTTCTTTTCTTTTTTTTTTTTTTTTGCACAATGGCCTTTGGCTTTGGCAGCTGCATTAATCTGGGTGGCCGTTGGGAAAATTAGGTCAAAGGTGTCCCCAGAAATTGGATAGATTGTTGCTAATTCAGTCATATAGCTGGAGTGGGCTGGCATTTCCAGAGGCAGACAACACAGGTGTATGTATCTGTTTTTACCACTGAAGAGACTGAGGATTGGCCAGGTGGGTGCAATGGTGACTTCTCAAACAGATCAGCAGGATGGGAGTGACACTGTCCTGGGGCACTGCCAGGATGTCCCTCTGTGCGTAGGGAGAGGAGTCCGTGTACCTTGGTGACAAGCCTGCACCCTTCTCTTATCTCCCTGCACTGTAGCATGAAGCATATTGGCCCTGGGCATGCACCGCAGGTGTAGACATCCTGTCTGTTCACTGGCCTATGAACTATGAGACTAGAAACATTACACAGTCTCAGGAACAGACCGTCCCCTTCTGTTTATTTATAGCTTAACACTAAATAGCTGATTCCAATCCTATTAAGGTTTACTGATCTCCTATTAAAAACCTCAAATGATGTTTAGTTGTCTGATGCTTGCTCCCAAAGAAATGCCCCAGAGATTTCTCTGAAGATGCACGTTATTCATACTTGACATGACCTCAGGATGTTGTTTATGGATATGTTCTGTGAGCAAATATTTACTGAATTTCAATAATAGGATGGGCACTATGTATGATACAGAGAAGTATGTGGCAGTCTCACAAACAAGTAAAATCAAATTCCTTACAGTAAGAGGGGAGTTTGTGTCTCATGTGGGAGAGCAGCAGATTACAGATAGGATGACCCGATTCCCGTCTCACTCAGACACTCACCAGCTGTATGGCCTTGGGCAAGTTACCCAACCTTTCATAATCAGGACAACGATGTGATCAGATTCCTGTCATAGAAAGAGCACCATACGGCAGTTCCAGCAAGGAATTGATAGGAAGGAACTGGAATAATGGGGATGGAGGAATGAGCTCTCACAGGGCTCTGGATGGGGGTCTCTGGAGTCTGAGCTGTGGGCAGGACAATGGCCTGGAGAGGAGGTATGGATGCAAGAGGCAGCATTGATGAGGCGTGAGACCTGTTGGGATAGGCAGGAAAGGGAGGGAGGAGGGGTAGAGATAGCTCAGATGTGTCGCCAGGGTGACCAGGAGGATGTTGGTGTTATTAACTAAGGTGGGAGACCTTGGGGGGAAAAAAGGTGGCCAAGAGAGGGAATGTAGCTCCTTTTTGGCTGAGTTGTATTAAGAACTCCTCCTCCACATGTCTGTGCCATTACTCTGTGACCTGGGCCCTGTGCTCCAAATTCAAGGAGGTCACCTAGAGTAGCTGAGGATCAGAAAAGCTATCTAGGAGCTAACACATGTGGCAGTTTTAAAAACTCCTTTCATAAGCAGTGAAATAAATCTGAAGAGATGCCCTCCTCTCCCCTCAGAGGCCTCTCCTTTGTCAGGCTGGGTGGAGTGGGGTGACAGAACATCGATCGGTGGGAGATAGATGAGAGGAAAAGCCCTCGTTGCCTGCTGAATCAATGCTCCCTTAAAGACTGCAACAAACAGGATTAAAGGTTGAAAGACATTTATTGAGGGGTGAATCTGGGTGTATGTTTTATTAGTCAGCCCTGGCACTGGGTTTATAGAAATGCCCAGCCTAGACGCTGCCAAGAGCAATAAATCAGGGCTTTCTTCTTTGGCCGGCTGCCTGGGCAGTGATGTGGGGGTGTGTGACCCCAGGCCAGGAGGATGGAAGAGAGTGTTGTCTTCAGGCCATCTGGGGTAGGGTGGGGACTCAGGGATGGGGAACGAGAGGAAGATGATTGGCCAATGCCCCTCCTGTCCTCCTTCTCCAATCGCTCACGAATGAGGTCAAACATGCTTACTGCATGGATACATGCCTCCAGTCTCTTTCAGAATTCCCCACCCCTCCTGCCAAAATCATTTGCCTAACCTTTTGCCTGACTGATTCAGAAGCTATTAAATGCACGGCATCCACACAGCTGGCCATTAATTGGAGGCCAGAGCTTGATTAATGAGCATTATGCTAATGTTGGGTCAGGGGGCAGATTATGTGTAAAAGACCAAAACAGTAAGTCAAGTCAAAAGCAATAACACCACCTTCCATCCCTCAGCCTCCCCAAACAAGTTGGCAGCTGGAGGCAAGTGGAGAAAAGGCATATTGATGAGACAGGCTGCAAGAGCCTGGCACTTGCCTTGGTTCTTTCTGCAGAGAACTGGGCTGAGATGCTCCGGCCTCCCTCCCAGGAGGAGCTGCAACCAGCTGGAAGGTGGGCTCCCATGCCGGGCTGGCCTCAGAGGGACAGGAGCAGCTGAGGGTTGAGGGAGTGATACTTCCCAGACTATAGAGTCTTTTTTAAAGACCCTAGAACTTACACTAACAAATGATAAAAGTGCCCTGCTATGAATGTGTCCACATAAAGTGTTCATGTCCAAACATTAAAATGAACTTGGAAGAACAAATCCTGACTCAGCCACCCTGGAATCATAGATCCTTTGGCAGGTAGGACATTGCCCATTTCTGACTCGTCACGCTCACTGAGGTCTCCCTCTGGTCACTCCTTCTGTCTCTACATCAGACCCCCAATCCCCTGAAGTTCTTTCTCCCATCCTCTTTTCATCACACTCCACACTTTCTCCAGGGGTGAGAGTGTGTGTCTTTCCGTGATTTCAGTTATCAGAACTCTCCCTCAAGCTACACATCCAGGCATAGCCTTTCTCTCAGCTCCAGGTCTCCACCATGGGCATGACCAACTCACACTGCCCTGTATAAGTTCTATCATATCCCAAACACACTCTGCTCCAAGCTGAATTTTTCTTTCTACGTTGTATTTGTTACTGACACACATTTATTTGATCCCGTGCTACAGAAACATACTTTTCAATCTTGGTTTGTCCCATCTCATTTCTTGCACTGCTGAGGGCATTTTTCCCTGCTGTTTCCCTCTTCTCAGTGTCCCTGCCAGTTTCCTCTGCCACTTACTGAGGTGAGGCTCCTACCCTCTCTTTTGCATCACTGCAAAGTCTTCCAGTGCCTACCTCCTTATCCAACTAAGGGGCCCATGTCACCTGAGCTGTCCAATTTCTAAGCCACTCCTAGGCAAGACAGCTCTTCATGCAGAGCCTGTCAGGCTTCCCTGCTGCCAGGCTGCCTCAGAACACATTCCTTACCTCCACACTCTGGGTGTAGCACACATTTAACCCTATTTCCTGCGCTTCGCCCTGTCCTTGCCTTCCCTCCATGCACAAGGCTAATTGTTTTACCTGGAAGAGGCAGCTTAGGTCCGTACCTCCCTGTCCTTATTCTTGGTGTTGTCTTGGTGTGAATTAGCAGGGCCTCAGGTTTCTGTCATCACTCCTGTCCTGGAAATGATTTTATAGATGATTCAAACATTTACTTAACAATATAGAAAGCACACCTACAAGATCAGGAATAGCAAGAACCAGGGGAGACACTAAATATGTGAATGATGAAATCACAATAAAAAACGAAACTGGCAGGCTGGGAACTGGATGTAATAATGTTACATTTCTCTAGAATAAATGTGAGGTATTATTTTTGATTAAAAAATATTTAAAGAGATATGGGATAGAAGAGGTATGGTTTAGCTAAGATATCAATTAAAAAATTGTACTGATGGCATCATTTAAGATAATGCAATATATAGTTACCAAAAACGTAAACAGAATTTTAGGACATATTGACATAATCTACAATCCATGGGAAGAGTTTTCAAGTATTCCTCATTAGGTATATTACTTGGAAATATATTGCATTCAAAGTACCATGCTTAATGGAGAAATAGACAAAAGAGCATGCTTAGTGAAGATCAGTTAGGAAAATTTTTTTAAATGTGAATTATTGAAGAAATTATTTTCCCCAGTACTCCTTTCAAAACTAAAATTCTGTGATTGCCTTTTATTTGTCCTGCTCTGAGGCCTTTTGAAATTGTCTTTATTCTTTTGGGTCTAAATAAAATTTCACCTCTTTAAACCCTTCCAGATACCCTTTATCTGAATTCACCGCATCCTCTCTGATGATACCATTTCATTTTGCTTGAACCGCTGCTTGTATTCCGGCCAGTCATTTATATTTTCATCCTCTACCAGCAGATCGTAAGCAACATCAGGGCAAAAACCATGTTGTACTCATCTTTGTATTTCAGAACTTAGCAGAGTTCCTGGTACCTGGGGCATGATTTGTAAATGTTGAGGAAACGCAGATGCATAGACAAAATTGTCCTTAAAATTCATGCTACCAAGCTGTGTTCTACGTGTGGGCTGAAGGTTTTAAGTGGAGGCTGATCTCAAACTACAAATACATACTCCAGAAAGAGTTCTATGGTCAGTTAAGCTGGGGAGGTGTTGGGTTAAACAAAGTTAAGCTGGCTTTTTTACTACAGGAATATTTGGAGCCTTTAATGTTATTGTACACTGTGGATCTTCCAACAATAGCCATTATATGCAGGATCTAGCAAAATCATTTGACCGTAGAACATGGCTTTTATGCAATACCATTTCACATTTCATGGAACATAGCTTGCAAAATACTGAACTTAGCCTAACTTTAGAGAAACGGCACAGAGCCTTTTCAAGAAATGCCAGAAATTAAAGTGAAAGAGGCCAGAAGCTGGAAACATACCCCACAAGGCGAAGAAGGAGGTACCACATACTAAGACACATACTCTAGACTTCAGGAAACACACGTTTAAGAGCAAACAAAAAAGTTAGTGATGACAATAGCTACAAAAGTTTGGGACACTCTGAATATAGAATCACAAAATTTCCTGATAAGCACACAAATAAATGAAGTGCTGAAGAAATGGGTGTGGCCGCAGAGGGAGCTCTCTAAAGAGCTCAGCTGAGAGGATGAATGTAGGGGCAGAATAAATGATCAGACGCACGGGGGTGTAGAAGAGCAGAGCATCCATAGGTAAGACAGGGATAACACAAGGAGAAGTGAGGACATTTTAGAACAAATCATTAGTGTGTGGACTAGTTAGAAGGCATGTGGGTTCCTTCAATGGACATGTAACAGATGGTTGTGAATGGCTAGTTTGAAAAATTATTATTGATAGGTTATGATATTGGTCTCTGCTTTTGGTTCTACCCTTTTCAAAGACTTAAATGGTGAAATACAAGGCAGGATTATCAAATTTGCATATAGTGGCCAATGTGGTAGCTCATGCCTCTAATCCCAGCAGTCTGTGAGGCTGAGCTGGGAGAATTGCTTGAGGCCAGGAGTTTGGGACCAGCCTGGGCAACATAGTGAGAACCCCGTCTCTACAAAAATAAAATAAAAATAAAATAAAAATTTCGATGGGCATGGTGGTGTGCACTTGTTGTCCTAGCTGCTCATATTCAGGAGGCTGAGGCTCCAGGAGGATCTCTGGAGCCCAGGAGTTCAAGGCAGCAATGACCTCTGATTGCATCACTGCAGTCCAGCCTAGGTGACAGAGTGAGACTTTATCTCCAGAAAACAAAACAAAAAAAGACAAAAAAAGAAAGAAAGAAGGAAGGAAGGAAGGAAAAAAAGAAAGAAAAGAAAGAAATTCGCATGCAGCAAAAATCTGGGAAGAGAAAGTCAGGATTAGAAACACGTCAGCTGCTTAGAATAATTGATTGAAACAATTACAAGATGAAAGTCAGTAGAAGTAAAGATAAATATTTTAAATTACTTTAAAATTTGCCAGGGTATGGGATGAGAAAGATCTGACTTCATTGCATGTGGAGGGGAGAAAATAACAGGGATATTCACAGTACGCTGTGAGAGAAAAGTAGAATTTGTCCTGCCCACCATCACTAAATAAAAAAATATATATATTACACAAAGTCAAATGATCAAATTTAATACAAACGTAATGTTTGAGTAAAGAGGGTGGTAATTTCACTGCTTCCTCAAAGGCCGTACAAAATGTGGAGTATTTGTTCTCATTTAGGCAAAATTTGAGAGTTATCTCGACACAAAGATTTCATTGAATGAAGATGCCCTAGGAGAGGGAAGGAAAAGATAAAAGTCCTATTTGAAGAAAAATGGCTGGAAGGACTGGAGATACTTAATTTGGAAAAGAAAAGGCTTTGGGGAGACATAGCTTCTTCTGAACACCTGATGCATAAAAAGAAAAATTGGATAAGCTATATGGCTTCCAGTGTCAGAATAAAGAGTAAAACCTAGGAATTACAGGAAGACCGATTTCAGCTCAATATGGCATATTAAACTTTGTAACAGCTAGTGCCGTCCAGCAGAAAAACTAACTCACCCTGAAGGTCCTGCAGGAACTGCCTGTCATTCCAATGAAGTAATGTGCTTGCAGGTCCCTGACACAGCACAGGCCCATGCTCCAGGGCCATTTTCCCTCTCTCCCTCTCTATTCATCTGGGCTCAGTGGGGAAACAGGACCCGCACTAGGTGTTTCAAACAGAGATAATTTAGTGAGGAGAATGAACTAAATGAACCATGTGTTCCTGAGGTGACTGCAGGGAGTAGCCACTGCTCATGGAGACCCAAACAAAGGAAGAGGTAGAGCTCTTATTAGCACGTGTCTGCTCTAATGGGAGACCCTGTGGACTTGGTGCTCTTTTTTTTTTTTTTTTTTTTTCCTGAATACTGGCACGTCAGAGAGAGCATAACGAGACTTGGTCTGGGAGTTCAAAGGGAAGGTGGAGGTTGGGGCCACCCACAGCTGCTGGGGCCTGTGCCACCTCTGGGTCCACACAGACAGGAAGAGGGAAAGAGAAGGAAGCATCCTTCCCACATCTTGCCTTTGCCTGCCATCCTGGTATCTTCAATCGGCAAAACTCAACCGACAGCAGACTGGCAAAATGTTTGGAAAATGTAGTTCTTAGCATTCCAGCCTCAGAACAGCAGGGCAAAGCATGGTTGGAAACATCTTGAGCTGAGAGACAACCATCAGCCCAGGTGAACCCTTGGACTGCTCAGAATCCACACACACCCTCCCACGCATGGCGAATGGCTGCCACAATAGCAACTTTGACTTCAGCTATGTTCATTCTTTTGTTCTCTACCCAAATCTCACCCCCTGTGCCCTCAGGCAGCACGTCAACCTGTTAGGATTCTCTCCCTGCTGTGATGGCCCAAACCTTCACTCCTAAACTACGAGCCCTCAAGGCTAATGCTTACTGCTGGACGTGGAAACACTACACTACATAGTCCTGCTCTTTCCCCTGGCCCGCTTGTCGCCGTTCATCTCTTTTCTTTTTCTTCCCTTTACTCCCTCCCTCCCTTCCTTCTTTTGACCTTTCTTCATTTCCCATTTGCCTGCAAAACATGCGTGAAGGTGGTTGTAGAGGGACTCCTGTACTGGGTTACACCGACATGTCCTATATTCTCCTTCAATGCAAAATTTCCAAAGTTTTCAATATGAACAGATTGTTATTATTATTGCTATTTTGCATAAGCTAGTTTCATTGCATGCTTATTTGGGCCACTAGACTTACTAACTGTCCAACTATTCCCAAATTACTCTGTTTATCCAAGAGTTCATATTTAATGGAGAAAATTTAGAAAGTACAAATAAACAGACTAAAAATAGCTCATATATAATCTTGCTTGCAGGCAATCATCACTGTTCATATATTTAAAAAGCCTAGTCACTTTCCTATTCTCATAAACCACATAAATGTATTTATAAACAATGTATATGTATAATACACATGTCTACATAGTATGTACATTTGTATCATTTACCACAACTTTATTATATTTTTGTAATTTTGAGGGGACTTTTAATGTATATGGGCATCTTTTCTTCCACAAATCATCCATAGTGATGTTTAATGTCATCACAATATTGCAGCTTATGTCTGTATCATAGTTATCTAACTAATCCTGTGTCATTGGGTATTTGCTTAGAATTTGTTGCTATCATGTTTGTGTAAATTCATGATTATATTCATAGAATAACTTTTTTACTGCCTCCTTCTAGTTATTACATTTATAACATTTTAATTGCCCAAATATTTAGGTATTGTTTATTACAAAAGGCACATTAAAAAAAAGTATTGCAATTTTTTACTCTTGTGTAAACTTTATGATCTCTTACTGAATCTGACTCATCATCTGCCCTCCAGTACAATCTCTTTCTCTCCTGATCTTCTTTAATAGCCAAGCTTAAATCCAGATTATTCTCTTTCCCCTTCTTGCTTTCCTCAACAAACTCTTCCTACCTGGCAAAGTTTCAGTGGATGCATCTGGCAGTATAGTTTCTGCTCCCTGGCTCTGTTCCTTGAACCAAAATACATTTTCAAACTTTGAATTAAGGTACAATGAGGAGCTGACACTTTTGTCTTGAGATTCCTAAGGCACTTTTCAAATTCATTGAAATCCAGTGCAATTTAATACATATTCATTCAATGACTTCTGTGTGCCCACCATGCTAGTTGTTGTGGGAACGCACAGACACCGGTCTGTCTTAAGACAGCTGACAGCTTGAATAGACAGAGAACTAGGTAATAGAGACTATACATTTTTTTGAAAAATAAGTTTAATTGAAGCTAAGGCCATAGCAACAGCTCAAATAAGGACAGATAAGTGTAAGTACAAGGAGAAGGCAGAGTATAGTAGGCACTCAGGAGATCCCAGGTTCAGTGCCCCTAGCCAGGCTATACAACACGATCACATCAGGGCATGATCCCAGACCCTGGACACTGTCTTTTGGATCTAACATTTTCTAAGCTTAGTTCTCAAGTCATTACTAGAAGTAGCCCCAGAATTATTTTCTTCTTGGAAGCTGAGAAATGAGGTGTAAGAAATAATGTCTCATGCCAGAGGATAGGGTACTTGGAATTCTTCCCCTTTACCTGTGAACAAGCATTTGTGGCACGTGGTCTGCAAGGCATGGTGGAGAAAGCAAAGATGAATCCATCCTGTCCTTTGGCAGTTTACAGACCAGTGTGGAGGGGGTGGAGGGGTATATACTTATGTATGTAACAATCATACAAACTTACATACGCAACATGTGTGCTCGCTAAGTGTTGTGTGTTGTGAGACGGTAGTACATCTAGCACGTCATGAGAATTCAGAGGAAGACTCTATGGAAAATAGAATTTTGAGCTGGATCATGCGGTGGGGAGCAGAACTGGAATATGTAAAGATGGAGAAGGAGAGAGCACGTGCTTTGCAGGAGTGAGAGAGCAGGAGATACCCAGACAAATATGATGTCTACCAACAGCTTAAATTTCTTCCTGAAAAATCATTCACTTTCATACTAACTCCTTAGTCAGATTATAATTAGTATACCACCTTCCAGATGAAGAAATTGAGTCTTACACATAAAGTGACACCTCAGCGACACTCTCAGCTGCCGCCGACCCAATGTGCATATGGTACCTTGGCTGCATGGAAGTGGGCAGTGAGAGAAAGAGCTCAGGAAGGGGAACTGAGGCCAAATACTAACTGTCTTGGAGGCCAAGATAAGGAGTTCATATGGGGAATTAGATGAATAAAAATGCAGTAGGTAATGAGCAAATAAAAACTTTTGATTGGAACTGTGCCTTAGGAAAGATGCATTCAACTGAAGGAATAGTCAGAAAGAAGGTCAAATTAGTAGCAGGGTAGGACGATATTAGGAATCTGAAGGCTAACCTAATATGAGAAGCTATTACAATAGTCAGTGCCAAAGGCAAAATCATTCTAAGGAGAAAATTTCACCAGTTGACAAGAATGCTCCCCACAGCATTTTCCTCCCATTTCTAAACAAGCTTTATATGAGATATAATGGACACACGATAGGCTACACGTATTTAAACTGTATAATTGGATAAGTTATATATGATCATCACAACCAATATAGTGAAGATATCCATTATTCCCAAACGTTTCCTCATGCCTCTTGGGGATTCCTGCCTTCTGCCCTCTCCATTCCTTCACACCCAGGCAGCCGCTAATCTACATTCTATTTCCAGACACTAGAGTGCATTTTCTAGACTTTTATGTACATGGACTCATAGCGTAGGCATTCTTGTCTGGCTTTTTTTCATTGAACATAATTATTTCAAGATTCATTAATGTTATTGTGTTCATTCCTTTCTATTCCACTATATGAACGTTACCTCCATTTATCTGTCCACTCACCTATTGATGTATTATTGGGTTGTTTACAGGTTTTGGCTATTACAGATAAAGTTGCTATGAACATCTGTGTACAAGTTTTTAATAGACATTTTTTTCATTTCTTTTGGGTAAATACCTAGCAGTAGAATGATTAGATCATACAATACACACACATTTAAATTTTTAAGTAATCTGCACATCATTTTTATATCACTAAAAAATTAGCAATAACTTAAATAAGTGGTTAAACATATTATGATACATGCATATGATGGAAAACTATGAAGCTTTTTAAAAACAATGACAGTGAGTTTATATATGACATGGAAAGATGACCATAACATAAGAGAAAAGGCAACTTATAGAATGTTACATACACATTCACTGAACATTTAATAGTGTTTATTTAGTTTTACTTATTTATTTTTTTGGTAAGATGTTTGGGTGTACTTTCAGATGTCACTTAATTTATTTTCTTTGTTTTTTTCTTTTTCTTTTCTTTTTTTTTATGTTTCTGAGACAGGGCCTGTCTTTGCCACTGAGGCTGGAGTACAGTGGCGTGATCACAGCTCACTGCAACCTCCACCTCCCAGGCTCAGGTGATCCTCCCACCTCAGCATCCCCAGTAGTTGAGACTACAGGAGTGTACCACAACGCCTGGCTAAATTTTGTATTTTTTTTGTGTGTGTGTATGTGTGTGTATATATATATATATATATATATTTTTTTTAATTAATTAATTTATTTTTTTAGTAGAGACAGGGTTTCACCACATTGCCCAGGCTGGTCTCAAACTCCTGGTCTCAAATGGCCTGCCCGCCTCAGCCTCCCAAAGTGTTGCTATTACAGGTGTGAGCCCCTGCGGCTGGCCACTTACTTTATTTTCATAATGAACAGAAACTTTTGTTCAAGTTTTTTTTGTAATCTCCCCCTCCCCTGCCAAGATTAAGGTTATTCTGATTTTTGAAATTGAAATGAGTGTTTGGATTGAGGGTTCAACTAATGGTAGCAGAGGCAGTTTTTATAACGTAAGAGCTTGTGGAATGGGAAATGAAGCATGACTATATTGCACTGTATTAATTTTTTTATTTGTCTTTTTCTTCTGTTTTTTTGAAACTTCTTATTATGAACTACGTACTTTTCCCTCAAAGAAGAGTATATTGTATTTTGGTATACAGAAAGAAAAACAACAACCAGGAATGAGTGTTAATAATAGCTTGATTATTTTCAACTCAAATGCCTATGTAAAGTAACAACTAATGTATAACATATGCAGATCTATGCAAACAATTATTTAAATTGGAAGAGGAAGCATGAGATACCTGAGAATGGCAATATTTGCTAGATTGCTAATATGTCAGAAGGGCTTCTTGCTACAAGGCCACCAAAATGAGAAATGAAGGGCGTTGAGCTTTTAGGGAACCCAGTGAGTCTTGGTAGGATGATATTGGGAATCTCAAGGTTAACCCAATATAATGATAATTACCTGTGAAGTGCTTTATTGTTTCTCAAACACATCCACATACATTAGCTTGCTTAGTCCTGTGAAAATCCTGTAAGGAGACAGGAGAACGATTTATTTTAATCCCCATTTGATAAATGAGAAGAGTAAGCTTCATTGAAGTTAAATAAATTAACAACAAATATTGGTATAACTCAAAGATTTTCCAAGAGCTTTCATATGCGTTTCTCATTTAATCCTCACAACAATCTCACAACAACCTCAGAAAACAGGGAACAGATATAATTTTATTTCTCCCTACCAATTTTTCAGATGAAAAAAATTGAGCTAAATTAGACTAAGTAACTTGAACAAAGAACACACACGGTGACTTTTTCATTGATACATCATATTTTACAAATTTATTGGGTATATGTGAGTTTTTGTTATGTGCATAAATATATAATGATCAGGTCAGGGTATGTAGGGTGACCATCGCTTTGAGTATTAATCATTTCTATGTTTTGGGAACATTTCAAGTCCTCTTTTCTAGCTACTTTGAAATATACAATGCATTGTTGCTAACCATAGTCACTCTACCGTGCTGTCAAATATTAATATTAGAACTTGTTCCTTCCATATAAATGTATTTTTGTACCCATTAATCAACCTCTCTTCATCCCTCCCCCCACACCCTTCTCAGCCTCTGGTATCTATCATTCCACTCTCTATCTCCATGAGATCAACATTTTTAGCTCCCACGTGTAAGTAACAACATGCAATATTTGTCTTTCTGTGCCTGTCTTCTTTCACTTCATATGCCGATCTTCAGTTCCATCCATATTGCTGCAAATGACATGATTTCATTCTTTTTAATGGCCAAATAGTATTCCAGTACGTATAGAATTACTTCTGTAATTAGCATTGTATTAGTATTATTGTATTAGTCTATTTCACACTGCCATAAAGAATACCTGATACTGGGTAATTTATAAACAAAAGAGGTTAATTGACTCCCAGTTCTGCATGGCTGTGGAGGCCTCAGGAAACTTACAATCATTGCAGAAGACAAAGGGGAAGCAGGCAGCTTCTTCACAAGGCGGCAAGAGAGAGGATAGAGGAGAGCAGGGTAAACTGCCACTTATGAAACCATCAGATCTGGTGAGAACTGACTCACTCTCACAAGAACAGCATGAGGGAAACTGCCCCCATGATCCAACCACCTCCCACCAGTTCCCTCCCTCAACACGTGGGGATTACAATTTGGATTACAATTCAAGATGAGATTTGGGTGGGGACACAGAGCCAAACCATGTTACTTATCTTTGCTATTGTAAATAGTGCTGCAATAAACATGCAAGTGCAGGTATCCCTTTGATATACAGATTTCTTTTCCTTTGGATAAATACCCAGTAGTAGGTTAGCTGCATTTCATGTAGTTATATTTTTTAATTTTTCGAGAAATCTCCACACTATTTTTCATAGAAGTTGCACTAATTTGCATTCCCACCACAGTGTACAAAAGCCTCCTTTACTCTGCATCTTCACCAGCACCTGTTATTTTTTGTCTTTTTCAGCAACAACCGTTCTAATGGTAATATCTTATTGTGGTTGTGATTTGTATCTCATGATAAATGATGTTGGGCATTTTTTCACATACCTGTTGGTCATTTGTATGTCTTCTTTTGAGAAATATCTATTCATGTCCTTTGTCCACTTTTTAACAGGATTTTGTTTGTTTTGCCGCTGAGTCATTTGAGTTTCTTGTATATTCTGAATATTAGTCCCTTGTCAAATGAATAGTTTGCAAATATTCTCTTCCATTCAACAGGTTGTCTCTTTATTCCTTTGGTTATTTGCTTTGCTGTGCAGAACTTTTTAGTTTAGTATAGTCCCATTGGTGTATTTTCATTTTTATTGTCTGTGATTTGAGGTTTTAGTCTCAAAATCTTTACCTAGGCCAGTGTTCTGAAGTGTGTTCTATATATTTTCTTCTAGCAGTTTTATAGTTTGGGGTCTTAATGCTTATGTTATTTATACCATCTTGAGTTGATTTTTTCCATGGTCATTTTAATGACATTAATTCTTGTGATCCATGAGGATGAAATGTCTTTCCATTTATTTGTGTCCTTTTCAATTTTTTTTTCAGCAATGCTTTGCAGTTTTCCTTGTAGAGATCTTTCACCTTCTTGGTTAAGTTTATTCCTAGGTTTTTTTCCTTTTTTTTTTTTTTTCTGTTTGAGCTATTGTAAATGGGATTTCCTTCCTTTTTTCTATCTAGGCTCATTCATTATTGATGTATAGAAATGCTGCTGATTTTTGTGTATTGATTTTACAGACTGCAACTTTACTGAATTTATTTATCAGATCTAAGAGTTTTTGGGTGGCTGCTTGATAAACGATTTAAGCTCCAGACTTGGGCTTTAAAGCCAATGTTCTTTAATTTATTCCACAACTGCAGTATGCCTGAGATCATAGTGCTAGTGAATACTGAAAGCAGTGCTTAACTATGGTCTTCTCAATAACTTTAATGCTCCTTACCTAACATAGGCTGAGCATTCCTAATCCAAACATCCAAGCTTATTGAGCATTGACATGATGCCACAAGTCAAAAATTTAATACCTCACCTGATGTAATGAGTCTCAGTCAAAATGCAGTCAAAACTTTGTTTCATGTGCAAAATCATTTATAATATTGTATAAATTTATCTTCAGGCTATGCGTAAAAGGTATATATGGAACATAAATGAATTTTGTATTCAGACTTCAATTCCATCCCCCAAGATATAACATTAGGTATATGCAAATATTCCAAAATCCCCCAAAATCCAAAATTAAAACCATTTCTGGTCCCAAGCATTTCCAATAAGGAACAGCCAACCTATACCATACAACCATGTCAGTGTGAATGCACATTCTTTACCTTGTATTGTTGTTTTATTTACTATACTAGAAAGCTTAAGAAATTGATAATGGTGTGTGTGGGTATGTGTGTGAGTGTGTGTGTATGTGTGTGTGTATGGTGAATGGTACAGAGTTGGGAATTCTTTTCAAGCCCGTTTGGAATGTGCAGCATGGAGTTGTGGAATGATGTATGGTATTGTTCCACACAGCTCATGACTCCTGTACTTTGTGACAATATCTTATGTCATGACAAAATACAATGTGTGTAGTTAGAAAGTAGAGATATGCCAACTGGCTCTGCGTTTTGATTAGATTATTTACTGCTACCACTCTTACCCTGTTTAAAAGCTTTCCTTCTCTACAGCATGTCTCAATAAAGCTAATAACTTGGCCTTTCTTGCATTTGGAAATTTCTTTTGGGGAGCTTTTCTACATTGTCAAGTTTGAGGATGATATTCATTGTAGTACTGCCTACTAAGAGTTTAATGATTGGCTTAATATTAAGTGTTTAGTAATACTTTTCTCATTTGTATTTAATCCTAAGTATTTTTTCCAAGGACAAGAAACTTCTATGCATAACATGATAATTCATTTAAGTTATTGCTTAACAAATTATTACATTTGTTACAAGCTAAGCCAGGGCCCATGTTTTTCTCTTTTCTTGGAAATAAGAGGGCAGACTAATGCCCTTGGAGTTCACTTAGCTTTTCCAATTACTCGACACTTGGTTGTACCAAATCTGGTTGGTTTGAATGTTTCTAGATGGGATTTCCTGGCACTCTGCCTATCATGAAGAATGCCTTTGATTTTTAGTATTATTCTTCTTTCGAAAATTTAAAATATCTTCTTATAACGGTTTTAAATTCATTTAATTGTATAGCTATGTTTATCAGATACAGAGAAGTCAAGAGAGGAATCAAATATCTAAGGCAAAATCCTGAGTGTTTGGATATAGACCTTTACTGCACCCGGCTGAATACCATGCTGGGTAGGAAGCGCCTCATCCCAAAAAGATGGCTCCTATCCTAAGCGGAGGCCTCACTAATGCCTTCTTATTTTCAGAATGAGTTTCCTTAATGAATATCAGCTTGTTCTAGATTTTTAAAAGTGAGGGGAATAAAATAATTAGCTTTGATAGAAATAGGATATTTATGGGAACATGTAGATAAAAAAGACAAAAAGTCCAGCAAGAAGATCTGTGGTGCTCTCATAGTAGCGTAAATGTGTTTTCCCTTCATAGTCTGCCTCAAACTGTTTAAGATGGTTGGTAAACTCTCCAAGGACCTGTTCTTTTTTTATTCTCTTATAGGCTTGGGGAGATAAGGACACACTTACCTTGGACCAAAGTAGTCTGGCAACAGATCCTTTCACACCATTATAATGCTAGGTACACTGTGACCTTAATGGTTGGTCTTAATGCCTCACCCTCATCTTCTCCTCTGCTGTGGTCCCCCAACACCCTTATCTAACAAACAAATACTCCCTCTCCCTCTCCCTCACCTCTTTCTCTTCATCTGCCTTCCCTCCTCCCCCTCTCCCTTCTCCTCCCTCTTCTTCTCCTTCCCCCCCACCACCTTTTCCTTCTCTATATTCCTCCCCTCTTCCTCCTCCTACCTTTCCCTCTCCCCCTCCCTTTCACTTTCACATTGGACAAACAAGAACCAAAGGGAGTGAAAGTGTTAGGATTTTTCACATTGCTTCCCTACCTGCAGCAACACCACAGACATTATAATAACCAGCCCTGGCAGGGCATATTCCTCCAAGGACTGCCTAAGTTCTTTGCATCAATTTTTACCTAGCCTTTGGGAGGAGATAAGAAACAAGGAACGTAATTTCCCATCTTTGTAGCTGGCCAGGGAGACCAGTTTGCAGACACTGCCAAGACTCATGCTGAGTCAGGAAAGAGGCCCACATTGCACCCCACATTCTGCTTTGTGTTCAGATGCAGGGCTGCTACTGGAGAAGTGGCTAATGGGGTGCTAAATGGGATCAGAGGTTGCTCCCCCTGAAGCAAGTTATCTGTGGATGTTTGTGAGGGTGGTGGAAGAAGGGCCAGAACGTACAAGCTAAAAGAAAAGGAAAAGAAAATAACTAGTCTTTGACTTCTGTAAAACTCCTCAAGTAGAAACAGATGGGATTTGTGACTTAATTGAGCTATTATTAGATGCTAAATTGGAACCACTCTTAACTGTGCCACCCTTCTCCAAAGCACTGCTTTACTCGAAAGGCCCTGATTGTGCCTCTGTGGCTTTTGGCAAAGGTAAACTGAATGAGTAAACATGTCAAATTTTAATTGTCTGTCTTTAAACTAGCTATTGAAAGTGGTGCCATCTTCAAAGAGCCAAAAGTACATGCAGATCTGATGCTGGGACCATTTTTCCATTCCATTTACACAGTGGAGTCATTGAAGAACCATTTCTGCCCTCAGTCTCCCTTGATGAGCTGAGGATGGTTGTAGGAGATGGCGGTTGGAGCAGGGGGAAGAGTAACATGCAGCCATGTCTTTAGCGACCTGAAGAGCCTGACTCCTGCATTCCGGCTGGGTGTGGTGGCTCACGCCTGTAATCCCAGCACTTTGGGAGGCTGAGGCAGGTGGATCATGAGGTCAGGAGATGGAGACCATCCTGGCCAACATGGTGAAATCCCCTCTGTATTAGAAATAAAAGTTAGCTGGGTGTCGTGGTACATGCCTGTAATCCTAGCTACTCGGGAAGCTGAGGCAGGAGAATCACTTGAACCAGGGAGTCAGAGGTTGCATTGAGCCGAGACACCGCACCACTGCACTCCAGCCTGGTGACAAAGCGAGACTCCATCTCCAAAAAAAAAAAAAAGAAAGAAAAAAAAAGAAAGTGCATTCGATGATTGGGTGGGGAGAAGACATGAGGGGTGAGTGAAGGGGGAACGCTCGGGTTGTCCCGCTGGGTGTCCACCTCCCTGCTCCTCTGTGCCTTCTGTTGGTGCCTCCTGAGTATTAGGCATCAAAGGGTGGCTGGGTGGTATCTTGGACAGAATCATAGTTTTACATTCATCTCTTAAATAGGTAGCTCTTACATGTGAATGCTCTGAGGACTAAGTAATCTCAATACTAAGTTGCTGTGGAAGCCAAATATTACAAACAAGAGAGCAAAATGTGTTGCTGCTAATGCTAAGAAGTAGAGACCTGGGTATTCTTTTTTTTTTTTGAGATTAATTCCTCAATGTGACATTTCTGCATGCTTCCACCCCTTTGGCTTCTGCCTTCTTCTCCCCATCATGAAGGGATGGTTTTGGAGATCAAGGGAAGAGGAAGAAAACTGCTGTCTTCCTTCCCAATTTCAAGCCCCAGCTCAGTATAATTCCAGCCTTTGTTTTGACACTTTTTATCATGTTCCCAGACACATTGAGCTCTGTTCTTCCCCATAGGGAAGGGGTGAAGAGTTCAGCTTTAGTTCGGGCCATACTTCCCTTCTTTTTCCTGATCCCCTGAAAAGAATTGCTGAGACTCGCAGCTGAAGGCACTAAGTCATGCAGCCTCACGTCGGTGACCCACTCACCTCCCATGCCTTCAATAAACCTGGCAGGCGGGGCTCACGGGATCATCAGACTCTCACAGCAGGATTTGTATTCGTGACCTGATTTACAGTTTTCCCTGCCTCCTGTCAATAATTTGTACGGTGAAACATTTGTTGAGAAGGAAAAGAGGAAGGAGGTGGTAGCATATTTCTCTGGCCATTAGCCTGTGTGCTTTAGGGAACAGCCTTCTCTAACTAAAAGGTAAAATGAAAGGAAGAGAAAACGTGGGGTATGGAAGACATTGCCAGTAGCCTGCAATATCCTTCCTTCCTTCCTTGCTAAGAGGAGCCATTGTTTGGGGCAGCAGGTGCCCCATCCCAAGGACCAGCCATGTTCCCTGATTTCCCAGCATCCTTTGCAGCTGTGGATGGCCATGTGGCCTATTTTTTTTGCCATTGGGTTGTAAGTGGAAGTTGGATTCCAAGAGAGCTTTTTCATAACCCATGAAAAACTCAGTTACTGCTAGGATTACACTTTTCTCTTTTTGTCAGCAGCCATCTTATGACCAAGAGGTGACTAGCATGAACACAAATGCCTTCACACTGAGGGTAGGAAGCTGGAAAGCAGACTTTAGACAGCAGGTGGCATCCTTGAATATCTCAACACTAATGCCTTTATGTCCCCAGACTTCATGTTCTGGGGGAAGAATCGATCTCTATTCATTTACCCTACCATACATGAGGTATGGACTGCATGTCTGTCCCTCCCTATTCCCGTGTTGAACTCCTAACCTTCAACAGGATGGTATTTGGAGGTGGGACCTTGGGGAGGTGATTAGATCATGACAGTGGGGCTCTCATGGATGGGATTAGCACCTTATATAAGGAGATATGTGAGAAAGATGGTTTTTCTCTCAGCCATGTGAGGATAATAATGAGAAAACGACTATCTGCAAACCAGAAACAGTCCTTCGTCAGACACCACATCTGCCATGCCTTGATCTTGGACTTCCAGCCTCCAGAATTGTGAGAAATGTAAGTTCTCTGTTTAAGTCACCGAGCCTATGGTATTCTGTAATAGCATTCCAAATGAAGACAATGAATTGTGACTTTCTTTCTGAAGCACTTCTAGCAGCTGCCTGGTGCAACTCAACGTGGTCTCCAAGAGACTGTGCAGGCCTGTGTAACTCTGCTGACTGCACATCTGGAGGTGGTCGGCATTGCACAGCAGTGGTTCCCAGGGGCAGAATGGGTATATAAGTGTGTGTGTGTGTGTATGTCTGTGTGTGTGTGTGAAAGAGAGAGAGATAGAGAGAGAGAGGCAGCAGTGGGGAGAGTCATGCTGATGAAAAGGAAAAAGTCAGATCATGTGAAAATCTTCCAAATCAAATATTTGAAAAAGTTGTGACTAAAGAGTTGGAGTGACAGCATCTTAGTCTCAATTTGATAAATTCCACCTGCTATAAATAAGGTTCAGCAGGCCCCTCACCACACACCCCCCACAAGCTCTCTGCCACCCGTGTTCACCTGTCAGAGGGTCCAATCCGCTTTTTAAAAAATATATTCATTTTGAAAAAATTCAGAGTTCTCACTAAGTGCCAGGCATTATTCTAAGAATTGGGAGAATAAAGATAAAAAGATGGGCTGGAGCTCACATTCTGTTTATTTTTCAGTACATGACATACAAACTTCCCTTTGATGCTTAAAATAATATTATGAACTGAGTAGTTTGGCTTGTTTTACCTTTTTACGGATGGAAAAACTGAGGCCCAGTCTGAGGCTGAGTAATTTCTCCATAATCACGCAATCACTGTAAGAACTGAAATTTGCAACCAGATCTAAGTCCAGAGTCTGTTTGCTTTCCACTGACCTGAGCTATTAATTTCTGTCTTTTAAGGGCTCCCAGTCTAATTAGAACAATAGGAAATATTTGAAGTCAAAGAGATCAGAGCAGGGCTCCCACCTCTACTACTGCTCTGTTAATGTGTATTAGCACAGTTTCATGTGGGCTCTTTTATCTGGGAAATGAAAATATTAATATCTACTTCATCAGCTAGAATTTAGTAAAGATTCATTCTGCAATAGCTGGTAGTATAGGTGGTTTGTACATGCACGTGTGCATGCGTGTAGGAATATACCTTTAAGTGACTGAACTAAAATTTGATAGTCGTACTTGCTCTTTACAAAGGACTGCTGTTTACAAACAGAGGTAGCCACTGAATAACTGAGGGAAATCGATAACAACATTTTAGAAAAGGGGACGTTGGAGCTGGGACTTACCGCATGATAAGCACTGACTAGTCTGAGAAGCGGGAGGAGCAGGAGTGGGAGACCCTCTTAGCAGGGGCACCTGTGCATGAAAACAGATGTGCTGTGCAGCGTCAGGGCTGGGTCACACGAGCTTGGTGTGGCCAGCAGAAAGCGGGGTGGAGGTGAGATTGGAGTATACGTTTGAGGTCAGCCTGAGTAGGTTCTTGGGTACCATGCTAAACCAACAGAGACAAGTGACCTGAAATTCTTCACTCCCTGCAAAGAAATAGAGAGAGCCTCCTCTTTTGCTCGGCTTGGGATACAGCTTCCCAGAGCCCCGCTGACCTCTGGGGGTCGTGGTCACGCACAGTGGGAGGGGGATTCCTTTTCTTTCTGCGCTTTGGCCCTGCCATACCTCCTTTCACAGCTCACCTGCTTGAGGTGCTGCTTTCCATGCAGGTGCGAGAACACACGTGCATAGGAAAGACTGTGCCTCTGCACCTCCCCATCCCGACAGCATCTTGAAAGGAGAAAATGGCTCTAATGGAAATCTCTATTATAGCCATAGCCAAAGGCACTGCTTTTAAGTAGTATTAAAGAAGCAGAGAGGAGACCAGCCCATAATCCGTGTGCCTTTTGCTGGGGGGATCCCATTTTCTCACATAAGGAGAATTTATCCTAAACAAGGTAGGCTTGGTCACGTCTGGAACTGCTGAAAGAGAGAGAACTCACCACAGTGCCATCTAGTGCGCCCCACCCCTCGGCCCTCTGTGCTGCCTTGGTGAAGACTCGTTTCCGTGATCATGTTCTGTTCTGCCCAGGAAGCTCCTACGGCACGTGTAGGAAGGGCTGTCTCCATCCATGAGGAGCAAAGTGGAACCCCGTGCTCAGTGACATGATGGGGTTTCCAGTAGCCGCGGGGCCTTTGCTGTCCTCCCTCAGTCCTGGATAAATCATAACGTGCAGATATCCACACCAGCCACTTGACAGCCCAATCCCTCCCTTGAATGGTCCTTCCATGGGGCAGGGTATTGCCCTTTCTTGTCATGCCTGGCTGGCCTCGCGCAGTGTCCTGGGAATCTTACCTAAGTAACTAAGCTGCCCTATGGGAATGTAGTCCCATGTGAAAACAAGAGAGCACGCTGGTTTCTCTGCATCTCCTTCTGAGCAGCTTTAGGGCACAGAGCTATTGCAGACATCACCACCCTCTGTCCATGTTAAAAGGAGAAATGGCTTTGATTGTGGACAACTCCAGGGGGGCAGAAGGTAGGTGGTGGGATTAGGACGTGGGACAGTGTTGATTTCCCACCGCGGGGCCAGTGGGAGTTTGGAACGGATCTCCTCTTATCCTTCCATCTTGGTGGAGTTCATTTCTCAATTCTGGATTCCCAGCCTAAGGCAGGGTTAACATGTGTGACTAATATCATCTCCACCCAAGATGTTTCTCACCTCATTCCCTTCAACCAGCCCCCGCTCTTCAGCCCCACGTCTCCCGTTCCATTTATCTCCATCAGAGAGAGATGGAATCTTCCCTGGCGCTTGTGGCAGCTTGACAAGCTTCTGTTTTTCCAAGTGAATAATCCTGTTTGTAGGACATCAAGGAAACAGCTCACTTCCCCGGAGGCCTAAGCACAAAGCCGCACTGCTCCCTGGGTGGTGGATGGGCTCCTGGTCCTGTCCGAGGGGAGGCAGCCTCCGAGGGGAGGCGGGAAGGGAAGAGACACCGTCCAGGAGGAGCAGCGCCTTTCCAGAGCCGAGCAAGCCTGCAGGTTGCGCCTTGCAGCCCCGCGGCCTGTGCTCCAGAGTCTCCATTTCACTGCGGCCGGCCGGCTTCCTGAGTCCAGCATGTTTCTTGTTCATTCTTGACACCACACACCCCTTCTAACCGCGAGTCTCCTTTTTAGAATCCCAAGTCACACCACCTTCTATTCGATGGGCTCTACCTATCAGGAAAGTACCTGTGACTGGTGGAAGGAAAATGCACTTAGCAGTAATTAGAAGCTGAGCTCAGGGTGCAGCTCCAGGGACAACGCCCGCAGCCCCGACCTCCTTCCCCCGCAGCCCCGACCTCCTTCCCTGCTCAGCGCAGCACAGGAGGAAGGACACCATTTTCTCCGGCTTGCAGGTGCCGCGTGCCTTTGCCAGCTCCTCGGACAGAGGCAAGGTGGTTGCTCTGTCCCTCTAGAAGGCTCTGCGCTGCAAAGGTTTGTCGGGTCATTTGACAGAGCTCCATGCGTCCCTGGAGAGTGAGGGCCGGCGCTGCTGTCCCGCATGCTGAGCTCATTAGTGCAGAACTCACTTCGGCAACAGTGGAGGCAGACAGCATGAACAAAGTGCACCTGTGAGCGACACTGCCAGCCCTTGGGAGCGGCTGCGGGCCTGCAGGGGTGAGCGCGGCGCGGTGTGGCTCTCTAGGCGCTTATGGGGGCGGGAAATGGCTGTGCCCAGGAATAGCTGCAGGCGCCCCGGAACTGTCTGCGCGCCAGGACACGGGTGCACTGATGCGCGGCGGGCGAACCGCTTGCTCTCCCTCCCACAGCAAAGGTGCATTTTGTCTGCAAGAACGCATGGGTGGTGTCCTGATCGATACCGCCAGGACCTGGAGGGGGTGCCTGGCACAGTGACCCCGACGTTGGGCTGGCCCCAGCCTTCCTCTTCTTCCTGCTCTGTGTGGAAGGGGGGCCGCATCACCCTTGGTTCCAGGCAGCCAGCGAGCATTGCGCTCCCGGAAACCCCCTCCACGCGGGGCTTCACCCCAAAGGGCTCGTCTGCTGAATAACCGTCACTCAGGCAGCATCTGGAAACTCCCCGCACTTTCAGGATGAGATGAGACCACATGCCTGGGAGATCTCACGGACAGCGCCGGCTTGGTGGTCAAACGGTGGGAGGCCGAAGGCCCCGGCCTTTACAACAAGCGGGGGGTCATAGGAAGTGTCCCTTGGGGCTGGGGACCCAGGGCAGCCGTGCGGAAGGGAGTCACCCAACCAGAGCACGAAGCGCAAGGCCGTGGGCAGCCCCGCAGCCGGGCGGGTAGGACTGCCAGGACTCAGGCATTCGAGCACTTCACGTGTCACACATGCTGCGGAGAACCATTTGCCCTTCGACATAGCCCTTAGAGTATCTACCGTGTGTGACTACTGTGGTCTCCACTTCCAAGAGAAGGAAACGGGAGTGGAGAGGTGTTTAGTTGCTTAGCCAAGCTGCCTAAGAGCTGGAGCTGGTATTTGAACCCGGGCAAGTCTGACTCCAACATCTGTGTTCCTAAATATTCCCCACGTGGCCGTGGGGAAGGTAAACGCAATGAAGAACGAGAAAGAAGACACACAGCTTAGACAGATTTTATGAATCAGAATTAAGCAACATAAGTGGCCTGTCTCCCCCTTCTTCCCTCCTCCCTTCTTGCCTGCTCCCCTTTCTCCCCTCCGTCCCCGCTTCCTTCCTTCATCTCTATCAGCCTTTATTGAAAGCATCCTACCTGTGTATTTTCCACAATTCCTGTCAAAATCCTGTGCTCCCAGAAGCGGAGCCTCTCCGTCTCTTGGCTCCAAAGCTGTCTGAGCCTGCCCTGGCTTCAGTCCAGAGGAGACCGGCTTCCTTCCTTCCCCTGCGGGCATCGTCGGCCCTTGCATTCGCATCCTTTGCAGGTGAAGGAATGGCATGGAATGTCGCGTGAGAACTTCATGGTTCCAATGTCAGAATTATGTAGGAATAATTAGAATTCTTAGGCCCTGGTGTGATGTAGTAGGAAGAAAAGAGGTTATGGAGTTGGCCATAGATAAAATAGAATCTCTGCTCTGCTAACTTCTAATTATGTGCTTTCAAAAAATACATTTCCCTTCCTGGATATTCAGTTTCCTGATGTGGATAACCCATCCTGATGGGCAATTATACAAGAAAATTGATGTTAAGTTCCTAGCACCGTGCCTGGCACATTGTCAATGTTCAGTCAACTTTAGTTCCCATTTCTCTGTTTCTAGTGGGATTTTAAGCATCTTGGGATCCGTGTTCATTGTGCTTATCTTCACATTTCAATAGTGCCAGGTACACACCTTTACACACTGGGTTCACATAGCTTTGTGGAACAGATACAGAAATGAATGAATGAATAAAAATGAGCAAATAAAAGCCTTTTAATGGATAAATCCTCTTAGATCTTCCGCTGGTTATCATTCTCAGATTTTCATTTATATTGGCGAATAATTGAGCAACTAATATGCTAAATACCGAGGATAACAAGATAAGTTAAATACGATCCATTCCATGAATGAGCTTACAGTTAAATGTGGAGATATTCATAAACGACCACCCACAATACAAATGGATAGAACACCATGGGCAGCTGAGGGACAAGAGCTTATGTATTTTGCTGCTTTGATAAATAGCAGTGTACTTATTTAATGTATTAAATTGGGAACTGATTTAATGTATCTGATCCTCTGTTTTCTCATCTGTCAAATAAGGGTGGGGACTTTAGTAACTCTGCCTCGAAGAACTTTTTCAAGTATTTAATAAAAATTGCTCTGCGGAGTACCTGACACATAGTAGACGCTAAATAAACGCTCACTGATGTCAGCACTAATCATATATAGTCATCAGTGATATGCTGCAGGGCTTTTTCACTTCCAGGACAGCATCATTAGGATATGGCATCCTCATGAATGTGAACAATTACAAAAAAGAATGGAAAGGTGCCCCTGACAGAGGGGATATTTTGCATCAGCTCAGCAGCCACAGACATAGACATTGATAAGTACGGCTGGAGAATAAACGAAGATGAGGAAGTGGGGGTGAGAAACCCAAAAGCCTGGATCTCAGAGGAATTTAAGTGTCAAGCAAAAGCATTTGGAATTTATTTCATAGGGAATAGCAAGCGAATAAAACCTTTTAATATAGGAGGAAGGTGATCAGAGCCGTGTCTGGGGACCGTAAGTTAAGGTCTGTTTTCAAATTCCTCTGATGGCTTCTCCTATAATTCAGAATAAACAACAAAGTTTTTGCCACAATCAGTAGGCCCCCTCCCCCAAATCATCCCTTGTCTCCTATCACCCCTGGTCCCCCCACCTACACACATACGCATACCCTGCAGCCCAGCCACGCTGGTCTCTGTAAACCCATCAGACACCTGCTTCAGCACCGTTGTTCTTGTTATTCCCTCCACTGGTCGGGGGTGGGGGGAACACCTCCAGCAAGTTTCTAGAAGGAACACGCCTTCCCCCCATTCAGGGCTCTGCTCAAATGCCAGCGAGTCAGGCAGGGCTTTCCTGAGCATCTTTTGGAAATAGCACTGCCCGTCAGCCTGTGTGTGCTTACCCCACTGTCTCATCCTCAGAGCCCTAGCACTGCCCAATTTGTACCTCTCTCAATTACACTGTGAGCCACATGAGAACAAAGAGTTTATTTGCATCCTTGTACCTCTGTCAACTACACTGCTAGCCACATGAAAACAGCAAGTTTCT
Source organism: Pan troglodytes (assembly GCF_028858775.2). NCBI lineage: Eukaryota > Metazoa > Chordata > Mammalia > Primates > Hominidae > Pan > Pan troglodytes. Next base: position 135,306,541 of record NC_072407.2, on the reverse strand, counting down.
CTATTTTTTTCCAGTACCTTGAAAAAGGCCCACCACAAAAGGGGGCTCAATAGATATTTGTTGAATAAATGAATCATCTAAATAACGACGAAGTAATAATTGGCTTGTCCAATAGCACAGGCATGATGATGAAGCCCTATGTCAAGGCAATAGTTGGGGTGAAGATCATGGCATGCTTTGGTTGCTGAGATGTTAGATTTATGTTATCAAGTATCTAGTCAGAGCCCACCGTAAGTGCTGTGAATACAAAATAGAATCCCTGCCCTTCTGGAACTTATAGTTCACTAGGGGAAACAAAACCAACAATACAAGTGATGACAAGACAGTGCAATAAAGAGATCTGGAAAACAGCATGTTGTGGAGTACAGAGATAGATTAAATGATAAACATTTTCATCAGTTCATTCACTGCTCACTCATTCAATTCACCCATTGGAAAATGAAGAAGGGAAAGTAGAATGTTTCCACATGGGCTAACTATGAAGACGATATTGCTGTTCGCTGAGATCAGAATGCCTTTGGAAAGGCTGGGGGAAGACTGGAGGGGCCCTCGCACTGGAGTGTCTATGGTGTGCAGTGGGGTAGGCCTGAGGAAGGGAAGTCATGGGTGCGGATGACTTCCCCGGGAGGTTGGCAGGGGACAGTGGAGAGTGGAGAGAACATAAAGGCAAGGCTCTCGTGTAGTTACGATTGTGATGGTTGTTTTGAAGGGATTTGAATGTGCTAGTAGTCTGGCAGGAAAGGAGGAAGTACAAAGAAGGTGCTAAACACTCACTAAATTTGATGAGAAGATCAATCCTAGAGAAGACAGGGAAGTGTGGGCTTCAGAGCAGAATCTTTATCCTTTGAAAAGGAGGAGGAAAATTCTTCCTCAGAATCATCACAGCAGCTAATTTAGGGTGTGGACACATTTTTATTATTTTTTGAAGAATTATGGGCCCTCACTGGATATTCTTGATTTTCTTGTCAAAGAATAAAAAGATGAGATTTGAGAAGACTAGATTAAAAAGGAGTGATAAGATGGTACTCTGAAGATTTGGTAGCAAATTCAGCAGTGTCTTCAAGCCCACATGTGAGCTGTTGCCAAGAACTGCTGCAGATAAATGTTTTCCCAACACATGCCCTTTTTACAGAGCTGTAGCTTATCATCCACATGTTTATGTCAAACATAGTGCCATGTACGTTCCACATATTCTGTTAATTCTCAGCACAACCCTAGGGAGACATGGGTTATTAACTACATAAAGTTAAGTGTCTTTCCCAGAGTTGGGCAGCTACTAAGAAGGAGAATCAGGTTTGAACCCTGGTCAAAGTGTATGTCCATGCCTCTTACTTATTAGGCTATACTCTCTTAAGTGATCCACATGAGATGGTTGTTTCCTAACAACGACCATGCCTGGGGTAGTGTAGAATACATAACAGTTATTTTTTACGGTCTCCAGTCTGAGCTGGTTCTAGGAGCACTGCGAGAAGTGGCCATGAGTTTCTACCTGTGTCCTAGAGCAAACGGTTGAATGACAATTCAAGTATATAACCTACTTTCTCAGTACATCTCTGTATGGACATAGGGTGCCCTTGGTCTTGAGTGGGATTAGCTAGTTGTCTAGTTTTGAAAGAGTCAGCTCCTAAGATGACAAGGAAGTTTGTCTTGATTCCTTCTGCAGAAAAGTCCTTGGAGATAAACTGTCAGCTAAGCCTGTCCAGTGAATGGTTTGCATGGACACGCGCTTTTAAAAAATCTGAACTTGACCCGGATGAGACTCTGAGGTTCCAGAATTAATATATGTCCTGTTCCTGCCACACCTGTGACACCATGAATTTGTAACCACAAACAAAACCTGGACAGGTTCCATGCCAGCCATGACTTTAATTAAAGCTATTTAGAGGGGCTGAAGGCTAATTTATAGGTGATTGCCAGATGGGTTTTCTCAAGTCTAAAAGTGCCAGTTCAACAATTAATGATAGTACAGGGCTTAATTGGCTCAAGTTAAACAAGGGAAAAGCAAAGAGGGAGAGGAAGAGCTGATGGGATCCTCTGTCCACATGGTGACAAGGTGCCTGACAACCCTCTGGTTCCTACTTTCTCACACGGTCAGAGAACTAGAGAGGCAGGTCTAACCCTGATTGTGGAGAGGCAATAGTGAAAAGGAACTCCAGCTCATTTCTTCTATTTAAATGTGCAATAGAAACTTGTTGCAACAAAACTATTTGTTAGATTCAGAATCTCAGCAGCTCAGAGCATAAACTGCGGAACATAATCACAAAATAGAAAACATCCTTCACCTATAATTGGATGTTAGTTCTATGTTCCAACCTGGGCACTTTAAAGCCCTCTGATTATATTTTTTAATAATGTAAATTTAGTGGTGGTGAGAGAGAGAGAGATAGCTGCCTAAAGAATCATGCTATAAAATATTTTTAAGATAGCATTGGAAAGATAGATTCCAGCTTACTGGAAATCATTTTCTGTCATTCTTAATTACTTATTTTTTGCCTGGTTCTACAATTCAACCTGTCCTCTCACCAATGTCTTGAAGCCTTTAGAGATTTTTCTCTACTTGCTGGAAAAATCACCTAGGTTATTCTGAATGCCCACTCTATTTAAATCCCTCAGTCCTTCTAATGCTACCAGAAAAAGGAGCTGATTAGCACGGCTGTTAGGAACATGGTTCCCTCTGCACAGACAGAGACCCTGTGAACTGCAGACCTTGCTCGCTGCAACTGCATAGTTCTATAACCTTTAGGGACCTATTGTGGATTTGACTGAAATCTATTTTAAATGACTGAGAGGTACCTACTTAAGACCCCTATATCAGCTACCATCTTGGTTTTAGGATGGCAGATTGAACCACTGGAATTATTTCTTGGACTCCTAGAGCTGAAGTGATGACTGAAATCATGCAGTGCACTAGGAAGGGCACTGGGCTGAGGGTTGGGAGAACAGAACCCACCTTCAGGGCCCAGCTGTGCCACCGACATAGTAGGAGTTCTTAGGCTGAATACTTCCCCAGGATCACAGCCCTGTATCTGTTAAGTGCTAGTTTTGCTCTGAATGACCTAGAAGTTTTTTTCCAAATCTCTTTTTCTGTAACTCTCATTTGTGGTCACAGATTTAGTTCATGGATGACTTAAATTAACAATCCTGGATCTTTGATTCTCAACCCAGTGCTCTCAGCTTTCTGCCTTATAGACTTGTATTATGACTCAGGACATGTTGTGAAAATTGGTTAATTCCATTAACAGTTACCTTGGAACTGAGAAACAGGAAGTGCTAGGAGGATGAGCTGCAACAGAGACCTCATTTTGTTCAGTCAATTAGAAAATGGACTGAGGCTTCCAAATCTATTCCATGTGGGCAGCTGCTATTAGATTCAATTTGAAAAGTCATTGGCATCGACTTCAAATTTGTAGAACTCTCCTCTTAGTCAGTTAACTGAAAGCCCTTAACCTTGTATTAAACACATATTACCTTTGTTAGGCAGAGTAAACCTTATGACCTTTTTCTTGTAGGTAAATGGAATCAAGAGATTAGTAAGACATTTGTGCACCTAGTAGCTAGTCATTTTCTTTTTATTCCATCCTTGTCCTCTCTAACCTCAGTTGGGATTGTTTTCAGTTTTCTTTACAGATGCCTAAAAGTTTATGTACTTTTTACAACTTATTTGAGGAGAACTTATCTTTCTACAATTTCACATTCTGTAGGCATGTAATGTCATTTTTATTGCTAAGGCATTTGAAAAGCCAATTTCTTGAACTGAATACCTTTCCTTCTGTAAATATGCATGCTGTGTTACTTTGCAACCACTGATCCTGGATTTAAAAGAATATGTTGAAATCAAATAACTTTTCAGTATTTACTAAGCATCTTTCTCTCATAACATTCAAAATATTGAGTACACAGAAAATACTGCAAACGAGAGATGACAGCTGTTATTACTTCCAGTTACTAAATGCGAAAGTAGAGGTACTTATAAAAGTGGACCAAAGTTAAAATAATCTGTTGGTTAACAAAATTCTGGCTTTAGACCACTTGGATTGAAATATTACCACCTGCTAGTTAAGCAAGTTACAGAATTTCTCTCTGCCTCCGTATTGAATCTGTATAATGGGGATAATATCTCCTTTATAGGGTTGTTGTAAAGATAACATTTTATAGTAAGCATTCAGTATGCATTGATTTGTATTTTTCTTCTTCCTTTAATCATCATCACCATCACTACCACCACCATCATCACCACCACCACCACTACCAACACGTCACCACCACCAGCACCACCATCACTATCACCACCACTACCACCACCACTATCACCATTATCACCACCATCACCACCAGCACCAGCATCACCACCACCACCACCACTATCAACATTACCACCACCATCACCACCAGCATCACCATCACCACCACTATCATCACCACCACTACCACCACCACCACCACCACCACCATCATCACTATCACCACCACTACCACCACCACTATCACCATTATCACCACCATCACCCCCAGCATCACCATCACCACCATCATCACCACCACTACCAACACGTCAGCAGCACCATCATCACTATCACCACCACTACCACCACCACTATCACCATTATCACCACCATCACCACCAGCACTAGCATCATCACCACCACCACTATCAATATTATCACCACCATCACCACCAGCTTCACCATCACCACCGCCATCATCACTACCACCACCATGTCACCACCACCAGCATCATCATCACTATCACCACCACTACCACCACCACTATCACCATTATCACCACCATCACCCCCAGCATCACCATCACCACCATCATCACCACCACTACCAACACGTCACCAGCACCAGCACCATCATCACTATCACCACCACTACCACCACCACTGTCAGCATTATCACCACCATCACCACCAGCACCAGCATCATCACCACCACCACCACTATCAACATTACCACCACCATCACCACCAGCATCACTATCACCACCACCATCACCACCACTACCACCACCACCATCACCACCACCATCATCACTATCACCACCACTACCACCACCACTATCACCATTATCACCACCATCACCCTCAGCATCACCATCACCACCATCATCACCACCACTACCAACATGTCACCAGCACCATCATCACTATCACCACCACTACCACCACCACTATCACCATTATCACCACCATCACCACCAGCACCAGCATCATCACCACCACCACCACCACTATCAACATTATCACCATCACCACCAGCATCACCATCACCACCGCCATCATCACTACCACTACCACCACCACCATCACCAGCACCATCATCACTATCACCACCACTACCACCACCACTATCACCATTATCACCACCATCACCACCAGCACCAGCATCATCACCACCATCACCACCAGCATCACCATCACCACCGCCATCATCACTACCACCAGCAACATGTCACCACCACCAGCATCATCATCACTATCACCACTACTACCACCACCACTATCACCATTATTACCACCATCACCACCAGCACCAGCATCATCACCACCACCATCAACATTATCACCACCATCACCACCAGCATCACCATCACCACCGCCATCATCACTACCACCACCAACATGTCACCACCACCAGCACCATCATCACTATCACCACCACCACCACCACCACTATCAACATTATCACCACCATCACCACCATCACCACCAGCATCATCACCACCACCATCATCACTACCACCACCACTAGCCCCACTACCATCACTGTGACCATCACTGTCACCACCATCACTATCACTACCACCATCACTATCACTACCACCATCACCACCACCAACAGCATCATCACCATCACCATCATCACCACCACCAGCATCATCACTATCATCACTACCATCATCATCACCACCATCATCACCACTAGCACTATCATCATCACCACCACCACACTACCATCACCATCACCACTCCCACTGCCATCACCACCGGCATCGGCATCACCATCACAATTATCACCACCCAATCACCACAACCACCAGCATCATTGTCACCCCGGCTATCACCATCACCACCAGCATCATTACATCATCACCACCACCACCATCAACCGGTTGGTGAATGGCATCAGCACAAAATAGGACATAAATAGCTACTTAGATTTTTTATAAACGCCCTTTGATTCTGCAGACTTAAATCTGGAACACTAGAAAAGCATAGCACAGATAGACTTAAAAATGGGTTTTAGGCTTTAGTATAGAGAGGATTTGCTCACACCTTACTTTGATAGAATAGCAGCCCTAGAGGCAAAAAAATGTGGGAAAAGAGAAAGACAATCTGCTTCCATAGCCTAAAATAAATGGACAGAAATGTGATAAAAGGGATATATATTTTTTCTTTTTTTGATGTCATCTAAGTCACTGTGCCCACTGGAAGGGTAAACTTCATATAGCTGAGCTCCTTCCTGGAAAGTTAATGGAACAGCAGGCATAAAGCCTCTGATTTTGTTTTATCTACATCGTCCAAAAGCTTACATCCCCATGATGCTCTGGGATAAAGTCAATCTAGGAAGAATCTGGCATGGTGGTAGAGTGGCTGGAAGCAGAGAGCAGGCTCCTGCCTGCCAAGTGAGGATCTTACCAGTTAGACAGTGGTGGCAGAGCAGATGACAGTGAGCTCACTGATTTCCTTAGAGAGAAGGGACCAGAGGCTTTGAACAGACTGATTCCTTTCCCATCATCTGTTTCTGTGGCCCCCATCAACATGGAGACCAAGCACTTAAAATATGCAGTCAAGCCAGATGCTCCCCCTCATCCCTAAAGATGACTGGCCAAAACAGGGGCTTACAGGCTGGTCACGGTGGCTCATGCCTGTAATCCAAGCACATTAGGAGGCCAAGGAGGGTGGATCACCTGAGGTCAGGAGTTTGAGACCAGCCTGGCCAACACAGTGAAACCCCATCTCTACTAAAATTACAAAAATTAGCCAGGTGTGGTGCGTGTAGTCCCAGCTGAGGCCAGAGAATTGTTTGAACCTGGGAGGCAGAGGCTGTAGTGAGCCGAGATCACACCACTGCACTCCAAGCTGGGCAATAGGGTGAGACTGTATCTCAAACAACAACAACAACAACAACAAAATAGGGGCTTACAGTGCAAAGGAAGGATGCTTTGGATAGGTGTGATTCTGAGGCAAATTCTAAAGAAGAGAATGAAACCTTTAACCTTTGAAAAAATTTTAATATGGAAATAGATATTTAGACATACAGCCTATAACTGCGACATTTATTGGGCACCTGTCGTATGTTAGAGACTTTGCAATTATTACCTAATTTAATGTATCATTATCTCCATGGTAATGGTAAGAATTGTTAGGCTTGTTTAGCAGGTGAGGAAACAGAAGCACAAAGAGTTTGTAATTGTCCCAAGGTCATGAAGTTTGATTTGAACCTATTCCTGCTGATTCCAAGTCTAATGCTTCAGTGTTAAGTAGTCTCAGCCCTTGAAAAATATTATTTTTAGAAATAGAAATGAAAACGGTGACTTTTACTAGTCTAGCTCTCATTCCTCTTGTGTTCAAAGAAACCTCATTCATTCATTTGTTCATTAGTTCACTTATTCATTCAATAGTTTTTAAGCATCTACTACACCATACACTGTAGTAAGTACAAGGATATAGCAATAAAAGAGTTAAGTCCTTATCCTCAGAAAGATTCCCTATTTACATCCTTACTGATTCTCCATTTATATTGAAGTGAAAGACATAATACTGCAAAATACATACGTAGATTTCTTCTATGAAATAGGGGAGTGATACAAAAAGTTGCTGATGGTGCGTTTGAGGTACTTCAGTACAGGCATTCAGAGAAGGCTCACTGAGGGCTAGTGTGAGAAGAAAACAACTACTTCATGATCCAGGAAAAAGCATTCCCGGCCAAGAAGAGGTCAGGTACAAAAGGCAAGGATGGCAGCAAGCACTGCCTGCTTCAGGGGGTGAGAAATAAGGCCAGTCAGGTGGAAACCTGGTGACAATGGGAAAGCTTCAGGAAACGGGGTCCCTAAATTGGTATAAACCAGATTAGCCAAGGCATTGTAGGCATGGTAGGAAGCCTGAAGTTTATTCTAAGTATAGTAGTAAGTCCTGAAGGCTTTAGCCATTAGAGCGAAATGGTCTGATTTAAGTGTTGAGATTCCCCTGGGTGATAGTTGAAGAATTGATTACAGGGGAGAAGGAGCATAAATAGGAAAGTAAGTTAGAAGGCTATTGCAATAACCCAATTGAGAAACAGTTGCAAAACCTGTGGGGGCAGCAATGAAAATAGCAGGAAATGAAGAGTTGAGATGGTCTTTGGATTGAATATAAGATAAGAGGGAAAAACAGAAAAAGTCAAGATGCTTGCTGGCTTTAGGCCCAATCAGCTGGCTGGATGGTGGTGTCGTTTGCTAAGACTGAAGCATCTCAAGGTTGAAAGTTGTGTGTGTAGGGGGGTATGGCATGGCATGAAATTCCATTCATGTGTATGTGTGTGTGTGTGTGTGTGAAGTATGAGAAGCCTGTTGGATTCAAGTGTGCATTTGAATGAATTTTGTGTTGAGGAAAGTGAACTGGGTTAAGGATATAGGTTTGGAAATAACCGGGTTACAAATGGCATTTAAAACCATGGGATTTCTTGAGACCTTCCTAGGACAGAGTGTGCAAACAGGAGACTGGAAGACCTAGGCTAGAATCCTGGGGTAGCCCTTCTTTTAGAGGTCAGAAAGAGAAGGAGAGGCTTAGGTGACCCAGAAGTAGCAATGACCTAACAATTAACAAGCAAGTAAATGCACAGTTTGGTGTCACAGAAGCGTGGAGAGGCAAGTATGTTTTGGGGTTTATTTCTTGTTGTTGTTACTGAGAAGAGAGAAATACAGTGGGAAGATGAAATGACTTTTGGCAATTTGGTAAGATTGAGTCATTGATGACCTTGATAACTGCAGTTGTGTTGGAATGGATGGAGTTGAAAGCTCAATTGTACTGACTTGATAAGGGAATGGGACGTGAGAAAGGAGAGAGATGGAGAATATAGAAAACACTTTTCTCAATCCACTCCTAATTACACTTAGCCCCAGACCACAAAAACTAGATATTGACAAGATTTTGAAAGGCCATTTGCTGTTCCTAAAATAACCATGGCAAATCGCGGGAAAGCCAATTTTGTGGTCCTGCTTTGTAACTCAGTCCATCTGAACGGCTTTCATTATCAAGAAGTTATTCCTTCTATTTACCTGAGAGGTATACTCCTATTTTAATTTTATGGAGATAGAGACATAGGAAGTTTCATTAAAACCCCACTCCTTCCTCATGTGCATTCACAGCCCTTCCACCTTTCTGCATTGGCCTGCCGTCCAACTCTCTATGCCTTATACCTCTGTGTGAGCCATCACACAGTTTCCAGATAGTGCTGTGTGCATTGATCATATGTTGGAAATGTTCACTGAGATGTGAGTTCCCAGAGAGAAGAAGCTGCCTGTCATCAAGTGTGTATGCCTAGTACATAGGAAGTACTCATTCAATTGTCATTAAAGAAATGTTTTTGTTTTGCAATTTTCATCTAATCTACATTCATTTGCTTGCTTCTCCTTAAGGTAAAACAATGGTACTCTTGGCCACACACTATATAGAGAGTATGTGCTATTTCATGTAAAAACAATAGTTCGGAGAGAAAAGTGTGATTTTCTTCCCATTCCCATATGGGATCTCTAAACTCAGCTCATAATTTGGTGGGGGTGACATTCCCATGCTACTATTCTGTCTTCACATTGGGATCTCCATTACTGGGAGGAAGATAGATGCTAATTTCTTTACAAATACCTTGCTTTCTCACATCTTACTGATGTTTTCAACTATAGATGCTAATTTCTTTACAAATACTTTGCTTTCTCACATCTTACTGATGTTTTCAACTTCAAGCAGGGAAGAAAGTCTGGATGATTCTCCATTAAGAGTGTGCTATTAAAATTGTCAGTTTCTTGAAATACATGGTTGAAAAACCATCATTTTTTCCCCACTGTGTGTTACCCTAAACTATAGACCTGTCACCAGGCAGTGTTCTAGCGTGTGGGTACAGAGAAACTGTGGGAAGATCCCAGTGGCACTTAAATTATATTCTCCTTTTGATTTCGAAGACATTTAGTGCCATTTAGCAGAATTCCAATGCAGTTGGTTCCACAGAAAAGGGGGCTGTCCCTTTTAGAGGCATCATTGCTGCAGTGACTGAGAAAAAGAAATTAAGCCATCAAAACAGCAGGTTGGCTTTTCTATCCAGACCATCGTGGAATTAAAAGGACAGGAAGGCTCTGTGGGCTCCTCTGCAGCCCGCGATGGTATTCACTGCTTCACATCTGTTCCAACGCTGAGCAGAACAGACCATTGACGTGTGTCCAGTCCACTAATGTTTCAATGAAAAGTTGATTTTTAAAAGGAGGCCAGGGTACAGGGAAGAAATGGCATTTCATTTAGAAAAATTGCTCTTTCTCCCTGATAGCTTCTAAAGAAAATATGCTCAGTGCATAAGTCAAAATATTTTTTTTTCTGATGGCTTAGCATGTCCCACTATTTCCGTCTGGGATCTGAAAGCACAGCTGTGTTCTTCCTGTCTCACACCTCATCTTCAGAAAGAAAATCCACCATGGGGAATGTGGCCACAGACAGAACAAAGTCTATAGGAAAGAAAGGCACTGTGTTCATGGTTGCTCAGGTGTCTTAAACAGATTTTGTAAACATTATGGAGATATGGGTCAATATCCCTGAAGAAGAAGGGATTCCTGATGTTTCTCGGATCCCACTCTCCACTTGAAGTATAGGGTATCACCATGCAGGATAGACCCGGCTGAGTGCAGCCTGTGATGATTTCTGCTCACCTAAACTTCTCAATACCATTTACAGTTTTTAAAATGGAACTACCTGGTTCAGGTACTTCCCACAATACCTGAGGAATTAAATTAAGAGGTGAGAATGAGCACAATGCTACCTAAGCAACTAGCACTTAAAAAGTTAAACATCTCCCTCAAAACTGTGCATTGCTAAGTCTATAAATGTATAGATCATATATTTATAGCACGATGTACAGAGAGAATTGTTTTCATTTCCAATCCATACTCAAGAGAGAACTGTAAAATATTTAGCCAAGTGTGGCTCAGGGAATGCCCTCGGTCTTGACCTTGTTCTGTTATCCTCCCATAAAAATAACAGCTCAGAGTTACTGAGTGGTTACCATGCACATGCACTGCTTAAAGGCTCCACATATAGCCAGTATGAAGTAGATACAATTAATGCGATTTTAGGTTGTAGAAAGGGAGTCAGAAAAGTCAGGTCCCATGACGAAGCCCCCGCACCCCTATGGCACACAGCTTAGATCACACCCAGGCCCGCACGCTGAATCCTTCTGCTCCCCTGTGTCTCAGCTGTGGTGAGGGTCCTCTCCCAGCAGACTGCAGATTCCTTAAATGTCAAGGCCATGTCTTCCTGATCTTTACATACGGCTCATGGTAGGGGCTTCATAATTACGGTATAAATATCCATGAAGTCTGTCCCACATGGTCTACCTCACCTCGACATGGTTTGACTTATCATTCTCTTGTATCACGGCCTTTATACTAACTTAAATGAATGTGTAATTTCTTTATCTGGATGTACACGTAGATCACCTTCTAGCATAGCATTTTCTAAGAAGCGTTATTCCTGTTAAATGCTGCAGCAAGCCACGAAGTCTCAGAGCTTTGTGCCGAAGTCCCCCAGCCTTTCAGAAGTTACCTGCTCCTCTATTTGTGAGTGGCTTCTCTCAGCAGCATCAGTGAGGGAGGCTGGGGCTGTATGCTCCTCTCTTGCAGATTGGGCAGCACCCGAGTAAGCCTTTCTAAATGTCTGCCTATAGTTACTACATGGATTATGTTACCAAACATCTCCCTTCATTCAGGAAAGCAATCTCCCCTATCAAACATTTACGCAGCACCTGCTCGATGCACGACATTGCATTAGGTGCTGGGGGGATTCAAAGATGAATTAGGCACAGTCCTTGCCCGCAAGCAGCTCACAGCTGAGATATGCTAGATGAGATTCAATTGGCATCTGGGCTCTGGTGAATCAATGGCTCTCGTTTGCAGTGGATCTTATTCATCACAATCATGGAACATTTAGTGAATGGTCATTGAGCACACACATTTCATAACAGAGACTTTAGTCACAGTGAGTAATCAAAGAAGACAGATTCTACTGCTTTTCCTGCCCTGAGCCCTTTCTCTCTCCCAGAGAAAGAACAGCTTTTTTTCAAATGATTAATAGAATGCATATACAACTGGCTGAAGGGTCAGATGTAACAGGGTAGCATTTTTTGGTATATCATCAAGCTTTATGTATCTGGCTTTTGATATGGATTGTCGTATCCTCCACACTATTGTTCAGTATTCCCCTCTGTCTTTCCTCTCAGCTCACTATCATCTTTTATGGGTGCCTGCATGTACTGGGATTATAAAATTCAGGCAATTTCAGGATCATTCTTTCTTGTCTCATCCTTGATCTCACCCCCAAGTATATTTATTGCTGAAGTGAATGATACCCAACTCTAGCTCCATCAGGTGAAGGAGAATTTGGCCAGCAGGAGCTTTCCTTTCCGAGTCAAGAAAATTCCTCCACTTATTTAGAAATTAAATTAATAGCATGCTGCTATGTCCAAATACAGACAAGATCTTCATCTTCTCAAAGCACCTGGTTTTCATCTTTAGTCTTAATTTCAGAGGCCAACCTAAATCTGTAAACTCTGTCCTGTCTCAGTGGATAGTAAGTTCCATATTGGATACAGGAGAAAAAAAACACTTCCCTAAGAGCCTTTGAGTGATTTCAAATGGTTTTGCTGCTTTTGTTACAAGCCTACTGTTGGTTTCCAATGAACATAATTTTAATTTGGAGTCCTGCTGGCTTGCAATCTTTCTATGGGATGGCTAAGGCAATGCCATCATGTTAATAACCTCCAAAAGGCCATCTTTCTAATTCTCGTATGTCAGGGCAAACCAGTTGCAGCTCCCAGGAGGACAACTGCAGTTGTGCTGGCTGCTCCCAGGGAGAGTCATCATGAAGACACCTTGGAGAGGTATAGCAGCAACAGGCCACTCTCAGGCCACACGTGCTTTACAAGATGCTTAAAACTGAAGCAAAGGCACAAGCCTATGGCTAAGTTTTGAAGAGCAAATGAAAAATGGTATAAGCAATACATTCTTTGGCACCACCAACAAAAAAGTAAATAAAAATGCAACTTTGTGCTTAACATAATACAGGAATTTAGTTGTTTATCCTCTCCCTCAATTTCAAACACTATGCACACCATTCATTACCCTTTTAAGATAATGTGAAGCTGTCCTTTTTGAAGGCTATTGGAAGTCGGGAAAGTCAGTCTTCAGTAGGGAATATTATAATGAACTATAGAAGATCCGCATCAAATCAAAACAAAACAACAAAAAACTCACACAGAAACAACAAAACAAAACAAAACACACACACACATGCACAGAAAACCCCATAGCTAACATCTAGTCCAGAAGTTTGATTATATAGATGAATTTTCAGAGAGGTTAAATTAATTAATCAAACAAATAAGTGGTAAAACGAGGCTTGGAACCCAGGTTTTCTGATGGCTAATTCCACATTCTTTCCACTGCCACCATTTTGTCTTGAATTTTCTTTAAAGCCTTCTTGAAAATGGATATGCTTCAAGTGCCTGTCTAATCTATGCTGGCTATTCTAAAAGCTGATGTGGTCCTGCAGAGACCAGACACCTGGTGACTGCATTACCTCCTATATGCCTTCATATTTTCAGTGAACTATTCAGTAGGGTGCATTTCAAAATTTGCATTTGCATTTCTATTCTTCTGTAGTCCCCTAGTAGCATTCACATCTCTCGATATTGGCCTCTGTTCTCTCTTCTGCTTTTGAAAGCAAAAATTACCCAGCAAAATAACAGGAATTGCCTCTCACATGCTGAAACTTATTTGACAGCAGGGATTTGGCTGACTCTTGAGCATCCTGCTTGGCATTCAGGGATGCTGCACTGCCTGGGGATGAAGGAGGAATGAATCTGAGCCAGACTCGCTAACTCCCATTAGGGACTCCGCCCTCTTGCCCAGGACAATGGTAACGTTGACAACTAAAGTCCATTATAGTGAAGGGGATTTAAATCATAGTCTAATTCTCATTAAGAGTGTATGCCAAATTATCAGGATCTTAACACTAAGGTCATCATTTTTGTAGAAATAACAAAATCTTGTCAATCTGGATAAACCTAAACAACCTCAACTTTGATGAAGAACTACACTAATGCAGATAAAATTCTAGGTTATTCTAGTAAAATCTTCTGGCTTCTGATTGGTGTATTAGCGACCAGAGCGAAGAAAGTAATAGTCCTGCTTTAGGTTCTATCGATTAGACCAAATCTAGAGTGCCTGTGTTCATTGCAGCCCCCACACCTTAAGAGGAATATTGAGAATTGAAGTGTATCAGACAGAAAGGACCAGGCTAATGTTACAGTGTGAAATGTCATCAGAGCAATTAATGAAGGCCTGGGTGGGCTTGAGCCTAGAGGATACCACTAGAAGAACCGGAAGAGCTCTTTCTTCACGGATCTGAAGATCCATTAAGTTTGCTCTCTACGGCCCTAGTCAAATCCAAAAGTACCAGAAGGAAGTTACAAAGCAGCACATCTTGGTTTAGTGCAAAAAAAGAACATTGTGGTAGGAAAATGGCACAAGCAATACGTTCTCTGACAGTGAAGACAAACAAGGGGAAGCCCAAGTGTGATGTTGTGAACAGGAATCTAGCATTTAATGAAAGACTAGGCTAGATGATTCTAGTGCAGTGTGTTTCATGGAACATTACTGCCGTAAGATTATTCAGCACAAAGGATGGGTGGCAAGATAAATATGTTTGGGAAATATACACATTGTGTTTATTCCTCGAGATGCATGATTCATATTAAAAGCAGTAAGTAAATTCATTTAATTTAGCTTAATCCAGGTTTTTCCAAATGCATTTGGCTGCTGCCTCTGCCACATTTTTAAAGTAATTTTTGTTTCTACCCTTTGAACACCTAGTGAGAATACTTTCCCATAATCTCTTCCTATCCTGAGATTTTTTTGTATCAACAAATCCTGAATTCTTTAAAACAGACCTGGCTTTGATGCGATGGCAGCACTGCTTGATATTTTACTGTTTCCAGGAATGAGAGTGTTACTTTAGGCCTCTGTGCTTGATATAGGGGGGCTGGTGTATATGATTTGAGATCAATGTGATGGTCGGGATTGATTTTAAAGAGAGGTAATGGAAGTCACGCAGAGGGTGATGGTAAGGAAGAGCCTAAGGCTGTAATCACTGATGTGTTTGAGGGAATCTCCGCATGGGACGTGGCTAGCAAGTCCTCCTCACTTGTTAACTGTGTCTCTTTTCAAGCTCCTAAGAGGTGTCCCAATTCCCAGGAAGGTACATTATTTTCAGCGAAAGAGGACACACACCATGTCTCCAGGTGCTGAGGCAGGGGTTGTCATGATGGAGGTGGCATCATTTTATGGTTTTACTTTTAGCTAGGTCTTCTCTTTCATCCTTTCATTAAAGAAAATGACAAGCAAACCCCTATTTTTCTGTAATTTTTGAAATGCAGAGTGCCACATTTAGATACAGCAAGAGATAGAAGTGGGGGGAGGGGTTCTCAAAAAGAAAGAAGTAGGAGGTGGGGCTCCTTGAGTTGTTTTTGGTGCAGGAGCCATGGCCAGCATGCCACTTGTGAAGGAAGAAGAGTGAGCAGCAGTTTGTAATGCACAGGGGAAGCAAGGGTGTGATGCCGTAAGATGGGAGGGAAGGAGTGTCTTGAATGTCAGAACGCAACAGGATTTGTCCAATTTGGCTGGGAGAGGGGCAGTGGGGTAAAATGTTCAGTGTGTCAGAGAAAGGTAATTCTGAACATTAGGTAGACAAGAGTAGGTTAAGGAGGGAAGCCGTGCCAGGACTATAGCAGTAGGTAACGCACCCTTTTCGCAAAGACAGAATTGGCTCTCGGGGCTAAGCTCAGAGAGACTGTCAGTGGGTTCATTTATTCAACAGCGACTCAGCTGGAGAAATACCACCTGGGGCGGCCAGATCGTGTCCCTTATTCTAGCAGGAGTGAGGGCTGCTATTGTGTGAGTGTGACTAAAACGGAAGTTAGGGAGGGAGCACGCTGATTGCCCGATGGATTATGACGAATGGAGAGGGCACTCACCCTACACCACATAAGTGGGTGGGAGTGGAGAGTCTGCAGCGCACCTTGTCAATGTGTTTCCTCGCAGGGTTTAATCTTTCATCATAAAGGCTATTAGGGATTTCATCACAGGCTGCTCTGGCAATTAGTTCAGAATAAACTGAGAAAACTGCAGGGACTTTGCGGAGGAGACTTCAGCCTTTGCATTTATAGCACTTTTTTAAAAGTAAAATAATGACTGTGTTTAAATTGTACAGAGATATTTATAAAAGGGATAAAATTTTAGGCTATTTTGGGAAGATGTGGTACAGGAGAAGAGAAGGGAGAAACCCACAAGCCACCCTGTGTCAGGCCTCTTTTTTCCCATTTGTAAAGTGATTGAATTTTATTTTAAGTATCCATGATTGGTATTAAATCCATTACAGTGCTAGGTAGACAGCTGAAAAGAAATTAATGGAATCTTTAGATGTTGGTGAAATGTAATTCTAATGCTCATTGTGTTGAAGTAAATAACCTGGTTGTGAATAGTTTAGAACCTTCTCTAACCCTAGGGGAAAAAAGTTCCCTCTCACTCCCAGGGTTGAAAATGCCCCCTCTGAGAGTCAAATTGTGTGGTTCTATCTCTGATCTCAGGCAGAAGGAAATTGCAATATAAGGCTTGGCTCTGTTTCAGTAGGCCATGTTGCCTGATAAGGTTAATTGATTTCCATTGCTTTAATAAACAAAATTAATTTTTTATCTAATGAGGGAGATTTGGGAGTGACATGGGTAGATGGAAAGATGACAAGTGTCAGCCCCATAGTTAAAGAGTGACGTAGGCCCTGTGAGGATGGGCAACACAAAGAACCCTCGAGTCACGGAGTGATTAGGGGCGGGTGACTACACCATGAGCATGCCACTTCTCTCTCTCTTAAGACCATCCTGAACCTTGCTGGAGAGCACTTGGCCTTTGTTACTCTCTTGTAATGGTGGCTTTCAGAAATCCATCATGGTGGGTCACAGTGGCTCATGCCTGTAATCCCAGTGATTTGGGAGGCCCAGCTGGGAGGATTGTTTGAGGCTAGGAGGTCAAGGCCAGCCTGGGTGAAACTCCATCTCTACAAAAATTTTAAAAATGTAGGGAGATGTTCAAAGGTTGCAGCGAGCTATGATTGTGCCACTGCACTGCAGTGTGGGTGTTAAAGCAAGACCCTGTTTCCAAAGAAAAGAAATCTATCACCTCTTCCTCATGAGTCTCCAAAATGAGTAATTCTCAGCAAAGTCTCCATGAAGGCCTAAGGTACCATGAGAGTCTGCTCCAGATCAAATTTAGCTCCAGGTTCTTGCTCCCTCTATGTCCCAAATGGCCTTCTCGGAAGCCAGCATTGTCCTGAGCCTGGGCCAGCTCAGCTGCAGGAGACTCCACCTGAGTCTTCTGTTTTTGCAAACACAGGGCAGGAGACTGGAGCCGTCCGCTGCCTGTAGACTGCCACTCTTCGCCCTCCCTCTTCACACGCTTCACTAGTCACGCATATTCCACCCAACCTCCGCACGGGTCCCTCTGGAGGGATGACTTGCAGCCTGCCTTGTTTATGTGTCTGGCATCAGTAGGCGGCAGGGAGATTTGCTCCTCATCGCTTTGATCAATCTTTCTGCTGTTGAAGCCTCTCAATGAGTTGAAAGTGATTTTCCCTGCTCTATGTACAGGTAGGAGCAGATCGCCTTCGATTTCTAGTACAGCGACAGCGGCACTCTATCACGTTGTTGCGTTGCATAACCATGAGTGCGGAGCGCGGTGTTTCCTGTGCTCATGGAGTGATGGTCATGCTTGGCATTGTGATCCATCTTAGCCCTGTTTGCTAGTGTGCTTTATGTCAAAAGCACAGCTATTTCTAGTGTGTTAGTTCTCTTCCCCCTGGGAGTCTCTGAAAGACGGAGGCCTCTAGGGATGGTTGAAAGGAGCACTGCAAAACTGCCATGATTAGTTCTGATGCCTGAGGAAGCTAATGCCTAGCCGGGAGATATCACATGGAAGCCTCAAAGCTGTCTTCCTGCCTCCCCTAGAAACACATTTTGCTTTCTCCCTAAACAGAGTTCAGACAACTTCTGTCGAGTCCTCCTCTGTGGGACTCAAGAAAGAGTGCTGTTCCTTCAGGCTCGATGTTATTAATTCCTGGTTCCGATTCACAGGAGTAATGCTGCAAAGGCTTTTTTTTTTTTTTTTCCCCAAAATGGAGTCTTGTTCTTTCGCCCAGGCTGGAGTGCAATGGCGCGATCTCAGCTCACTGCAACCTCCACCTCCCAAGTTCAAGCTATTCTCCTGCCTCAGCCTCCCGAGTAGCTGGGATTACAGGTGCCACCACTAAGCCCGGCTAATTTTTGTAGTTTTAGTAGAGATGGGGTTTTGCCATGTTGGCCAGGGTGGTCTTGAACTCCTGACCTCAGGTGATCCACGTGCCTTGGCCTCCCAAAGTGCTGGGATTACAGGCGTGAGCCACTGTGCCAGGCCAACTGCTGCAAAAGCATTTTAAGGGAGACTGATTTCTCTTCCTCCTGCAAAACAAAAGGAAACATTTTGGGATTGCCTACAAGCATGCACCCAGGCAAATCTTCCTGTAGGGTATTCAGCTGAGCATTGTGTTTTCACCTTGACTTCATGGGTGGAGGGAAAACAGCATCACCCAAGGGCACCTGAAAGTCAGTCAAAGGGTAGGAGCTCCTGCATCTCTTGTCCATGTCAAGGCGACTCAAGGAAACTTAGAAATGTCCAGGAATAAGTTGTCTATCTGGTCGAGGCACCTCATTTGACACATGAGAAGGCTGAGACTCACAGAAATTAAGTCCTATTTTGAAGTTCCAGAGTTTGCTAATATTGAACTGGAATTAGATCAAGACCTTTTTTCATTTGTTTGTTCATTAGAATTCACCCATATGCTTAATATTTTTTGGTTGATTATTTATTGAGCACCCATGATGTACAGGCAGGCAGGGTTCTAGGTATGGGGGATTCAGGAAAGAATGGAATTGACAGAGTCCCACAAGAAGCTCGCAGCTGTGTGTGTGCATAAGGACAGAGCTATGAGTTAATAAATACACACCTAGTGTCAGGTATCTGTGCTGTGAAGAAGAAGAGAAGAAGGGGGATAGGCAGTGATGGGAGTGCTAATTTGCAGGAAGTGTCAGGGTCGCATCTTTTTAACACTGGTATTCAACAGAGACAGGCAAGAAGGAGAACAGGAGCTATGTGGCCCCTGCAGAGAAGACTATTCTTGATAGAGGGAGCAGCAATTACCAAAGCCTTTAATTTCATTATTTTTCCCCCTTCATCACAGAAACAGGTGCTTAGGAATTATACATTTTCTTATACATACACTTAAGCCTCTCTCTCCCTAGCACACACACACACACATACACATTCTTAATTCACGGGCTAAAGTAGTTATACCGAGAATGGCTATTAATAAAAAGAAGAGGTAGAGGGAAATGTAAAAGCTTTTACACGCACACACACACACACACACACAGAGAGAGAGAGAGAGTCTTAATTTGTGGGCTAGAGTAGTTATATAGAGATCAGCTATTAATATAAAGAACAGGTAGAGGGAAATATACAAGCTTTTATACACACACACACGGTATTAATTTGTGGGCTAGAATAGTTATATAGGGATCAGCTATTAATAAAAAGAGGAGGTGGGGAAAAGTACAGGCTTGACAGACTGTAGATGAATTCAAGGTGGAACAGTCTTTTGAGTCTACCACTTTGCCATCGATTCCACACCTACTCTAAGATGAGTAGGCTGGTGTTGAAACTGGGAAGTGCATTTCTAATCACAACTGGTCAGCATTCCACTGCATACTGCTGGATTACCCGGAGAGTCAAAGGACACTCTTTGGAGCCTGGAAGTTGATTCCGAGGTTCTATTTCTTGTACACTCAGAGGCCAGTGCCTTCAGACAAGGCCCAGGGGCAGCAGGGTCAGAGGTGATGTCCTACTGCAATCCACAGAGTTCTCACTGCCATGTAGACAAAGGCAGCATTTAGTGGCACAGCTGCATATTCTTCAGAGTTAGAAAAGGAAACATTTTTTTTTCTAGATACAAATGCGGCACCAAAGATTCCAGAAAGCAGAGATGCATGGTTTGAGTCAGTGTGGTGTGGCACTAAAGGCACAGGAGACTATGGCCAACTTGTTCATTTTCTTTTACAGGATTTTTGTGAGACTTGGGGGTTGCAATGTTCTCAGGAGCCATGTACTATGCTGATCTAATTCGATTGGGCTTTTGTTATGTTCTGAGTATTGGCAAGATTCTATGGGGGCTACAAAATAAAATTACCCTTTTGTCTCTCTGAAACGACTCATAGTCTTTCATAACAAGGTAGGGCATGGACCTAGAACAACAGGAGCCCAGCACACAGTGACGTGTGATTATGTGCCATGAGGTCCAGGAGACAAGGGTAGGCTTGGTCCTCTAGAGACCACTGCAGAGCGGGCTGGACTTCAGCCGGCTTTTGAGGAGTGGCTAAGATTCAAAGAAGGGGAAGGCAGAGCAGGCCAGATGGAAGAAAGGGTAAATCTGAGCATCGTTTGTTTTACTAGACCATGATGAGGCTGGCCTGGGTAGAATGGAAGCTTCCTTGGCTCAGAGGAAGCTATAGTGAAAAGACCGTGTTTGGGGGAAACAGTGGGCAGCCCTCCCTGCCATGTGGAGAGGTGAGTGGCTAAGAGCCTGGGCTATGGAAACAAACCCCGGTTTCAAATCATGGCTCCCACACTCACTAGCTGTGTGACCTTGGCAAATTCCATAACCTCTGAGTCTCAAGCTTTTTCATCTTTAAATTGGAGAAGGTAATAACACCTAATTCAGAAGGCTGTTATGGGAACTGTGTGAATTAATCAATGCAAAGTTATAATGAAATGCCTAGCATATATTAAAGAACTCGATAGTCATTTTTATTAATAATAAAATCATATTTTGCTGATAAGAGTGGAAGTACATCACAAACAGATAATCGAGTAGAGTTGTAGTAATAGCTTAATGGGGGAGTAGGAGATAAAAGTTGTATTTTGAAATGTATCCTGATGCTGGTGTGACAGGTGGGTCTCACCAGGTGAGAGACAATAGGAGCATTGTCAGCTGGACAAGCTCAGGCCTTGCACCTGGGCAGGGGCAACAGGAACAGGGATGATGGGAAGAATCTGGGATTTATTTGAGAAAGAAATTAGCAATCCCTGTCTTGAGAAGAGCCAGCTCTTTGAACATCTCTTCCCAGCTTTAAGTCTCACATGTGGAGGATACACAGCATTCCTCACACTGCTGGCCAGGCCAGTTCCTGGTGCATGGGCAAAGCTTTTCCCTAGCAGACACGCTCCTTTCCAGAGCTATCTCTATCAAACCAAAGATTACAGGGATGGTTGGGGAAATTCCAATTTTCTCTTTGGCAGGCTAGAATGAGGCACCTTTTCGAGCTTTGTCTCCATCGTTTCAACCCGCCCTAGAGACTTCAGCCCTAACAGAGTGGCAAATGTTGCCTTCTGAGCCTTTTTGTGGTAAGTCCAGTGCAGAGTAGTCTGCAGCACATTGGCTGGCTGGAAGGGCCAGTGGTGGGCAGTTTCGCTGTTGGGCCTCTTTATAGGAGAGGAAGGCAAAGCTAAAGCTCAGGAACGAGGCAGCAGAGCCTCAGAGCTGGCCAGCACACCCCCTCCACCTTAATTCCCCTTCGTCTGCAGCATGGTATCCCAGACAGCTGTGGCACATCCCTTCACCCCACCCCAGTCGATACGGCATCGCCCACCTGGGTCAGTCACCAGGGCCCAGGATGATGAAACAGGTGCTTGCTTTTGTAGCAAGAGAGCCAGTGGCGGGTAAGTGCCTGCTGTGCTGTTTTTGATATCACCTCTGAGATGAATTAAGTGTCTGAGGCCTGCAAGATTGCAGCACTCACAGGCTGTCATTGAAACAATTGCATTCAATGGAAGAAAACAAACTCCTTTTCCTCTGGCAGTCATCTTTTGATTCTGTAGAAACAGGAGCTAAGCTGATGGAAAACGGAGAATGTAACAAAGCCCCCTTCCCCCATAACGGATGAGTCAGAGGCTTTGTGAGCCACAGGGTTTCTTGTGTTGTGCCCAACACAGGACGACCCTGTGGCTTCCACAGGTAGCAGGGCTGGGCACGGGAGCTGAAAGCCCTCCCAAGGAGGAGACAGAAACCACTTGGAAATGAGTGGTGGGGATCAGTGTGTGAGCCCCCAATTTCAGAATTCAGCTGTAATATTCATATCATCTTGTACTGCTGTAACATCATCTCCTTTTTATTTAAGCTCAACGTTTGCAAAATTCTATAGCAATTTTAAGGGTTTCTGTGCACCAGATTTCACCCTGAGTTGAAACCTAGCCCAGGTATTCTTACTTTGAGTTCTATTTGGAGGCCATTTTTACATGGAAGTTTTGATGAAGTCTGCTGTAAAAGTGCCCTGGTGAGGTAAGGAGTGAGAATTGATAGATATGAGGAGTCTCTTCCTCAGAAGTCAACTGACTGTACAGTATGTAAGGCTTCTTCCCACAGCAGCAGGTAAAGGCACTAAAGTGGTTGCTGACTTCCCCAGATAGCTCAGAAATCCACAAAAAGGGGCAAGAGCTGAGGCCACCTGAGCTTGCAGTCTCTGTTGTTACTGGCCCTGCAGCGGATCCTGCGAGACTTCCATGGAAGTCCGTGGTTCCCCAGGCAACTGGGCGATTGTTCCTCCTGCCTTGCAAGACCGGACATCTGTTGACTGCATATTGATCGATAGCAGCACTGTAGGTGAGTGGGCCTGTGGGTGGTAGTATTTAGAGACTAAGGGAGTCTCTGTCTCTAAGCTTTACAGAGAGGTCTGCACAGGTGACAGGTGTTCAGAGATTCTCTCAAGATGGTGGCTGACTCCTTGGCATCTCTTGCCTTAGGAAAAGAAACAGTTACTGACATTTCATGTCTTGCTTATCATATCTAAATATCATAGACTTACCCCAACTATTTTTACTGTCATAAAACATCTTTCCAGGGCATGAGGGGTTGCACGCTTCTCTTTTGCCTCTAAGATAAGATGCTGTGCCTGTGTGAGGCCATTCTGCATTTTATATTCATTTGGTTCTCTGTTGCCCTTGCAAATTTAACAGCCTTCAAAATTGGATGCTTCTCACTGGTTCTATAATGAAGTAGCAATTTTTCTCCACATCAGAATCCAGGTATAGCTGTGCTAACTTGAAGCCTGCCCTTGAGCTTCTGGAGAATGTTAAATATTTCCATCTGTAGAAAATCCTTGGGTGTCAGAAAAATGGGGAGGAAGAAGTCCTCATTCTTTTCTTAACAAATGGGGGTGTAAGGAAGTAAGGAAAGAGAGATGCTAAGAGCAAGGACATTCACTAAAAGTAGAACCTCTGATAGCAACAGCAACCTGCCCATCCTTTTTGTTCCTCTCACTCCAAGTGAAATGCTAAGTTGAGGCTGGGGGAAATTGATTTCTTTTAAACTAACGCTGAATGAATTTCTATTGTATTTCAGGCACTGGGACATTTCTATTTATTGTCTCATTTAAATTTCTCAATCCTATAAAAGGGATTGTATATTGACTTCCATCTTAAAAGCAATGCTACTATGTCTTAGAGACATTATATATCAAAGGCAATACACTTATTCAATATGCAAACTTTAACCTAGATTTGTCTGGTCCTAGATTCCAAATTCTTAGCCACTAGATCCTACTACTTGAGTTTGTCTTTTTTTTTTTTTTTTCCCATTAGTGGAATCTATAATACTGTGAGACCCAAAGAGGCTAAAGTGTTTTCCTAAAACCTGTTTGGCTCCTGGCCTCTGAGTCTCATACCTAGTGGATCTCCTTCATTCTTCCCCCAGATCCCAAGACCAACGCTGCTCTGAGACAGAAGGGATTAGTATTACCAGTTCTTGTCCTGCACGCTGTGAGCTCTGTATCACGCGGCCTTCACTTTTTTACATAACTTTGATTGGGTACCTTGGCCATGAGACAGCCCTCACCTTTGTTCTGAAGTCCACTTCTTTAATAATATTGATTCCATTTCCTAACCTGGCCCTCTAGTTTCATCCTGGGATAGGCATCCTGGCATGCTTTATTGGTTCCTCCTTTCAGGAACTAGACTCTACATGCGGCTGTGTCCTGCTACTTGCAAACAGAGCCCCTAGATGGAGACTCCTTTCTTTCAGGACTCCCATCACTGTTGTTCTCTGTGGTTGATAGGACACCCTGAGCCTGCATTGAACAACTCCTACAACCAGCTTCCTGCTTGGACCTCAACGGGTCATCAGTTTGATTCTTGGGAGCTACACTTGCCAGTGGCCTGCACCTCCTCTCTTAATCCATACAGCTGGGTCAGTTTTGCTGCATCCTCGCCCGGTTAATTGTCCAAGACACACTGTCTTAAGGAGATTTGGAATGAGAGTGAGGATGATGTCAAAGACTTGGAGGAGGCGATTCCAGTGTTGAATTAACTGTTTTTCTGATTGAAAGTCAACTTATCCTCTAGTCCAGAGGCCATCATTGAAAACAATTTTAGGGAGGCTGAGGATGCTTTCCCTCCTTTAATCTATGTAATATCATAGCCCACCGAGTCTGCCTACACCAGCAGCAGCCTCACCAGGAGAGGCGCTGACTTCATGGATGCAGCCTCCAGGGGTGACGCAGTCCAGGGCCCACACTGTAAATTGAAGTCTGCCTTGTCTTGTTCTGAAGACAATCTGCCGGCCACTTGTCAGGTATGAAGTGCTGACATGTGTTGAAATGAGAACTGGATTTGGAGTTAGGAAATCTAGTCACCTGGACCATTCTGCCATTCTGTATGACTTTGGGGAAATCACAGCCTTTCAGCCTGAGCTTCCTTTATTATAAAATGAAGAGTAAGAACGGCAGCCTTGCCCATCATGAAAGATGGTTGTAAGGATTAAAGCTGAGGTTCTCAACCAGAGGTGATTTTGTTGCCAAGCGGACATTTTACAATGTCTGAAAGGGAGTTGCTAATGACATGTAGAGAGCAAAGTTCAGGGCTGTGGCTAAACACAGGCATGGGACAGCCCCCGGCAAAGTAGCCAGCCCAACATGTCAACAGTTCAAGTTGAAACATGCATCCATTTAATGTGTTTCAGATTTAGGGTCCAGCCACAGACTGAGCTCTGCTTGCATGGAGCCCACCAGTAGGTAAGAGCAGAGACAGCACATCATCAATGGGCTTATTCCTGTTGCCCCTCTCATGCCCTACCCAAAGGCCACCCCAGACTGGCCAATGGCCTCTACAAACCCTCTCCCATGGAGATCCAGAAGATTGCAAGTTAATCCTCACCAAAGTCCATTGATTATGGGGCTCTTGGCTCTCACTCACTGGTACACTCTATGGGAGCAGGGCTCGGTCTGCTTGTTCTGGACCCTAACATCTGAAAAGAGGCCAATGGGTTAAAGTGTTTTTTCCTTTTAAAAAAACTTTCATTTTAGGTTTGGAAGTCCATGTGAAGGTTTGTTACAAAGATAAACACATGTCATGGGGGTTGTTGTACATATTATTACATCACCCAGGTATTAAGCTCAGTACCCAATAGTTATCTTTTCTGTTCCTCTCCTTCCTCCCACCCTCCCCATCAAGTAGACCCCAGTGTCTGCTGTTTCCTTCTCTTTGTTCATGAGTTCTCATCATTTAGCTCTCACTATAAGTGAGAACATGCTGTATTTGATTTTCTGTTCCTGAGTTAGTTTGCTAAGGATGATAGCCTCCAGCTTTATCCATGTTCCTGCAAAAGACATGATCTTGTTCTTTTTTTCACTGCTGCATAATATTCCACGGTGTATATGTACCATATTTTCTTTATCCATATCTGTCATTGATGGGCATTTAGGTTGATTCCACGTCTTTGCTGTTTGAAGCGTGCTGCAATGAATATTTGTGTGCATGTGTCTTTATTGTAGAATGCTTTATATTCCTCTGGGTATATACCCAGTAATGGGATTGCTGGGTCGAATGGTAGTTCTGCTTTTAGGTCTTTGAAGAATCACTGTACTGCTTTCCACAACAGTTGAACTAATTTATATTCCCACTAACAGTGTGTAAGGGTTCCCTTTTCTCCACAACCTCACCAGCATCTGTTATTTTTTAACTTATTATAAACAGCCATTCTGACTGGCGTGAAATAGTATCTCACTGTGGTTTTGATTTGCATTTCTCTAATGATCAGTGATATTGAACTTTTTTTTTATATGCTTGTTGGACACATATATGTCTTCTTTTGAGAAGTGTCTGTTCATGTCCTTTGCCCACTTTTCAATGGGGTTGTTTGTTTTTCTCTTGTAAATTTGTTTAAGTTCCTTGTAGATGCTGGATACTAGACCTTTATCAGATGCATAGTTTGCAAATATTTTCTCCCTTTCTGTAGGTTTTCTGTTTACTCTGTTGATAGCTTCTTTCGCTGCACAGCAGCTCTTAAGTTTAATTAGATCCAATTTGTCAATTTTTGCTTTGTTGCAATTGACTTTGGTGTCTTTATCATGAAATCTTTGCTCATTCCTGTCTAGGATGGCATTGCCTACATTATCTTCCAGAGTTTTTATAGTTTTGGGTTTACATGTAAGCCTTTAATTCATCTTGAGTTGATTTTTGTGTAGCGTGTAAGGAAGTGGTCCAGCTTCAATCTTCTGCATATGGCTAGCTAGTTATCTTAGCACCATTTATTGAATAGGGGTTTTTTTTTTTCCCATTGCTTGTTTTTGTCAGCTTTGTTAAAAATCAGATGGTTGTGTTATGCCTGTAATCCCAGCACTATGGGAGGCCGAGGTGGATGGATCACCTGAGGTTAAGAGTTTGAGACCAGCCTGGGCAACATGGTGAAACCCAGTCTCTACTAAAAATACAAAAATGTACTGGGCATGGTGGTGGGTGCCTGTAATCCCAGCTGCTTGGGAGGCTGAGGCAGAAGAGTCGCTTGAACCTGGGAGGCAGAGGTTGCAGTGTGCTGAGATCACACCATTGCACTCCAACCCGGGTAACAAAACGAGACTCTGTCTCAAGATATTACTACTACTACTACTACTACTACTACTAGTACTGCTACTACTACTACTAAAAGATTAGATAGTTGTGGATATGCTGCTTTACTTCTGGGCTTTCTATTCTGTTCCATTGGTCTGTGTGCCTGTTTTTGTACTAGTAGCATGCTGTTTGCATCACTGTAGTCTTGTAGTATCGTTTGAAGTCGGGTAACATGATTCCTTAGTTTTGTTCTCAATAAAATACTTGCAAACCAAATCCAGCAACACATTAAAAAGCAAATCCACCATGATCAAGTAGACTTCATCCCCACAGGCAAGGTTTGTTCAACATATGAAAACTAATAAATGTGATTCATCAGATAAACAGAACTAAAGACAAAAACCACATGACTATTTCAGTAGATACATAAAAGGCTTTTTCCCATTTATTTTAACATAAAGTTTTTAACTTCATGTTAAAAACTTTCAATAAAGTAGGTATTAAAGAAACAGACCTCAAAATAATAAGAGCCATCTATGACATACCCACAGCCAACATTTTACTGAATGGGCAAAAGCTGGAAGCATTGCCCTTGAAAACCATTATAAGACAAGAATGCCCTCTCTCACCACTTCTATTCTCTCACCACTTCTATTCAACATAGTATGGGAAGTGCTAGCCAAATCATTCAGGCAAGAGAAAGAAATAAAGGGCATCCAAATAGGAAGAGAGAAACTCAAACTATCTCTGTTCCAGATGACATTATTCTCTAGCTAGAAAACCCCATAGCCAGCTGAAGCTCCTTCAGCTGGTTAAAAACATCAGCAAAGTTGCAGGATACAAAATCAATGTGCAAAAATTACTGGCATTCCTGTACACCACCAACAACCAAACTGAGAGCCAAATCAGAAAGGCAATCTCATTCACAATTGCCACACACATAAAATAAAATAACTAGAAATATGGCTAACTAGGGAGATGATAGGTCTCTACAATGAGAATTACAAAACCTTGCTCAAAGAAATCAGAGAAGACACAGATGGAAATCATCCCATGCTCATGGATAGGAAGAATCATTATCGTTCAAATGACTATACTTTCCAAAGCAATTTACAGACTCTATGCTACTCCTATCAAACTACCAATGACACTCTTCACAAAAACTAGAAAAAAATATTTTAAAATTTATATGGAACCAAAAAAGAGCCCAAATAGCCAAGGCAATCCTAAGCAAAAAGAATTTTCTTTAATGGAAAAAGTAGCCACCATGGCCATACTTTCTGTAGGTTTTTATAAATGTAAATCAAATACAGGAAAAATTTAGAAAATAAGTAAAGGAAAGATGGCCTATGTGCAATAATGGAAAGGTAGAAGGATAAGATGTGATTAATGTTTTACAAATGCTAAAATTTCAAATAGAAATAAAGTAGAATTTTGAAATAATAGAGGTTGAGTTATAATAAAGGTAAAAGGTCAAGAGTTAGAAAATAGTATGTAATTGACAAGTCTTAAAGCCAATGATTAAGAGACAAGGCTAAACCCACAGCATAAACTAAACATTTAGAAACAATAGTGATACTTTTTAAAAAAGAGTGTTTTTTGTTTTTGTTTTGTTAGTACTTGAAAATTAAAAATAATGAGAAAGAAATAAGAAAACTCCAGTTAGAAGTAAAGGCTGTAACTAAAGCCACGGTGGCTCTGATCCCCCTGTGGTCTCTGTGGAAATGGCGACACTCCTCCAGAGTAGAGAGGACTGGGGGTGGGAGCCTACATTGCATGATTGGTGTCAGCTGTCCTTGTCACCCATACTGGTAAGGATCTAAGACATGGGTCAAGCCACAGCCCACAGCCAATTCTTCCTCCTTTTGCAACTTACCAGCTTACCAGGCCAGCAGGCAAGTGGGGTTTGGTTTCAGTTCTGACTCTACGGGGCCACTCCTTGCAGGGTCTGCTACTTTCATCTCTCCTGCTCGTTCTTGAACTTTCTGTAATAATAGAGCAACACAAAGGCTCATGAGTGACCAAATCCCTTTCTCTTCCAGTTTTACTCCTGGATCTCACTTTATCTACACCAATTGTATTGGAAAGCAGATAGAGGGACACCCTTTGTAATAACTTGGACTTGGGTTCAAATCATGACTTTGCCCACTATTAGCTGTGTAACTATTAAACAATTTTATTAACTTCTTTGAACTTCGGTTGTCTCATACAACAAAGGAGGAAAATATAAATAAGTTTATCCCTCTTAATTGTGCAAATGAGAACATTTTTTTAAATTTTATTATTATTATACTTTAAGTTTTAGGGTACATGTGCACAACGTGCAGGTTTGTTACATATGTATACATGTGCCATGTTGGTGTGCTGCACCCATTAACTCGTCATTTAGCATTAGGTATATCTCCTATGCTATCCTTCCCCCCTCCCCCCACCCCACAACAGTCCCCGGTGTGTGATGTTCCCCTTCCTGTGTCCATGTGTTCTCATTGTTCAATTCCCACCCATGAGTGAGAACATGCGGTGTTTGGTTTTTTGTCCCTGCGATAGTTTGCTGAGAATGATGGTTTCCAGCTTCATCCATGTCCCTACAAAGGACATGAACTCATCATTTTTTATGGCTACATAGTATTCCATGGTGTATATGTGTCACATTTTCTTAATCCAGTCTATCATTGTTGGACATTTGGGTTGGTTCCAAGTCTTTGCTATTGTGAATAGTGCTGCAATAAACATACATGTGCATGTGTCTTTATAGCAGCATGATTTATAATCCTTTGGGTATATACCCAGTAATAGGATGGCTGGGTCAAATGGTATTTCTAGTTCTAGATCCCTGAGGAATCGCCACACTGACTTCCACATTGGTTGAACTAGTTTACAGTCCCACCAACAGTGTAAAACTGTTCCTATTTCTCCACATCCTCTCCAGCACCTGTTGTTTCCTGACTTTTTAATGATCACCATTCTAAGTGGTGTGAGATGGTGTCTCATTGTGGTTTTGATTTGCATTTCTCTGATGGCCAGTGATGATAAGCATTTTTTCATGTGTTGTTTTGGCTGCATAAATGTCTTCTTTTGAGAAGTGTCTGTTCATATCCTTTGCCCACTTTTTGATGGGGTTGTTTGTTTCTTTCTTGTAAATTTGTTTGAGTTCATTGTAGATTCTGGATATTAGCCCTTTGTCAGATGAGTAGGTTGCAAAAATTTTCTCCCATTCTGTAGTTTGCCTGTTCACTCTGATGGTAGTTTCTTTTGCTGTGCAGAAGCTCTTTAGTTTAATTAGATCCCATTTGTCAATTTTGGCTTTTGTTGCCATTGCTTTTGGTGTTTTAGACATGAAGTCCTTGCCCATGCCTATGTCCTGAATGGTATTGCCTAGGTTTTCTTCTAGGGTTTTTATGGTTTTAGGTCTAACATTTAAGTCTTTAATCCATCTTGAATTAATTTTTGTATAAGGTGTAAGGAAGGGATCCAGTTTCAGCTTTCTACATGTGGCTAGCCAGTTTTCCCAGCACCATTTATTAAATAGGTAATCCTTTCCCCATTGCTTGTTTTTCTCAGGTTTGTCAAAGATCAGATAGTTGTAGATATGCGGCATTATTTCTGAGGGCTCTGTTCTGTTCCATTGATCTATATCTCTGTTTTGGTACCAGTACCATGCTGTTTTGGTTACTGTAGCCTCGTAGTATAGTTTGAAGTCAGGTAGCGTGATGCCTCCAGCTTTGTTCTTTTGGCTTAGGATTGACTTGGCAATGCGGGCTCTTTTTTGGTGCCATATGAACTTTAAAGTAGTTTTTTCCAATTCTGTGAAGAAAGTCATTGGTAGCTTGATGGGGATGGCATTGAATCTATAAATTACCTTGGGCAGTATGGCCATTCTCACGATATTGATTCTCCCTACCCATGAGTGTGGAATGTTCTTCCATTTGTTTGTATCCTCTTTTATTTCACTGAGCAGTGGTTTTTAGTTCTCCTTGAAGAGGTCCTTCACATCCCTTGTAAGTTGGATTCCTAGATATTTTATTCTCTTTGAAGCAATTGTGAATGGGAGTTCACTCATGATTTGGCTCTCTGTTTGTCTGTTATTGGTGTATAAGAATGCTTGTGATTTTTGTACATTGATTTTGTATCCTGAGACTTTGCTGAAGTTGCTTATCAGCTTGAGGCGATTTTGGGCTGAGACGATGGGGTTTTCTAGATATACAATCATGTCATCTGCAAACAGGGACAATTTGACTTCCTCTTTTCCTAATTGAATACCCTTTATTTCCTTCTCCTGCCTGATTGCCCTGGCCAGAACTTCCAACACTATGTTGAATAGGAGAGGTGAGAGAGGGCATCCCTGTCTTGTGCCAGTTTTCAAAGAGAATGCTTCCAGTTTTTGCCCATTCAGTATGATATTGGCTGTGGGTTTGTCATAGATAGCTCTTATTATTTTGAGATATGTCCCATCAAAACATTTTTTAGATTGTGAGCTAGTCGAGGATAGGGGCTGTTTCTTACTTGCCTTTGTGTCCTCAATATTTAGTAAAGTGCCCAGCACTTGGTAACTGGTGTATGATTTTCTAATGATAATGATGAAAGCTGAGGTTTTGAGTATTGCATTACTATATGCCAGGAATTGTGCTATGCATTTTACTCCGATTATATCAATTAATCTTTAAGGCTGGGCACAGTGGCTCATGCCTGTAATCCCAGCCCATTGGGAGGCCGAGGCAGGTGCATTACCTGAGGTCAGGAGTTCGAGACCACGCTGGCCAACATGGCAAAACCCCATCTCTACTAAAAATGCAAAAATCAGCTGGGCATGATGGCAGGCACCTGTAATCCCAGCTACTTGGGAGGCTGAGGCAGGAGAATCGCTTGACCTTGGAAGGCGGAGGTTGCAGTAAGCCGAGATCATGTCACTGCACTCCAGCCTGGGTGACAGAGCAAGACTTCATCTCAAAAAAAAAAAAAAATTGAAACACACCCACAAGGTTTATAATATCATTATTCTGTTTTATAGATGAGGCATAGAAGTAATTTGCCCAAGGTCACCTAGCTAGTTTTCAGTTTTTAGCCGTCTTTTATTGAGCGCCTAGGTTTTTAGTAAGCATAGGAGTTAAGAAAGTCAAACGGAAACTGAAGAATATCTAAAATAGCCACCAAACCCGTATAGTGTTCTCTGCAGGTTTGTCTCCAAATACCTCCAAGTGTCTTCTCAAAACTCATATTTACAGTGCGAGCACCTTGTCAGTTTGATCAGAACCCTGGTGCACATGATTCCAGGCTTAGGTGGACTCCCCTTTACTTGGCCTCCGAGTAGTAGCTGTACCCAGGGTCCCTGAACTCTGCTGCAACCCCAACATACCGGGGAACATTGAACAGTCATTCTATGTCTCTGCCTATCAAAGGAAGTGGAGGCTTCAGTGCTGCTCAGAGAATCTGGCAATTATGAAAGTTTAGGTCTATAGAATTCCATGTATCTATGTTGGCCCTTAAACAGAAGTTAGGTAGATAACCTGATTGAGAGAAGAAGGGAAAATGAGCATAAACTAAAGAGATGGGCAGATAGCCTTAAGGAGGGGCAGATTTATCGAAGCTTGAGATCTGCTGTTTCAGAGAATCCAATGCTAATTCCACGTTTTTTTTTCTGTTACCTCCCTGTCTAGGAATCTGACCCTAGAGAATTACCTCGAGCAGTTGCCACTCCAGATGGATATATAAGGCCACGCTATCTCTGCAATGAGCGTAAATACACTGAAACACAATCAGTAATCCTAGAGTCTGCACAAAAACCTGGTGCCAAAATACACAAATGGATCCTTCCAGTACATCCTGGACATTTAGGAAAAACACTTCCTAACCCCTCACCTGCTAACAACTCACACACCACATACCCCCCGCCCACATACACACATACCCACATACCCCCCCATACACACACCCCACCCACATCCCACACACACTACACACACCCACACCCACAAACACACACTCACCCTCCCCACACACCCACACCTCCTCACCCACATACACACACCACCACATACCCCATCTCATACACACACCCCACCCACGCCCCACACACACACTCGCCGCCCCACACACCCTCACCCACACCTCCCTCACTTATACACCCCCCACACCCACACGTCACTACACAATATACACACAATCATACACCCACAACCCCCACCCACACATGTACACACACCCACACCCCACATCCACATCCACACACTCACTGCCCCACACACCCTCACCAACACCTCCCCCACTTATATACCCCCTACACCCACACCCCACTACACAATATACACAACCATACTCACACCCCCACCCCCACCCACACACATACACCCACACTCCCCAACACCCACATACACCCACCCACACTCCGTACACACGTATACCCACAACCCAACACCCACATACACACACCCACACCCCACACACACATATACCCACACCCACTCCCCCCACACACTTATACATACCCACACCCCCACACACATACACACACCCACACCCCCACACACATACACATACCCACAGCCCCACACACATACACACACCCACACCCCCTCATACACATACACACACCCCCCCACACACATACACCCACACTCCCCAACAACCACATACACCCACCCACACTCCGTACACACATATACCCACACCCACTCCCCCACACACTTATACATACCCACACCCCCACACACATACACACACCCACACCCCCACACACATACACATACCCACACCCCCTCATACACATACAGACACCCCCCCACACACACACGCACCCACACACATGCATATCCACACCCACTCTTTCCACACACTTATACATACCCACACCCCCAAACACATACACCCACACCCCCACACACACATACACATACCCACACCCCACAGACGCATGCACACACACCCACACCCCCACACACATACACACACCCACACCCCCCATACACATACACACACCCCACACACACATACACACACATACACGCACCCACACACATGCATATTAACACCCACTCTTTCCACACACTTATACATACCCACACCCCCACACACATACACACACCCCACATACACACACCCACACTCCTCATCTTCTCTTCTTCTTGTTTCCCACACAAAGGAGAGGCAAAATCGGGTGGAATAAAGCTCTCAATTGTTTTTGGAGGGAAAGAGGATTCAGTTATGAACTGACAAGAAAATAAAGCAGCAAGAAAAACAGGTTCAGGATTGCACTCAGTTTTGCTGAGAAAAACAGGAAAAGATGAGCAAGAAATGAGGCTTAATTTTAATGAAGGAAAATTTGCTGCTAAGTAAAGAGATTGCAGGAAGTGGGAGTGCACAGCTTCAGACAAGAGCAAGGCCTTCCGTTCTATCATGATGGACAAGAGTTTGTTCTTTAGGAAACAGCATTAGCACACAAAAGACTGAAGAGGACAAAATGCTTGAGGTGGAGTCCAGAACAGGGGGCCGCATTGCAGGAAAGAAGGGACCCACTTTCTTCCCAGATGAGTTCTGTAGAGGTCGATTAAGGACATGTCTTTCTCATTCTCTAATTCCTAGTTTTCTCCCATATGAGCACTTTGAACATGGAAAACAGGCTGCACATCTTGGCAAGTAGTCATCCCTCCTGCCTAGAGTAACTTGATCAGATTTCCTGGTAATGGGTTCTTAGGACATCTTAAAACATCATCATCATTTATTGCCTATTAATAGAATTACAATTTATATATATTCTAATCTACTAAAAGTGGGATACATATGTCTACATATACAAGCACATATACACACAAACATATATATGTAATCTCTCTGTTTTTTGGTTGTTTCTGCATTTTGATAGGCGTTAAAATTACTTCAGTGGGAATAGAGTTTTGTTGGAGTAAAATGACAAAAGGTAAATTGTTTCCACTTGCTAGTTGAAGTTAACAAGCTAGCAACAATTGGAGTAATTTTGTAGGTGTTTGAGCACATAAGGGAGGCTGGGAATGAGCACCCCAAATAATGCCATCCGGCAATCTAATATTTTATGGGTAAACGAAGAGGCCAAAAAGGAATGTTTTGATACATATTTATGCCAAATCAGAACTTCTCGCATTCGCTATCAGAATACAGCACGTCTGAAGCAGTGCACAGTGAGAATGTACTGGGCTTTTCATACCAGAGCTTCCATTAGGAAGGGAGTCTAGTGACGTGGCTCAGCCCACGGGGCCCTTCACCACTGCCAAGGACTGAGGCCAAGACCTTCGTCTCCCCTCCCCTCTCCAGGAGGACAGGCTTCATCCAGAGAACCCAGAATATAGAACGTGGTACTTGCAAATCCTCATCATAGATGCAGTCAAAGAGATTCAAGGATGCAGAGAGGTACAGATGGAGAGTATATAATGATACTATATGTAGAATATACATATATAGAATATATCTATAATACTATATTCTGTATAGCTATAATACTATAGCTCTAATTCTATATATAGAACATATATCTACACACACACATATGAATATATATTTATACATCTCTACACTAAAATTAGGTTCTCTGTGGGCAAGAAAGTATTGGCATTGATGTCCTTTTGAAGAATAAAACGTTCCCAGCCTCTTTCAAATTTGTGCCTGATTGGTGACAATTTAGCCCTGCCCGTAGCAGAGGAACAAGGCCTCCCCCCGCTGCCCTGGAACCGAGGCCCGAGGTCCTACTGCCCTCAGAGAGACAGCCCACCTGGGGCACAGAGGCCCGTAGGCGTCTTAGCAGTTTCTTCTAGAAAGGATTTGCTTCCCTCCCCAGCAGTATGGTTTTATACAGACCCAGAATTCCTTTTTTTCCTAGACGTTCTAGACAACTTCAGAGAGCAAACTTTTTCTTCATCTTGATTCCAGGCCTGCATTCTTAGATAATTGATTTTTTCACTTGGGCTGAGCGGAGGCAGCATGGCTGTAATTACAGAGTGGTGGCATGCCATCCCGAAAATTTTTTTTTTCTCTTTCTCTCAGAAACTTCTCACATCTTGGATTTGAGCAAGGTGGAGGCAATCTTTTCAGACCATGGAGCAGGCAGGGATCAGACAACATTTGCCATGAAAAGAGAAAAAATTCTAAAAGACCCTCTTCAAATATTCAGGGAGAACCACAGAATGCTGAAGAAAATCCTTATCAGGAATTTTAATGAGCAAAATAAAATATGAAATCAGTGTGATTAAAATCAAATCTTCCCCCTTCTGCTCGGCTGGAGCCGGCTGCCAACTCCGAATGTGGGGAGGCACAGGGAGGCCTTTTGTATTTAATTACTGCCAGGGCTTTTTCTCAGTTCAGAGCTCTCTCCGAAGCCCCCACAGGGGTAATGCAGAACTTGAGAGAACAAATAAGCTCCCTTCTGAGTGATTTAGAATCCTGGACGACAAACAATAAACATTTTGACTGAATTGGAGAGACCAAGCCAACTTGCCTTAATTTGTGTCCCTGTTGGGAGCACGGAGAGGGCATAAATGAAGTTTGGGGGAAACTGGGATGTGGGAGCATGCCCCACCTTACCAGGACGGCTCCTTAGTGGTCACTCAGTTCTTTATTTTGTCCCCTCCTTTGTTTTCTCCCAGAATCTCTTTATGCATCTCAAGCCTACAATACTCTGTGATACCTGGACTGTGATATTCACTTCTCCTGCCTGGTGGCCTAGTGGATGCCTCAGCCCACTTGGAGATGGGTCAGTTCTGTCAGTTGCCTTTAGCTCCAGCTTCTGAACTCTGGGCACGGACTGAACACCACCAATAGCATGACCCACAAGAACTGTCCTCAGTGCTGAAGCATTTCCTTCCTTGGTGGTCAGGACAGCTGCTTTTCTCTGGGTGCCTTTCGGGTGCTTGTTAATTTGCAAAGCCTATTTATATAGTGTCTGCCTCTTCAGTTCTAACCATATTATTTTTCCATTTACATTCAGATTTGTTTCATTCCAAGCAGTGATTTCATCACCTTTGTCCTATGTGAGGGTGTTTTACGTAAGCATTAGAATTGAACAGAACACAAGTGGGCTGTGGAGACTCTCCAGAAATCCAATCTTCTGCTTCTCAGACGAGGAGGTGATAATTGATGTTTTGCCACCAGATACCCTCATGTGGACTGTGAAGCTGGTTTTACTCTGGCACATGCCTTCCCCCAGCTTGTCCACTGTGGGTAGGAGTGAAACAGGAGATGGCATGAGCTTGGACCACAGGTATCCAGATCCCTGAGTACTAGTGGTGGTCAACGTGCTGGTGGGCTGTTTCTTCTCCCTGAGATTGAGTCTGACTCGTGTCCTGTACCCTACACTTAGATATATTAACAGCATTCTTTTCAATTTAATGTCTGTTAGTATTAACTCAATTTTGTATATACCAGGTCTTGTGCAAGTCGATGTTGAAAAAGACACAATTCCTAATTGCTCAGTTGTTTGTTCATTCTTTCAACTAATATTTGTCGGGCAGATATCATGTGTCTGGCACCATGCTAATTTCCAGGAAAAAAGCAGCAGGGTAGGTGGGGAGATGACAGCTTGAACTAAAAACTGGACATATTAAGAAGGGTTTTGGAGATAGAACCAGGGCCTTGGGTGGCGGATTGGATGCGAAAATGTGTAATCAAGGGATACTCCTATATTGTCAGTTTTAACAATCGGGTCATTGGTGGTAGCATTTATATGTCTTGGGGAAGGCTGAAGGCTCTTCCTCAAGTGCCTAAAACCCAGTCTTTTTTTTTGTGGTTGTTCTGATCTTTAATGCAGTAGTTGAAGCAGTGCTCAGAATCAACTGGCATGGGTTTAACTTATTAAAAATCCATTGCCTGGGGCCCACCCCAGTCTTGTTAAATCAACTCATTTGGATGGTGGGACCTAAGCATTTGTGTTTGAAAAAGATCACCAGACGATTTGTTGGCATATCCCAGTTAAAAAGAATACTTCTGAAAAATGGCATTAAAACATATGTATTATGTGTTTGTGTGCGGGATGTGCATGTATATCTGTATAATCCAACCATGATATGTTTTTAATCTCACACTGAGGTCTCCAGACACCTACCTTTAATTCATCTCTGCCCAATTACCATCAGTCAGTGGCTGCTTAGAGAGTGAAACCAATTTTAATATTGATCTGAACAGTGTAGATAAGTAGATTCAAATGCTGAGTAAGAAAGACCATAGGTTGCAGCCTATGGCCATCAGCCATCTTTAAATGAGTTTGAAATCTTGTATCTGTATTTTTTATTTTTTTAAACTAGCAGCTGCCTTTCATTTGAATGAATAATTGAAAGTTGATGGCATTTGTTAATATGAAACCGCATGTGTTGCGTGTTCACACATGTGTAATCTTGAATATTTTTCAGCAGAAGCCTTCTGCTGTTCGATACTATGGTTTCGGATATTATATGCTTTTCAAATGCCATCCTGCTTGAGGTTTGCAGTCAAATACAGTGATCATGAACACTCATGCCTACTTGTATGTTTGAAATAGTCACGCAGGTATTTTCCATGGCAGCCACCACCTGGAACCCATGGAAT
Source organism: Pan troglodytes (assembly GCF_028858775.2). NCBI lineage: Eukaryota > Metazoa > Chordata > Mammalia > Primates > Hominidae > Pan > Pan troglodytes. Next base: position 135,267,744 of record NC_072407.2, on the reverse strand, counting down.
CAAACTCGAGTTTCTAATAACCGGTTGGCACTTGGTACATCTGTCTGTTATTATATATTTCAACTAAAGTAGGGCCAATAGCTAATGTGCATTAATATGAAGTAATAAGACAAATGGGTATTTGCTGCACAGGCAGTTAGAAGCAATATTGAAAAGCCTGATTTGATGCTTTTGACATAACCCAAATTGCAGTGTAACATGCCTGTCCGGAGTGGCCCATCCTGTGAAAATGTCTCTTCAGGCCCCTCAAAGGCGAAATCCCACCCACCTGTGAGAAGAGGAAATATTTAGGACCACATGTGCACACACAAGAGGAGGTCTGTCCCCCCAGACTCCTGTACACTGGCAGTCTGATACGATCTATCTTTTGAATACACCATCCAAACCAACTATGAATGAAATCAATTTAACCAAAATCAATGCTCTTTTGTAGAGCTGCTTAGACTCTAAGTGGAAATGAAACCTTTGAAGCTGCCCTCTCTCAGTAAATGCGGTACTTACAGAGCTTCTGATGGCAGCAGGAGCTTGCAGAATCTTACTCTGTCCAGCACTGCACCTTCACTCCAGAAGCTGGAGAGTAACTAGGAAATGAGTAGAAAAGGAATACATTATGGGTTTTGTTTTTTTAAAAAAAGTATTTCCTTATCTTAATTTCTACCAAATATGGCATGTTTTCTTGTTCCCCCACCCTCCCCCAAGTTCTGGTCACCAGTCTTCAGATACATGCCCTATCCGTACATGAAGACATGGCTGAGGGGTTGTTAAAGTCTCCTTAAGAAGAGGAACTGGGAGACTCCAGCTGTCTCCTGTTTATTGAAGGAAAATGGCTCTCTGTTTTCTGCCTTAGCCAAACTCCAGGGCTGATAAGACCACATCCTCAGCCCTCAGCCAGCTGGGTGCTGCTGTTACTGTGTTCTGCGTATTGAGCAGACTTGCGGGCCCATAAAACAATTTCCTTCACAGACTTTACATCCAGCAGAGATGTTGGTATGGGAACAAGGAGAGATGGCACAGACCCAGGAAAACCATCCAATTCTAAATTGTGGGGTGACCCATACTGTTTATTTATACATTGGCAAAGTTGGTTGATTGGGATGTTTCCAGAGAAGAGCATAATTTTAAGAGTTTTTATTTTAAATTATAAAATGCATACTTTAAAAGGATGATAGCTTTCCAGGATTGGCAAAAATTCATTAACTTTCTTTTAAATTTATGAAAGGGGAGGTGGTGATAAGAGCTAACACTTATTAGATGTTTATGCTGTTTTGAGCACTCTGATACTTGCTTCATTTAATTTATCTCATTTAATTACAACAAGAACCTCTGAGTTAGGTAGGTTACTACTCTTATTTTACGTGTGAGGAATAGATACTTAGAGGAGAAAACTTCTGAAAGGCCTCACGCAGGATAAGTGGCACATTTAGGACCCAAAACCAGTTTCATCAGCCTGACTTGAGTTCCATGGGATCCAGAAAAAATAACTATTATTGAATAGGAGGGGGCGATGGGTAAGGATGAAGAATAGACAATGAAGGAAATAGTACAAATTCTGTCTTTAAACAGATTGTCTTTCATTCAATTAACCAAATATTGATCAGATTAGAAAAATTAAGTGTGTCAGTCAATGAGTTTCAGTACATATTAGGGAAAATAAAATTTGTATAGTTTCAAAGACATCTAAAATAATGGGTGAAATGAGAACACTACTGGAGAGGAATGCATTGCTTAGTGACAAGGACAGACATTGCTTCACCACTGGCATCCATCAACATCAAGGACGAAGCAGAGTCAGATCCAGTTTCTACAACGCATTTCCTGGAAAACTTTGAAGGTTTAAGAGTGTGGTCCCACACCAACCTGATGCAAATGCCTTGGAAATTCCAAAAAATTCTGTTTTCTCTGAACTACTCAAATAAATTAGGCCAAAGACTTCTCAGTAGCCAGGAGCCACAGGGTCCTTTTGTTCCAGTGTTTCCTCCAGGGTGACCCCAGGAGCTGCCAGCTGTAAGCCTGAGCTCTCCTAGACTGGTTCCACTGTGACACTGGCATCTCTGTGTGCCTTGCTGTGTCCCTCTCTTTTGAACTCACTGGATGAGTTAACACTCAGCCAGTTAAGGCTTAGACAGGCTCGGACTTACAGCCATTGAAGATGTGGCAGACGAGGGCCGAGAGGAGAGAAAGCAAAACAAGGTTTTTATTTTTTATGTTTTGCCTAGGTGATTAGAGGATCCAGAAGTGTTGGAATTGATGCTGGTGGTGTTTTAATTTATGGGTATTCTTCCTTTCTGGAAGATCACAGAAGGGTTGCCACTAAGTGCAACAAATCCCAAACCATTCTGAGAAAAGAATTTGAACAAAGAATTTGAGCCTGTCGGGACCTCGGAAGAAGCCTCTTACTGTCTCATAAGGGAGACTTAAGGGACAGCTGGGTGGCCTGTGAGCTATGCTGTGTGTGGTCAGTTCAGAGGCAGTACTGGGGAGAAAAGATGCTCTGATTTTTCATTCACATTTTCCATCTCACCTGGGTGCACAACTTGACTGGGCTGCTTCAGTGTCTTGACTTGCCAACATGATGTGTCATGAATATTTTTTAAAAGACACCAAAAGAACAGACTCTTTCTGATTGGTATCCTAGGTGAAAATGAAATTTAAAAATCTTATCATCTTAGACCAGTAAAATCACTGAGGCTGCGAGCAAAACAAGTGTGAATATCGACATCAACATTAGCTGCGTGGCCTCATGATTTATTTTATTTTATTTCTATTTTTTGAGACAGAGTCACCCTCTGTCACCCAGGCTGGAGTGCAGTGGTGTGATCTCGGCTCACTGCAACCTCTCTCTCCTGGGTTCAAGAAATGTTCCTGCCTCAGCCTCCCGAGTAGCTGGGATTACAGGTGCCCGTGGCTAATTTTTGTATTTTTAGTAGAGATGGGGTTTCACCATGTTGGCCAGGCTGCTCTCAAACTCCTGACCTCAACTAATCTGCCCACCTTGGTCTCCCAAAGTGCTGAGATTACAGGCGTGAACCACTGCTCCCAGCCCCTCATGAATTTTTAGGCATAGAGAATGGAGCCAGTAACCGCTGTAGCGTGCTCATTACTGCACTAAATGCGACAGGGTGAACTAGCAGATATCGTCAAAGAAAAACCATAGCTGGATAGTAGTTAATGGGGTAAAAACAGATTTTATGAAGGACTCTCACAATAGGGAAAAAGGTCTAGGGTAGAACTGGCTCAATTCCAAATGTATCCTGGCAAATGGGAATTTATAGCCCAGGAACAGGGTGGGGGTCAGTGGATGGAAAGTTACTAAGAGGAAACAGCAGGGGTCACGGCGATTCTAACTAAACAGACCAAACGAGATTCTTGCTGAAGACAGGCCAGGGGGACCAAACGTCATCTGGGGGATGGTGGAGGAGGTGGAGCCTAATCAGATATCCAGGATGATGAGGTATAGAGCGTGAGGAGTTCTTGGTAAACTGACTTTGCAGGGTTCTTTTCTGCAGCTGTGTTTCACAAGGAAGTGCACAGACTGATGCAGCAGAGGGTCTAGGAGCCTAAATAACATTTAGCCAAGCAAATAATCTTTGCTAACCCAGACGTGTGTATGTTCTGATCAACAACCTGATTGTCCTAAAAGAGCCAGCACAAAGCGTGTGATGGAGAGTGCAGAAGTGCTGGCCACAATGCCAGTGGGACATCACAGAGGCAGGTTGTTTCCCTGGGTTTTTGTCGTTGGCAAGTAACCCAACCTCTCTGTGCTTTAGTTTCCTCTCTGTGATCTGGAAATCATAATCATTCGATCTACCACCTAGTGTAGTTCTGAGGCATAAATGCTCATGAAGCGCTTCGATGTGGGCCTAATAATAGGCAAGCAATGAACAGTATTTACCATTACAGCAAAAAGTTTTGTAGAACTGTCTATCACCATGAGCTTACAATCTGAGGCTAACACGCTACCACTGGTGGTACACTTAGGTATAGGCCACATGAGAAAAGTTTAAGAAACTGAATCTGGAGGTTCTGCTAATAAGCTAGAAGCTACTTGACATGCTGTTTGTTGCTGAATTATCTCATCTGGTTTTAAGTTTACATGTGGAGCGAGGTCAGGCAGAGCCAATAGGCAGAAATACAACAGCATACTCAGTAAATACTCCATAAACACATGACAAATACTATCACTATGATACTCACTTCTACCTCCGTTGCGACTACTACGACAACAACTTCTGCTAATAAAAGCAGGAATAAAAGCATCTTGCCTCTCAGCAAGTGGGCCCAAGGAAAAGGAAATAAAAGACAATGTTTTGCTTTGAATGAAAGTTAACTTGTAAGTTTGCACAAACCAGTGTTTCAAAATAAGTCGAAGTTTGTGCATTTTATGCATCAGGAGAGGGGATAAATGCCCTGGATTTTATTTATTCTGTGATAGATAAGTTTTCAAATTTTAAAACATTCCTGATATTCTAATATGTGTTTGATAGCATGTTTCAGGTTAACCAGAAGTATTTTTTTCTTTCTTAGAGGATCGTAGAATAATGATGGTATAGTCTGTAAACAATTACATTTTATTTTACTTTATGTATTTTTTATTTTTTGAGATAGCATCTCACTCTGTCACCCAGGCTGGAGTGCAGCAGTGTGATCTTGGCTCACTGCAACCTCCGCCTCCGGGTTCAGGTGATTCTTGGGCCTCAGCCTCTTGAGTAGCTGGGACTACAGGCATTCGCCACCACGCCCAGCTAATTTTTGTATTTTTAGTAGAGATGGGGTTTCACCATGTTGGCCAGGCTGCTCTCAAGCTCCTGACTTTAGGTGATCTGCCCACCTTGGCCTCCCAAAGTGCTGGGATTACAGGTGTGAGCCACTGTGCCTAGCCTAACAGTTACATGTTAGTTTCAATGAAATGTAATCATGAAACTGAGTTTGGGAAAAATAGCCATTAAACATTGAAAACATATTTACGTGGGGCTTAGCGATGAAGTCATAATTTCTTTAACGCATCATATTTTACTAGTGCTGAATATCCCCACATATATAACATGCATGCAGATACTTATATCTATACATATTAACACAAACAAAACCAGTCATAAACATAGTTTCTAATTCCTATTTTATGTTATTATTTTACTTTAAGTTCTGGAATACATGTGCAGAATGTGCAGGTTTGTTACATAGGTACACATGTGCCATGGTGGTTTGCTGCACCTATCAACCCATCATCCGGGTTTTAAGCCCCGCATGCATTAGATATTTGTCCTAATGCTCTCCCTCCCCTGACAGGCCCCACTGTGTGATGTTCCCCTCCCTGTGTCCATGTGTTCTCATTCTTCAACTCCCACGTATGAGTGAGGACATGTGGTATTTGGTTCTAATTCCTATTTTATTAGCCTGGGAACAGAATAAAAAGGGGCTGGTGCCTGCATTCTTTCTGTGAATATCTAGATTGTTCCTGCTTGGTTCTTTGTATTATTGTTGCTTCTCCGACTTTACCTCTTACCATCCTCCTCCCCTTCTGCTTCAACCACCTTAGTCTTGTTCCTATCTGAGCATACAGAATGTGCCCTGGCCTTACAAGCCTGACTCTGGTCTCCTCTTCCTGGAATGCTCCTCTCCAGATACTCACATTTTCACTGTCTGCCTGTAATTCCTACCAGGCCTCCTTACTCTCCTACTAATTTTTTCTCATTTAGCATTTCTTACTATCTGGAGATGAGATGACTTTGCTCATTTGTCTTGCCTATTCATTTTTATTTTTTATTTATTTTTATTTTTTTATTTTTATTTATTTATTTTATTTTTATTTTTTTATTATACTTTAAGTTTTAGGGTACATGTGCACATTGTGCAGGTTAGTTACACATGTATACATGTGCCATGCTGGTGCGCTGCACCCACTAACTCGTCATCTAGCATTAGGTATATCTCCCAATGCTATCCCTCCCCCCTCCCCCCTCCCCACCACAGTCCCCAGAGTGTGATATTCCCCTTCCTGTGTCCATGTGATCTCATTGTTCAATTCCCACCTATGAGTGAGAATATGCGGTGTTTGGTTTTTTGTTCTTGTGATAGTTTACTTGCCTATTCAAGGGATTGTCTTGCCTATTCAATGAGGGCTCAACAGAGGCAAGAAATCTCAAATGTGTTGTTCTTGCTGCTGCACCCCAAAACCTTGAGTAGTACCCACCACAGAGCAGAAACTCACAACATTTGTCGAATTAGTTTACTGATGATGAAGGTATTGATTTTGTGGCTATATATAATATAGAGCAAGGTGAAGAGGGACATGAATTCTTTTTTTCCCTGGGATGGAGTTTTGCTCTTGTCTCCCAGGCTGGAGTGTGGTGGCATGATCTTGGCTCACTGCAACTTCTGCCTCCTGGGTTCAAGCAATTCGTGTGCCTCAGCCTCCCAAGTAGCTGGGACTACAAGCACGTGCCACTATGCCTGGCTAATTTTGTATTTTTAGTAGAGACAGGGTTTCACCATGTTGACCAGGCTGGTCTTAAACTCTTGACCTCAAGTGATCCACCCGCTTTGGCCTCCCAAAGTGCTGGGATTATAGGCGTGAGCCACCACACCCAGCCTGAAATGGTTTTAATGTGCTTATTCTAGCAATGGCCTCAAATGTGAATTTCATCTTGAGGTGACTTTGGAAAGAAAGAGATTTCCTAGTTTAGTGCTAGTAGTGGTTTGCCCAAGTGTCAATTCAACATATAGACCAGCATTTCCACCCCAGAAATAAAGAGTCCTCTCAGTGGTCAAGGCGATTTTATAAGCAAATGAGTTTGCGGCACTCAAGTTAATATATCACAAGAATAATATGTCCAATTAAATTTTATTGTCATTAGATTCCACTTTAAAAAGTGCACATGCTTTAAATTTTCATATTTTACAAAAGGAAAAGTAGATGCATGGCTTTTCTGGACCTGTCTGAAAGCCTCATTTTTAAGGTTAAGAAAATACTAAGTTCCAGAGAAATGTATAATAAGAGACATGCATCTAATTCAATGAATTTGCAAGCCTTCTCATTTTACCTTATTTAGCTAGGTTTTACATGGTTCAGTTTTTAATTCTACCCAATACACGTGGTTTCTCTTCTAACACACACACACACACACACACACACACACATGCACGCACACACTGAGGTGTGGTTTTCAAGGTCCTATCATGTTTAGCAAATATTTCAGATGAAACGATATGTTCATCTGTTACGCTGATTGCCAAGATTACAGCACGACAACAAACATTATTTGGGGGATAGAAGCTAAAATTACAGCCCACTCTCTCTGCCGTCTGCAGTGATGAACAGATGCACGTTAATTTTTTGCGGCAATGTCCATGGCTTGGGAGCCGTGGGCACATAGAGCCTTAGCGTCGTGGCCAGGCGTGCCTGATGGTTCTGGGGGGGAGACCATTGAGTCGGGGGCTGCTGATAAAGTCAACATCAGGGCCTCTTCCTAGAAAGGCTGCAGCAATAAGCGTGTGGGGAAGACATGAATATGGTAGGAAATGATGGCAGCGTGGACTGTGTTTTTCTTTTCTTTCTTTTTTTTTTTTTCTTATTATGGAAGGCAGCGTGGAAAACACAGCAGAGGAAGGTTTTGGCTGTAGAGATGAATAGTATGCAGAAGCCAATCCATGGTTCTGGGGCAAAAAAATATCCACCGAGGCTTCAAGATTTTCGTATGAGCACATGTAGAAAGGGAGAAATGTTTACAATCGGTTCCAAGTTTCAAACTGTCTAATTTTGACATGAAGTTTAGAAGGATGTTTAGAAGGTTCTGTAGTGTATTGAATTTAATTAGTTTTTAAAATATGAGCTAGTTTAGCTAGTTTCTTATAATGTCTGAAATCTTTTTTTTTTTTGAGACGGAGTCTTGCTCTGTCGCCCAGGCTGGAGTGCAGTGGCACAATCTCGGCTCACTGCAACCTCCGCCTCCTGGGTTCACGCCATTCTCCTGCCTAAGCCTCCCAAGTAGCTGGGACTACAGGCGCCCGCCACCACGCCCAGCGAATTTTTTGTATTTTTAGTAGAGACGAGGTTTCACTGTGTTAGCCAGGATGTTCTTGATCTTCTGACCTCATAATCTACATGCCTCGGCCTCCCAAAGTGCTGGGATTACAGGTGTGAGCCACTGCGCCCAGCCTGAAATCGTATTCTTTTTTTTTTTTTTTTTTATTATACTTTAAGTTTTAGGGTACATGTGCACATTGTGCAGGTTAGTTACGTATGTATACATGTGCCATGCTGGTGCGCTGCACCCACTAACTCGTCATCTAGCATTAGGTATATCTCCCAATGCTATCCCTCCCCCCTCCCCCCTCCCCACCACAGTCCCCAGAGCATGATATTCCCCTTCCTGTGTCCATGTGATCTCATTGTTCAATTCCCACCCATGAGTGAGAACATGCGGTGTTTGGTTTTTTGTTCTTGCGATAGTTTACTGAGAATGATGGTTTCCAATTTCATCCATGTCCCTACAAAGGATATGAACTCATCATTTTTTATGGCTGCATAGTATTCCATGGTGTATATGTGCCACATTTTCTTAATCCAGTCTATCATTGTTGGACATTTGGGTTGGTTCCAAGTCTTTGCTATTGTGAATAATGCCGCAATAAACATACGTGTGCATGTGTCTTTATAGCAGCATGATTTATAGTCATTTGGGTATATACCCAGTAATGGGATGGCTGGATCAAATGGTATTTCTAGTTCTAGATCCCTGAGGAATCGCCACACTGACTTCCACAATGGTTGAACTAGTTTACAGTCCCACCAACAGTGTAAAAGTGTTCCTATTTCTCCACATCCTCTCCAGCACCTGTTATTTCCTGACTTTTTAATGATTGCCATTCTAACTGGTGTGAGATGATATCTCATAGTGGTTTTGATTTGCATTTCTCTGATGGCCAGTGATGATGAGCATTTTTTCATGTGTTTTTTGGCTGCATAAATGTCTTCTTTTGAGAAGTGCCTGTTCATGTCCTTCGCCCACTTTTTGATGGGGTTGTTTGTTTTTTTCTTGTAAATTTGTTTGAGTTCACTGTAGATTCTGGATATTAGCCCTTTGTCAGATGAGTAGGTTGCAAAAATTTTCTCCCATGTTGTAGGTTGCCTATTCACTCTGATGGTAGTTTCTTTTGCTGTGCAGAAGCTCTTTAGTTTAATTAGATCCCATTTGTCAATTTTTGCTTTTGTTGCCATTGCTTTTGGTGTTTTGGACATGAAGTCCTTGCCCACGCCTATGTCCTGAATGGTAATGCCTAGGTTTTCTTCTAGGGTTTTTATGGTTTTAGGTCTAACGTTTAAATCTTTAATCCATCTTGAATTGATTTTTGTATAAGGTGTAAGGAAGGGATCCAGTTTCAGCTTTCTACATATGGCTAGCCAGTTTTCCCAGCACCATTTATTAAATAGGGAATCCTTTCCCCATTGCTTGTTTTTCTCAGGTTTGTCAAAGATCAGATAGTTGTAGGTAAGCGGCGTTATTTCTGAGGGCTCTGTTCTGTTCCATTGATCTATATTTCTGTTTTGGTACCAGCACCATGCTGTTTTGGTTACTGTAGCCTTGTAGTATAGTTTGAAGTCAGGTAGTGTGATGCCTCCAGCTTTGTTCTTTTGGCTTAGGATTGACTTGGCGATGCGGGCTCTCTTTTGGTTCCATATGAACTTTAAAGTAGTTTTTTCCAATTCTGTGAAGAAAGTCATTGGAAGCTAGATGGGGATGGCACTGAATCTGTAAATTACCTTGGGCAGTATGGCCATTTTCACGATATTGATTCTTCCTACCCATGAGCAAGGAATGTTCTTCCATTTGTTGGTATCCTCTTTTATTTCCTTGAGCAGTGGTTTGTAGTTCTCCTTGAAGAGGTGCTTCACATCCCTTGTAAGTTGGATTCCTAGGTATTTTATTCTCTTTGAAGCAATTGTGAATGGGAGTTCACTCATGATTTGGCTCTCTGTTTGTCTGTTGTTGGTGTATAAGAATGCTTGTGATTTTTGTACATTGATTTTGTATCCTGAGACTTTGCTGAAGTTGCTTATCAGCTTAAGGAGATTTTGGGCTGAGACGATGGGGTTTTCTAGATAAACAATCATGTCGTCTGCAAACAGGGACAATTTGACTTCCTCTTTTCCTAATTGAATACCCTTTATTTCCTTCTCCTGCCTGATTACCCTGGCCAGAACTTCCAACACTATGTTGAATAGGAGTGGTGAGAGAGGGCATCCCTGTCTTGTGCCAGTTTTCAAAGGGAATGCTTCCAGTTTTTGCCCATTCAGTATGATATTGGCTGTGGGTTTGTCATAGATAGCTCTTATTATTTTGAAATACGTCCCATCAATACCTAATTTATTGAGAGTTTTTAGCATGAAGGGTTGTTGAATTTTGTCAAAGGCTTTTTCTGCATCTATTGAGATAATCATGTGGTTTTTGTCTTTGGCTCTGTTTATATGCTGGATTACATTTATTGATTTGCGTATATTGAACCAGCCTTGCATCCCAGGGATGAAGCCCACTTGATCATGGTGGATAAGCTTTTTGATGTGCTGCTGGATTCGGTTTGCCAGTATTTTATTGAGGATTTTTGCATCAATGTTCATCAAGGATATTGGTCTAAAATTCTCTTTTTTGGTTGTGTCTCTGCCAGGCTTTGGTATCAGAATGATGCTGGCCTCATAAAATGAGTTAGGGAGGATTCCCTCTTTTTCTATTGATTGGAATAGTTTCAGAAGGAATGGTACCAGTTCCTCCTTGTACCTCTGGTAGAATTCGGCTGTGAATCCATCTGGTCCTGGACTCTTTTTGGTTGGTAAACTATTGATTATTGCCACAATTTCAGCTCCTGTTATTGGTCTATTCAGAGCTTCAACTTCTTCCTGGTTTAGTCTTGGGAGAGTGTAGGTGTCGAGGAATGTATCCATTTCTTCTAGATTTTCTAGTTTATTTGCGTAGAGGTGTTTGTAGTATTCTCTGATGGTAGTTTGTATTTCTGTGGGATCGGTGGTGATATCCCCTTTATCATTTTTTATTGTGTCTATTTGATTCTTCTCTCTTTTTTTCTTTATTAGTCTTGCTAGCGGTCTATCAATTTTGTTGATCCTTTCAAAAAACCAGCTCCTGGATTCATTAATTTTTTGAAGGGTTTTTTGTGTCTCTATTTCCTTCAGTTCTGCTCTGATTTTAGTTATTTCTTGCCTTCTGCTAACTTTTGAATGTGTTTGCTCTTGCTTTTCTAGTTCTTTTAATTGTGATGTTAGGGTGTCAATTTTAGATCTTTCCTGCTTTCTCTTGTGGGCATTTAGTGCTATAAATTTCCCTCTGCACACTGCTTTGAATGCGTCCCAGAGATTCTGGTATGTTGTGTCTTTGTTCTCGTTGGTTTCAAAGAACATCTTTATTTCTGCCTTCATTTCGTTATGTACCCAGCAGTCATTCAGGAGCAGGTTGTTCAGTTTCCATGTAGTTGAGCGGCTTTGAGTGAGATTCTTAATCCTGAGTTCTAGTTTGATTGCACTGTGGTCTGAGAGATAGTTTGTTATAATTTCTGTTCTTTTACATTTGCTGAGGAGAGCTTTACTTCCAACTATGTGGTCAATTTTGGAATAGGTGTGGTGTGGTGCTGAAAAAAATGTATATTCTGTTGATTTGGGGTGGAGAGTTCTGTAGATGTCTATTAGGTCCGCTTGGTGCAGAGCTGAGTTCAATTCCTGGGTATCCTTGTTGGCTTTCTGTCTCGTTGATCTGTCTAATGTTGACAGTGGGGTGTTAAAGTCTCCCATTATTAATGTGTGGGAGTCTAAGTCTCTTTGTAGGTCACTCAGGACTTGCTTTATGAATCTGGGTGCTCCTGTATTGGGTGCATAAATATTTAGGATAGTTAGCTCCTCTTGTTGAATTGATCCCTTTACCATTATGTAATGGCCTTCTTTGTCTCTTTTGATCTTTGTTGGTTTAAAGTCTGTTTTATCAGAGACTAGGATTGCAACCCCTGCCTTTTTTTGTTTTCCATTTGCTTGGTAGATCTTCCTCCATCCTTTTATTTTGAGCCTATGTGTGTCTCTGCACGTGAGATGGGTTTCCTGAATACAGCACACTGATGGGTCTTGACTCTTTATCCAACTTGCCAGTCTGTGTCTTTTAATTGGAGCATTTAGTCCATTTACATTTAAAGTTAATATTGTTATGTGTGAATTTGATCCTGTCATTATGATGTTAGCTGGTGATTTTGCTCGTTAGTTGATGCAGTTTCTTCCTAGTCTTGATGGTCTTTACATTTTGGCATGATTTTGCAGCGGCTGGTACCGGTTGTTCCTTTCCATATTTAGCACTTCCTTCAGGAGCTCTTTTAGGGCAGGCCTGGTGGTGACAAAATCGGTCAGCATTTGCTTGTCTGTAAAGTATTTTATTTCTCCTTCACTTATGAAGCTTAGTTTGGCTGGATATGAAATTCTGGGTTGAAAATTCTTTTCTTTAAGAATGTTGAATATTGGCCCCCAGTCTCTTCTGGCTTGTAGGGTTTCTGCCGAGAGATCCGCTGTTAGTCTGATGGGCTTCCCTTTGAGGGTAACCCGACCTTTCTGTCTGGCTGCCCTTAACATTTTTTCCTTCATTTCAACTTTGGTGAATCTGACAATTATGTGTGTTGGAGTTGCTCTTCTCGAGGAGTATCTTTGTGGCGTTCTCTGTATTTCCTGAATCTGAACGTTGGCCTGCCTTGCTAGATTGGGGAAGTTCTCCTGGATAATATCCTGCAGAGTGTTTTCCAACTTGGTTTCATTCTCCGCATCACTTTCAGGTACACCAATCAGACGTAGATTTGGTCTTTTCACATAGTCCCATATTTCTTGGAGGCTTTGCTCATTTCTTTTTATTCTTTTTTCTCTAGACTTCCCTTCTCGCTTCGTTTCATTCATTTCATCTTCCATTGCTGATACCCTTTCTTCCAGTTGATCGCATCGGCTCCTGAGGCTTCTGCATTCTTCACGTAGTTCTCGAGCCTTGGTTTTCAGCTCCATCAGCTCCTTTAAGCACTTCTCTGTATTGGTTATTCTAGTTATACATTCTTCTAAATTTTTTTCAAAGTTTTCAACTTCTTTGCCTTTGGTTTGAATGTCCTCCCGTAGCTCAGAGTAATTTGATCGTCTGAAGCCTTCTTCTCTCAGCTCGTCAAAATCATTCTCCATCCAGCTTTGTTCCGTTGCTGGTGAGGAACTGCGTTCCTTTGGAGGAGGAGAGGCGCTCTGCTTTTTAGAGTTTCCAGTTTTTCTGTTCTGTTTTCTCCCCATCTTTGTGGTTTTATCTACTTTTGGTCTTTGATGATGGTGATGTACAGATGGGTTTTCGGTGTGGATGTCCTTTCTGTTTGTTAGTTTTCCTTCTAACAGACAGGACCCTCAGCTGCAGGTCTGTTGGAATACCCTGCCGTGTGAGGTGTCAGTGTGCCCCTGCTGGGGGGTGCCTCCCAGTTAGGCTGCTCGGGGGTCAGGGGTTAGGGACCCACTTGAGGAGGCAGTCTGCCCGTTCTCAGATCTCCAGCTGCGTGCTGGGAGAACCACTGCTCTCTTCAAAGCTGTCAGACAGGGACATTTAAGTCTGCAGAGGTTACTGCTGTCTTTTTGTTTGTCTGTGCCCTGCCCCCAGAGGTGGAGCCTACAGAGGCAGGCAGGCCTCCTTGAGCTGTGGTGGGCTCCACCCAGTTCGAGCTTCCTGGCTGCTTTGTTTACCTAAGCAAGCCTGGGCAATGGCGGGCGCCCCTCCCCCAGCCTCGCTGCCGCCTTGCAGTTTGATCTCAGACTGCTGTGCTAGCAATCAGCGAGATTCCGAGGGCGTAGGACCCTCCGAGCCAGGTGTGGGATATAGTCTCGTGGTGCGCCGTTTTTTAAGCCGGTCTGAAACGCGCAATATTCGGGTGGGAGTGACCCGATTTTCCAGGTGCGTCCGTCACCCCTTTCTTTGACTCGGAAAGGGAACTCCCTGACCCGTTGCGCTTCCCAGGTGAGGCAATGCCTCGCCCTGCTTCGGCTCGCGCACGGTGCGCGCACCCACTGGCCTGCGCCCACCTCAGTGAGGTACCCACTGAGGAACCGGGTACCTCAGATGGAAATGCAGAAATCACCCGTCTTCTGCGTCGCTCACGCTGGGAGCTGTAGACGGGAGCTGTTCCTATTCGGCCATCTTGGCTCCTTCCGAAATCGTATTCTTATAGCAAATAAATAATGGACTTCTTCAAACTGATAGTTTTCTCTGTACCACTATATTAGTTTTCTATCATCGCTATCACAAATCAACACAACCTGAGTGGTTAAAACAACATAAATGTTTTCTCTTACAGTTTTATAGCACAGAAATCTAACTCGGGTCTCCATGGGCTAAAATCAGGATGTCGGTAGGATGGTGTGTGTTTCTGGGACTCTAGGAGAAGATCCATTTCCTTGTCTTTTCAGCTTCTAAAGGCCACCTGCATTCCTCGGCTCCTGCCCTCTTCTCTCATATCCAAAGCCAATATTATAGCATCTCTTGGGCCCCGCTTCAGGTGTCACATCACTTTCTTGACCACAGCCTGGAAATGTTCCAGGATGCTCTTAAGAACCCTTGTGAATAAATGGGACTCGTGGAATAGTCCAGCATAATCTTTCCATCACAAGGTCTTTCATTTAATTGCATCTGCAAAAATCCCTTTTGCCATGTAAAGTAATGCATTCACAGGTTCTTGGAAGTGAGGGACATTATTCCATCTACCAAAACTATGTAAGACCGAAGTGGTGTTGAGTGGAATCTGCCTCTATGATTTGCAGTCTATTTATGTGTGAACAGTTAGTGTTTAAAGATAACACCTTTGGAGTCAGGCAGATTTCAGTTCAAATCCTGAATATGTCATTCATTCATTTATCAAATACATATTGACTGAATGCCTATTATGTGCTAAGCTTTGTTCTGATCACTGGGAATATTACATTGAATAAGACAAATTTGCTGCTCCATGCATTTATATGGCGATGGGGATGCAGACCGCATATAAAGAAAGAAGTATATCATGTAGTGATAAATACCATAAAGATAAACTGTAGTGCAGGCTTATGCTGTCCATGCACGGAAGTCACTATGTCACTCTAGCTATGTGTATAATCACTCATTCATTTATTGATTCATTTATGTTACCATCAAACTTGTCTTTGGGACACTTATGGTGAATAGGACATTATGAAAGCATTTTAATATACCGCCTATCCTTTAATCATCAGTATAAATCTATGAGATTTTTTTTCCAACTTTGAGGATAAGAAAACTGAGGCTTAAAGAAGTTAAATGACTGTTTATATTACTTTTTATCATGTGGCAGGCAATTAAATGACAGAGTTTTAGAATGTCATTAAATTTGAACTTTTTTAAAAACTCTATTTTTTAGCTAAGCAGGTGGTGACCCCCTTGCAAGTAGTAGAAGGGAAAGTAAAGCTTGGGTTGGGGCTTCAAGCCCTTTAGTATTCAATCTTGAGACAATACACTTTCTTTAAGCCTCCACTAATTTTCTTTTGATCATTATGGGGCTATTCTATCTTTGATCAATCATTTATATCTGTGTTTACACAGGCTGAGCAAAGGGAAGAGTTAGACAATTACCCCTGCCTTGGAACTAATTTAAACAGCCTATTCAGGGCTACAGCTCATCTTCTATGATTTCATTCTCACTGCTCAGATACAGATGCTGAGTACACACAGGCTGGGTGAAACGAAGGAGAGGAGCAAGATCAGAGAATCCGTGCGAAACAAGAGTCTCACAGTGCGGTGTTTTGTTGTTGCTGTTGATGATGTCCTTTCTGATAGTAGTGATGGTGGATATTCTTTCTTTTGGGGGGAAGCATATTTATTTCTTTTGGTTGATTAGAGGAGCTTCACTGGCTGTGTACATTTATCACTTGAATACATTTGTCATAACATATTTGGAGAGAATTTGGATATAAATGAATTCTCAATCTCTACAGAGGAAAAGTATTCAGCAGATGAGCCTCCAAATGACTGTCATCTTTAATATCTATTTGATTATGTATATATTTTATGTTTAAACTGTGACTATTTTTTCCTGGCTTTCCTGGACAGAGGTCGATTTGCCAGCTCAGCTTGACATAAGCACTGGGACTCATTCTGCAGCAGAGTGAATAAAGCCCCTGCAGTGAATGATGGGCCTCAACATCAAGTCTGTTCCATATCTCCCCTACTCTGGCTGTCGCCCCAGCTCTTGGTGGAGAAGCACTGTGACACTTCTGTCAGAAATGCCCAGCTGTAACACTGTCCTCATAGCTTGTCTCCTTGTGTCCATGCCTGAATGTCTACTTTAGTAATTTCTCTATGCCCCAGTTTCCCCAAACCTGGGCCTTGACTTTGACTTGCTCTCAGACAATGGACTCCTGCCCACAGTGTGGGCCCTTCTATCTGCTGCTAGGCCACATTCACTCCTGTGGGTGGCCAGCCTGCCCCATTCCATCTTAGCTTCCTAAATTGCTTGAAATGTCTCTTTCTTGATCCCTCTGAATCATACATTTTTTAGAACACTACGTCCTGTCTTCCTATTTAGAGTTTATTTCTTCTCCTACAGCTGGATTTGACCCAAACACCCCATCCCATTGTACCTGAGCTTCTGTTCGAACACCAGCTGAGCATTTTGCTTTTAGAATCCTAAGACCTCACCACTAATGATGCAGTTTTGATGCCTAAAATCACTAGAAAATCTGGGCTAAATTCTCAGTGCTTTCAGCAAACTGGAGGAAAAGCTGTTATGTTGCATAACAAGAAGAATAAGTGTGTTCTGCATCTCTTCTTCTGAACTCACATCTTTTGCCCTCCTAGTAAACCACCTCTCTTCCCTAATTTCTACCCCTAGAAGAGCTTCAAGGAAAATGCCAATAAACATGAAGATAATGAATTAGAAATCCAAAGCAATGCTTTAAAATGATGTTTTTCCCTGAAGTGTTGGCATGAGAAAAGAAAGCTGAAAGGTGGGGAGGGGAGTAACTAACACAACAGTGATGAAACAGGATTCTGAGCACAATATCCTACTAAATGACACGCATAAGGAGTTGGAGCTTTGTAATACCTTTTATATTGCTGCCTGCCATCTGGTTGGCAATTGTTAAGCCTAAAATATTCAGGTAAGCTCTATTTTCTCAAATAGTGCAATGTTATGGGGATTTCAGCAGCCACTCATCTTTTAAAATATCATTATATTTCACTGTTTTCCAGAACAAAGCAAAGTATGTTAGCAGAATATTTGCATAGCACACAGTGTTACCTGGAAGTGCTGGGTAGCACAAGGCAGGAACTCCACATTGTGTGAGGACTTGTAGGTGAGAGTGAGATGCTGTTTTCTATTTGAGCCAGGATTTCAGGCTGAGGATTCTCACTTAAGGTGGGTTGACTCATTCCACCTGAACCCTGGGTAGGAACAGTACTTCCGGGGAAGAATAGTGCTTGGGCATTTAGCAATAACTATGAAAGGGGACTGAAGTGAGCCCCTCTTTGTTCTGGAAAAGGCCTGCTGGGAAAGTACAGGGCCCAAAAAAGCATTTTCCACATTAAAAAGAAAATAAGACTGTTGATGATTTTACCATTCTCTAAGAAATGGTGAGGGGAATATATATCACCTGACCTTATGCCATAAAGTATAACTTGCTTTGAGGTATCCATTCTGCCAATTACCTAGATTTTTAAACTAAGGGAAATGCCTTTTAAATAAAATCTGAGATTCAGGCATCATGAGCTGAGCTGACAGACTGAAATATGCATAGAGAGAGACTGAAACTTCCATATAATCCCCACGTCCAAGGAGAGAGATTCATTTCTTCATTAATTTGTGCATGCAAACATATGTTCAGTACACATTTATGGGCCCATGTCATTTTCCAGGCAAATACTAAGTTGTATCACTACAAAAATGAGTAAGCCATACCCCTTTTCCACAAAAGTTTGTGAAATCAGATTTGTGTGAACAAGAGTTAAATTTCAGTTTCACCCTCCAGACTCCTTTCTCTTCATCATTCAGGTTCTTTCTCTATGATTTTATCCATCTTCGTGTCTCTAACGAATTTCTAGATGCTGACTACTTCACAATTTATATTTCCA
The DNA here is from genome assembly GCF_028858775.2 of Pan troglodytes. Lineage (NCBI taxonomy): Eukaryota > Metazoa > Chordata > Mammalia > Primates > Hominidae > Pan > Pan troglodytes. The sequence goes on along the minus strand of NC_072407.2, from coordinate 135,249,616 downwards.
ATTTACATCTCTCTCTTGTACTCTAGACACATTTATCAAACGGCCTCATTTGCATGTCCATCTGGATGTCCCAGAAGCACCTCAAAGTCAGCATGTCCCAGAATGAAGTCCTCATTGCCCTTCAAGCATTGCATTCCCACCTGACTTCCCCACCAATAGACATCACTCATCCTTGGGTCAGTAAGCACTCATCATCTCATCTATCACTGGTCTTATGGATTCTGCTCCCCTGTCCTCTATCCATCTCCAGTTCCACTGTCTACAAGTTTGCTTAACCTTTATTCTGGAGAACATTCAGGGGTCCCATACACTTTTCCTCCAGTTTCTCCTCATGTCAACATTCTATATAACCATAGAATAATTATCAAAACTAAGAAATTAACCTTGGCACAATCCTGTTAACTAATCTACAGAACATATTAGAATGTTAACCATTTTCCCATAAATGCCATGTTCAGTTCTGTTTTCTGTCACAAGATTCAATCCAGGATCCCACATTGCATTTAGTTGTCGTGTCTTCTTCTGCATTTAGTATTCTCCAATCTGTGACAGGTTTTTAGTCTTTGCTTGTCTTTTGTGACCTTGATACTTTCAGAGTACTGGTTCATTGCTTTGTACAATATTCCACAACTGGGATTTAACTGATGTTTTCTCATGATGATTAGTATGAGATTATAAATTATTGGGAAGGACACCAAAGAGATCTTGTGCCCTTCACAGTTCATGACAGCAGCTGGTATATGAGATTGACATGTGTTCCTCAACTGGTGATGTTATCCCTGATCCCTTGGTGAATGCAGTATCTGCCAGAATTCTTCATTGCACAGTTACTTTATTCCCTTTGTAAATATTTGTAGAGAGAAACATATCTTGTTTCTGCTTAAACTTCTGCCCATTTTTTTGAGTATTCATCAGTGGTTCTTGTCTGAAGCAATCATTACTGTAAACTTCTAATGGTGCTTTTCTGTTTCCCCCATTCTTTCTATGTTTGTTAATTGGAATTCTTCTTCAAGGAAGAATGGTCTACTCCTCCATTTATTTAAGTATTCATTTATTTGTTTATATCAATGTGAACTCATGGCTGTTATTTTAATCTTTGTTATTTTTTCACTTTTCAAGTTGCTCCAATTTTAGTTATTGTGAACTCTTTGAAGTTGGCTCTTTGGTGTTTTAATGTTACACATCTCTCTTTTTTAAAGATTGTTTTTATACTTTTCAGCACCAAAATGTGCTACAGACTCATATTTTTCCATTCTTAATCCTGAACTCTGCCAGGCCTTGTTATCTGTATTGATTAATGGTATTTGTTTTTTTGTATTGATGAATGGTATGTAGAAACCAAGATCTTGGTGCTGGGTGTGCTCATTGTTACTGTGGGTTAACTGCATCTAGTTTCTCTGAGTGAATGGGGCTGGGAAATGTATGGGTGTGTACTAACTCATACATAAACACAGCTGTATCTATCTATTGTTCTATCTTTGTATATATCTGCAGTATATTTTTAAATCCCATGAGTCCATATTGATAGCTTTGACTCTACTCAGCTCCACAGGGTTTATTCTAGTCACTTCTCCTTTTCTTATTTGAATCCTCTTTCTCCAAGTAAGAAATCTGGCATTGATGATCTATAATTTCTTTCTTTATTTAACCCTAATATTAAGTTGTTTCATACTTGTGTAATCCTTAATTCTATAAGGAAGAAAAAAACTAAAGTACAATGTTGGTGTACAGTTCTTTTTGTTTTTCTTCCTCTAAGAGTCTATGGTATAAACTAAGACTTCTTTATCTGCTGGTTAAACCACTGAAACAGGTATTGCTGGTGATTTTTGTTCACCTTGGATACATTTTTCACATGGTAGTCAGATTTATTCACTTAAAATAAAAATCAGATTCTATTGCTCTACTGCTTAATATTCTCCATATCTCCCTTGAGCCCATAAGACAAAGCCTCAAGTGTTTGGTATTGCATATAAAGTTCTTCCCAATCTGGCTTTTATCTCGTCTTTTCATTGTTAGATTTCTAGCTCTTATACTAAACATGACTCAGAACTCCATATATGTTCATTGACTTAAAAAAAAAGGTATACAACTTTTGATTAATAAAATTACTCTGAGAGTAGTAAGTCAGTGATATCTTGCTTGGGAAGTAAAATTAAAAAAAAACTTGGAAACAAGAGAAAGCATAAATAAGATTGGTTGCTTGTCTACCATGGATCAAGCACTTTTTGAAGGTCATCTTTGTTAAACTTCCACTGTGAATGTGGCACAGTTCATGTTGCAGATATTGGAATCAAAATGCACCTGAGTTCAATCCCAGTTTGCTACTTGATAAGAACATCTAAAACCTAAGTTGCTGCTGTTGCTCTTGCCCCAGTCTCCTTCCCTGGGTTGGGTCTAACATGGAGGGTCAGAACAGCTGATGTTTGACCTGAGTCAGGAAGGATAACAGTGTGTTCATCATGGTCATGGGGACAGCCAAAAGAAAAAGAAAGGACAAGTATAGTGCCAGAAAAACAAATTTTGTCTACATCAGTCTTTTCCGTGGGTACTCTTTTATATATGTATTATGTACACTGTAAAATGTGTATAAACATATTTTGTAACATAATACAGCAGAAAGGACGTAGAAATCAAAACTAGAAGATTCATTCTGCTTTTGGCCATATGCATGACCACCTGCGTAACCCCTATCATGCCATTTCATCTTCTTCAGACATAGATTCTTCCTGTCTAAAAACTAGGGAGTTGAATTTCATCTCTTATGCCACTTCCTTCTCTTTGCTTCTCATTTTCCCTAGCTTTGACTACCACCTATGTTGCTGCCTCTGACATTCATTTACTTTTACTTTCGAAATGGATATATAAATGTTGTGAAGCGCTATGCCTATGAAATTCAATGAGGGAAGGAGGGGAGGAACAGCGGAGGAAGGTAGAGGAGAGCAGAGGTGACCATGACCGTCCAGCCTCAAGTCTGTATCATGTTACCAAGTTATTGAATGTTTCTTAAAGATGTCATAACTTATCCACTACATTCGTGGTACAGGGTTATCTACTAACCACACAGATACTGCCCTGAAGTTGATCAGGCAATTTTCAATTGTATGATACCTATTACATGGCCAGCTGTATGTGTCTTGGTTAAGGATAAAACCAGGAGAAGAAACAGAATCAGATTCTGGCATGGAAAATTTTTGCTAGGCATGAAGAGTAGCTCTTATGTCAGGCAAATTATGAACCACATCAATTTGTAGAATGTCTTTCCCTGTGCTATTTCAAAACTGGGTCCACACTTTCAACCCCTTCATCATTTAACTGAACTCTTAGAAGGTGAGATGGACTACATTTCCCCCTTGAGAGCTGTTTTCACATTTTATCAGATTTTAGTACAGTTATATAACATTTTCAGTTTTGTCATTGTGTATCACAGTACAACTTTTGCAGAATATGGAGACTACATCTCACACGTATATACTGCTGCCTCTGCTAAGTTGCCCCATATGTTCAAAACTCATATTTTATACCTATTCCAAGACAAGAGATTTTCCTTTGTAAATTGAAACCAATGTCAATTTTAGAATGAGCACGTCAAATCATTATTCAAAATTAAGCACCATAGTCTTCTTAAAATAGTATATTTGGTTATGACATTGTCATTGTTTGATATTTTGCATTGCTTCTGTCTCATTTAATCCGTGAAGCTTCTGAATTACTTTGTTGTGGTATTTTGCTGCGTCATTATGGTATTTCCAGAGTACTCAGAAACACAGACACCTGTTTTGTTGACTTGTAATACAACCTGAAAACAGAAACACGGAGCTGGGCTGCACTCATGATTTCAGGACCAAGGGCAGTTCTTCTATGGGTCTTTCTACTGATGTATGCCAGTTAGGGCTGTGAATGGTTACACTACTGTGCTACCAATTCAGATGCATTGCAATACTTAAGATAATAGAAAAATACTTCTAATGGTAATATACCTTAAATCACCTTTTCAGCTTTCAAAGGCTCTTAAGGCAAAGCACTGACGTTCTTTCAGTTGAAATAACGATGTGAAGGTCCTTATTATTTAAGACTTCTAAATAAGCCAGATTTACCAATGTCAAATTACTGGTGAGTCGTTTGACCCCATATTTATTTCTAATTTCCACAAGCTGTTGGTAAGAGCTGCTGTAAATCAGGTTGCCATTGATCTTGGCTCCCACTTGTGTAGTTCTAAGATGAACTGCCTATGATCAACAGAAAAAGACTACTGCTCTGAGGGAACGCCTGCGGAAGGAGGTCCCAGGATGCCCTGGGAACATGCATAGTTATTAATTATTCAGGGAAGAAGAGAGCAGACGCTGGTCTACATAAATGGGGTGGAGGGGAACCCTAATGTAAATCTATACGTCAGGAAATATGAGAGAAAAGGGTGGCAAAATTTGGCCTTAGAAAACAGATTAGGGAGAATGGTAAGCATGGCTGTAATAGGCAATCACTTAAAGCTATTGATTTAATTAAACGTAACTACATATCCATGTGCAAGGCACTTAAATAATTCTCACAGTCAGACTTCCTGTATTTTATGATATTTTTATTTGAGTTCTCTGTGTTCTTAGCTGAAGGGAAGGCTCTTTAACCTCCCACAGGGCTTGGTCTATTTCCACATGCAATGAAAATACTTGTGAGTCAGTCATCCTTTTCCAGTGTTGACATCCTCATGTTGTTGTGGTCGTCCTTGGAGGCGGGTACAGGGGGAAGCCCATGAATCTGAAGAACCTTATAATAATAAGTGTTCATTACATCCCTCTAAGACAGTCACTGTGCCTGCTTCATGTCTGCTATCTTGTGTAATACTCACAACATCTCTGTGAGATAAATATTAAGAGAAAGGTTTTTTTTTCTCCTTTGATAGGAATAGGAGAAAGAGATAGTGATTGTAACGAGGGAGAATGAAGTTAGGAATCAGACTCTGCTTATCACTCTCTGCATGAAAAGCTGCAGGGCAGGGGCGTTGCTTAGTCCATCTGAGTTGCAGTTTTGAGACTGTAGTTCATATAGTTCATATCTTGGTGTAGGTGGGTCTCTTTACACTTAAGACAGAATTCAAGATATTTGACTGTACAGCAAATTGCTGTGAATGAATTTTACTTTAGTATCAACTCAATTTCATAATTTGAAATTCATTTTCATGAGGAAAAATCCCTCAAAAGTGTTTTTGAAAAGGAAGGGGTTACGTGGTGGTTAAGGTATGTGGGCCAAGATACTGGGCATTGGTTGTTTACTTTCCATGGCAACATTTGTGTCCCTTAATCAATTCTCCTGCCATATTCAGGGATTTTTAGGCTACCTTCCTTCATCTTGGCCCAGACGCTTGGGATATTCCATGTTTTCACACTTTTGCTTCAAGAAGGCATTGGGTCTGGGCGCAGGGGCTCATGTCTGTAATCTTAGCACTTGGGAGGCCAAGAGTTCAAGAAGGCACTGGCATCGAATGGCTAAGCACATGGTGGTATCCGAGCACACGTTGTGGAGCTGCAATTGCATCCTTTCTCTGGCATTGCTTTTGCACCTGTAAAATGGAAGGCATAACAGGTCCCAGTTCATGGGACTGTTGTGAAGTGCTTAGCATAGTGTCTGCTGTTTACTAAGTTTATTCTGTCCTCCAGGCCTGTCAGGTCTTTTGTATTCTAAGAAGGAAACGGGCCAAGAAGCTGAGCTCCATAAATGTTATGTGATTATTCAGATACCTTGCATCCCTCTTATTGTTATCCTACAATTAAGGGCTACATTATAGTGAATGTAAGCTTCATGTCCCAGCAGACGTTTGCTGCATTTATGGGCCTACCCATGCTAGAGCTGTTGGCAGTAGACGCTTACCTCCCTTGTGGATTCAGTCATGTAGTGCACTATTCCCTTGTGCGAACATCTCTAAATTTCAAAGAGCCTTGTAAAATAGAAAGGACAGTACCCAAATTTATCAATTCTATCAGTTAAAAATTTGACGCATAAACGTGACTTAGGAAGAGTAATTTTCACATTAAATGTTCCAGTAGTTATTAAAGTTTAAATCTACAACCAAAAACATAGAGTGATAGCAATATAGTTTTCAGGCTTCCATTCTTTGCTCTGACAGCATGGAATGGATAACACAGAGACACTTGCTGTGTGTGTGCATCATTTGCCCTAGGTGACCCTATTCTGCAACTTTTCTTCTATTCAACAGTGTCTTCCACCTTTTTTTTTGTTTCTACAAACTTTCTGGAGTTCTCATCATCCCCACATTTCAAGCTGCTCTCTCATTATTAATTTGTGCTAACTAGTAAATGAGTAACATCAGTTTATCAATAACGTACCCTCAATAATAGGCCAAGGTCAATCTTAGAACACATATGGTAGCATATTTTATGCAAGTCTCATTCGACATCAGACTGGATTCAAATATCCATTGTGATGCAAGTTATTAATAGAATCCAGGTGTTCTTTGTTTTGTTGCTAGACTTTCTCGCTCTATTATTTAGTGAAACACTGATGAACCAACAGGCCAACCACAATGAATAGCAGACTCAGCAATTAGCAATCATGAAACCTTCTAGTTTACCATTTGCATTCTGTTGTGCAGTAGGTAGATGAAGGTAGAAAGCAAGTGATAAGGCACATTTTTGTTAGAGTTTCTCTTCTCGTGCAATGCTTATGATTGCCTCCTGGTAAGGAAATTGGATCTACATGCTTAAATACTTTTGAAGTGCTGCTCTTCCCTTATGCCAACCTCCATTTCTGTGTCTTAATTGTCTTTCCTGTGCACTAGGGGGGCTCATATTTTCCCTCTTTTGCTCCAACTTCATTATCTAAAAACATACGTCAGTGTATTTACTTTTGGGCTGCATTTTCTTTCCAGATATTTTTCACTTACTTCACAATGCTTATTTATTTGCAAATATTTCATAACCACGATCAGCCTAAGTCATCCAATATTCAGGTATTTTGCTCAATAACCGATATCCAAACACAATTAGTTCGTGAAGAGTGTTAGTCAATGGAAAATCTTGGCATTTTAGTATGTTGTCAAATTAATCATTCCTATGTTGATTTAATTCAGTAGCATTAGAGAAAGGAAGAGGTTTGTGTGATCTTTCTTAATTAAATTTATCTAAATGAATTTGCGTCACTACATCCCAATATGTAACATCTCTTTAAATTGTGAGAATCTTTTCTAATCAGCTCAATTCATAAGAATTTAGATTCAGAGGGTAGGTTGAAATTTTCACGTTACCTCGAGGAATAGGGAGGAATGAGTTCTAAGATATATGAGGTTTCAGAAATATTATAACATGTATTTTAAACCAAATGCAGTAGTTAATGCTGAGGCAAAGGTGTTGTGTGGTGCTCCTTGCATGTGCCGTGTGAAATTTCTGTCATATACTGTTACCTGAAGTAGCCTTGCCCACCACCCCGCCTGCCCTTTGAATGCCAGTGTGAATCCTACATGTGTTCACACAACAGGTCATTTCGCTTCTCTGTATGAAGCTGAATTAGTCCATTCTCACTTTGCTATGAAGAAATACCCGAGGCTGGGTAATTTATAAAGGAATGAGATTTAATTGACTCACAGTTCCACATGGCAGGGAAGGCCTCAGGAAACTTACAATCATGGTGGAAGGCACCTCTTCACAGGGTGGCAGGAGAGAGAATGAGAGCCGGCAGGGGAAATGACAGATGCTTACAAAACCAACAGATCTCCCGAGAACTCACTATCATGAGAACAGCATGGGGGAACCGCCCCTGTGATTCAATTACCTCCACCTGGTCCTGCCCTGGAAATGAGGGGATTATGGAGATTACAATTCAAGGTGAGATCTGGGTGGGGACACAGAGCCAAGCCATATCAGAAGCTTTTAGCAGTTATCTTAGCTCACAATGGACTCTTCCTTCTCCTAATTTTTCTGACGCTTATAGTCAGAATCATATAACTTAGCACAATAAAGTCTTGCATTGACCTTGGATTGATTAACATCTTCTATGTCTTTCCAAGCTTTTCGTGTCTCCAACAAAATTACGTATGTGGACTAAATATTCTACTTTTTACATTTTCCAGTGCCTAGTATATAATAATTCACATTCATGGGTATTTGCAATTTGAGTCCACATAGTTTCTGACTATGGATCCAGAAGATGTCATTGGCTGAAATTATGTTAACTTTTTTTAATGCCTCTTCATACTATCTTGTATATGTTCAGTGTCCAAATTAAGTTGTTGTCTGATTGTTTCCCCACCCTCCACACATAAATATGAACAAACAAGCAGACATTTACTCTGAAGGAGTCCAGGTACACTACCTAAGCGCATGTCAAAGAATTATTTTAAGTGAGACTTCCAGTTTCCCCCTCCGATTTTATCAAAAAAGTTTACATAGATATTTCTTCTGAAATAAAGCCAAGAAAGACTTAAAACCACATTTACCTAAACATATGGAACATGTCCTCATCCCTAACAAAAGCTTTCAATGTTATCAATTAAAAAAATACAACCTGGAATTGAGACCTGTATTCATTTTGGAACAAACCTCAAATTAGTATTTTTGTGGTGAGACCAAATTGAACACCTCATCTTTAAGCAATAAATATCTCTGAGAAGATTCTCTCTACTTCAGCCACCAAAGTAATTCCTTGTTTCCAAAATTTGTAGAAAAGCTTGTGAGCAAATTATTTCTAAAATGACAGACTTTTTCCTCTGTACTTCAAAAACTATATATTGCATGCCTACTCTAGGCATGGGATTGTGTTAATTGTACCATGGATGATGTAACAAAGACTAAAATACCATCCATATCTAGGGTGACTATATAGTTTATCACCAAACTAGAACTGTTTTGAGAGTGAAAGGAGAGCTGTTAGAATCCTGCTAGGCTGATGAGCATAAACAAAATTCTGCATGTGTAGCCACCCTGTACATCTGTGTCAGTTTCTTATGGCTACTCTAACAATTACCATAAACCTGGTGGTTTGAAATAACATAAATTTATTCTGTGACAGTTCCAGAGGCCAGAAGTCCAAAATTAGTATCACTGAGCCAAAATCTCCATGTTGACTGGCTGTACTCCTGGAGACTCTCAGGAGAGTCCTTTTCTCCTCTCTTCCAGCTTCTGGCGGCTGCCCACATGCCTTGGCTTGTGCCCGCACCACTCCAGTCTCTGCCTATGTGGTAGCATTGCTTCCTCCTCTTCTGTCCTTATGAAATCATGCTCTGCCTCCCTCTTAAGGGAACACTTGTGATGGTGTTCAGAGTCCACCAAAAAAATCCAGGGCAATATCTCCATCTCCATGTTAACTTAACCATAGCTGCAAAGACCCCTTCTCCTCATATAAAACGATGTTTACAAGTTCCAGGGAAAAGGCCTGATATCTTTAGAAGCTATGATTCTGCTCACCACACTATTCCCATCTTTTAAAATTAGACACCTCATCAGGAAGTATTGTGATTTGGTGACACATGAGTGATATGGACAATATTGTGCTGTAGAAGAAACAAATCACTTGACCTTGAGGCACCCTTACTTTGAAAGAATAGGCAGAATTTGGAAAAATACAGAGGAATGCATCACTGACAGGTAAAGCACAAGCAAAGGTTTGGAAGAGGGGCTAAGCAAGGATGTTTGGGGGACAAAAAAGGAGACCACCTTGCCTTGAAAATAGAGTCCACACAAGAGCAGCAGGGGAGAAGCATGAACGTCAGTTTGGCATCAGGGGGCTGGTTTTTCCTCATTCCAAGCTCTTCTCATTTTTCTACTTTATTTACTTGAAAACTCCCTTTCTCCTTAATCTCTCAGTCAGTTAATCTTTACACCTCCATGATCCTTCATTTCTTTTCCCCTTTGATGATTTCTGATGCTCTGCTTCTGAACTCTTCCTAAGTTCTGCCATGGTGATTCCCCTCTGTCTGTACTGCTGTTCCTACTCCTTTGCTTTGCAGCTCTTCTGCATTTGACTGTGAGCTCACTGAAAGAAAGGACCGTGGCATGTGCATCTTTGTGTCTGCAGAATTTAATTAGCACAGGGAGTAATTTATAAGGGGTGAATGAATTGGTATGGAGATTTATACCAAGGACCCTCAACTTCACTGAAGGGCTTTAATGATGGTGCTGATGTTAGTGGTGGTCGTGGCGGTATTTAATTATTTTTTCTAGGTAGGGATCCCTTCTTTCCTCCTCTTCCCATTCACCTGCTCTTCATCACAAACAAGTATGGAGCTCCTCAGGCACCATCCAGGTCATCCTAATAATTTGACCCCTTCATCTACTTAGGAGGAAATACTGAAATCCTCCCTAATAAAAAGCTAGGTACAGTATGTTCTTTCTGGAGATATTCGGAGATGGTATAAATTATTTTCTTCTGTCAATTTCAGGTATGCTTGGTCTAACTTTCTCATACATATTAACTCACTTTTAATAATCTACCCATTTTCTCTTGTTCTGCCTTTAGGCAATTGGGAAATAAGTGATTGGGCACTTGTTCTTGATAATTTGTGGATGGTATTGGTTTCTGGTTGCTGTAATTAAAGGTGACTTAAGTAGAAGAAATTAGGTGTCTGCCCACTAATAAGCAAGGTGATGTTCATAAGCTGCTTTGCCACTATTGGCCTCAGAGCTTAACCCCAGCAACTTCCATTAAAGCCAGGGATTAACTATTAGTGCAGCACAGTGGAAGGAACCAGAAGAACAGTTCTTTGGGTCCCAGCAACAAATTACTTCTGAATGAAACCTCTGATTAATGGCTCCAGAGTTGCCTCTTTGTTTTGCATAATTAAGTTTCATGGAGTGTTACAATTAACAGCTTTGCCATCACCCAGCTAGAAACAGCCACCATTTATTTGGCCAGCAGTGTCAGAAAGTGCTGGGTGGTGAATAAGAAGCATTTATGAGGGGATTAGGTGCATTTGGGTCATAATTGAATAAGGCTATAATTACTTTTCAATAAAAAGCTACAAATAAGATGACCCTATGATACTACACCAAGTCCCCTTTCATTTTTTTTTTTCCTGCTGATCTGGGTCTAAGAACTCCCTTCTCTAGTCAAATAATGGCCATAATACAGAGAAATTTGTAGTTATATATGAAAGTTGACTGTTTCCTCTTTCTGCACCTCCAGCGCATATCTTGTTTTATGACATTTATTATGGCCGCTTTTGTTATCACACAAGCAGTCTGATGTGCAATGTAGATGTCAAGTAAGCTTGAGACTCTTGTAGCTGCCTGAGAAGAAAGTCAAGGTTCATTGGGGCTACTGGGAGACAACAAAGTGTCTAGTACGTTGTTGCTGGTGAGCAGGCCAGGAATCAACCATTTGTCCATGTCAAGAGATTAAAACATGACCAAAAAATGGTTTTTTTTTAGAGTTTTTTTTCCCCTGTGGAATGACATTTCTCGGACACAGTTATTCCTTTGACCAGTATCATTTTGATGTTAAGGCAGAGAGACCAAGAGGAGCCATTGTAGGGATGGCATCCTCTGTTCTAGTCAAGTTTTCCTTGGGTCAATAGAATTTTTTTTAAAATGAATAATAGCAACTACTTGTATGGAGTTTTCTACATGCCAGGTACTTTTCTATGCTCTTTACTTGAACATATTTATTTAATGAAGAATTTGCTCCAAATATTTGATGATTTTTACCATTTTCTGTCTTTCTTACTTCCTTATTTTTACCATCCCTCTCTTCCTCAATTTATCTATTTCCTCTCTGCTCCTTTCTCCTGCTCTCCCTCCCTATCTTTCTTCTTGGCTATCTTTATACTGTGTCTGGGATTTGATCAAGGGAGCAAGAGAAAGCAATATGAAACCTGAAGAACACAATTCAAGCCCTGGAACTACCACTAGACATGAGTGTGATTTTGAGCAAGCTGATGAATCAAATTGGGCCCTATGTTACTTATAAAGAAGAAGGAAAAGGAGGAGATGAAGAAGGAGGAGTAAGAGGAGAAGCAGGAAGGAATGAAGAAGAAAGAAGGGGAGAAGGAGGAGAAGGGGGAGAAATAGAAGGAAGAGGATGAGAAATTGGAGAAAGAAGGGGAGAAGGGAACAGTAATAATACCTATTCTACCCGTAGTAAAATGTTGCCATAAAAATCAAAGGAGACAGTGCCTATGAAAATCCTCTGTAAATTGTAAAGAACTTTACGAATTCAACTTTTTTTGCTGACCTCCTAATGGATGTTTTCAGGAATTTTACTAAGATTTAGAGCCACGCATATGTTTTTTAAAAGAGAGAGAGATCATGCTCTAGACAAATTGGGTGCCTCATTATACACTTACCAGGAGGAAAATGCTGCCATTCCTGGCTAAAAACCCATTTGTCTTGCAAATATCTATAATGAACAGATTTTGGGATAAATACTATGTAATCTGTGATGACAGTTCTCTCGTTTCTTTTTTATTAGTTCAATCTTCTCAGCATCTGAACCACATAGCTACAGAACCTCCATAATGGTTAAGGCAGCTGGGACGTTTGCATTTTTTCTCCTTTCCTTGGCACATCACAGAGTCCCCAATCAGTCCCTTGTTACAAGGCCTATGTTCTAGTAGTAGTTAAATGCACCTGTATAAGAATGCCAGTACAGAAAAGAAAACAAACAGCAGGGTGCATGGCCTTTGCAACAAAGTTCCATTTTCACAACTGACCTTTACCTGGGTATTTAAAACTTGGGTTTTACTTGGAGCTTGTGGATAATTTGCATTGCACTAAAAATCCCTTTGCTTAAAATAGATAATCTCAGTGGAATATAAGGTGGTTGCAGTAAACTCTAACCCACCTTATTCTCTATCCCTTTTCCCTTTGTCTTTCCCTAGGTAAGTGATATTTGATTATTGTTTTGAGCTTCTTCAGGACAGACCTCAGAAGCCTACCTACCTGTCAATCCCATTGGAAGGAAGTCTTTGGCCAGTTCCTATTCATCCTTCCCAAGTGGTCCCATTCCATCTTTTGGCTCCTGCAGCATGGCGGGGCACATGGAGGTATGAGTGTTCACTGTTAATGGGTTTGCATCTGTTCATGGTAAAATAAATGTGAGTTTTGGATCAGTGTCAATGATACAATTATGAGCAATTCCTGGGAACTGAAGGCCAAAAAACCATCATTTTACCTCTGTACGTCAAATTATTGTGTGGGTTCTCATGAATTCTATGTTAATCTATTTACTAAAAGCGAACTTCAACCAAACATCTAAGTGAATTATAATAATTTAATTTCTACCAATGACATCACAAATAATGTCTACCTTTTATGAAATAGAAGAAAACAGTCTTAAAATGTATTTTATTTATATACCCGTTGAATACACAGTTGGGTCTGAGAAAAGTCAATCTGCCTTGTTCCCGAATTACAAAGTTCCACATGCTTCTACGCAGGAGTTGGAAGCATCGTATAAGACATCAGGAAAATAAAAGCACAGAGGGACAATGGGTGATGCAATTCTGAGAAATGAAATTAACATTTTCTTTGTGTCTATCGCTTATGGTACATTGAGGCACCGTTCCATAAAAGTTACTGCAAAACTGTTCTATCACCTCTATGATCAGAGTCTGTAATGTAATTGTTGAGCGGGCTTCCAGAATCATGAACCTCACTCCACAGTACCTGCGGAGTCTTTTAATTCAGGTGACTGTGAAGGCAAAACATGGGCTGAAAATGACTGGAATCTGCACCAGAAGCAAATAAACCACTAACTGCAGACCTCAATCTAAATAAAATACAGACAGGACGACAGTGTATTTTGAATATTACTACCAGAAATCCCCTCCCTCTGCCAAATCAATGAAAACGTTACCCAAATGTGGCTAAAGGAAATTTATCACTCGGATTCAGGCAGAGGACGTGTCCTTCATTCATCATCCTAGTTCTGTATCATTTACAGACACAGTTTTACATTCCATGGCGGTTAATGTTTATGTTATGTTCTTTATTAGTTTAAATACATGGAGCATCTCTCTTTACTTGTTAAGGGATAATTTTCAGTATAACTAAAATCATGATTCTCATATAGATCAAAAATAGATGATCATTAAATATTTTATTTAACTCATTAATGAGGAAATCTGGCAGATGTTATATTTGTTTCAAAATGTAAGTCAAAGGAGTGCAAATGTATATGAAATATAGCACTATTGACTGTGATTTGCAAATGGACAAAAAACTGGCTTTTTCTATGAATTTGAGGGAAGTCAACTGAACCTGTACCAGATAGAATTCATTTATATGTCTTTAGACAAGAACTATTTTGCATTGCTATCAATTATCTATAATTTATAGAGTAGTAAAATAGCTCAGAAGCAAGGAACATCTAGAATGAAATAACCCAAGCCAACCAGCAGCCCTCTGGGGTGCTCTGTCTAGGGAGCGGCCATTCTTAGGTCTCTTTACTTCTCTAATAAACTTGCTTTTACTTGAAAAAAATAATAACCCAGTAAGGCACGCTCTAAACAATGCATTGTTTTTCACTGAAGATGTTTGGTAATCTTTTTGCTTGTTTGTAATTTCCTTACACACTTAAGAGTACAGATTCTGCAATAGGAAGTTGTCATCCACCATACTTTCAGATCCTGCCTATGCTCCTGTATCAAAGTTCAGGTCGGTGTAAAGCCTGGAATGCCAGCCTTCTTGGATTTTGTAAGCTTACCTACCTTAGCTTTGTATGACTCCTGGAATGCCTAGTTTTACCGCTTCTATCAATGAAGAAATTTTTAGTATTTTCTTGGAAAAGTGTAGATTCTTAAGAAATATTTGCTCAACAATTGAAGAAATCTTTCAACCTATGCATTAACTAGACGTTCTTTACTCTTTGGTATTTACTGAGTGACATGATGAAAATATCCCCCCAGTGAAACAGGTTGGGTTTGAAGCTTTCTGTTTGCAGGCTGGGTGTGGTGGCTCATGCCTGTAATCCCAGCACTTTGGGAGGCCAAGGCAGGTGGATCACCTGAGGTCAGGAGTTCAAGACCAGCCTGGCCAACATGGTGAAACCCTATCTCTACTAAAAATACAATAATTATCTGGGCATGGTGGCAGGTGCCTGTAATCCCAGCTACTAGAGAGGCTGAGGCAGGAGAATTGCTTCAACCCAGGAGGCGGAGGTTGCAGTGAGCCGAGACTGCACCATTGCATTCCAGCCTGGGAGACAAAAGCAAAACTCAGTCTCAAAAAAAAAAAAAAAAAAAAAAAAAAGAAAAAAAAAGAAAGAAAGAAAGAAAAAGAAAAAAGAAAGTTAGTTTCTGTTTGCAGGTTTGCCCTTGAAACATGTTTTGTCCATATTAATTCATTACCCTTTTTGGTGTGGCATCCCGCAGACCTCACACCTGGTTTGTGTCAATAGAATTGTGATGAAGCCATAGCACATTATATTAGCTGTGTGATGGGTTGTTTCAAATGGGGGTGTGAATCAGGATGCCTAAATTATCAGCTTGGTCCACCTCCTCATGAAGAAGTCCATCTTCTTCATCAATGAAGAAATGTTTAATATTTTTTTGAAAAAGTGTACATTCTTAAGAAATATTTGTTCAACAAATGAAGAGACCTTTAACCCTATGCATTAACTTATCAACTTGGTCCACCTCCACATTGATGAAGTAAGGACTGGAAAGGAAAAGAGGTGGCTCAAGCTGAAGAGGAGGAGAAGGCAGGTGCTGCCCAGCAGTGATAGAATTCTTCCTGGTATAGCCTTGCGACTTCAGTCCCTGATCTCAAGCACCAGGGGAGGCCACTGCTCTGTTCTATCTGTGGGTGTGATTGCCTCCCAGCAGATGTGTGAGAGTCATTTCTGCATGTGCCCATTTGCCTCTGCAGAACACCGCTTCATGCTGTTGTCAGTGATGAAAATCCCTCTCGGTGGTCTAAAGCTATGGTACCACATGGACCCACAGTGATGACTTTTTCAGGGAGGCGGTGCTTCTTTCCACCACATCCCAGAAAATCATATCATTTTCACTGTGAGCAGCTCTCACTGAGATTCCCTTAACTCTTCTCACACAGAAGATCCAGCTGTGCTACTAAGAGAAGTTTGAAAGTGAAAGACCTGCTCCAATATTTTTCTTCTTCATAAACCATCTGGATGCTTGTGTGTTTGTGTGTGTGTGTGTGTGTGTGTGTGTTTGAAGTCTTTTTTTTTTTCTTTAGGATGTAAGGGGAATATGCTCAAAGAGAACAGACTCTTCAACCATCTCTCACCTGCATCAAGCCCTAATGGGCACCTGTGTGCTAGTGGATTTACTGTGTGGGTTTCTCTTCCAGATCAGACCTTAAGATCACTGTTGTGTGATGTATCTCAGCCTTGATCCTTTCTTCTTTGGGGTAAATTGGAACCAGACAGTGTCACTGACTTGACTGAGATGATGGAGGTGACCATGGGTGGGCTGAGTCCAGAACTCAGATCCGTTTACTCTTTGTCATGTGTTTGATTCTCCGTGGCACATGCAGGGTTGAGATGGGAAGGAGAGATGCTACACATTTAGTTATTTATTACTTAGTAGCCAGCGTTTACTGCCAATTACTTGAAGGGCCCCCACACCTCTAAGAATTACCTATCAGGCATATACTCAGGGTGAATACTCTTCAGTCTGAAAGCTATTCACATTTCCTCAGGGCTCATGGACTTCACAGTCAATGTACTTTCTTGTGTTTTGTAAATACAAGAAAATGTGATTACAGATACTATTTTTTCCTCTCTATGCAACCTCCTAGGTCACAGAGGGTGTGCATCTCCAGGATGATGGAAAGAAAATAAAGGTTGAAAATGGGGGATAGGGAAAGAGCGTGGGGTGCCGTGACTGTCCTTTGCATGTGTCTGCTCAGGCTCTGCAGTTCATCCCGTGTCTCTTCTTCTTGTCCAAAAATTCTACCCAGATCTAAAAACAATCAAAATGTCATAGAAAACTTCTCCCAGACTGAGGTGCTGGATTATCTGCCTAGCTCTGAGTTACTCAGTTGTGCATGTCTCCATTCTCAGACTTCCGCTCTGAGTTACTCAGTTGTGCATGTCTCCATTCTCAGACTTCTTTATGGAGCACCTTGTCATGGGAGTGCAACTCTGAGTGGACCAACCACCTCTGCAGCCCTTCTTCCTCTCTTTTGCCTTCTGCCCTCTCAAAAGCATATCACACCTCTCTTCCCCAGCCCACGGTCCAAAGCAGAGCATTCCCATGTATGAATTTTAGTTGCAGACTGATTTCTAGAATCATGACAAGGAGCCACAAGCAGTATGCCAGGTGGTAGGGAGTGAGATTTAGCTTCCTTATATAACTCTCTGCAGCTCATTCACTGAATGTCACTTTTCCTTGAGTCCACATATTATATCTCATTCTAGCAGAATGCAATAAGGTGGAAATATAAGGGCTTTTGGAATGCAGTTTATTAAGACATGTTTTGGAGCCAATTGGAGGAGCACTGGCTGGAAATGTTAATCACAGTAAACCCCAGCGTACGGGCCTGCCTCCTGTGTTCCTTTGCCTTGAGGAATTGGAGCACAGTACTGGGCTGGTAACATTCTACTTCAGGTTATTATTATTATGATGATTTCCCTTCTGGAATATGTATCAAACTGTATATCTTTATTTATTGGGAAAACAACAAAATAATATTGAAGGGATCGCCGCATAGCTACTGTGTACACGTGGAGTAAAAAGAAAGGGATTCCTAGAGGGAAACAAGTGGAAATGTTGAACCCCTGGAAGATTTTCTGGGTATTGGAAAGAAATGAAAAAGCCACTATGGGAAAAGCAATATTGCATCTCTATCGCAATGAGCTTTTCCAGGAGCTGGAAAAGGCGTTATTACTCTTGGAGAAAAGAGATGTCTCTTTTTTCCCCTCCCTTTTGATTTAGACTTCTGTGAGCCAAAGTGTTCTGGTGTTTTAATGGTCTGTTTTAAAGATGGAAAGGGCCCTTATGTGTCAGAACACAAGCCTGTCCCAGCCAGCACGAGGCTTTGTTTGATTATGAAGCTTGTTTGGGATAGATGATATTTTTATAGCTTCTGCTTTGCTTCACCGACGGCCATATTGATGTAGCTCTCCAGGACGGGCCTAATAAATAGTTTATAAAACTGTAAGGCCATTCTCTTGTGTAATCTACCACTGTGCCTTCACAGACTGCAGAATCGCACATCCAGAGTGAGCTGGCTTCTCACACAGAAGCCGGCCACAGGCCCTGGGGTGGGAGGCTTGGTGTGTGTGCATGTGTGTGGGCAGCTTCAAAAGAACCACCTGAACTTTTTTGTGAAGATTTTAGAATAGCATTGGAGAGTAAAATGCTGAGATTGGGTGTCTCATTAATGTTGTTCAATTTGTGCTCAGATGCCCAGGCTGCTGGAAGGGCTGGGGCTCAAAAGCAGCTGTGGAATACCTTCCCCCAGGGCTATAAGCCTGTGTGATCTCACCATTTGCCAAAAAAATAAGAAGCAGTGGGAAGAGTGTGGGGAGATGGAATAATGGGTGGAAGAGGTGAGAAAATGCACAGAGCATGCAGTGCGCAGAACCTGCAACCATGTCAGCTGCCTTTCTAGGAGGACGGTAGATACCGGCTTTCCCTGGGGAAGGATAGGGGCTGAGCCCCTGAGGGGTGCCCACCAGCAGCACGCTGACCACCAAGGGAAGGGGGCCAGGGTGTAGATCTCCTTGGCAGTCCATGGCTGAATGCTGGCGCAGTGGACGCAGGGCTCATCTCTCGGGTTGGGGAGCACCTATGCCAACAGCTCTTCCTGCATCCTCTTTAACCGACAGACACCCCATGAAGCATCGATCATTATCATGATTTTGGAGATGATGAAACAGCTTCAAAGAAGTTTATAAAACAAACAAAAGCAAAGGAACATCAACAAAACAACTCCAAAATTTGCCTTTTGGTGGTTGAGCTAGTAAGTGGCAGGGCCAGAATTAGAACCCAGGTTTTTGTCTTATGACACAGCCTTGGGCATTGAGCTGTACGTGGCATGAATAATGTTGGTGTTACATGCAAGCGAAGCAGGAAACTATTTATGAGATGTGATTTTAAACACTTAAGAAACATTCTTTCCCAGAAATCCCTGCAGCTGATAATATTCACCTGAGCATCTCAGGCTGATGTCTGAAAACACACCTTGACTTTGAGGAGTTGAGACTTAGCACAATTCAAGTGGCCCTGGGAGAGTAACAATGTAAGCTGCGGCTTCTTCTTGAAACTCCATTGCTGTGGCCTCACAGGGCTTAAAGTAATTGGAAGAAGATTCCAGACAAGGCATTCTCAAGCTCTGCCTTCACCCACTCAGTGGAAATGGAAGCTCTTCTGAAATCCTTTCCAAATAGTTCTGGGAAGCCAGGGCATGCTGCCCATGTACTCTGTGGAATGGGCTCCTGGGCTTCTGGGGTGGCTGTTGTTTTTTGCTCTCCTCCTTCTGTTGTCTGGTGACATCTCCTGGCACAATCCCAAACCAGCCACAGGTGCCACTCAGGGGTCTCTGGGGCTGGTGCCTGCAGTGCCTCTGACTATGGAGGGTGGCCCTATATGCACCCAGGGACCTGGGCTTCTTTTCTGCTGCCACACTTACTATCACATCCCATCCCCCAACATCCTAGAGGCATCAGTCTTTTCTTTCTGATGGTCCATATGGGGGAGAGTAAATTACCTCTTGGAGTTTTGATTTGTCCATTGATTGCACTCAAAGTCACCTCAGGGCTCAGGTACAGGCCAGGAGGTGATCTGAATTACAGGCACCATGCTCTGCTGATGGTCACCTCTCTCATCTAGCATTTTCCTGCTCTTGTTGAACGAAACTGTGGCAACTCTACCATCCCTCACTGGCTGCCCTACCCTCTGGGTCTCCACGGGTGCCCAGATACACCTGAATGCCAGGGCAAAAGCAGTGCAGCTGCTGAGACAGAACTTTGTGATGCTGCATTCACAGGTTTTCCTGAATGTTCCTTGCATGTAGGGCCCCATTCAAAAGCATGCAGCCTTTGTCACTGCAGAATTTGAGGAGATTTGAGAAGAACTTCTTAGTGGGCTAGGAAGGAAAAGATCTGGAGCTTTTTCCACTGGGAAAAGGGTTCTCTGTGATTTGCCCATGGTCAAGTTTTCTTCCAAGGTTCCTCAGTTGCCTCCACAGTGATTAGATGGCCGGGTCAGAACAGCCCAGGGGGGAAATGGACGTTAATCCCCCAGCACCTGTGCAGACCCGGCACCCTTCATTTATATGATGAGGAGAGAGGGTTATCTGTGGGTGTCCGTGGGCCATTAGAATTTTTAAAACACCAACGAAGAAGAAACAAGAATGTAGCTCATGTCCAGGCTTAAACATTAACTGTGTAACCTCAGTGCGCTCAGTTCAGCGCCCCTGTCTCAAGCTCCCTTTCCTTAACTGTGAATAAAGAACAACGAAACTAGCCCTAGTCTCTAAGACCGTACTGATGGGAATAGCGTGAAACTAATATGTCAATTTTAAAATCAAATCAAATTTCTATCAAAACATGAAGGAGAAGTCAGGAATCATAAGTATTTGCCTTATTTCTTATGTGAACATTTCCTAAATCAGGGTTTACTATCCAAAACAAATTAACAAATGGTATCAACCTAATCCATTATTTGCAATACTCTCATTTCAACAAAAACAAGCAACACATCATCTAATCCTCGGATAATTCTGGTCTGCATTATTCTTCATCAAAATCATGGCTGTGACTTTCTCACCCATGTCCCAGGGCCCTCAGTTTCTCCCTGCATGTCTGTGACTGTGTTCTAAGAGTTCCACATGTGCGTCCCTGAGCAGGTTGGGCCCAGCACTGTGCTGGCTATTCTTGTCTTGCTTCTTATTATCCCCTCAAGATGCCCATGAGAGTTGCACTAAGGGACGAGGTCAGACAAATGCATGCTCTTAATTACCATGAGCGTTTGGCCGACACCCCAGTGCAGTTGGCCTCCTGTGAGCTAACCCCAACATAGAAAGCAGAGGTCTCTCTCAATTCTAGCTATTCATTAGAATCACCTGGGAGATTTGAAAAAACAAAAACAAACAAACAAAACCAGTGGTGTTCAGGGGCTTTTCCCTCGGCACCCCCAAGGGATTCTGATTTAATTGATCCAAGGTAGAGCCTGGGTGTCCATATGTTTTTAAAGTTCCCAGATGATTTTAATACAAAGCCCAGTTTGAGAACCACAGATGCAAAGATGTGAGCTCCTCTTACGTGAGCTGTAGCCTTACACTGCAACAGTCCATATTTCCTATTTCCCCAGGTTCGTGGTTGAGTCTGCCTCCACTTTTTTTCTAAAGCACTCTACTTCAGAGGAAATGCCACTTTGGGAGCACAAGTGCTGAGAAACAGTGGGCCTGGTAGCTTAAGGAATTTGCCCATTGCTTAGATGCTGAGGCAGGCAACTTGACCATGGGTTGTCTCATGGTGGAGGAGACCCCAGCAGGAATACCTCCAGGCCAGCATAACCTGCTAAGTCTCCAGGAAGCAGAAGTCCAGGGAGATCCACAGAGAGAACAGGAGGTAGGCTTGATGCCTGACCAGTGCCTTTTAAAAGCACTTCTCTCCATGCCAGCCTTAGCCTGTGGAAGGACAGAGGTCAGAGAGAATTCCTCACAGTGGCTCACATCTTTAGCACCTTCATTCACCACAGGAAGCTGCAGTGCTCTCATGGACACACAATAAGATGCTTAGAATCCACCCAAGTTCTCAGCTCTCATCCTTCTTGGAAGTGGAGTCACATCAAGAGCTAAACTGGAGTAGAGCATGTAGTTAGCATCAGCCAGGACAGAAAGATGGCCAGCTGTGAGCCTGTCCTCAAGAAGACTGCCGTGGTGCGGGAGCCAGAAACCAGTACACCAGGAACACTCCCCACAGCCCAAAGATGCAATCCAAACATCAGGAGCCTGGCTGCAGAGGTTCCTTGGGCTCTGACAGTTTCCTCCTTCTCCAGTTTTCCTTCATGGTACCTGGACAGCTCTTTGAATGGCCAGCCCTGCTTGAGTCTCACACTGCTCTCTGCCTCCTTTCCTGCACGGGCCCCTGCTGACATGGAAAGTCCTGCCTGCCTCAGGGGTCTCTCCAGAAGCCTCCCCTGGTTCTGCCTGTCTGCTGGGAGCCCCTGCCCCAGGCGCTGCAGCCCATTCTGCATGCCTCCTCTATACACTGGTTCATACCAATTTTTGTCTGCTTATCTGTTTATTTGTTGGTCTTTTTTTTTTTTTTCTGAACATTCCCATGAAAGAAATCAGAGTCAATATCTGTAGTTACTGTTTCCGGTCTGGTGGGAACGAGCCTCAGGGGGCTATCAAACAGCTAAAATCTGGTTCCTGTGCATGTCGAAGCAATATTTTGCCCACTTGTTATGGCTCATGGCTATAATCCCAGCACGTCGGGAGGCCAAGGTGAGAGGAGCCCATGAGGCCAGGAGTTTGAGACCAGCCTGGGCAACATAGTGAAACCTTATCTCTAAAAAAAAAAAAAAAAGAAAGGAAAAGAAAAGAAAAAGAATTAAAAAAATACATTTGGTTAAATTAAAATTTCAAAATAATTTTACTTTATCTTTTTTGCTTTTTAAAATGTGACCTCTAGAACACTTAAAATTATATGTATGGCAAAAAATGAGCCATATGGTTGATATTACATTTCTGCAGAAAAGCTCTGGTCTGCAGTTGGAAACAAAGGGCCAGGAATTGCTCTCACTAGTGTTTCTCTTTGTATCTCAACTTCTCCTTCTGTCCACAGCCTCACCCATCTCCTCCCAGGCAGTGCGCAGAAGATAAAAGGTGACCAAGATCTTGCCCTTGCCCTTTAATTCTCTCAGTGATATATTTCACTTTTTCTAAATCATCCAAACTTCCTCTGCACAGTGCCTCAGATAGGGTAGGTGCTCGACAAATAATGATTGACCGGTTCATTTATGCAATTATTATTTATCCAGCATGGTTTTCTGTAGCCCTTTTAAAACCAATGTTGTTCCTTTTATTCATGGATTTTAGAGTGCTTAGGTTCGTTTTATTTGGAAATGCATCTATCTGCTCCACATTCTTGAGGTTAGTGCAGGTAGATGGTCAGGCTCCAGTCTTACTGACCAGCAAGTGAATCACACCACGAATAAATGAGCCACAAGGCCGCCGAGGCCACTGCCCACAAGGCTCAATCAGTTAGTTAACAAAATATCCAATATTCAGAAATGAATCAGTGAGAAATCAAATGAACACTGAGGTTGTCGTGAATATGGCATCTTCTTAGGTGAGTACTTTTTTTTTTTCTTTCTTTCTTTTTTTTTTTTTTTTTTTTTTTTGTGAAACAGAGTCTCGCTCTGTCGCCCAGGCTGGAGGGCAGTGGCGCGATCCCAGCTCACTGCAAGCTCCGCCTCCCGGGTTCACGCCATTCTCCTGCCTCAGCCTCCTGAGTAGCTGGGACTACAGGCGCCCGCCACCGCGCCCGGCTCATTTTTGTTTGTTTGTTTGTTTGTTTGTATTTTTAGTAGAGACGGGGTGTCACTGTGTTAGCCAGGATGGTTGCGATCTCCTGACCTCGAGATCCGCCCACCTCGGCCTCCCAAAGTGCTGGGATTGCAGGCGTGAGCCACCGCGCCCAGCAAGGTGAGTACTTTTCCACAGTGCGTCTGGAGACATGGATTTAGAAGCCAGGGGCTGGGTGGGGCAGAAGGAGGCTGGTTCTATCCAAGTCTACCTGCCCTTGAACACCCTGACTTGTCTCCCCCTTTCAAGGAAGCCTGCCTCTCCATCATTTCTCTTTCTCCATATTTTTTTGGGACTTGTACTATTATTTTGAGTTGTCAGTTATCTTTTGAACTGCTCCATGCACTTGGTGTATGTTTATCTCTTTCCAATGAATCAGCCAACTCCTACCAGGCAGGACCATACGTTTTACTGTTCACATCTTTGTACTGCAGCCTTACAGAACGTGCAGGGCCTTACAGAGGGTGGGAACTCAGCGTACTAATATGCTTCCATTAGTTAGGAGAGATTCTACAAAATGGCAAAATCTCATACACCTTCTTTAAGGAGTTAAATCTTTACTCAGCTGAAAAGAAGTTTCTTAAAGTTTATAAATAGTTCTAAAATGTGTAGGTAAACAAAGCTATGTTAATGAGCAGCATTGTCGGAAATGGGTCACAGTTAATTGGAGACGTAGCACTCCTTCCCTAGCTGGCTCCTTTTAACAGCTGAAGTCTGAGCCTTTGATATTACCCTTCCTCTCTATTCTCACTGCCACTGCCCCTTCGTTAGGTCTGACACTATTTCAAATGAAGCATTATAATGGATCACAGCAACTAAAACAGACCGGCACAACAAAGATTCCACATGTACGGGTCTCCTAAGATTGTCCTCCAGTCCGGCTCCCATTCAAATTTATCCTCCAAATACCAGCTGAGTTATATTTCTAAGGTCACTCCAGGTCTGAAAAAGACTTCAGTGGTTGGTCATTACCTGTGGTAGGGGAAGTCAGATAACTTAAATTGCCACGTGTGACCCTTCGTGCCTTGAGCTTCATCTAGCTCACTGCATGTCCCTCCTCCCCACATACCCTGTGCTCAGCCACTGACGTCTTCTAAATGGGACAAACACACCTTGCTTGACTCACCCCTCTAATTTCACATATACTCTTCCATGTCTTGGATTCTCGTCTAGAATTCTCCTTATTTCCCTTCCTCATGAAGTCTCTCATTACTCTAGGGAGAATTAATTACCCCACTTCTTGTGTTCTGATTTGATTTGTTTATGTATCTCGTAACATATAGAGTTGTAAGTAATTGCAGCATACAAATAAGACCCCCCTCACCCCACCCCCACTGCCCCCAGACTCCAAGTTCTCCTAGAGCAAGAACCATGTCTGCCTTTTTCCATTTGGGGTATTCCTGCTATGTGGCTGGCATTTTACTTATAACAGCTCATTTAAATCTTTAAATTATTTCATAAGACCTATTATTATCCCTATTTTGCATATGATGAACCTGAGGCTCTGAGTGTTTTCATTACCCAAAATCACAACTGGTGAATGCTAAAAACCGAGACTTACATGTATGTTCTGTTCTAAGGCCAGTGGTCTTTACTCTGCAGTGTGCTACTGTTGCTCATTCACACTTCTATTTTCTGTGCCTAGTACCACAAGATGGTCATAAGTAAAACGCCAGTTAAATGAATGAGGCCAAATTCCCAGTATCCCAGTTTCCCTTGAGTAAAATTCCGACTCCCTTCCCACTTGTTGCCGCCCTTCCCTTCCCATCCCTGTCTTCCTCCTTTTCACCCGTGCTGTCTCACTAAGAAGGCAGGTCGTTTTTTTGTTGTTGATTGTTTTGTATGTGCTGCAAACATTGCAAGTGCTCCTCCCAGCTCACAATGACTTCTCCCAAACACCCGCTTTTGCTTTCTGACATTTTCAGTGTCCGCTGCCAAGACCTGCTGTGATTCTCGTGACACAGAGTTGTGTGTGAGAGCTTGCAACAGCCAGAGGGGCCTCTGACAAGGCAGGCCATCCTGAGGCTGTCAGGCACTGGGTCGTAATGAGCCTGCCATTTGAAAGAGCCACAGTACAGGTTGGGTTTGGGTTTATCCTCCCTCTTACCTCCCCTTTCTATTTGATGTAGATTGGCACAGACCAGGTTTTTCTCAATGTAAGAACATAAAGACATGAAATATTCTCAGAACAGGAAAAGGCCACACGGCTCAATATATTGACCTCTTCTGTTAATATTTCCAGTGATTCTCCATTTTGGTAAAAGAGCTTGGCTGATTACTGCTGGCAGAAAGTGACAAAGTGAGAAGGTGTTTTAGGGCTTGACTTTTAGGTATTAGCGGGGAAGCGATCCAGGAGAGTGTCAGGCCAGCTCCTCAATTTAGAAAGGAGTAAAGGAAACGCTGGAAACTGGTGGGTGTTCTTAAGGCTCACAGGTATGTGGAGCTGAGAACAGACTAGAAAGTGGGTTTTCTAAGGCATGAGGCCCATAGAACTATCCCAAAACATTACCTCCAGCAAAATGAACCTCATATACCGGGGCCTATTCCCCCAACTTCTATTTTAAAATTTATCTGGTGGAGTTACCTTGTGGTTTGGGATTGGCATTCCTCTTTGATCTGTGCTAAAGGGCAAACCCATCTGGCCCCAAGAACAGTTAGAATGTTAACTGTGAGGATGACCACATGTATTAGTCCATTTTTGTGTCACTGTAAACAAATACCTTTGGCTGGGAAATTTATAAAGAAAAGAGGTTTCATTGGCTCCTAGTTCTGCAGGCTTTACAGGAAGCATGGTGCCAATATCTGCTCAGCTTCTGGTAAGGGCCTCAGGAAGCTTCTAATCACAGCAGAGAGCTAAGCAGTGTGGGGTGGGGTGGGGGCAGGCGTGTCACATGGCAAGAGTAGGAACAAGGGGTGGGGGAGGTGCCACGCTCTTTTAAATAGCCAAATCTCGTGGTTGGTAATGGTAGACAACTCATTACCATTCATTACGGTGGGGAAGACACCAAACCATTCATGCAGGATCTGCCCCCCGTGACCAAAGTGCATCCCACCAGGCCCCATCTGCAACATTAGAGGTCACATTTCAACATGAGATTTGGAAAGGATAAACATCTAAACTGCATTATTCTGCCCCTTCCCTACCCCCCAAAATATCATGTTCTTCTCACATTGCAAAATACAGTCACCTCTTCCCAACAGTCCCTCAAAGCCTTAACTCATTCCAACATCAAGTCCAAAGTCCTAAGTCTCATCTGAGACTTATCTTCTTCTGCCTATGAGCCTATAAAATCAAACAAAGTTATTTACTTCCAAGACACAATGATGATATAGGCATTGGGTAAATGTTCCTGTTCCAAAATGGAGAAATTGTCCAACAGGAAGGCGCAGTAGGCCACACACAAGTCTCAAACTCAGCAGTCATTGCACCTTAAAGATCCAATATAACCTCCTTTGACTCCATGTCCCATATCCAAGCCACACTGGTACAATGGGTGGGCTTCAAGGCCTTTGGGAAACTCTGCTCCTGTGGCTTTGCAGGGTGTAGACCCTGTGGCTGCTCTCACAGGTTGGAGTTGAGTGCCTATGGCTTTTCCAGACTCAAGAGGCAAGCTGCTCATGGCTCCATCATTCTGGGGGCTGGAGGGTGGTGGCCTTCTTCCCACGACTCCACTAAGCAGTTCCCTGGTGGAAACTGCATGAGGGCTTCATCCCCCCATTTCCCCTCCCTCTGCACTGCCCTAGTGGAGGTTCTCTGTGAGTGCTCCACCCCTGTGGCAAGCTTCTGCCTGGGCACCCAGGCTTTCCCATACATCCTCTGAAATCTTGGAGGAGGCTGCCAGGCTTCCTTCATGCTTGCATTCTGTGAGCCTGCTGACTTAGCACCATGTGCAAGCTGCCAATGCTTATGGCCTGCACTCTCTGGAGTAGGGGTCAGAGCTGTGCCTAGGGCCCTTAGAGCCACAGCTGGAGCTGGAGCAGCCAGGATGTGGGGAGCAGTGTCTGGAGATTGCTCAGGACAGTGGGGTCTTGGACCTGGCTCCTGAAACCATTCTTTTCTCCTAAGCCTCTGGGTCTGTGATGGGAAGGGCTGTTCCAAAGACTTTCGAAATGCCTTGGCTCCCTTTTAGTCATGTTAATCTCTCTAGCAAGTGGTTGCTCCACAACCTGTCTAGATTCCTTGTCTACAACAGGGCCAGGCTGCAAACTTACTTTTACTCTCTGCTTCCCTTTTAAATATAAGTTACAAGTTTAAGTCTTTTTTGTAGTTGTTGTTGTTCCCAAATCTGATTCTAGGCCATTAAAAGCAGCCACACCACTTCTTGAATGCTTTGCTACTTAGAAATTTCTTCTGCCAGATACTGTGAGTTGTCACTCTTAAGTTCAACCTTTCACAGATCCCTAGGGTGTGGATACAGTACAGTCAAGCTCTTTGCTAAGGTGTAACAAGGGTGACCTTTACAGCAGTTTCCAATAAGTTCGTTATTTCCACCCGAGACCATTGACAGCCTGGATTTTACTGTCCATATTTCTACCGGCATTTTGGTCACAACCATTCAACCAGTCTCTAAGAAGTTCCAAACTTCTCC
Organism: Pan troglodytes; assembly: GCF_028858775.2. Classification (NCBI taxonomy): domain Eukaryota; kingdom Metazoa; phylum Chordata; class Mammalia; order Primates; family Hominidae; genus Pan; species Pan troglodytes. Next base: position 135,221,583 of record NC_072407.2, on the reverse strand, counting down.
TCATCTTCCTGTCTTCTTCTGAACCCTCTACACTCTTCCAACTTCTGCTTGTTACCCAGTTCCAAAGCTACGTTCATATTTTCAGGCATCTCTATGCCAACACCCCACTCCTTGGTACCAATTTTTTTGTGTTAGTTCATTTTTGCATCTCTGTAAAGGAATACATGAGGCTGGGTAATTTATAAAGAAAAGAAGTTTATTTGGTTCATGGTTCTGCATCTGCTTCTGGTGAAGGTCTCAGGAATTTACCAGTCATGGCAGAAGGTGACAGGGACCCAGCATGTCACATGGCAAGAGCAGGAGCAACAGATGTGGGGGAATGCCACACTCTTTTAAACAACCAGATCTCACATCAGCTCAGAGCAAGAACTCCACATTACCTTGAGAACAGCACCAAGCCATTCATGAGGGATCTATCCTCATGATCAAAACCCCTCCCACCAGGCCCCACCTCCAACATTGGGGATCATATTTCAACATGAGGTTTGGAGGCGACAAATATCCAAGCCATATCACCATATCAGATGGACCCATGGTTTGTCTCTTTAAGCAGGGCTTCCCCCTTTCCAAGCTTCTAAAGTGTCTCTAGAGCGAGGGGTGATGCCCAGTGAGGGACAGTCTGCAGGACAGATCAGCCCACAGTGGCAGTTCTCTTATTCAGACAATTTCTCCAGTGCCTCTGTTGAAACTCTTGAGCTACCAGGTTGGGATAATCTTCCCTAAGGGACGAGAACATTGCCCAAGAACGTTAGGACAATGAGGAACGGTACCAAGGGGCAATACTTAGCCACTACTCTCTCATTGCTCTTGATAAAAACTTTCTTTCTCACCATTTGCCATTCTGGTTACCGGTTGATCCCAAGTCACAAGAAGGCCTCACTTTCTTGAAATGCCACTCTTAACATCATATCCCTGGCCGATATAATGGATCAAGAAAGATCTAACAGGCCTCATTGTTTTTATGCAACCAGGGTACCAGCTTCTACCAACAATGTCATATTCCATATGCACTGTTACTATTTTGTCTCCTCCCCTTCCTGAAATGCATATGAATCTCCTGCTAAAAGACACAGGACATGCAATTATTCACACATAGTACCTCAAGCAATTGACAGTCAACAGAGCCAATGTTAGGTGTTGCTCTGGAGATATGCGCAAATGTTAGGGGATTTGATCTTGTCTTGAAATTTAAAATGGGGAGGGCAGAGTAGGTGTCCCTAATGAAGTGTTCCTTGAAAGCAATCTGGCAGTTGAAATTTTAGCTGAGGTGACAGAAGATCTGTTAGTTCATTCAAACCACTTTCTCCCCTGCCAGAGGTGAAGAATAATTCTGAGTGGTTCCTGCTCAACATTTTTTCCTACTGCAACATCTAATGGTGTTTGTATTCTCACACTGCCACAAATACGTCTAAGATCATGCAAAATTCTGAACATACTCTTTCTAAGGAGAGAAAAGGACAGGCTGGTAAAGAGACAGAATTTATTTGCAAGGCTTAAGTAAATGGAAAGATACAATGAAACAGAGAGAGTGGTTTTATATGCAAATCTAGGAGGGTACAACTATTTTGCCTGATGATTATAAACTCATTGAGAACAGAGGCCATATCCATCTTCCCTCTGCACTCCCAATGCTCATACACAATGCAACTGTTTAGGTTCAATAAATACTTCTTCCCTGTCCAAATCTACTTCTCATCCTGTTAGTCCTGCTCTTATTTTTATCTGGATTGAGGGCTGGGGGAGTGGCTGAAGAAGAGAGGCACATGTATTGCCTCTATCATTATTTCCTCACAAATAACCAATTAACTCCTGCACCAGTATTTACACCACTATCTACTAAATCTTGAGAGAAAAATAAATTTAAAAATAATTTGGATTCCTTTCTTATTCTTTATGGGTAGAGTTTTTTTTTTATTTCTCTGCTTAAGAAAGGGAAATAATTGAAATAAAAGAAATTTTCATTTCTCTGCCTGCTGTGGGAAGACATATTTCAATAATGCATTGAGACTCTCTGAAGAGGTGGATGGCCAGGCTGGCAGAGACACCAGCAGCAGCCGGGCATGGGGTGGAGGTGGCGAGAGGAAGGGGCCGTGTCTGAAAACTGCTCTGAGAGGTGTCCTTAGCTCTGGGCAACTGCAGCTGCAGGGAACTCTGGCAGAGGGGAACAAAGTAGTGAGTTTGCTAAGACCAGAGACTGATTCTGCCTACGGTCTTTAGCCAGACGGCTGCTTATCAGGAGTGTTCAGACTGGAAGATAGGAAATTAATGTTGGATTGTAGGTCCATTTGTGCTAAGCTGCCCATGGTTGCTTGGGAGGCTCATAGCACTGAACCCTGGCCATACCTCTGTGCTTTCAGAGAGCAGCATCAGGCATTTTGTAGCATGAATAAAGACCTGAAAAAGAAATGACCTATTCTGAGAGGATCAGAGCACCGGGGATCATTTAACCACAACATGATGACGATTTGTGAGATGGGGAGATTGGTGACATGTAAAATTATCTGTGTGAATGCATTCAAGGAGGGGAGATTGCTGCTTACTTATTTGCTGTCAAATGACTGAAAGCCCAGGTTTGGAAACAGCGAGGTTCTATTGTCAGTTCTTCCTATTAGCCGTGGACTACTAGTGGCAAGGTCTGGAGAACAAGACCCTGATTCTGTGAAATCACCCAGGTTTAAGCGCTAGCATTTGTTAATTCAGCGGGTGATTGCACAGGCTTTGGAGTTGAACATGCTCGGGATGTAATTCCTCTTCTCCTCTTGATTAGGCGCATGAAAGTGGTCAAGTTACTTCAAGTCTGGAAGTCTCAGTTTTCTCATCTGTAAAATGGGGATATTATAGACTTTATAGACTTCATGGAATTTCTATGAGAGTTGAGGTAGGACCATTAACCATACCATTTTATTCCTCAACACTGAATCTGGAATCAATTGAGTAGGTGGCTGACAGATTTTTTTTTAATCAAACAAATAAAAAGATGAGGTTTGTTGCTACTTGTATTAAATTAGAGAATATAGCTTGAATCTTTAGCTAAAATTGGGCTTTCTACTATCTGCAGTATGAAACTCACACATCTAGTAGTATAGCCTCTCATCTCAATCTCCTCCTCTTATATATACCCTCTCACTTCCCACTCCTCCCACCATAGACACACAAATAAGTAAGCAGAGATTCCCTCATAAGAACGTAATGAGAGAAGAATGAGTCCAAGCTGACAGCGAGAAAGGTGCATCAAATGCCACTGGCCCCACATATTTATAGAATTATCATTTCATTGATATTACTTTTCATTCTCATGTATCTGTAAAGAAAGAGATTTATAAAGAACCTTAAGCTTTTTGAGGGAAAGCAAAACCAAACAATAACCCCCCCCTAAAAAAGAAAAAGAAAACCCCAAAACCCTCATCATTGCACATTTTCTTCATTTCCAGCTGTCTTTGGGCTGGTTTTCATAGGGAGCTGAAGACAGAAATCAGTACTCATGGTGTCACTCTCTCTAGTTGTGGCATTTGGGTGCTTCCCATGCCAAGAGATCCAAGCCTGATATTCAAGCAGGCTTAAAAGAGCCCGTCATTGTGGAGGCTGAACATACACTACAGTGGGACAACGGATATCCAGACCAAGGTGTCCCCGGCTCACTTTCAGAATTCCAGTGCTGATAGAATCTCACTTACAGACCACAGAATTTAAAAGGGCTGCTGAGGCATTCCAGAAATAGCCATTAACCTGGAGCAAGGATACATGCTTCAATCCTGCCTCTGCCATGTCCTAGCAGAGTGACCTTGGGCAACTAGTTACTCCATGTCTCCTAGTCTCATTTTCCTCCCCTATAAAATGGGGACAATAATGCCTATCTTATGGGGTTTCTGACAAGATGAGCAAAGTACTTATATTACATACATTACATACATTATATGTATATTAAACATATATATATATATATTTGAGCACCTGTTTTTGTCAAGGTCTGTAATACACATATATATACACACACATACATATATACACACACATATATGTATATGTATATATACACTGGATACATACACTGGATCTGAAAGGAATACATATGATAAGGAATCATTCAGTTGTCTTTCCTGCTCACCTGGCCCCGCGTAACTTAAAGGTGACTTAAAGGTGAATGATCTGGAAGTGGAAGAGGCCATTGTCCAGGCTCAGATGGCCCGACAGCAACAGTGGTGTTGCAGCATTTTTTCTGCATGAGATTTTAACTTTGTCTGGAAGAAACCCAAATGCCTAAACTAATGTATAAATTAATGAATGCATAGATGCCTAAAGTGTTTGTTTTGTGGGTGTTTTTTTTTTTTACACCTGAAGGAATGAGTTTTATTTTCTATAAAATGTTTGACTCTTAATGACTCATGTTAACCAATTGGCACATTTTCTTTCTTCCCCGAAAACCAAATTGTTAAGAAAACAAGAACTTTATAACAGGGAAGCAAATTGACTGCATCTGTGCTGTCTGAGTTAGGGGACTAGTCGTGGGCTAAAAGTAGATGGCTGGACGTGACACATATTTGGAAGTAAGGAGTGACTCAAGGACAGAAAGGAGTCTGGGATGAGTAAGTCTTCGTCTCCTGAGTAGCTGAGCCTGGAGAGGAAGGGGAGGATTCTGAGCATGTTGCAGTAAACAAAATTAAGGATGCAAGGAAGTAGAATATGTTTGTGGCTAACGTAAAAAAGTCGATACATTTGAAATACCGACAGGGCATCTATATCTGTATTTATCCATCTATAAACTATTGGAACTATGTCTGAAATTTCAGAAACATTTGTAAGTCTTCTGCACAGAAGAAATAAGTGAGGCCATTGAAATGGATGAAGTCTTTCAAAGATCTTAAGTAAGAGTAAAATTATTGGGGCAAAGTCGTTGGGGAAGGGTTGCATAAAGAAAAAGAACTGTCATAGAAGTTATAAAAACAAACTCGGGTGGTCTAATAGAATTGGCATCATGGGAGAAGTGCATTTCAAGAAGAAGATGACCAACAGTTTCAGATACTCCAGAGAGATCGAGAAAAATGAAATATAAGGAAAGGTCTCTAGATTGGATCATTAGATTTCAAAATAATTTCACATTTTTCATTTTATTTGTACAGCATGTCAGAGCTGCCAAGGTCAGAATCTGTTTTTCAATATTACGCTTTTGGATGTATATGGAGCACTGACATTTTATTAACAAGTATGCTCCAAATCGTATCGACATATCTGGGTAGGTTTTGCTCCCTCCTGCATTGTGTGCATGGCTGTTGCAAACCTCACCCTCTATCCTTCCTGCTGAGAGTTGACCCCACTGCCTGCTCCTGAGAGTGAAGTCTGAAGAACCTCCCCACTTGGCCCCTCTTCCTTTTCTCCCTTGCTCTTGGCTCGTCCATCTCTTTCGGGTTCTCCCTTCTTTCCCACTTGTAAATCTTCAATCTCTTCCATGATTCCTTACTTCGACCTGTAAATATGCTCAGGTCTAAATTTTTCTTTATAAAGAAGGAAGAAACCAACAAACCCAGCGATTCTATCTTTCCCTCATTTTCCCTCTTTGCCACTAATAAAAAATATTTCCTGAAAAAGAAAGACATATTTTCCATGATTTGTATATCCCCAAATTGTTGCTGATTTCTGGGAAGTCATTTTTTATACTGAATCTAGGGATTAATTTATTTTTGGGTCTCTGGCCACGATTCATTTTCTAACCATCTCTCTTTTTTTGTTTTCTGTGTCATTACCCTTAGTGGGGATGTGGACAACTTCAACATTGAATGAATACGTTCAGTCATTGATGAGGAGCAGGAGGAGACAGCATAAAATATGTGAGGATAAAAAAGATAAGAGTTTGAGTGGTGTAATGACACAGGTTTGAGTCAAGGAAGGAGATGGTAGCAGCTTCAACAATTACTCATATAATGCCCTCTGTCCACTCCTGAACAAATGTCTATTGAATATCCATGTGCCAGGCGCCTTTCTGGGTGCTAGGGACACAATGGTGAATAAATAGATCCGCAGCTTTCGCGCTGTTAGTGTCCAGCAGAGAGAGGTTAATATTTTCAACTGTGGTATATTAATCTCAACTTGTCATTCTCTGGTGGGGTCTAGAGCTCATATCTGTATTTGTAGAGGCAAAGCAAGATGGACAGTGTTAACATTCTCTAGGTCAGTGGTTTCAAAATGCTGACCCATGATGATGCTGGCCCATGATGAAGTCCCACGCCTGTGAGGAATGAAAAAAATTGGGAGAACAAAGCCAGAGGGAGCCATCATGTCAACAACTGTCCTTTCTGAAATTATATCCTCTCTCTCTATGGAATTAAAATGCACCCTTAGTTTTTAAGAATTAATGATGAGAAGAAGTAGACACTTTTACTTGGCAAAATAAAAAAAAAAATTGGCACCTAACTTCTGCCCTTTCTTTTCTTTTAAATTTTACTGATCTATAAACCCCAAAAGTCTGAGAATTTCTGTTACAAGATATCTAGGTTATGCAGGAAATACATATTTTTTTGAGAAAAAAAGGATCTTCCATTTGGCTCAACCCAGGTAGGCTGTTGACAATTGATCCAATTTACCCAATATTTACCCAGCCTCCCACCCCCTTTGCTGGGATTCTGCCAAGCAAACTCACCAGGAAACTGAAGGGTGCTTGTCAGTAAATCAATTTAATTGTTAATTGTGGCCAGATCCAAAAATGTTCATCTAAAACATAGCTGTCACTCTAACCCTAAGGATAAGAGACATCCACTTAAAAGACAAAATCTAGAAGTCCCAAAGGCAAATTAATATAAATGACACCCAGGTTTCCTGAGAAATGGCAGGTCTCGAGCTTTCCAGCTGAACTGTACTTTGCGTTTTTCTCTCTGTCTCTTTGTCTTCTACAACATTTGAAGGAGAAATTCCAAGGGAGAACTCAGTTAAACTTGACTAATTAATTCTTTGTAAAAGCTCGTGACTCAAGATGGGATGGTAACATAGAGGCCGCCTGGCCGTAGGGTCAACTGGACCCTGTGCTCCTGGAAGTTGGGGCAGTCACTTTAGTCCCGCACCCTCCCCAAGCCCAGCACCGAGGGGCTGTGCCGGTTTCCCAGGGCTCCCATAACAAAGTACCACAACCAGGGAACTTCGAGGTGTTTGTTTCACAGGGCCAGAGGCCGTAGGTTCAAAACCAGGGCACTGGCAGGGCCATGCTGCCTCAGAAACCTACAGGGGAGAACCCCTCTTTGACTCTTCCCATGTCTGGTGTTTCACTGAAAATCCTGGTGTTCATTGGCTTGTGGGCTCAGCACTTCAGTCCCTGCCTCTGTTGTCCCAGGACCTTCTTCCCTCACACGTCTCTGTCTCTGTGTCTTTTCTCCTTTTCTTACGAGCCATATTGGATTAATGGCCCACCCTATTCCAGTATGACCGCACAGGAACTAATCACATCTGCCAAGACTCTATAGCCAAATCAGTTCATGGTATGAGGGACCAGGTAATAGGACTTCAACACAGCTTTTCTGGGAGGACGAGAGGACACAATTCAACCCATGACAAGTGCTCAGTAATGAACATGTGAATAAATGATTCTGGGAACTAACACCAGTTAAGACTTTGGCAGTGGGGATGACAGCCTTTGAACAATCAGGTGTGTACTTGCCTTAGTGCTGAATACAGATATAGATATAGATAGAACTAGATAGATAAATATATGTATGTGTGCAAATATGTTTATATATTTGTATATTACATGTATAATAGTAAAAATTATATCACGATGTTATTGTGTGCTTTTGAAAGGTCTAACACACGAATTTCAAAGTAGTAATAATTAAACTTATGCATACTCCAGATGTCACCCATGGTCTTCCAATTCCTCACACTCGTGAGATTTTTTCCTGATTGAAAGATTCCATTGATAATGACGGACATTGGCTTGCAATGCGACAATTCCCTCTTAAAGCAGTCAACCATTGCCAAGACTGAGGGCCCTCTGGATAGGAAGTGGCCCCGATTTTAGGAAAGAGGGCTCCAAGAGGGCTCCTTCTTCCTGTGGAAGGAAGAGGCCATCTCTCTTCAGCTTCTGGCTTAGCAGATCCCTTGAGGGACTACTGAAAATCCAGGAAGAATTTTTACTGATTAATTTTAAAACATAGTTTTTGCCAAAAGAAAAAAAAGCTTCTGTCTCCTGAACTTTGGTTCTGCGAGAGAAAGAACATAATGGGCCCAGACTATTACAATCTTGACCTTTCATGGAGAGGCTTAATGAGATGGTGGGAACTTGTTGAGGGCTGTGGGGTCAGTTCCTCAGCTCCTCAGGATGCCACAGGACTTGGAAGTGTGGTTTGGTGGGTGCCATGGAGCTGATTCCCGGCCCCCAGCACCTCACTGGCTCTTGGGTGTGCACCCTGCTGGCTCACAGGGGTCACTTTTGCAGTCCAGAGGCCTGGTACGCTTCCCACCTTGCTCCTAGGACACTTTCTTCCCTCATAACCCCTCCCCATCCCTCTGGTTCACTCAGGTGCCTAAGAGAAGGTGCTGGTTTGCATCTGTCCTTTGACCCCAGCTAGAATAAATGAAATAGGATGGTCGTGCGTCCTAGCGAGGGACATCCACTTTCAGTGGGTGGCTGCTATCTGGTGCTCTGCCAGCTCTCCTTGAAACCCCTGGCAGCCTTCTGAGATTAAATGCAGAGCTCTTGAGTAATCTAAACCCAGCAAGAAGTCACTCTCTCAGCAGCAGGCCAAGTGTTCTAGACTGTCATCTTATTAAGAGCAAAGAGAAATTTTGATTTAAAGGAAGGCCCTTAATTTTCCAACAAGGAGTGAAAGCAATAACATTTCTTCTGCCCCCTGCTGACTCCTCACTTCGTAGAAACTTGGCTTCTCCGGGTCTGGATCATTCCTTTGTGCTTGGATATTCTGTCAGAGGCTTTCTTCTCAAAGAGATGTTCCTTAACAAGAAATGCATTGAAGCTGAGGAAGGGAACAAATTGATATGTATTTGTGAGTTTGGTAAAATAAGAAAGATGTATTCTCAGCACACAATGGTGCATGTGCAGACCCGCCTTGTCCACCACCCTCAATCCACCTCCTCCTGCACCTTTCTTGGGTCCCTTTCTCTTGCCTCATACCCTGCACCAAGCGTCCCCGGGCCGGCCCGGAGGGGAAGGAGCATGGCTTTCACATGGCCACAAGGGACACAGGGTTCAGGCCTGCTCAGAGGTAGAAATATAACTCCCTGACAGGGAATACTGTTTCGAGGTGGTGTTCTGTATATGAAAAAATCTGCATCCTGATATATGCCTCATAATATAGTGCTTTGTGGGTCTTATTGCAGTGCATTTTATTTAGTCAATAATGCTGTACAGCAGTGTCTGATAATAAATAACTGCAATTTGCAGGATATTCTGGGCCGTTAGATTTTTTCTTGTTCTACAAGAAAATTGCATTTATCTTTCAGTTTTCTTTTTTTTTTTTTTTTAGTCCAAATATCCTACAACTGCTTAAATAAAGACCACTTCAACTTTCAATTTATTACTAACCCTAACTATCACAGCAAGCAGTATAAGGGCTAAGAAACATGAGCTTCTTCTAAGGGGCTAATCTCTGCATTGGATACCGTTGTGTGCAGGTGGTTACTGTATCTGAAGCACTCCTTTCCTTCAGGAATTGTCCCTGTGCTCAGAGAGCTTGCACCAAGAGGCATACCTGCAGTGGTGTGGACAGAAAGGGCAGTGAGTGGGTGTCCACCCCAACTATGTTGCATCATTTTAATTAGTTTGCATCTGTGTGTTAGACTCTGAGCATCACAGATGCAGGGACTATATGTCATTATCTTTATAACCCTTGGATTGAGCATCCTGCCGAGTGCATAGTAAGTGCTCATCGAATTTTGTACAATAAATCAGTGCACAAACAAATGAATGAGAAAGTCATTTTGGATTCGATGCTGCCTATCTGTGCAATTTTATGCTGGCATACTTCTGGTGGCAATTTTATATTTGTGGTAGTTTTTGAAGCACTGTCATAGACTGGTGATATTGCATAGGGGTGAGAATATTGGTTCTACCAATCAGGTTCTAAGCTTTAGCTCCTTCCTCAGTAAAATGGGAGTAACAACTCTAGCTATTTCTTAGTGTTGTATGTGTTCAGTGAAACAATGCATGTGTTTATCATAGTGCCACACACACAGTAAGTGCTTGTTAAATGGAAGCTAATTAGTATCATTATTATTGATGGCTATGATGATATCCTCTCTTCCTACCATTTAATTCTACTGAAATTGTTGATCCTTAATGTGTTTAAGGCCCATCTACCTTCATGTTTTCAGTTTAGATTCAGGCAACATCTATCAATGTCAGGCAAAGAGCCAGCTGGTGAGAACTGAAGAAGAGTGCTTTGTGTGTGTGCTTTATCCCTTAACACTTTGAAAATGGCAAGAGAGGATGATTATTTAGTGGATGTTTACTCTGGGCCAGGCTCTGGGATATTGAGATACTTTATGTATGTTACCCTTTTTAATCTCTATAAAAATGTTTTGAGGTAGGCATTATCACCCTCTTATTTTATAGAGTAGGGAATTTAGACGCAGAAAGGGTATACAACTCATTAGAAGTCACACATCAAGTGAATGATGAATCTAGGCATTCCTGGCCACAAAGTCTGATCTCTTACTGTGTTAGATCAGCGTAACCTTCCTCATCAGCCTCAGCATAAATGTCGAATTGGTGCATTTACTTCAAGGAGCAATTCAGAATCCTATACACAGACCTTAACGAGGACACAGTAGCCTTGATTTTAATCAACAGCTTCCTCAGGCTAACGTCCCTGTGAATCTCTCTGGGCCTTGTGTACTTCTTCTGTAAACTTGGTAGCACAGCAGAGACTATATCAGGTGGAAGCAGAGTGTCCTTTTCACTGTCTCATACCTATGATTCTGGACTTGGAATGAGTCAAACCTGTCGCAAGCATGTTAGGATATATAGGAACAATTTAATTGGAGGGAAATATTTTCTCCTATTCCTGGCTGTCTGAGGTTCTCTGAGTCCTTTCAGTGTTAAAATATAAACCACGAAAACCACCCGTTTACAGTGTTTCCACTCTGTCAGCCAGTGTACCTCCATGTTGAATTGAACAAGAAATTGCTATGGGAATGCACACATCTGAAAGCATAAACAGGTATTTGATATCTATTTTAAATGGAAGCCAAAAAATGTCATTGGTACTTAGTATTTCTTTCCTAAAACAATCCCTTATATGTCTCCAAGCATCAGAGAAATAGAGAATTTAAGACTTGGAGGAGACCAGAGGGATCATTTGTCTAGCCTTCTCATTTTCCAGATGAACAAAGAGATGTTTTTTTTTCTTTGTCCCAACTGTGTGATATTTTAAAGCTCCCTCACAGAATGATTTCCCATCTAGCTAAAGCTTATAGAGTGAGGACACATGGAGAAAACACTGGGAATTTTGCAGTGTATCAAGAACTCCACAGTGTGCTGAATGGGGCCCAGAGAATAGGTTTGCTCTCTGTTTTCTATTAATCAATCAATCAATCCAACACAAACACAACACAAAACTTGAAATTAAACATAAAAATTAACAGAGTAGCAAGCAATCAGTTCTTGGTGTCTTTGCTGTCATTCTTAGCACCTCCACATGAATAGGACAGGAGACTAAAATGTGAGAATTAGATTCCAATGTTGGCATGCAGGAGCTCCCAAGTATCATCTTTTATTTAAGCCTTCTTGTATTTTGAAGTTATATCTCATAGTTATCTAGCTACGAGAATAAAATGTATAAAATCACACCTCTTGGAAGCATTTTCTTTTTATTCATTTCTTTCATTATCATGAAGATCTTTAACTACAGGGGTGCTGAGGTTAGCCCAAACCTTTGCACAATACTCTCTTCTGCAGTAAATGATGGGATATTCTTCTTGCTCTTACAGAAAGGTAATCTTATCGATAATGCTTCCCTAGTTAGAGAGATGGTTTGCTGCTCTTAGTGCACGTTAACGATATTGTCCATTTCTGGAATGAAATTCAGCTCCCATGGCTACTTTGTCTAGCCTGTTGATGTTAGTTTTTACCATTGCCTGAAATGGGTAGCAGGTGGCTTTAAGTGAAATTCACAGTGTTCATCATTTTTTCAACCAGAAAAAGAAAAAAAAAAGAGTAATAAAGTTCAGTCTGTGTCAATAAATGAGTAATAAAGTTCAGTCTATGTCAATGTGAAAATCTGGGCTGCCTACTAGGGTACAGAGTGTGACCAGATCAGTGAGTGAGAAGGTGTCCGTGAAATCCCCAGACTAACTGTTCTATGTTCCTCTGAAAAGAAGCACCTTGTGGCTCTGAGGTTCTTTGAGGAGAGCCCCTTCTCCCTGTTCAGTCGTATACACCTGCTTTCTGCAGAATGTCAGAACCCAAGTTTGTTTGTTTGTTTCACTCTCGGGGAATTTCCAGTTTGTGATTTCATCAATTCAGTGGCTCCCATATTTGGTGGTATTATTTAAAATGCCAGATACATAAAGCATTTAGAGCTCAGAGATGCCCTTCTTCCCAGAGAAGTGTAGCATCACTCTTAGACATAAAGAGGCTTTCCTAATTGAAGAACTTGAAGAGTCTTTGTTGCATCTCAGACTCCCCATCTGAACCTGTAGATCTTATTGTCTCTATGAAGAGGTGGAATATTGTTAGATCCAGGGCCACCAGCTGTCCTGGAGCACACATCAAAGAGGTACCCCTAGAATTGTGCAAAAACATGATATAGTTGGGTCTGCATTTTACAATGGATGTAAGTCCTTGGGACCAGTGTTTTCTACTGTAAGCCTAAACAGTATGATGGGCAAAACCTGCCTTCAGAGAAATGTGTGCATTACTTAGCAGTTTCACTTCATTCTATGTTATAGGAAAAATTATCTACTCATATCGTACTCAAAGGTCTTCTATCTCTATTCATGCTAAGCTATTATATTTGAAATCTATAAATTCTCTTTTATAAGATGATGAATTTAACTTGCTCAGTACTAATCACAGTTTTGGAAACAGTTTCTAGTGTATGCATTACCTTAAATTGTTAATCTATGGTTTTGCACTTTTTCCTGTCAATCTATAATTAAATCATATGAAAACACACTGATTTTACATCATTAAAATAAAGGTGTATTCTGATATCTCTGATGACTATGGCTTCCTAGCATTCATTATTTAATTGCTAGACATTTTATTATCAGCTCACATGGTGTTATCTAAATTAATTGTGAACTTTAATATATTTGTATCTAAAAAGAAAATCAGTTTTCTCCTCATAAAGTAGACTCAGAAAGCTGAATAGGCAAATTTTATGCTAACAACCTAATATCCTCTTGCAGTTAGGAACAGAATAAGAATGTTTATGGAAATGTCCCTTTCAGTTATTTATCAGAGCTCTTGAATTGTGATACTGTTCTATCAGTTGCATGAGATGACACATGTTTTATCCAACTGTTTGGTGACTGGATTTCTAAATTAATGTCAAGACAGAAAAGTCAGTGGGATGTAAGAAGTTCCCTGAAATGTGGTCTGAATATCCAGGGCTGTCCACTCTGGCCTTGAGGGGTTGCCAGAAATTCTTGACTGGGGCTAGGAAAAAGAGAAAGGGAAAAACATAGTCAGGGCCATTGTTACATCAGTGGATGGGGAGGCTGAGATCACACAGAAGGAACTGTACCTACTGGATGAACTAGAGAAGGAGTATATTAGTCTGTTCTCATGCTGCTGATAAAGACATACCTGAGACTGGATAATTTATAAAGAAAAGAAGTTTAATTGACTCACAGTTCCACATGGTTGGGGAGGCCTCCCAACCATGCAGAAGGTAAGGAGGAGCAAAGTCACATCTTACATGGCGGCAGGCAAGAGAGCGTGTGCAGGAGAACTGCCCTTTATAAAATCATCAGATCTCATGAGACTTATTCACTGTCTCGAGAACAGCACGGGAAAGACCCATCCACATGATTCAATTACCTCCCACTGGGTCCCTCCCACGACACATGGGAATTATGAGAGCTACAATTCCAGATGAGATTTGGGTAGGGACACAGAAAAACCATGTCAGGGAGTTAAAATTTAAAAGGCAGAAGGCAGTCATATTCTACCATGGCTCACAGCAAAACAATTATTTGATAAAATTCCATTATATTTAATACCAAAAAGATAAGAAAATATATTCAGTGAGTGCCTGTTATGATGCGGGTACCAAATTAAGAACTTTGTATACATACCTCACTTAATCTTCACAGTAGATATGCAAGGAGGATTTGATTGTCTACATCTTACAAGTGAGAAAACTGAGGCTCGGAGTGATCAGAAAACTTGCTCAGGAGCACATGGCTAGAATGTGGCAGAGGTGGGAAATTGAATCATTTCCATTTTACACCATTGATAAAAATTACCGAGGCTCAAGTCTGTAAGATACTGTTAATCTGTACAACTCTGTAGCAATACTAAGTGTAACGCTCAGAGACACTGTAACTTGGTCCAAATCAAACTGCGAGTGAATTGCAGAGCTGGGATTGGAGCCAAGGTCATTTTAATTCCAAAATGTACACTCTTTCCAACACATTGCATTCCACCGCCTACAAAGTCCTTCCTGTTATACTAAACAGCCTCTCTAGGGAAACAAACAACTATTTATCTGCCCAAGGTGCCGAATCATACTTCTGCCTTTAAGATAGACAACATAGGAGATGTATCTTGAAGATCTTTATCTGTCCAAAGATTGACAGGCAAGTCTCTGAGATTAAATTTAAAAGGTGGCTTCCATTTAGACATCTCACCTGCCCTGAGGACATCTCATCACATCCGTTATTCTGTGCTGGGGAAGCTCTCCAGCACAGAAAAATCTATCAGTATGGGATCCTAATCTAAAGCAATAGCATATGCCATGGTATTAACCACGTTGTTCTGGCTTGGAATGTTAAAGCTTGCTACTTTAACTCATACTTTATACTCAACCCATCCTCATTCCCTTGGACTGTGTGTTCATGTATTTATCTTACCCACTAGATTGAAAGCTTCCTTAAGACAAGAATTGTCTCCAACTAGTCATTCAATACATATTTATTGAGATCCTAATACATGCCAGAGAGTGTTCTAAGTCCTGATGAGTAACTACTGAGCAAGATAGACATGAGTTCCTGACCACACACTTTAGTGGGAAATACCAAATGGCAGTGACAACAACATGGTATGATGAAGATTGTGACGGGCAAGAACAGTATGTATTCTGGAAGCAAATGTAATCTAGATTTAGAGACCAGGGGGAGATCCTTGAGGGAATGTCTAAGGGGGGCTCAAAAGGATACGTGGGAGTCATGAAAGATTGGGGGTCTTGGAGGTTGGTGAGGGCTCCCAGCTGCAGGGACAGCAAGTTCGAAGGAGTGAAAATGAGCAGGAGAATGGGGTAATCAAATAATTGAAAGTTCCTTCTGGATGGAGCCAAAGTGTGCTAGGGTGGGGTTGAAGGAGGGAAGCATTGGAAGCCACCTCAGTTCCTTCCCTAAGTCCTGGTTCTTGCATAAAGACTTATATTCCCTTGTGTATTTCTTTAACAAAACAGGTTCGTTTGTTTTTAAAGACTTGGGATTGGTTACCCTGACTTGAGATTTAATGTCTATTTTCTTGACTTTTTTTTCCCTAGTGTTGCTATCAAATTGCTATTTTGATTCTTGGCCTGTGTGCCTCATTTCTCCATCCCCTTCTCCTTTTGTAAACGGAGGTCTATTAATACTTTATTCACAGTGAAGTTGTTGGGACTAATTACCCGATGCCTGCAAAGCCATCTGAGACGATTGGCTGAGAGATGTGCCATGAAGTCTCACTGTTTCTCAAAAGCCCTGATTGCTTCCGGCACATTTCCCCTTCTGTTTTTGTGGGACTGCAGCAGCAATTTATCCCAGTGCCTGTTTCCTCAGAGTCTGTTACTCAGTCATCATCTGACACCTGGGAGGAGCGCCGGCAGCGTCTGTGGTACTCAGCCTGACTCCTTCAGACACATCTTCACTCCCAGACGGGAGGAGGGATGCTGAGCCAACCCCACTGTGATGGGGACACAGCCCCAACACTAGCTTCCGTCTTCTTTCAAAAATAATCAAATCCCACTTTGTCTTGCTTTCAGGGACGTTGTGTTCTTTAGCGCTTGTCAGAAACAATTAATGGTAAGTTTCTTTCCCTAGAAATTGATAGCAAATATCCATTCCTCTCTCCTGATGTTGCATTCTCTAGAAGGACAGAAAACAGGAAGTTGCAGTAGCAGAGATAGAAATGCCCATCAGACTTTCAAGACACATTTCACCCAGAGCTGATCAATGGATAGCCAACGCCAATATATCAGACCCTGCAGAGCAGAACCTGGTATGATGGCAGACTCTTTGCTCTGTGGCTGTGTCCCCACACCCGTTACCCTGAGTCAGACATTGCTAGTTGATTCACCATCCCACCCCACTTCTTCCTCACTACGAACCTCCAAGTTAGTCCAAGTATGAGTGGTTTCAGGAGGATGAAGCGGCAGGGAGATGTGACGCTTGGGGACTGTCCCTCTCTCTCCTCTCCACTCCTCTCTGGCAGCTGGTCACAGAACTGGACTATGTCCCTCTCCTCCAGAAAGTCACCCTGTGTCACACCATTTCACTGTCCCACTCCATTCCCATGGTGCAGCAAGTCATCAAGGACCCGAGGCCTCTCGGTAGGACCCTGGCAGTTTAAAATCTCCAAGCTTTACCTCACTCCTATGTCTAGTGCAGACAAAACCACTAAACCTGTAAAGGTGGTAGAAGAACTCTAACACATAATTAACTATTCCATGCAGCAAATATTAGAACCCTCCCCCCGAAAGTACTTAGTTTATTTAATGATCTATGCCCTATTTATGATTAATTATGACATATTGATGACAGATGTATAACCACGTACATTTTTTTTTTATTAAAAACCACTGTGTGTATTTTTCTCTGTTGAAAGCCCTGTGAATTAGGTAAAGGAGGTATTATTATAGAGTTGATTTAAAGTTGAGGAATCTGAGGTTTGCACTTGCTTCTAAGTGCTCTTATACAATTGCCATATGTGCTCTGATTTCTCGTTGACACCAGCATGTTAGTTCACTCCTGGTTCCCTCGAGGGTAGGTGTGCATTCACCACATAGGACTGTTGGGCAGAACAGACAAGGACCTAGAGAAGGGCCCTCCATACCAGGAGTTCACACGTCTGTGCTGGGTGCAAGGAAATGGTTGGAGGTTCTCAAGTTAGCCTCACTTGTAAGACAGCAACGCCTTCTGAACACTTCCCTCTTGAGAATTCACTGAGAAAGGCTTTGATTGTATTTGTCAGCTTCATCAGGCCCAGGAGATGAGAACATGCTGTTGTTCCTGAAACCACAGCATCCTGTCCTGCATGTAATAATTTGCAATATGGTGTCTCCGTCACTTGGAAGGAGTCACTTTTCCGCAGCATCGGTGCTTCCCCTGGGAATTCCTTTCCTTCAGGTATTAACTTGCCTTGGTCCTTGCCTTTATTCTTATTCCTCTTGTTTCTCTGACTTTACATTTCATGCACCTGCCACTCTCAGCAACTCAAATGGTTGACTTTTCTTTCTGTTTTTCAATATCAATATATTTATTTTCTGTGGGATTTTTTTATTGTTTTTCAGAGTCCAGGAAGGGAGAATAAAATAGAAAGATAAGAACAAAAGATAAAATAATATCCCTTCACTGTTCCATTTTAAATGTGACATCAGGAGCTTTGACAGCAGCCTGTGTAATGGGAATTGTCCCTGGGTCCCAAACTGAGCCTGGAGAACTTTTACAAAATAACTCCACGTTTAGCTTGGAAAGTAGCAAGGCTAAAAAATACATGGCAGATTTTTGGAGTGGGGAATGAAAAGAAGTATGCCATTATTTTTTTCTAGCTCCTGTTTTCTCTTTCTGAGTGGCTCTTTCTGTCGCAGTTCAGCAGAATCTAAACACCCACATTCTGTCCTTGCGTCACACCCCTGGCCAGTTGTCCATTAGTGGTGGGCGTTTCATTCAAAACACACGCCTCTCATGAGAAACAAGTGAGGACCCAGTGCATAGTAACTACAGTTACACATTGCTTAACAATGGGGATACATTCCAAGAAATGCACTGTTAGACAATTTCATCATTGTGCAAACACCATAGAGTACACTTACGCACACCTAGAAGGTACAGCCTACTACACACCTAGGCTGTAGGGTAGAGCCTACTGCTGCTAGGTTACACACTGTACAGTGCTCCTAGGTTACACCCCTGTACAGCAGTGACTGTACTGAACACTGTAGGCAACTGTAACACAATGGTAAGCATTTGTGTATCTAAACATAGGAAAGGTAAAAGTACAGTATATAATCTTATGGGACCACTGTTGATATTCAGTCTGTCGTTCACTGAGCCATCATTATATGATGTATGACTGTATTTGAGTGCCTGTTTCTTTACATAAATTGTTTAATTTAGTTCCCGCAAATAGTTCTGTCCAATAGATGATATTGTCTTTGATCATCTACATTTTAAAGAGAAAAAAATGAGGGTTCAAAGAAATTAGGTTATTTGTGCGGGGTCACATAAGTGGTAAATGTCCGAGCCACAGTCCAACCATACCCACTTGTTTTCAGATTCTGTGCATTTTCTTTTGCATGACCACTCTTCTGCTTGCATTATTGGTTTGGGATAAGGTTAAGTGGGGCATCTCATCTTTTATTCCCAGAAGTCTACGGTATCTTCCCCAGCTCTCTTTAGGTATTTCTCCTGAACATCGCTGATCTCGGGATGCCCCACTGGCACCCCACTGGTAGTAGAATGAGTGTCCTCACGCCACTTTCTGCTGCTGGGATCTCCTAGGGGCCAATCCACCTGCGAGCCTGCACGCTCTTCCTGGGGACTCCACCGTCAGCTGCCCTTGGCCAAAATGACCCTCTAATACTCTGCATATGTCATTCCCACTCCACAGTCAGGGTATCCTGGAAGTACATCAAAGAGCTTGCCAGAAAGAACTGGATAGGAAGCCCCACAAGAGGGCTCAAGATATTCATAGAGTTGGCAAAGAAGGCAGTAGGTACAGTGGAAGGGTGTCTGGCCATTGATGCAGGTGTGAATCCATCTGCCGGCTCACTGCTGTGTGATTTTAGGTGTAATGACAACTCACCCAGTCTCAGTACTTTCCTCTGCAGAATGGATCTAACATCTGATTTCCCATCCCATGGCGAGAGTTAAAGGAATGCCTGTTAGATAGTGTTAGGCCCCAGTCTCTCCATTTTCCTCATTCCTCTTTTTCTCTGTACTACAAACACCTCATGCTTTGCACATTACATGAGAATGACAGCTAATATTTACTGGGTGCATCCTACACCCAGGAAGGTTTCTCAGCATTCTGAATGCATTCGCTCATTTAATCTGGAGAGCAGATTTTTAAAGGGAGAATCCTATTACTAACTAGATTTTATGGAAAATGGAGGCATTGTTTTCACCACACACAAAAATGTCAAATATGTGAGATAATGCATATAGGTTCATGAGCTTGATTTAGCTGTGCCACAATGTATACTATACCAAAACATCATGCCGTACATCAAAAGCGTATATAATTTTTATTTGTCAACTAAAAGTAATTATTTTTTCAAAAAAAGAAAGAAAATTCAGGCCAAGAGTAGTAAAGTCCCTTTGCTTAATGTCAGGTAGCTGGAGCCACCCACGGCAGGGCAGGACAGGAACAACGGTGCCCGGATGAGATCAAGAACATCCGAACCCTCAAAGGCAGGCAGAGGCTGAGAGCAGTGAGTTAACCTAATGACTGGGTTAGCCTGCACAGCCATTGCTCCTGCCCGCTGCATTCCACTAGAGCCACCGCTCAGCCAGAAGCACACTCTGAGAGTGCCGCTCACAGAAGAAGGCAATTGAAGTAGAGGAGAGCAGAATAATTTATTTCTTCTCTCTCCCCCTCTCCTCCCCTGTATCTCTTTCTCCACCCTCTCTTCCTTCAGCCAAGTGTTATTGTGCATGTACTATGCACTGTTCCTTTATACACCGAGGATATGACAGTCAACAAAAATGGTGAGAGCCCACCCATCCCAGAGTCATCTGAGAGACAGGACTAGGGTGAAAGCGCTTCCAAAGGTAGAGACGGATGCAGACCATGTGCCAGCCTCACCACTCTTTCGTCTGATGCCAGCTGAGCAGTGGTGAAGAGAGCCGGACGCAGACCATGCGCCAGCCTCACCACTCTTTCCTCTGATGCCAGCTGAGCAGCGGTGAAGAGATCATGATTGTGTTTAACATGGAGCCACTGAAAGTGTTTCGAATTAGAACCCAAGACTGGAAAGATGGGGGGGACAGACATTCCAGTCTCTAAAGGAAGAGAGAGCTACAAGACCCGTCAATCAGATCATAGCTCAGAAAGTGGACACTTAAGGAATGAAGAGGAAGTTTCCTTATTCGAAGATCCAAGAGGTGGCCATATTTGGATGTGACATAGTCTCAGGCCTGGGTCCCACACCCAAAAGCTTTCTGTGCATTTAGCAATGGTTCTAATCTGAAACTATATCAAGTGATATAGCTTGAGCACTTGATTTGATATCCAAAAACAAGTAAGAAGATAGTTTCTGAGGACTTGTTTTGTTAAGCCAAGGAAGTCAGATGGACAAAAGAACTGACCTTATAAACCAAATGGAGCTGGTAGCCAGGTCACCTGGAGTGGCACTTCGGAGATGCCAGAACAAAAAATGAGCATTCCAGGAAGTCTTCTGCCTCTGTCCTCCACCTTTTTTGTTTCTCTTCTTTTCTTCTTAGTCTGTTTCAGAAAAAAAAAAAATCTATGTACTAAGGCATCAAGGAAGAAAGTAAGTCTTTTTACTCGTAAAGCAGGTGAGCTGGGGGAAGCAGAGTACATGGATTCCAGATGTGGTCATGGCAACTGAAATCTGGCTCTAGCCATCAGCTCAGGCTGAAATTTCCATCATTCTTGACTCCTGATGTGCTTCTGATTTAATTTAATTTTTAGTTTAATTTAATTTTTAGTTTCCTTCTGCCTGGGCCTTGAGGTTTCAAATGGATTATCCAGATTTCAAATCCAAAGCCTGCCAGGTCCTGCTGTTCCACTGCAGATTTTTTCTTGAAAAAACCTTAGATCTTAGATCTCCACTCCCACTCCCATACCCCACATTCAGTCCAGATGCAAATCCCAGAGCTCCACCTTCAACATCTTTGAGGACTGTACGTCCTTATCAGTATCTATACTGTTGGCACTCTAATCCAAGCCACCCTGCCTGGATTTCTGCAATAGCCCCCTGGTCCCAGCCTCAGACCCTCTCTAGTCAGGTCTCAACACAGTGGCCAGTTTCCAAATGTACACCATATCATCTCTTACATTTCTGCCTCATTTTAAGTAATAGCCAGAACCTTGAGCATGGCCTCCAGAGTCCTACTGGATCCCCTCCCCCGGCTTCTCACCTCCTTCCCTCCACTCACTGGCCCCAGTGCACGGCTCCCACCTTCTTCAAATTTGCCCAGCATGTCTCGGGACCTTTGCAATTGCTCTGTCCTCCTCCTGAAACTCTGTCCCCCGAGAGCCACAGGACTCACTGCTATATTTTGGGGGTCATTGCTGATCCACCTATTATATAAAATCATATCCCTAATCCCAGAACTCCCCATCTCCCTTTCTTTGTTTATTACCGCTGCCCCATATATTGTTTATTCAGATTGATTTCTCTATTTGCCTATTGTCTGTCTTTCTTTTCATTTAAATGGAAACTCTATGAAGACAGGGACATTGTCTGTTATGTTCACTACCGTATTCCCAAATCTGAGAGTAGTGCCTAGACATAGAAGGTGCTTAGTAAATATCTATTGAATGAGTAAATACAAAAAACGTTCCCAGGGCATAGAGCATTGATTGATGGCCTCTTTATCTCATTGTATCCCTCATTTGCCCTTGGTTTTCTCTCAGCAAGATAAGATTTGTTTAATAATTAACATTCTATTTTTTACTGTAATTCTAATTTTTTAAAAAGTCTAATTTCGTTTTTACTATTCTTCTCTCACTTTTGCATCAAAGATTCAGGGAATTAATTTGTTCTTACCAAATAGATAGAGGCTTTTGTGCTTAGATGGAAATACTTGGGATTTTCATCACACTGTGTTTCTACATCTCAGATTTCAAGGACAGGCCTGACTTTGAATGTCAGAGTTTTGCAAGAAGAAATATACCGTTCTGGGTGGCCTAGCAGGGGTGAAAAGCATTCACTTTGTAACCTCACTGCTGGGGTACAAATCTTAGCTCAGCCAGTTACAAACTGTGGCCTTCAGCAAATACTAAACCTTTCTTTGCTTTAGACTTTACTTCTAGAAACTAGAGAAGGTGAATGATGGGGTTAATAATATAAGCCCATAAATTTGAATTGAGAATTAAGTGTATTAACACTTGAAGAGTAGTTAGAACTCATCCTAACTTATGAAAATGTTTATTTATAAAAACAAAACAACACCCTTCCTTTTCCTGTCTCTGGAACCGTGAACAAGTCATTTCCTGTCACTGCACCTCAATTCTCCTACCAGTACAATGAAGGGGGAGGTAGGAAAGGTTGGACAGTTTCTGACTGTGATTTTATCCACTCTAACTTTCAAAGTCTGAGGTGAGGCTGTCTCAGAGCCAGGAAGACAGATTTTGTGCTTCTGATTTAATTTAATTTTTAGTTTCCTTCTGCCCGGGCGTTGAGGTTTCAAATGGATTATCCAGATTTCAAATCCAAAGCCTGCCAGGCCCTGCTGTTCCACTGCAGTTTTTTTCTTGAAAAGCAGAGCGGATGCCCAGGAAACATTCTAAGAAGCCTCTGGGGAGATCTCTGGGCAGGCAGGGGCAGGCTGGGTGGAGTGGGGCCCCCTGGGCTGTGAGGGCTCCTGGCACTGCTGGGGGTAGCTGGGGGTACTTAGATCTCGAGAACCATAGGTGTGAGTGGGAGGGGGCCATGGTGACAGAGTGACCTGTGCCCCACAAGGCCTTTGCAGAAGTCTTTGTCAGCAGTCCCCAGTGACCCAGCTCAACAAACGCTCACGAAGGCAACTGGCAACTGTGACCTCTAAGTGGGGCAATGAAAGAAAGGAACCCACATTTCCATGCTCAGGAAAACCTCCTGTAGAAGCTCAATCATCATAACCTCTTGTGGACCTTCTTGTTCAAAGTCACAATGGATTCCTTGCCATGCCCTAAGGTGATGAAGAGAGACTGTGCCTGTAGGTCACGTGCCCATCGGCAAGCCTTCCCTTCTTCCTTCACCTGTGCCCTGCCACCAATTCTCAAAGAGTTGAAGATTATGCTTGTCCATAAAACTCAGCTTGTAGAGCCAGTCTTTCCTACCAAGATAATATGTTCATTAGCTCCTGACATCCCCTATTCACAGAAATAAAAGGATCTTTGCCACTCTATACTGACTGCTTTGTCAGCAGTCCCCAGTGACCCAGCTCAACAAACGCTCACGAAGGCAACTGGCAACTGTGACCTCTAAGTGGGGCAATGAAAGAAAGGAACCCACATTTCCATGCTCAGGAAAACCTGGATGTCGTTCATGGGCTAGGGCATGCAGGCAATGTCAAGCTATCCTCATCTTTGCCCTTGGTGCCAGCGACTTGCCTGCATAAGCTAAGGCAAGGGGACCCCAGGGAGAAGCTCCAGGACATGTCACTATTTGTGGTTTGTCATGCCAGCAAGAGAAGAGAAGGGCTATGGGCCCATGCTGAGCCACCTGAAATTCTCAGTAGCTGACTACCACCGCTTCTTAACTCACCCCCAGATACAATCTGAGAATAAATCTGAAGTCCAAGAAGCTTTTCCAGTCATTGGTAGATTTAATGGTCTTGACTTTGTATTTTCTGGAAGTTGGCTCCAAGGTGTTCAGCTACATTGATCTCCTGGAGGAAAGTTAAAAAAAAAAAAAAAAAAAAAAGATAGAAAGACAAGGAAGGCGAGAAAAAGGAAGGAATAGGGCACCTGGCATAGACTAGATGTTCAATAAATGTTTATTGGATGATGAATGAATGGTTGGCATAAGTCATAACAAGATTGTTATCAATGCCAGAATGGGACCTATACAGCCTTCTTTGGGCACTGAGGAGACAAGATACGTTGCAACAAAAGGAAGAGAGGGCACTGAGAATTAGACACCTGAGTTCTAATCTCAGTTGAGAGGTGCTCTCAGCCATGTGGACACAGCTTTGTAGCTCAGTGTGTAAGAACTTTAATAGCAGAAGCTCCAGGGGCCACAGGAGCAGAGAGAGGCCTGGGCATCTATGGATGAAGCAGCCACACAACCCAACTTGTGATACAGGTACAGAAACAACCGATCGTAATGCAGCGTGATTCCTATTATTAGGGAGGCATGTTCTATGAAACTATGACTTTGTTTCAAATCACAGTAAAATGAGAATCATCCCACAGGGCTGCCTTTCTCAGAGAATCGCCCTTTAATTTAAGAACTCTCACTCATTTCTCAACACTTGGACTCCTATTCAGGAATAACCTTTTCTTGCACAGTTTTGAAATTATAGGTCATTGAGATAGAAATACAACTTACTGAGACGAATTCTAAATGCTTCTTTCATATCTGGTTTTGTCCACTTCAGTTATCAAAACTCTTGACTTTAACAGTTAAGTAGGACAGTGGTGTTCTGGAGTGGACCGAGGTAGGGTGCAAGGAGCTGATTGCTAAATATTTAGGAATTTTGCAAGACAATTAAATTGTTGGTAACATAAGATTGGTCCTGGCAGTAGTGTTTACCCCATAGAAATCAGCAAACACTGTAAATCAGAGCGTTCTTGTTGTTTTTTGTTTTGTTTTGTTTTAACTGTAGAGCTGGTCTACCAGCCCACCACTGGATAGAACTCACATGGTTCAGTTGCCAGTTAAGAGAATTTACCTGGAGGAATTTTTCACAATAAATGTTTGGAGAATTAAAGCAATGCATGATAATAATACAGAATACCAGTCACTCCCAAACTGCACAGTTTTAACTGTATTTGTATGTAATCTATGTCATTATGTTTTATTACTTTCTAGTTTAAAGCTATTTATGTGTTTACTTAAATACGTTGATTTTTAAAGGAACTTTTGTGACAGCTGTAAATGGGAAAAAGAACACAGAACCTCTTAGTCTACAATAAATTGTAATAAATGAATAACTTTAAAATAATCCCACCACGTATCACCTAAAATCATCCCACATACTTCTAGAAGTGTGTATAGTACACAATAAAGGTTATAAAATAAATTATTGTCATAGTCTCCAGTGTTTTTTCTCTAAGGAATAATCATAGCAAAGGTTATGGTACATTTACTATGAATGAGGCATTACTATATTACATACACATTATGAACATATAATTACATACACATTAATATAACTGCATTAGTTACATAGATTAACTCATTTAATCAGTGTAAAATATCCTACAAGGAAGGTATCATTATATCCCAATGTTACACATAAGAAAACTGAAGCACAGAGAGTTTAAATAACCTGCCCAAGGTGAGTGGCAAAGCCCAGATGAACTCCAAACAGTTGGGTTCATGAATCTTTGCCCTTCTTCACTATACTTCATCACTGCAATGGCAACTCCTGTTAAAACTAAAAATACTTACAATGCTCGAGTTCCTTCAGGACTCCTAAACTTTTTGGAAAACTTTAGAAGCCATCCCATAGAAACAAAATCCATATAAATAAGAGTATAAATTTGTGATAAAGTTATTACAGCCTTAGCCGCCTTTGTAGCAAAAATAGTGAACAAAATAGTAGGTGAATGACAGAATAAATTAGGTTATACATGCAACATGGAATATTAAATAGGCTTTAAAAAGAATGAATGCAAATTATACCAGAAACTTGGAGAGATTTCCATTGGTATCATTGTAGAAGAAAAGAAAAATGCAGACAAAACATGTATAATAATCTCATTTTTTATAAAGTATACATTGAAAGTATCCTTTCTACTGCCAGCCATAGGGGTTTTAAGCCTGAAAAGTGCCTGCTCATCTAGTAAAGTGTGAAGGGAGAGCTGTTTAGTTTGTATTTCCCACTGCTGGTGAATAGGAACAAGATTCCATATACCAGCTTGCCATTTGTATTTGTTCTGAGAATAGGCCTTTGCAAATTTTTATTTGCTTATTAATCCCCTCTTTTTAATTTGCAAGAGTTTTGTTTTTCTTCTTCATTTGTGTGTGTGGCCTCTTCTTTGCAATCCCCCAATCCAAAAATGTTTTATTTGTCTTTTGGCTTTGTTATAAATTGTTTATATACAAAATGTTTTGTTTTTGATGGTATAGTCAAACATGCTTATCTTCTTTTTTAAAGCTGCTGGAATTTTTTTTCCAGTCTCAGGTCAAAAGTGGGGAAAGAAGGAAAACCAAATAAACCCAAATAAAACCTCGACTAGAAGTGTCTTCCTAGCAAGACTCAGAACCTAAAATATTCCCCATGTGTGCCATGCTCTGACCTTCCCTGTAAAATATCATTAAATCTCTCCAGACGGCAGGACTGGAGACATTCCTATTTAAGTGTTTTATACCCCAGTTTCGTGCTTCACACTTTAACTCCTGTCTATTAACCAGCACATGCAGGCACTGGGAGGGCTTCAGGGCCGGAGAGTGAGGAGAAAAAAAGGTGGCAGAGGGAGTTGAGTTACGTTAGTGTACGGATGGCACAGCAACTCCTTGTATTTTATTATCCTAATTAGTGGGTATTAGGTTATATTTAAAGCTTAAATCTTCATTACATCCTATTACAATGGTGGATTTAAAAAGCCTAGCATGTCTTTGAATCAAGGTAGAGTGTTAATTTGGCTTTCCTGCCTCTCATTTGGTCTGTTTGCCCAATTCTTCCCTTTTTTTGAACTCAGTGTTGTATTTAATGGGCTTGTCAAACCTACATTTAATTTAACGTTTCTCATGAAGATCCCCTGCTACCTGACAAAGTAGTGAAAGGATGACTGTTTCTCAGGTTCCCCTCTGGGTACCCCATCTCCAGTGCACTCCCCTGCAAACTCGACTCTCTCCAGCTGTTCCCAGACAAACAATTGCCCAAGTTTAAAGCTGTCCATTTACCTTTGACTCCTCTCACCTTTGCCCCAACACAATTTAGGCATAAATTCAAATGCAGTCTACAAAGACATCTGCTATAGCCATCTCCTCCTCCCAATCTTGTCTGCTCGGGGTCTCTTCACTTCATCTTCATCTTCTTTGGCCTGAGTCATCATAATGGAATCAGTATCAAGCCCATCCTGCCAAAGCTGTCTTTCCAGAGCGTATCTTTTGCCTTCCCGGGTTGAAGAAGCACTAGTGCTTAAAGGATAAAATCCTTGGTGTGGTACCCAAATGCCTTTGTTTTCTGATCCAAAACTACTTTTGTCACCTTATCCTGACTATTCACATAAATGATTGGCAGTACTCTTGTGGGAT
Organism: Pan troglodytes; assembly: GCF_028858775.2. Taxonomy (NCBI): domain Eukaryota; kingdom Metazoa; phylum Chordata; class Mammalia; order Primates; family Hominidae; genus Pan; species Pan troglodytes. The sequence continues at coordinate 135,194,110 of NC_072407.2, read as the reverse complement.
GCATGTTCTGTAGCTGTGTGAACAGGGAAGAAACTCATGCCCTGCTCTCTCTCATCACATAGTTCTTTCTGGGGCTGCATCGCCTTTCCTGCTGCCCAAAATGTGCTTCCCCCTTTCCCCGGGAGCCTAAGTCCTTGTCATCATTCAAAGCCCAATTCAAGTGTCATCTGCTCTCTGAATATTCCCTGAGGATCATAGTAAAAATGAATACCCCCTTTTTTGATGCCCCTTTGAATTTTTTAATACCCTGATTCTAACATTTGCATTTATCTTAGTGAATTGAGGTTCTGCTCTCTCTTGACCAATTGCATGTCTTTGAAGATAGGGCCAGCATCACACTCATCTTTGTGACTTTTGTCCATAGGAGATTGAGAGTAATGTTCCCTAATATATGTTTGCAGAAACAAGAAGGAAGGAAGAAACGAAGGAAAGAAGGAAGGGAGGGAGCGAGGGAGGGAGCAGGAGAAGGGAAGGGAAGGGAAGGGAAGGGAATGGAGAGGGAAAAAGGAAAAAAGAAACTTTATGCTAACCTTTAACAATGCTTCCCTGCACTTAACTTGCTTGTGTCTTGTTTTCTTGCTTTGTTTTACTAGTTTGTTTATTTGCTTATTCATTTTAAGTGATATAATAGCACTTTTAAACTGGCTGTGGAAGGCTGCTTATAAGGTTTATTTGTTATGAAGATTTAAAATGTGACTCGCAAGCCAGGCGTGTTGGCTCACGCTATAATCCCAGCAGTTTAGGAGGCCGAGGTGGGTGGATCGCTTGAGGTCAAGAGTTCGAGACCAGACTGGCCAACATGGTGAAACCCTGTCTCTACTAAAAATACAAAAATTAGCCAAGCATGGTGGTGCGTGTCTGTAATCCCAGTTACTTGGGAGACTAAGGCAAGAGAATCACTTGAACCTGGGAGGCAGAGTTTGCAGTGAGCCAAGGTTGCACCACTGCACTCCAGCCTGGGTGACAGAGCAAGATTCTGTCTTAAAATAAAATAAAATAAAATGTGACTTGCACTGACTATATGAAACTCATAGGAAGACCCCAAAAGAGTACTCATCATTAGCATCATTAATCACGTGGTCATTTCTACACAGCTCTGATTCCAAGGCCTGCTAATTCCTTTATAAAAGAGAAAGATTGTTTCTTTCCTTTTTTTTTTTTTTTTTTTGAGATGGAGTCTCACTCTGTCACCCAGGCTGGAGTGCAATGGCACGCTCTCAGCTCACTGAAAGCTCTTCCTCCCGGTTTCAAGTGGTTCTCCTGCCTCAGCCTCCCGAGTAGCTGGGATTACAGGTTACCACCACCATGCCCAGCTAATTTTTGTATTTTTAGTAGAGACGGGGTTTCACCATGTTGGTCAGGCTGGTCTCGAACTCTCAACCTTGTGATCCACCTGCCTTGGCCTCCCAAAGTGCTGGGATTACAGGCATGAGCCACCGTACCTGGCCGAAGAAGACTATTTCTATAGTAGAAACTGGGATTCACATAATCTGGGTTTCTTTAGTTGTGCTTCATGGGGAAATTGACCATAACCCTCCTACCTTTTCCCCTACTTGGGAAGCAGAATAAGGGTCAAGGGAAAAGAAGGAAAAAAAAGCCCGAGTGGCTGTCATGCTCTAACTGGGAGCACCGAGAAATAGGCAGAAACTAGACTGGAGGTTTTATGGAGCAAAGCCCAATAGCTAATATTAATGAAATTCCTAGAAGAAAATAGCCAGAATTGAAAACCCTTCGGGAGACTCTGGGAACCATCTGAACTAAGAGAGTTAATCAGAAATGGGACCTCCAGAGGCTTCCCATCTCCAGCTAAACACTGCAGCACCTGATCAGGTGACTTCGGTTGCTGATGGGTGACAGATTAATTTACAAGAACGCCAAGCAACAGAAATTTGAAAATAAAACAAATATACACTTTATAAGGGGAGGAAAATGTGATTTTGCACTCCCTAGAATACTTTACCCAAAGCTTCATCAACCCCATAATAAGATGATACCTTACCTGGATGAAACGTTAATATTAAATATTATGAGAAATTTGCTGGAGATTGTGCTGTACATATTTCTGGTCTAACTTGTCTCTCCTGTTTTAATAAAGAATATGTATGTATGTGTGTATGTATTTTAGAAATTTCCATTAGGAATTAATCCTGATGTCTTAATAGATTAACCTTGCTGGTGCCTAATATAATTTATTTTAAAAATGAAATTCCTACTACAGCAAAGATTTTAATGGGTAGCCTTTTTTTGGTATCCCTCTGGAAATCTCCATGCCTGAGGCTGCACTTTTCCTAAAGGCCCACTCCCCTGTCGACTCTGGGGGGAGGCTGTCCTGCACAACAGCTGTGAAATCAGACCAGCGTTTCTAGGTAGAATCTCTCAGACAAAGGACGGGACTCACCTACCCCAGCATTTTGCACTGCCTGAAATATCTTAGCCTTTTAATAGCATTAGCCTTTGCTCTCTTTTCCTACCCTTCCTCTCTGGGCAACGAAGAGGCATTTCACTGCTCTAGGATGACAGGGAAATGTCTGCCTTCATGTTGAGGAGGCTCAAAGGACCAAGAACTTAGCACTTTCGAATGCCTGGTGCATTTAGGTTCTCAGATATAGGATTTCGACAGACTCTTTAATACTGACTTTTCTGATAAATTGTGATTTCAGCAATCGTGTTACCTCTTCTACACAAACCTTCTAAGACAACTTTTCCAGGTCTGCACCCCGTGTCCCCTCCCCCCCCCCAACAAGAACACAAACAAACAAAAAACTAGATCTGGTTCTTGTACACACTTGAAGAGGGTAAAGGAAAAATGTTCCAAGCTGGCAGTTCTTCCCCTGAAGTCTCCTTCCTTTATCTGCCACTTTCCATCTGACAGAGAGAACCTGCGATTGTTTTTATTTCCAGAAAATAATTGTTGGCTAGAGTTCTATGCCCTGCACGATTGGCTCCATTTCAACATCATTTCTAGATGCCTGCCTGCTTGGGACACTAAGGCTACTGCTCTATCCCCAGTCCTGCCATATAATCCTTTTTTTCTGTTCTATAAAATGGCTCCCGTTTGAATTCAGAGGGTCTAAAACAGTCTCTATAAAGAGGCTTCTGTTGTAGCCCACTGTCGTGAAACATGTTTTCAGTACCCTTGAAGGTTCCTACCTTTGATGAGGAATATATTTCTCCAATAATCTTTTAGCTATAAGCACATGAATGTGGAATTCCCTATATAAACATGATGGAGTTTTAAGAGTGACCACGGGTCCTTTACTCAAAGGAAACGGCTTCTCTGATTTCTAATGAACGTCTTCTGCCCTCAGCATGCCGGAGTCCTTCAGCCCCAGTAGATGTGTTGCAAAAAGCTGTTCCTCCTCCTGCTTGGTGTGGCAGTGTGCTGGCAGGTGCAGCAGAAATGTGAAGGGGAATGGGAGGCATTTCAGGACTGGCAACTGTTTAAATTCTAGAGGTCCATTGCTAAAGATAGTCATAGTTTAAATTAAAGAAGAGCCATCAACTACAGTTCTTTCTTTGCTCTTAAAAATTTTTGTTCTCTTCCTTTAGGGGCCCATTTTACAAGTTTGGAAAAGTCTAATTCAGGAAATGTCTCCTAATGTGGTTCTTGGTAAACACTGTATTCTTTCAGTCTAATACAGCTAAGATTAAGATGATTTTTTGTCTTACTCTCTTCACTCATTGTCACAATAAACTATGTTAAATTGCATTTTCTAAAATATTTTTTGTTTAATTTTCTTCCTTCCTTCCCTCCCTCCCTTCCTCCCTCCCTTCCCTCCCTCTCTCCCTCCCTTCCTCCCTTTCTTCCTTCTTCCCTCCCTTACTTCCATCTTTCATTCCTTCCTTCCTTCTTTCCTTCCTTCCTTAATTCCTTCCTTCCTTCCTTCCTTCTTTCCTTCCTTCTTCTTTCCTTCTTTCTTCCTTCCTCATTTCTTTTTGGCTGAAAGTGTATTTATTTTACCCACACCTGGATTGATAGTTTGGCTGATATAGAATTATAGGAATTGTCCAAAATATTGACAACTTCACTCTCTTATAAAATTCCTCAAGTAACATTTCTAATTGGATTATAACAGAAATACATAAGAGGGAACATATTATATGTGTAAAGCCTAAAGAAATTTTTCAAAAAACTAAACATACTTATATTCCCCAAGGGGGGCTTGAAGTTACATTAATGTATTTGTTATGTTATTGAGTACCTATTATTCACCAAAAGTGTCTATACTTTATGATGATATTCTTTAAGCTGAGTTTGGTGACATGGTTGGCTCCTTCATTGTCTCTGACCAGGCAAGTTGAGTTTCTGGGGGTTGTTAGATGGAATTTCCCAAGCTCATGGAGAGTAACCTGAATTGTGTTGCTTCCTCTTGGCTTAAGCCCTGGTCTAGCTTCTCGCATCGTCCATTTCTATGCCTTTTTTTCATCGTGCTTCTGACAAGATGTGCTTAGGCTGTTGGACTGCCTTCTAGCATTGTATTTGGAAAAATTAATAATCACAGCCACAAAGTGCTGTGACATTCTAGAGTGCTATAGAACCACTTAATGCTGATGGAATTGCTACTGAGCTGTCTTCTTCGAATCACATCTTCACAGGCAGTGGAGGTTTTATTGACAGCTCTGGTAGATGACGTTTGAAATATATCAACAGTCAGATAGATTAGAAATGGGTAGTGGCATCACCAGCTTTCTCTCCTCTGCCTTTGTCTTGGTGTCTCAACCCTGTCGTAAAATGCCCACTCCGGAGCAGAGAGGATTCAAGGGTCCAGTTGGGAGGGGCCAGTAGCTATTTGATATGGTTCAGATATTTGTCCCCTCCAAACCTCAAGTTGAAATTTGACCCACAATGTTGGAGGTGGGGCCTGGTTGGAGGCATTTGGGTCATGGAGGCAGATATCTCATAAATGGCTTTGCATACTCCTTGCAGTAGTAAATGAGTTCTCACTCTTTTAGTTCTCACCAGAACTGATCGTTCAAAAGAGCCTGGCACCTCCTCCCCTTTCTCTCTTTCCCTTCCTCTCTCACCATGGGATGCCTAATCCGCTTTGCCTTCTGCCATGAGTGGAAGCTCCCTTAAGCCCTACCAGAAGCAAATGCTGGCCCTGTGCTCCTAGTACAGCCTGTAGAATCCCTAGCCCAAGAAACCTCCTTTCTTTATAAATTACCCCCAGTCTCAGGTATTCCTTTACAGCAACACAAAACCAGACTAAATCTTACTCCTTTCATGTTATTGGTTGCATAGATTCTAGGTAGTTCAGCAAAAGAAACTGAAATGAAACACTGGTTTTATACTGACAACAGCTCTAGAGTGTTGGGTCATGAGATCCTGACATGTTTGCAAGTCACATTAACATGTGAGGGGATGACACAGATCACTTTAATCTCACGATTTCTCCTGAATTCCAAAGACATTCACCTTCACTTCGCCTCAGTAGTCCACTCTCCTTACCACACACTGGAACATGAAAATACTTGAAAATGCTATGACTGTAAACTCCACTCTCTGACACCACCATTCCCTCTTTCTATGGCCCATGCTCTCCCACCACAACCACAACTCCAGCCCTTAAATTATGCCCTCTTCTCCAAGTCTGTTCGTTTTCTCTTAGCATCAGTGAACTTCTCCATCCGTCTTAGGACTACTTACCTACCACCTTGTCCTTTCTCCACAAGTGCCCTGCAGAACCTCATGCTGAGCAGCCATGCCATCATAGCCTCTTCTACATCAGGATTCTGAGCACAGCTGAGGGAAACAATTTAACAGCACAGACTGATATCACTAGAAAGTTATGGCTTGAGGCTAGCTCAGGCCATCTTCATTCTTGGTATTCCTCTGCCTTGACTATTTTACTTTTTACCACTCCCTTCAAGCTTCCTATATATTCCTTATATTCTTAACAAATGGCCTTGCCCCAGATTTACAGAAAAAAATCATCAGCTACAAATTTTTTCAAATGTTTACCCACCAGCCACAGCAGGCTATCTGCATTCTTGTCTACTCTGCATCTTCCTTCCCACCTTAGCCAAAGAGGTGTCCCACCTTCTGCTCAAAGGTACGCCCTAACCCACAGGTACCTAACTCCACTAATGTGTCCATGTGCTCTCTTGTATTTTCAAAATCACTTCTTTGGCCATTTTCTTTGAAAAAAGGGGCATGCTCAAATCTTTACATCTTTACAATAATTTCACACAATTGTACGTTTCTTGCTGCTGGTCTTATCTCCTTCCATTGCTTCATAATCCACTGAATAAAAGAGTGATCTACAGTCATGATTTGCATTTCCTTATTTTCTTGGCACCCTTCAAGCCATGGCAGCTTCCCTTCTTTATGTGCCTGCTAATTCATATTTCTTCCATTAAAATAAAAAATGGTCTCCCAATTCCCAACCTGGCACTCATCTGAATTTACATCTCTCTAGTATTAATGTTAGCAACTATTCCTTCTCTTTTCTCTTTAAACCTTGAGGCTGGGTGCAGTGGCTCATGCCTATAATCCCAGCACTTTGGGAGACCAAAGCGGGTGATCACCTGAGGTCAGAAGTTTGAGACCAGCCTGGCCCATGACCAACATGGTGAAACCCCGTCTCTACTAAAAATACAAAAATTAGTTGGGCGTGGTGGCTCATGCGGATAGTCCCAGCTACTCGGAGGCTGAGGCATGAGAATTGCTTGAACCTGAGAGGCAGTGGTTGCAGTGAGCTGAGATCACACCACTGCACTCTAGCCTGGGCAATAGAGTGAGACTCAGCCTCAAATAGAAAGAAAGAGGAAAGAAAGAAAGAAAGAAAGAAAGAAAGAAAGAAAGAAAGAAAGAAAGAAAGAAAGAAAGAAAGAAAGAGAGAGAGAGAAGGAAAGAAAGAAAGAAAAAAGAAAACTTCAGTTATTCTTTAAGACATTATTTGCAATAAAAACTGTATATTTATGTAATTATTTGATGAATACTCATCTCCCCAATTGTATTGTAAACTCAGTACAGGGAGAAACTGTGTATCTTTGCTAAATATTTTAACCCTAGTTCCTAGGACACATAGTAGGTGTATAATTAATGTTAACTTGAATGCATGGATCACTGGATGCTCTCATGAAAAATGTAGCACCCTTATTTCTCCTAGAGTTTCTTTTCCTTCTCTGGGCTTTCCTATTCAGTTTCCCTCACTAGCCCACCCTTCATATGTGATTGTTTTTCAGGGTATTATTTTTGCTTCTCTTTTCTCATTCTTCGTGATATGTTTATAGAGTCTGTTCATTGCTGTGGTTTCAAGTATTCAGTCTTTTCTAAGCTTTAGATTATATATCCAACTTTTTCTAGACAGGGATACTTTAAATTCATCTCTTCAAAAGCTGATCTCATCTTCTCCCTCTATTTTCATTCTAGTCTCTTCTTATAGCTCATCTTATGGCTACTGGCACAATTAGCAATGTCATAGCCCAAGAGACCTGGAAGTCAATGCAAGCCACTGCTCATTCTTGTTCTTCACATTATTGCCGCTACTACCAACCCTGCCAATTCTACCCACCTAATAGGTTTTAACTTGTCTTCTACTGACCATTCCCACTGGTACTATCATTACAATTTCTTGCTTGGAAAATAGTTTTCTAACTTGTTTGCTGGTCTCCAAACTTATCAATCTATTTTCTATAACACAATTATAATTTTATAGTTCCTTACTCAAAAAACGTTGAAAAGTTTCTGAGTGCTTTTTGTAAGAAATGCAGAAGAATTCATGGCATCCACATTGAACTTGAGTTTGCCCCGGATGTCTCTGCCCTCTGTCCTCTCCCTGACCTTCTGCAGCACTGGGCTACTTATGGGCCCTGACACAGTGTGCATTCTCACCCTTCCCTTCCCCTGCACAGACTGTTTCATCAATCTGAGGTGTGCCCACTACTGTCCCCCTGCAACTTGCCACCTGTAAAACTGCTCTTGCTTCATAATTTAGTTCATTCATTATCAACTCAGGAAAGGCTTCTAAACTAACATGTGTTACATGCCCTCCTTTGCTTTTCCATAGAACCCTGTCTCTACTTCTGCTTTAATGGTTATCATGATGTTCTCTAACTCTGTTTGTTTCTCTACCTCTCCACTGTGAACAGTTTAAAGGGTACAGACTACATATCCTCAATGTCTGAGACACTTGGCATCCATTATATAGTAAGAGATAATAAATGTGCATTGAATTCATTTTGAACTCTTCATTTTAATGTCCAGTATGAAACAAGTGGGCTCCTTTCCCACCAAGCTTCTTTTTAATTTTTTTTAAATTTTACTTTAAGTTCTGGGATACATGTGCAGAAAGTGGTTTGTTACATAGGTATACATGTGCCAAGGCGGTTTGCTGCACCTATCAACCCATTATCTAGGTTTTAAGCCCCACATGCATTGTCCTAATGCTCTCCCTCCCCTTGACCCCCAACCCCCCAATAGGACCCAGTGTATGATGTTCCCCTCCCTGTGTCCATGTGTTCTCATTGTTCAACTCCCACTTATGAATGAGAACATCCAGTGTTTGGTTTTCTGTTCCTGTGTTAGTTTACTGAGAAAGATGGTTTCCGGCTTTATCCATGTCCCCGCGAAGGACATGAACTCACTCCTTTTTATGGCTGCATAGTATTCCATGGTGTATATGTGCCACATTTTCTTTATCCAGTCTATCATTGATGGGCATTTGGGTTGGTTCGAAGTCTTTGCTATTATAACTCACCAAGCTTCTTGACTTTAAAACATACTGAAGTTATCTGGAGTGAAAGAATGAATGGGTGCTCTACCACTTTGAGCTATGGGAAGGTTGTGCTAGAGATTTTGACACACGAGTCTCAGGAAGGCCTTAACTCAGTCATTCCAGGATTCTTGTTCTCTCCTGGGACCTAATGGCTGCTTTGGGTGCTCATGAGGTTTCATTCTACAACAATGGCAAAAGCAGTTCCCAGATGGCTTCTCTCACCATTCAGAAGGCTTTGACCTGGCCCCTTGAACTGCCAGTTGGTTTGCGATAAAGGAATAGAGACTCATTTTAATATTGGTCTAAGACAATCTGCTGTGTCTAAAAGTTCCTAAAAGTTAACTGTAAAGAACTTTTCAGTTCCTTACAGAACTGAATTCTCTAATTCAGATAATTTTGAATTATCCAAAATTTGTGCATCCCTATCTTTGAATGACCCCTGTAGTGCAGGTGGTTGGGAACTGACTGAGAGTAAGGCTGTACGTTGTGCTATATGGCTCCACACCCCAAAGAACTAGAGGAGGGTGCACCCTTGAGACCTGATTGCAACTTCCTTGAAGTCCACCTTTTACACAATGGCAGACTCACAGTAGAATCAACCCAGGGAAATCATGAGGAAGATGGGCATTTGGGAACATTCCACACATCCTCATGGACTGCCTCCACAGCACAGATTTCCTGGGCAGCAGGGGTCTGTCTGCCTGTTGCCTGGCAGGCATCACCATCTCAGGGTACCATATCTCCCCCCTCAGACCTTCTCAGGCTGTATTAGTCCATTCTCACACTGCTATAAAGAACTACCTCAGACTGGGTAATTTATGAAGAAATGAAGTTTAATCGACTCCCAGCTTCAACAGCTGTACAGGAGGCATGGCTGGGGAGGCCTCAGGAAACTTACAATTGTGGCAGAAGGTGAAGTGTAAGCAGGCACAGTCCTCATACGGCGAGAGCAGGAGAGAGAGAGAGAGAGAGTGAGTGAGCAAAGGGGGAAGTTCCACGCACATTTAAATTGTCAGATCTCAGGAGAACTCACTCACTATCCCGAGAACAGCAAGGGGGAAATCTGCCCTGTGATCCATTCCCCTCCCACGAGGCCCCTCCTCCAGTGCTGGAGATTACAATTCAACATGAGATTTAGGTGGGAACACAGAGCCAAACCATATCCCAGACCATGTGTATTCCAGGACTTACCTGTTCTATACCCCGTGTGTTCGGGAACACACTGTTTTCTACCTTATTAGGTTAACTCATTGGTCTTGATAATATTAGTAGTTAATAATACTAATGGCTAACATTTTGGGGGTGCTTGGCAAATACTAAGAGCATTGCGCCTAGTGTTTAGGTTTATCTCCTTCAATCCTACCTCAGCCCTTTGAGGTATGTCCATGCCTTGTCATTTTTGGCTATTCACAGATGAAGTAATTGAAATGTGAAAGATTAAGTAACTCAACTAAGGGCACTGCACTATTGAATGGTGTAGCTGGGATTCCAAGCCGGATAGTCTGATGCCAAAGCCTGTGTCCTCACCCCCATGCTCTAATGGGCTAGCAGTGCTATTGCACCTGCCCCATCCTCTAATTTCCTGCTCTCTGCACTTGCATGTTCTGCCCCAAGGTGGAGTCTGCCTTCTCACCCCTGGAGCCCCTCTGTCCTGAAAGGCAGGCAGGAAGGACTGGGGCTGGATGCATGTCCACCCCTCTCCCAAAGCAGCTCCCTCGATGCCTTTAGGACTTGGTGTGCACACACTGCAGCTCCCTCGCCCACCTCCAGGGCAATAACTCTGAGGAGTGTGTTCTACCCTGGCTCCAAGAGCTCCTCAAATAGGATGAAGTCCCGTTGGCTGGCAGCAGTTGCTTTTCTGACTGTGCTGTCCTTTATTTCGCAAATAAGCAACTTGTCCTTATATCCTCATCTCAGTGTCTGCTTCTTTGAGAATCCAAACTGACACAAATGGCTTTGCTATGTCGCCCACTCCCAGGTCCCCTGCAAAAACTGCCAGTGCCCTAAAGAAAGTAAAGACTGACACTGAGGACTGAAGCCATGTGTTTGGCTGGCTTCTCTGTCTTTCCAGAGGCCCAGCTCTGCCTTTCTCTGACTGTCAACATTATCTGCTTTACTCATTTTCTTAAAGCAGATGCCTGATCCCCTCTGCAGGGCCTTCTCACCTTGCTGTGAACACATTTACAGTAAGTCACTGCACCTTGCTCCGTTGCACCTGGAAGAATAAATGGTTCTCTCCTCTCCTCCCTGGGATCAAGTTATTTGGTGGCTGGCTATTGCAACAAAAATAACTGCAGGTGAAAATGGCAAATCAGCTCACTCCACTCACTGTTACTCACCTGGAAACCCAGCCTACACCTTTCCAAGAAAGGCTGTCTCCCTCCCACAGCAGGAACCCCACTCCAGGCACTTCATTTGGCCTATTTTTTGAGTACCCTCTGGGTTTGGAGTACTGCACTAGATATTCTTTCAGCATTGTAACGGGTGTTAGAAACCAGTTGCTCTCAAGAATATCTTGTTTGCCCTGAGTTCTGGACTCCTGCAAGTTTCAGTAGATTCTGGAGTTTCACAGGTCTCTCCAGGCTTGAAGAAATTGCCTGCAGCAAACACACGATGAGCTCCCCATTTCCCCGGCAAAGACAGTCCAGGGAAAGAGAAGACCAAACAGAGACAGAAAGCAGAGACCACGGTGTAACATTTGTTTTCATTGTACTGCCTGATTTTGTTTGACTTATATTTTTTACTATTTTTTTCTAAAATGTATTTTTATTTCTTTTGATCTGCCAAAAAATAAAACAATCACAAGCACATGTATAATATTCCCTTTCCAAAATTAACAGCCAGGCTCTCAGCTGCACTCGGCTAGTGTTTATCTCAGGCACAGAGCAGTTATGCAGAGAGTGCAGCAGGAATCCTGTTGCGGACTGAGTTCTGTCCCCTCCCCTTTCCTCACATTCATAGGTTTAAGTCCTGACCCTCAGTACCTCAGAATGTGACAGTATTTGGAGAAAGGACCTTTAAAAAGAGGTAATTACACAATTAAATATGATCATAACAATTGGGCCTTAATCCAGTATGACTGGTGCCCTTATGAGGACAAGGAGAGGCACCAGGAGGCACCTGCACAAAGAAAGACCCCATGAGGACATAGCATTCTCCATGTGCAAGCCAAGGAGAGCAGCCTCAGGAGAACCTGTCCCCATGGATACCTGGATCTCAGACTCCTACCTCTGGAAGTGTGAGAAAATAAATTGCCGTCATTTAAGCCACACCGTCTGTGGTGCTTTGTTTCGGCAGCCCGAGCAGATTACTACAAAGACCCTGTGTGCAAATCAGGGCACTTGGATTAAAACCACACCAAAGACACTTAACTCAGTGTTTCATCTTTAGAATATCACTTTGTCGCTCTGAAGCTCCGTTTTCCTCTCCTGGTGATGTGGTAATCGTATCATTCTCTAAATCTTCTTCAGGTGACTCATGTACAAAATGTGTGTGAAGGGACCCTGCACACAGGGGCTGGCTTACAGGGGCTCAATACATCTTCGGTGATTTATTTTCTGAGAATGCAAGGAGTGGGGAGGATTCAAACCTCTTACAATTTAGCTGCCATATAAGTCATAAACATTTATGAGAGTCAAGTAAAAATAAATGATTGATTCTAAGTGTGCAAGATAAAGAGATCTAAAAGATTACAGAAAAAGATGTTGGTAGATGGTTTTAGCTGGGATACCAGGGAAGGACCTTCTGAAGGTGGGCCTCCAGCTAGCCCGGTAGGATAGGCAGGATTTGAAGGGTGGAAAAGGAGGGAACCGTCTGAAAAATACATGCGTGGAAGCGTGGAAGTTGTTGGCAGTGGGCAGTTCTGTGGTTCTGAGGATGGCCCGCAGTGGGTGGTGAACCATGGGAGATGAAGGTGTTTTCCTGATGGCGGCGGGGAGTGCCAATGCTCTTCCCTTCGGATTTTGGGAAAAGGTACCTCCGAAGGAATCCTTACATTAGGAGGGAAGGTGAACTACATTACCTATGATCTCTTTTAACTATAAAATTTCCTAATAGGGTTAAAATGTGAGTGAAGGCTAGTTAGGTATATTGTGGAATTTAGATTTTGTCAGTTACATAACTGGAAACAAGTGAAAAGCTTTGTAAATGATATGATATATGACGATAAAACATGCCTACATAATTAATCTGACCATATGCTGGAAGCATATGCCAAGGATACCATTTAGGTGCACAGTGGAAAAAGGAACTTAGTGCTTAGCTTTGGCTCTACCATTTCCTAGCTGTGTGAAAGATCTTAGGCATCTGGTATCATTTATTTATTTTTGTACATGAATTCATTTATCGGGAATAATTCAGTGTGAGCTTATTATCTTCCATGCACACTCCTGAGCAATGTGGAAGTGATAGAAAATAGTTACTGATCTCATGGATCTAACAACCTAGTGTTAACGATGGAGGAAGCATTGGATGTTACAAGAGTTAAAGAGGACACAAAACTAGTCTTCAGGATTCAGGGAGGGCTTCCCTAGGGAGGTGCTGTCAAGACTGCCCCTAGTAAATGACGTCAGACATGCACCTAAGCATGAGCCTCCATCTCTTTATTCATCGAGAGAAAGAGGAAGGGCTGCGTTTTCTCTGCCTAGTTCCTCAACTTTCTTTAAGGGGGAGTAAGATAAATGGATGGAAGCTCTAAAAGCTAAACAAATATAGGGTAGCCTGCTTTAAAGAAAGAATTGGCAGAGGGTAGTGACCGACTGGATATGGAGGAAAGGTAAAAAGATGCAAGGGTGCTGACTTTGTTTTTTAACCTGGAGGAATAAAAGATTTGAGAGACTTTCTAGTTCCTTGAAATTAAGTCTAATGATTTGGGATGTGATATTTGTTGCCTAAGGAGAAGGAGGTGATGAGGAGAACAACCCTGGGTGTGTTGACTTTAAGTTGACTTATGATGGAGGCGATTGAAAATATAGTCAGGGTTTAGCTAGAGAAAGAGGAGTAATCTCTATAGAAGTAAAGTCATGGGGCAAGGTCAGTGTTTAGACAAAGACATGTAAAAGAGCATTCTTTATGTTATTTGAAAAAGAATGTTGGAGTGTTGGGGTTTTGTGCCTCTGAGGCCTGGTGGGCCAGCTGCTAGCTGTTGTGGTCCATGATGGGGATACATCTGAGAGGTGGAATGAAGACCAGGTGAGCCAGATGAGGGACAGAGACATCACACTCTAACACGGGTGTCTGGCGCGATGAACAATAGATAAGGATTTGTAATCTACTCTTTGAAGAGCCATGTGTGGGAAGAAGAAAGCAATTGAGTCTTGGGGAAAGCTCAACCTTGGTGGACAGAAATTAAGCGTAGTTGAGGGATGATAAATACAACATTATGGATACATATCCTTAACATGAGACAGATGACGGGGAAGTCTGTTTTTTTGCCCCTCTGTTTTTTTTTTTTTTTTTTTTGCCCCAAGTGTGGGAGTATTCATTCAGTCCATTCTAGAGGAGACTTATTTGCAGAAGGGAAGCACACAACACAGAGGCTTTGAGAGGAAGGCAGAGCTCCCTGGGAGGCCTGAGCAGCACGTACATTCTAATGCTTTTGTTGGAGCCATTTCCAATTATTTAATGAATAATTGGAATCTCATCATTTCCTTGATTTAGCAAATCGAATTTTTTTTTTTCCCTCAAGGGCAAAATACCTTCGTTTTATTTTCTTCTCCATAATTAAGTAATTTCTTAATTAGTAATGTTCAACTTATCCAATCTGAAATGACACATTTTATTCCTTTTTATAAAAGCTTGCGAGCACACACACCCAGCCCCTACCTGGTGGTGGAGTGCTTGTCATTCCTGGGATCTTTTGTGTTCCTGAGCTCTCTCTGTCTACCCCCTTTCTCTGGCATCTCCAGCAGTTCTTCCTGAGCAGTGGGGAAATCCAGCTGTGTCATCTCACACTGCCTGACTTCCTGGTGGCTGTAATTAGCACGAAGGAGTTTCTCCTCTGTGGGGATGTCACACCGCACCATGGCTTTGCACCTGGTGGGCAACCTTACTTTTTGGTCTTTCTCACTTGGCAGGCAGCGGGTGGGGTGTCTGCTGCAGAGGCTGCCCTAAGTTGGCCTGTGCTGTGACATTCCTGAAGCACTTTGCACCTGAGGCTGGGGCTGAGGCCCTGGCTGCAGGGAGCACAGCTCCCCCAAGGCCCCTTTCTATTTTTGCAGGCTTTTTCTCTCTACTCCACTAAACCCAGCATCAGATGTCACTCCCCTGTCTCAGCCAACTGTAGACTACAGAAAATGGTAGGGGTCCAAGCAAGGTCTGGTCTGTATTGGACTGAACACCTAATTTAAGAGCTAAGACTGTTCATTTCCAAGGTTGTTGCATCCTCCACCAAGGCTGGCAAAAGAATGTCAGACATCTCCACCAAGCAGCTCAGTCAACCAGCGACATCTGACCGAGTACTTGGTGTGTGCCTAGCTTCATGAAAGCCCTGCAAAGTTAGCGGGCAATTCCCAAAGAAAGTATTATCTAGTGCACTTTGTCAGGGTCCCTCTTACAGACACCCTTCCCCTGCACACATGTGACTGCAGTCTTCTGAGTTGACTTTGACGAAGACCTGGCTGGGATGAAGGAGAGCTTCACTCCCCATTTTCACCGGTTGCTACTCCGTCCCCACCCAGCCTGCCTAGGGCCAGGGAGTGAGGACGATAATGATCCAGCACTCCAATGATGCACAATTAACGTTAGAGTAATAGAACAATAATGGCTGCCTGTGGTAGGGACTTTGAAATCTCCAGATGAAAGGCCCACAGAAGTACAGTGGGCTATTATTAGCATTTATGTAGCGCATTTCATCTTCAAAGCACTTTGCAAATATTATCTAATGAACACAGAATACTGTCGTTTTTTCCCCCGAAGGACTGGGAGGGGTAGCCTCTGATGAGAGTCTGGGCTTAAATGGAAGCATTGCTTTATGACTCGGAGACAGAAGTCACATTGCTTTATGACTCGGAGACTTCAGGCTTCTTAGGGCGGGAGGCTCTGATGACCAGGGAAGAAGCCTGCACTTGCAGGTGGGTGGGTAGGACACTGGAGCACAAGCTAAGCCAACGCTGTCAGCAGAAGCACTGCATACACTTACGTGAGCCACACCGGTGATTCTAAGTTTCCTAGAACCACGTTTTAAAAAATAAAAAGATATGAGTGAAATTAGTTTGAATAATTTATTTAAGCCAATAGAGCTGAGACATTATAATTGTAACAAGTAATCAACATAAATTTATCAGTAAATAGTTTTTTCTTATTTTACATCTTTTTGTACCAAGCCTTTGAAATCAGTGTGTGTTTTACACGTAGAGTACATCTCAGCATGGACCAGCTGCATTGCAAGTGCCCAACAGCCACCTATGGAGAGTGGCTCTGTATACAGCAGCACAGATCCAGACTGCCTTTGAGGAAGACAGCCCAGAACGCCTGGTCCTGCTATCCGGGACTGTCACTCACAGCACAGGGTAATACAGGGTCAAGTGTATGGTCTATAGTCTGACAGACTTAAAATTGATACTGATTCAGAAATACTACTTGCATGACACTGGACATATGATTTAATCCATTTGAGTTCAGTCTCTCCATCTATAATCAAGGAATGCTACTAGCTGCAATGTCACAGTTTTATAAGTATTAAATGAGATTACTTTTGTAAAGCACTTAGTGCAGTGCCTAGCATGTAATAATAATGCAATAAAGAGTAGCTATTATCATATGAATAGGATGAGCTTGTATTTCAGGGCCCTGGCTCTCTCCCATCCTCCTCTGGCACCAGGCGCATCCTAGTTCCAACTCTGCACCTGGCTGGGCTTTGGCAGTGGGGTTGGTAGATGAATTTCCTCAGCCTTAATGCATGTGTGATCTGTGTTTGCACACTGATATATGCTTATATGTGTGCCCAGGACCAGGAGGCTTTAGAGGGTCACATAGTTTGAAGAGAGGAGGGATGAAGGGGAATTATTTCTGCAAGCCCCTCATCCCTTCAATTACCTCTTTGGCTATGCCTTAAGGAAAGAGTTTAGACCCTCCATAACTCTTGGCTGCCTTTAGCCTAACACCCTCCCTCTTGCAATGATTTGGTCCTCTACAAGTGTCAGAAGGTCTTGCATCCCCTTTGTTCACTCCATTCTCTCCATCTAGAAAGTTGTTCCCCTCGAAAGTTGTTCCCCTCCCTCAACTCACACATACTGTGTTAACTGTAGTCCTGGCCCTGGTAATACCTCACTGCACTTAACTGTTCACAGCATGGCAACCAGAGCACACTAGCTTCTCAAGAAATGCTCACTGAACCCTTGCTTTGTTCACAGAAAAGTGATCGGGTGATGGGAGAAGACGCTGTAGCAGCCGGGGCATGTGGGCTCCACCCCCCACCCCAGGGTGTACAAATTCTGGGTGCTTTCATCTGAAGCACAACCTTTCTAAATGTTGTCTACAGGAATTCCTTCACATTAACTCACTTTGAAACAAGAAGCAACAGTGGAAATGTGGGCTGCCCTATCATTAAATGATCGCTTCTGGAAACATCTTTTTGGTTAGCACTTCTTAAAGCTCAGCTCAGGCAGAGGACTCCTTCCCCATGTTTGAAATGTTTTTTCCTCGGTGCTGTAAAGAAACAGCACTTGAACATAAATTTAATTTATTTAGTAAGGCCATTTTTACTTCCTGCAGGAAGGGTACACTCACCAGCAGTTTTGCCACGAGAGTACATTGAACAAAGGAGACAGGGTCATTTATAACCTGACGCATCCTCCCTACTGCTATGTCCGGTTTCCACTGGCTGGAATGGGACCTCACATTCTGTATTTGTCCTGACTGGCTAGCAACTTAGAACTTTTCAAAAGAGGCAAAAGTAGAGGAGAACAAAGGAAGGAGGCAGTAACTTGTGGAATGCTGAGAAAGGTAAAAATACCTCCAAATAAGGAAGAGGAACAGGCTATGACCTAATGCTTGCTTGGACCATTATAAGCATGCCAGGGCAAATATTTAGGCTAAATTGTGGGAGCTAAGAACATAACGTACATTGATTTCTTTATTATGGCTAGCAGGTATTTAAGAATGTTAGCACAGGTCTTTGAATAAATTTTGCTTCTAAGAGAAGTTACTATTTATTCCTAATTAGACAGGGAGACAAGTCTTTGAAAAGGAACCTCTACTTTACTTTTTACACCCACAATACTAACTGCAGTCGCTGGCCCTTCTCCATGGCTTCTGTGACTTGGGATACCTATGGTCAATTGTGGCCTGAAAGATTAAATAAAAATTCCAGAAATAAACAATTTATAAGTTTAAAATTTTGTGCGATTCTACGTAGCATGATGAGACCTCGTGCCATCCTGCGCCATCTAACCCCAGACATGAATCATCCCTTTGTCCAGCATCTCCACACTGTCTATGCTGCCTGCCTGGTGTCACTTGGCAGCTGCCTTGGTTACCAGATCGACTGTGGGGATTATCGCAGTGCATGTGTTCAAGCCACCCTTATTTTCTTAGTAATGGCCCCAAATTGCAAGAGTAGTGATGCTGTCATATGGTCATCATTGTTCTGTTTTAATATTAGTTGTTGTTAAACTTTTACTGTGCCGAATCCATAAATTAAACGTTATCACAGGGATGTATGTATAGGAGAAAACATAGTATATATAACGTTTTACTACCATTCTCAGTTTTAAGCATCGCTGGGAGTCTTGGAACTATCCCCTGCTGATAACAGGGAAGGTATTGTATTCGAATCAGAAGGTGCTTTCATGCAAATCTTGTCCAACCCTCCCATTTCACAGTTGAGGCAAAGAGCAGTCAACTTCTTGTCTGAGCTGGTAACTGAATCCAGATCTGATACCTGACTCCCCACCCATTTGTTGTAGCTCTGAGTTAATGGCTGTGAATGACCTTGACCAGAAAATCCAGGTATCACTGCAGTAGGAAGCTCTTCTGGGGTCCCTAACGGGTGGTTTAGGACCTCAAGGAGTAATTTTGTGGGGGGCTGTTGAGCCAGCGTTCAGTTTCCTAACAGCTTTATCTCTTGCAGCTCTTACAGGCAGCAGCTGCATGCAATGTGTTCTGACTTCTGCCATGTCTTGTAAAGCAGCTTGGGTGCTGGTGCTGACACAAGCATTCCTCGTTTTGCTGTTGTTTGAGTTGAATATGTTTGATTCCTTTCTAGTTGCTTTTTTCTTCCCTTCCCTTCTCCTCTTTTCCCTTTCTTGTATTTTATTTCCCTGCCTTTGTTCTCATTCCGTGGTCCCCATGTAAATATCTGGTACTAGAGTTACATAAATAATCAACTGCCTCTTAGGAGAGAGGGATGAAAAACAGTAAGGATTCATTTTCCTGAGAGCTCTGGGGTATCTGACTAACTGGCCCACGTTGGTCTCTTACTGAGGGTTACTTGCCTCCAGGAATTGCCTTTGGGGGACTCTTCAGAGGAAAATACAAAAGCACAAAATGCAACTGACCAATTGTGCAGAACTATTTGTAGGAAAAGATAGTGTGGTTGGGTGGGGAAAGGAATTCTCTGTGACCCCTGGGGTGGCCAGCTAAAGCCGCGGCGCCCCTGAAGCATGAAATTTGATTACCCTTATCTCGGTGCACAGCTCCGATACTGCTGTCGGTCATTCAATTACCCAGCAACCTCTACAAATGTCTGCAGCCGCAGTTAATACGGCATTAGGGAGGAACACGCCATCTTCCTTGTGTGGTACCTCTGAAATGGCAACAGACCATCCGCACCATGGAAATAGGCTTGGCCAGAGACGAGCCTGGACTTTGATCATTACTCCTGAGCTTTTCTATCAATGATTGAGTGCTTCTTTGCCTCTTTTAAGATAACATCATTTCCCTTTTCAAATCAGATATTTCAAAATGGCTTGGAGAGATCCGCAGGTGATTATGGAGTTAGGAGAATGAAACCACTGAAGAAAGACTAGAGAACTAGCATGGTTTAACTTGGAGAAGAAGGCTGAGGAGTGATTCAATAACTATCTGCAAATGTATAGAATGATGTATGAGGAGGGAGATGACTAGCTGCTCTGGCCATCCTCTGAGGCCAATACAAGAGGAGTAGTCACGGCCACACACAGTGCTGAGCTGCGCCATCAGGAGGCCTGTGCCCAGTCTAGGCCTTTCCAAGAAAAGTCCTCTGCAAGACCCTGGCCATTCGCCTTTCCTTGCTTTCCACTGGATGACCTGCTTCCCTTTCCATGTTTGTAATGAATCATTAGAATGGTGGTTAGGTTTAAAAAGGCCAAGTTTGTACTGACTGCTGTGGTCCTGCCTAGAGACAGAAGAAGCCTCTAAGTAATCCTCCAAAAAGGTTTTAGGGCCATTTCCAGAGACCAGAGGTTTGGTCATTCATGGAAAGAAGTAAAAACTGTGTTTTTGTTGTTGTTGTTGTTGTTTTGTTTTGCTTTTTATTTCTTTTTTTTTTAGAAAACAAAACAAAATTTTAAAAATGGATCTGGAAGAGTAGGATTTGGGAAGCAATTATAAGTTTCCATCAATATGGACAAAAAGTCAACAATTCTATTCTAATCCCTCTCTTTATAACAATACTCCCATTGTCTTCTTGATAAGGGAACATCTATTTTGTGACTTCTCCAATCTCCTGGTTAATGCAGATGGCTGTTTGGCTCTGCAATTGTTACATTATCTAACATAGCTGGAACAGTGAGCAAGTTAGAGATTGGCTGCCTGGTGTTACTCTGGAGCTTGTCAGTGGGGAGCTGGTCAATTGGTCTGGGCAGGGGGTGGGGGATGCTCCATGGACCTTCTAGTTCTCATCTGTGGAGAAGGAAAGACCTTTCCTCTACTTTCTGAGATTCTGTGGCTAAGGCCCATGGATGATGCTGACAAAAGACAGATTAACAGGAGAAAAGCATGCAAATTTTATTGGAGGTTAGACATTTTTACGGGCAGGGGCTTCATAGGAAGAAGTGAAAACCCTAATGAAGTGGTTAGACTTGAGACTTATATACCATTTTAACAGGGAGCCATAAAATGTGGAGATGTGACAAGACAAAGGATAAAGGGGTTTGAACAAGGAGTAGTAAAGTGGGGGTGACTCAAAACTATATGGAGAAACTAATGAGCACTAAGGGGTGTTTTAGTTGGGTTGTTTCAAAACTATATGGAGAAACTAATGGGCACTAAGGGTGTTTTAGTTGGGTTGTTTCAAAACTATATGGAGAAACTAATGGGCACTAAGGGTGTTTTAGTTGGGTTGTTTGTACTAATTTACCATGGCATTGACTCTCCATCTCCAGTAACAGGAGCATTCTCCTCTTCCTGGTACAGGGAGGGCACCTTTCTCTTATGCCCTGCTCGTAGACAGAAAGGGGGATGGCAGAGAATCCTTCCCACATCTGATGTTTCCCAGTTTCCTTCAGCTCAAAATAATCAGTAGGCCAAAGTGGCATATTTGGGGATGGCACGTTCTGATCCTCTGAACATCCTTCCTACAAAGGGTGGTATAGCAGCTGGGAGGTGCAGTTGCATCTTCTCCCCAGTCTGGAAATTTGGCCCCTCTTTTGGTCCTCAGTTTCTCTGGATATATTTTCACAAAGGTTGCTGTTGATCTTTTAGGAAGAAGCTTAGCTGCTACATGTCCAGGATAGCATTTGCAGGTTAAGTATTGCCCACTGATGCCTGCAAAACCAAGCTGGAGGAAGACCCACCCCCCAAAAAAGTCCAGGTACCCAGTTCCATGACAGTGGAAGCAGGTGTTATTTAGCTGGAGTCAAACAGCACCCCTGATGCCATCCCAGCTACAAAGGCAGTATATTCTAATTAACTGCAAATGCTTTGCTCATAAAGCTGTCAGCACTGGGCTCTAATGTCTGTACTTTTAATGATGCATTTGATTAGAAGGTAATTTTATTCACTTGGTGGCAGTCCGACCTGTTTGGTGAGGGTCTCTTTTCCCCTCCTCTTTCCCCCACTTTTTCTCTCCTATTTGAAACATTTATGAAGTTGTGATGCTCAAAACAATCTAATAAGTAAATAAGTAAATCCATCAAAGCAATGTCACAATGTCTTCTCACCACCAGCCTCTGTGTGGGTGTGCATGTGTGTGTGCATGTGCTGTGTCACATAACAGGATAAAGTGAAGAGTGAGGTGGTTTTCTTTTCTTTTAATTTCACATGAGATTCACACCTGGAATCTCTTCTTTTATAACCTTACATTCTCTTCACTTTACTCCAAGTCCTAATAACTGTCATGACTTTATAATGCATCACATTTTGCACATTGTTTCCATGTTCTTTCATGTCACTTATGCCTCACAATAAAGCTATGAGACAGTTATACCTCTGATGAAGGAACAGAAACTGGGAGATTTTATTACCTCTCTGAGAAACTCAGAGTAATTCAGGAATTTAAAACTAGACCTCAGTCTAAACTCTGCGCTTTCTCTACCACACCATATGGTTTCTCATCAAAGAGTAGTTTTTATCTTTTTTCCTTGAAAACCAAGTACGGAGCTGCCCACACTAGAAATTCACTCTTGCTGAAGGACATCTGGGGAGCCACTGGGGCTGGGTTCACAAAGCCTCTGGTCTGTCTGGGTCATGTCTTCTGCTATGGGAGCATACGGTGAGGTTCAAGGCAACTAAAAGTTCAGAGTTCTGAGTAAATCCAGCAGCCTTCAGTGAATTTGTTTCATCTCTCTTCCTCTCCCTCGCCCTTCCTGAGGAGGCTGGTGAGTCCCTTCCTTGTAGGATTCTAAGCCTTTTACATCATGTGTCCATTTTAATCTACTGACTTCCCCACTCCCTGCCTGCTTCTCCCTCCCCTCTCCTTACTTTCCTTGCCCCTTCTCCTTTGACAATAAGAGCTCATCTTCATGGAGGGCTTATTGGTTGCATGTTCTTTACATGTGTGGTCTCATTTAATCCATGTGTAATGTAGGTATAGTTATCACCCCATGAAGGAAACCACATCTCAGGAGGTTATGCATACTGCCCAACGTCACAGAGCTGGTGAAGAGCTGCAAGTCTGACTTCAGAGCCTAAGGTCTCAATTACTGCTTGCGTTCATCAACATATTGCTGGGAGGTATCTGCTGTGCTTAACACTGAGCTAGGTGCTGTGAGAGGTGCCAAAAGCAGATGGGAGATGATGCCATTTTCAACTTGGGATCTCAGGAGAGCTCTGCCCTAAAATTACAATGAAATGTTTTTCCAACAAGACGTGACATCTTCACCTAGGAAACTTAAAACACCGTGGAATGCAGACTGCCCTTTGCTGCCAACTCTCACCCCCTCTTTTTGAATTGAAAGTCAGTAAGGTTAAGCAGTTATGACATGTGAAGGGATTTGATCTTGGGTTTTGGGGTACAGGGGCCGTTCTTTTCCCCATGCTGCTACACTGCCTGTTACTCATCAAGCGGTAGAAGAGGAGAGCCACTTGCTGTATCCAAGCTGGAGCTTAATTTTTTATCCTCAAATGTTTCATCCGCAGCTACTCCTTAGGTGGCTGATTATGCTTCAATGAAATCTCCATTTGAAGGAAAATCATATCGTATGTTAGAACAGACAAAGGGAGAGCTCATGACCTTGCATTGCTTCTCATTCTGCCTCCTTCCTTGATATTCTCTTGTGCTGCTAGCGGGGAATTTGACACATTGAGGCAGACAGCCCCTTATTATTAAATCTGTTTGCAAATGTGTGGAAAGCGCCCTGCACACCCTCCCTGGTTATGAGAGGTGGTAGATCTGGTGTCTGAATCACAGGCTCCCAGAAGTATTTGCCTTCCCTTTTCTTCTCCCTTTTCTTCACTCAGATTGTCCACATTTCAGAAACAGTGGGGATACCAGTGCCGGATCGGCAGAGCCCTGGAGCAGAGTCCTGCAACATGGAAATGCGGCACTTTGCGAAAGTAGACAGCTCAGGAAAATGGGCCTGTCCGCAATGAAATGGGCTCCAGCTGGCTCTGAGGTGCTGCGATGGGGTGGCCAGGCTGAGGCTGCTCCACTGTCTGCATGCCATCTACTTTCATGATGCCTTTTATTGTGTGCGACTGATTAACTGAGTTATGACCACCAAACATTCTAGGAATGCGAAGTGCCAGATAAGGGCTGGTTAAAAGTAATAACTTCATAAACTAAGAAAGTTTGGGTGTGGTGGGGGACTAGAGAGAAAACCTCTTGTTTCAGTTAGGGTTCAAGGCCTGTGCTTTTGTTCCTTAGGTCAGCATCCCTTCTGGGTCTACAGGAAAGTTGAGAAAGGGGAGGCAGAAATAGAAATGAGTGACAGCAGCTGGCTGTCCAGCACCTCGCCTTGACCATAGGAGTGGGAGGGTGAATGCCTTTGCCACAATCTAGAGCTTACGAAAGGCTGTCACTTAGCATTTGTACCTCTGCCCGTGAGCCCCACCAGCATCACCACGCTTCATGATACCATGAGCCAAGATGAGTGTTCCCCTTTCCACTGAATTTGGCGAGTGGTGTTTCCACACAAATGCGAAAATGTATTCAGTTCTTCATTCATTCAACAAGTATCACCAAGCAGCTAACTGTGTCCTTGGAACTAAACTCTAAGACCACGGTGAGTGGAAATGCATGGTGGGACGCATCGGGAAGCTTTTTCTTTTTTAATCCTTTAAATTGATCATTTTTCTGCTTCTGGATAAAAATCTAAGTAGGGCATTTTTATGAAATATGTAATAGAGTCAAGCTATTGCCTTGGGCACGTAAGTGAGAATACGTGCATACAGTGGAGCTTATTAGACGACAAATGATGTATTCACGCCACATGTACATCCACACACACACAATAAAACTGAAAGGGAAATACGCATTAACCGCGCACAGCAAAGGCTTTGGACAGGTCTGGGAAGACTTCCTGGAAGAAGTGAAAGCAAAATGCGGTCTTGTGAGATGCTGAAAACTTGTCCAGCAGTTCCCCCTTACCCTCAGGGAATATATTCCAAGCCCCCCAGATGATGCCTGAAGCTGCCAACGGTACCAAATCCTGCATATACTATGTACTTCTTTTTTTTTCTTTACAGTTTCACAGATTTGTTGTTACTGTAGATCTTGGTAACCTCAGCATACAATTTTTTTTGTCTTCCTATTAATTTGAGAACGGTGAGGGAAAATGCATGGTGGGATGCATTGGGAACCCTTTTCTTTTTTAATCCTTTAAATTGATCATTTTTCTGCTTCTGGGTAAAAATCTTAGCAGGAAAAGGAAAATCCTTTTCCCTTAAAGGAAGTACTTTACAGCTTCTCTTTGACATATTCAAACTGAGAGGTTTTGAGCCATTAAGAAGTCAAATAAGAGTTATTTGAACACAAACACTGCAATACCAAGACAATTGATCTGGTCAGGATTTTCCAAATAATATTTTCAGACCATGCCAAACCACGGTTAAAGCGGGGGACTACCGTATTTAAGAAATAACCAGGCTTTGGTTCAGAGCTGCCCTCCAATCATGAAATGTATTTTAACTGAATGCTGAGCATCCTGTCCTTGCCCCGGGCAACCTGGTAACAGCAGCTTTTAACAAAAGAAAAGCAATTAAACAGGCCCAGCTGGCTCTCCGGGGGGCCTTTGCTGTCCCTTTCATGCCCTGGCCTGCTTCTGTGCTGGGCCTGCTCCAAGATGAATATGAAGCCTCTTCCTAGTTTTGGATTTTTTCTGATAAGAAGGCCTGAGCACAAGGTGCAGAAACTTACCGAGAATTACGCAGTGCCATTGGGACACTTTGGTTTTCAATTGAGACCTCAGCACATAAAAAGTCTGCCACAAATGCTGAGGTTTGGCTTCAGAAATTAAGGGCTGTCACTTTAAACTGATTTCCCTTTCCTGGACCTGCTCCTCTTGGCCCAGCTTGGGCAGAGGAGAAGGGATATTTTAAAGTGACAGGTTTAAACAGCCTCCGTGTGTGCGGTGCAATCATTTTTCATGCGAAGCCTCCTGGGCCCGTGCTGAGGGGCTCTGCAGGAGCCAATCTCCTTCCATAAATTCGTGGGAGGCCCCACGCTGCCTGGCAGCGAGAGCAGTAGGAGGGGCAGCCCAAGCGGGGGCAGGTGGCAAGAAGCAGAGCTCCAGGACGGGGAGGCCCGGCAGGGCGCAGCGTCCTGGGAGGGGCCACACGCTTTGGCGCTGTTGAGCACCAGCGGGCACCTCGGCTTGTGGCTGGCCCGCGAAGGTGCTGAAGGGACTGTGGATGAGTTTGAAAACTCTCTCTGAGATTCTGTTTCCATGAACTATAGCGGAAAGAACTGGAATTAGAAGCAGAAAACTAGGAATCTAGTCCTGTTTTGTTAAGTGTCTATGTATGCTGTGTGACCTTCACCACATTTAACCTTTATGAACCTCGGCCTCCAGGTTTCCAACTGTGTCTGTAAAACCGGGGTGTGAACACCTGCTATGCTCACCTCCTCATGTTATTATGGGGAACAGCTGAGCGGGTGAAGGGACCATGTCTTGTAAAATGCAGAGCGGTACCAGTGAAAGACGTATACAGTGTCACGGCAGCAGCCGCGGTAGAACTGGAAATTGCCCAGCATAGCAGTCTCTGGCCGCAATTATTCAGAGCCAGCACAATAATTAATGAATGGGACATCTCCCATCCCAAGGACAAAGGTCTCCCAATAAAGATGAAAACCTCACCTAAGAATTTGGATAAACCCAGCCCCAGCTCTCAGGGCAGAGACCCCAGTTTCCCGGACTTGGTCGGGGCACTCCACTGCTGCTCAGGAAATGGACACTGGTCATGTCGCGCTCTGGGCCAAAGCCTGACCCAACTTCCTTTTGCATGTGGCCACAGGGCCCAGCGTTTGCACCGCAGGGCATCTTAGCGATTAAGTCGAATGCTTCTTTGCTGGGACCCCTAGGAGACTGTACCTGCAGCTCCTGGTGATGAAAAGGCACTCTCTGGGGAGGCAGGTGGCCTCCTGGCTGCTGTCTGGCTTTGCTCTGCAGATGCCCTTCACGCTGGAGGGCCACTGCATTTCCAGACAAAGCAACAGGGAATCCAGCCTGAGGGGGAGAAAGGAACGGCCTTTTTTTTTCTTTCCTTGATTTAAAATCCTGTGATTTTCTGAGCAATTCTTAGGTTGCTGGCTGTGCTTCACAGCCACCGGTATATTTAAAGTTTCGGTATTAAAGAGCTCAGCAGCCTCTCCCAGGAGGAAATCACCTCCCCAATTCAAGTCAGCCAGGTGCCCTCTTGAGACGTGTGGGATTCGTGTCCTCAGCAAAAACCTCTCTCTTTTCAAACTGGGAGATGGCAGCACACAGCCCTATTACTGGAATAGACACATTTATGAATTTCAACATCCTATTAGTGGTGATGATCTGACAAAATCACAAGAATGGAGATATTTGGGTGTACAGCTGACAGCTGATTTATGTGCTTAGATGGTACCAGGATGTAGTGTGCCTCCAAAGAAGCCCTTGAGGAGCCGGTGCAGGGTGCGGCTGGGGTGAAACAGGGATCCCATGCCTGGGGCACAGGCGCCATCCTCGGAGTTCACAGGATCCCTCCGGGGCCATTGGTATCCACTCAGCTGAGGCAACAGCACAGAGGGTGTGCAGGGGCGAAGGCTGGTGAGGACAGCACCCCCCGCTAACACGACGGTCTCCTTGAAACAGGTTCGAGCTGACACCGGCACATCAGCCAAGGCAAATTCTTTTCCTCAGATGAAATGAAATATATTTTGGAATCACTATCAATCCCAGTGAGACTGGCTCATGACAAGAATCTATTGAGCTATATGTGTCTAAGAGTAGGTGCCAAGGGACTCTCTCTCAGGGTGCTGGGTGGACGTGGGCCTTGCTGTTGTTAAACTGTGCTGGTTTGGGCTCCTCTGGGCTGTGTTGACTGTTCATCCAGCTCCTCCTCCTCTCCTCTAGGACAGAGTTACTGTGCTCTTTATTGGCTTTTGTGCCCTCTGAAGCTCCGTCTGTAAGAGAAAAATTGAATTGGTCCCATTAGCTTGATTTTAGTAGTGATGGAGAAGGTAATGGATTCGGGGCTTGCTTGCCATTTAATTTAGATGTTAAAATATCACATGTGATTAACCTAGATACATTATTGCCATTGCCACTCTGAGCTGGCCATGAACAGGAAGAGATGCTTTCAGGTCATCATTTAGGAAGTGTCTAGTTAATTAAGGGAAGAGGATCGCCATGTCGGGATGGAATTCCTTCAGGGATACAAGAAAGAGGTTGGGAGGAGTTTGTCATAGTAGGCTCTTTGGATCACAACCATCAGCATTTGACTGGGTAAAAAGAAGGGGGCTCTGTCCTGGCTGGAGTGGAGCACCCCTAACCCCCAAAAACCATAAATACGAATCACGGCATTTTTAGAACCACAGATTATAGCTCCATGAGGGCAAGAGCCAAAAATGAAGTTAACCCTGTGTCCTCCAAGTCTACTCCAGTGCCTGCCAAGGGGCAGGAGGGGGAGTGGAGTTCAGGTGGTGTGGAGACATAGGGAATATTTGTTGAAGGAATCATAGCACTGGAAGAAAATTTGGGGTACATCCAGTCAGTCTATATCCCCGCTTAATTATCTCACTCATAGAGGGCTCTGCAGGGACCACAGGAAATTTCAAATCCCAGCTCTGTCACTTAATTGCTGTGCCAACTGGTGCAGGTAACTTAGCCTCTCTGTACAGTTCCCTCATCTATAAAATGTCATTCCTAATAATACGTGCTTCATAGGGCTGTTTGAAGACTGAATGATGTAATGCATGGGAAGCTGTTTGAAGAATATTTGGTATCTATCATAAACACTTAAATGTTAATCACTATAGTTACTACGTGGTGTTTCCATCTTGCTTTTCATTAATCCATCCTTTTGCCTAATTAAGACTAGAAACTTCATAAGAGTTCTAAATCCAGTTTGCCATAACTTAAGGCCCTTTTTCCGATACTGGCCTCACAGAGGTAACACAAATCCTTTATCAAAACTACCTGACTGAGTGCGGATAAGTCCTGGGCTCTCTGTAGGCCTCAGTTTTTCTTTTGTTTTGTTTTGTGTCATGCAGACACAGAACTAGATGATCTCTAGAGGCATCTTTCAGCTCTGTTGTGGTGATTGTGGCCAGTCATGGCAGCTACGCTTACTGAACACCTATTATGAGCTAGGCACTGTTTCAAGCGCTTTCCCGTGTTAATTAATACAGCACTCGCATTGGGGAATTTGATATCAGCACCTTCATTCTAAAGATGAGGGAAGCGAGCTGCTGGAAGTTCAGTCAGGTCACGGGCCGAGGGTTGCCCAGCTGGTAGGCAGAGGTGCCAATGTTTGGATCTAAGAAGATTCACTACTCAGACCATGAGCCTATAGAGCTGAATTAATTCTGTGGTTTTCTGTTACTATGATTTTGAGAATATTTCTGAACTCAAGGTGAACTGAGAAATCAGAATCTCTCTACTCTGTTGGCTTTATCCAGTGACCTGACCTTGGCACCAATGAATATTTTCCATCCATAAGTAGCAAAGTGCCTGATTGCCAAATAAATAAGAGAATATGAGCTACTGTGAAAATGCCCCAACGAGCTGAGTTACTACTACTGTGTCATAATTACAGCAAGAATAATACACATTTACAGAGCACTTCATGTCCCCCGAGTACTTCATGGCTGTCATAATGAGGCAGCCTATTGACAGATTCCAAAGAGATGACTGCAAGAGTTGATTTCCACTCTTCAGTGCTGTGAAACTTGCAGGTACCTCTGAGCTTGGGATGGAGGGTCAGGGAAGAGATATGGAAAAGCCAACAAGGCCAAGCCTAGGAGGATGATGGAAAGAGGATTACCACCTAATGGTGAGAAAGGCAGTACTAGCTCCAAATTCCTTGGGACTGTATAAATCAAAAGTTAATTACTGGTAGGACCCCCATTTGTACTTTCATTGCTCTGTTTACATTTTATGAAGCCATCTGTTATCATTAATATGTTCAAAGTCAGTTTTGTTTTATTTGTAATGATACAGCAAAAGAAATAGCAATTCTTCCTCAAGTGGGAGAAACCACAGGCCTGGGGGAGGAAGGCATCTGGCCCGGGTGAGCCCTTGCCTGGAATGACAACCATCTCTTTGGGCTGGGTTCAGGCAGGATCTGGGCAGGCTACAGGGACTCTGGCAGCTTTTTGCAGGCTCAGTCTCTTGGAGGGAAGCTTGGCCCTCTAAGCTGAGGCATAATCTGCATCTCTGGGATGTGGATAACTTGTTAAGAGTGGTGCAGTGACAGGCTGAAGAACAGCGGAACAAGCCCACCAGCTGCCCTTTTCGGGCACGGAGCTGCAGTGAACCCATCCAAGATATCACCATCTCCAACCAGGCCCATCTGCAGGGGCATCCCTGGGGCCACACACATGGATGGAGCGTACAAGCCATCTTGTTCTTTTTCTCTTGTTTCGCTTCCCTAGGACACAGCTGAGTGACCCCTTTGGAGGTGGCTTAGGGAGACCAGAAACCACCACCGGCCACTTTTGGCTCGGGGACTAACGGCAAAGTGCTTCTTCCTGATCCCAACCCAAAATGAGCAGCTGCTGGAGGATTACAAAGCATTGGACCTTCTCCTGTTCATTTTAAATGTTATCTCAGCTGGGCAGTTCTTGCAAATGAGCCCATCACCCTCCCCTTCCTCTCTAGCTCCCTACCATCACCACCACACACTACCCAAATACACTCGGGCCAAAACCAGGGCCTACAAGGAGTGCACATTAACTAAATTGCAGCTTACTGGCCACGTTGGTGGTGTTCCCAGATTGAGTTCCTCTGGCTTAACACTCGGATGCTAATGACAGGAGCTGGTGGGTCAGATGTGGCCAAGGGACAGCCTTCAAAAATAAAATGGCAAGAGTGGGCTTCACAGAGCTTCGATTTTAGGCTAGCTCACTGGCCCGCAAGTAAGGTAAGGCAGAGATGCATTTAAAACAAAACAAAACAAAACAAACAAAACAAAACAATGGAAACATCTTTCTGCCACAGAAAAACTTGTACTTCATAACTGTTTCCAATCATACCCTGAAGGTTTCAGAAACACAAAACAAAATCTTTTATTGATTCTGCCGCAGCTGGAATGTGCTTTCCTTTCTCTAAGTGTTCCCCTGGTGCAGTTTCTTGCCTCTGACCCCCGTCCCCATATTTTTCCCGACTATGCCTCCTCCTCCCCTCCAGTTTTTTCTCTGCTACCAGATATGAATGGCGGAGGAAAGGATTAGAGGCTTTGGACAGGAAAAAGAAACAAGAAAAATAAAACAAAACACGGCACCTGCTTAGTTGTTTCTCCCAAAAGCTACAGTTGATTGGGACCAGAAAGAATACTCTGTCCTTCTTTTCCTATGTGCTGTCCTGTTCCTCTCCTTTGCTCCTCATTAGTACCCAGAACTGGTTGTAAAGGACTTTTCTGTGCAAAGCAGACTCCTGTTAGAAGCCATTTCCAAATCTGAAATCATTGCACTGGGCGGTGAAGACAGACAATGGTTAGGCCACTGAATTCATTAAATGGACATTGGGTAATTGAGACACTTCCTTCTGGGGTCAAGGACTGTGGTTTGGTGCTGGGTCCCCACCCAGGGAGGCACCCTCACTTTTGGCTGAACTGGTTGGGGTGAGGGCTGCCCACGTCTTGGTAGATTCTGCTTCTTGCACCCATGGTTGTAGTTCTAAGGAGGTGGGAGATGTGGGATTCTGCAAGTGAAATCTAAATGTCCCAAGTACACAAGGCTGGGACCTGGGGAGGGCTAATCGGGTACTTCTTCTCATTCCAAGTGCTTCCCAGCCTGCTCTTTCGTCTCCTCCTGTCACTGCAGAGCCCGTGTTTGATTAATGACAGGACTCTTAGTCCCCGGCTCGGCCCCCCTTTGCTCCCCCCACCTCCACGCATGTCCATTTTAATTCTCTCCTCCCTCTTTTGGCATCTGGTTTATTTTGTATATAAATTGCTGATGCAAATGTCCAAAATAAATTATGCTGAATAATAGATGAAGACAGCTACATAATTTATAATGCTAGAGGCCAGACAGAGCTGGACGGGCTGAGTTCAAGCCCATGGCCACTTCCCACAACCTGCTGGGCTGGTGTTTATATCCTTATGTGTTGGAAACAAACACAGCCTGATGACTGTAGCTCAGACTGTCTTCTTCGAGGTGTGTGTCTGTCCCTAGAGTGGATGTGGTCTCCCTAGTCCAGGCTGCAGCCCGTCAGTGAGGAGCGGCCACAGGAACAGCATGTGTCATCCCCTTCCTCAGCTCGTCCTGTTGGCTTTGCCTTTAAAACACACCCCAAGCCTGACTTTCCCCCATAACCTCTGCCACCACTGCCTTGGAGAAGCCACTTTCACCTCCTGCCTGGCGAGTGAACAACCACCCTGCATCTCTGAAACCTCTCCCTGTTTTCTCCTTTATACCTGGCCTGTATGGCTGCAGCTTTAGGGTGCCCTTCCACTCACCTTCACATGGTGACCTGGTCATCTGCAGGCCCCTGAATTTGCATCTTCTTCCCTGTCTGGTCTCTTCAGCCCTGCCCATCCACAACCCAGCAGCCATCCTCGAGCATCTGGTCCTGCTGGGCACACAGTGACTACAGGGCATAGATTTGGGGATTCTGAAGCCTGTCCGATTACTGCCCTGAGCTTGGGAGGGTATACACTGGGAGGAACTAGAGCTGGCATTGACAAATGGGAAGAGAAAGCTTCCTTCAGCTTTGTCACCCCAGAAAGCCAGTTCTGCTCACATAAGACATCTTCAGAAGAAGAGAACATTAGTTATTTTTCCTGATCCTTGGTGTCTGCTCTGATAATCGAGAATTGTTGAAATGGCTGAGATCACAACATCAGTCTGATTGGCTAACAGGAAATCTGAGTTGTGTGATTATGAGACCAAATTCACACAGGTCAAAACTCATTAGCCAAAGTGTAAAAATAGCCTTCTGTACAAATACAGCATTCTCTGCAGTCACACTCGCTCAGCATAATTCCCTTCTCACCTCAGGATAATCCAGAGGTGGATGCAGCACCCTCCTCCCCGTGCACCCCTCACTTCCTGTTCAGAGACACTGCCTTGCACCTTCACACAGGGGAGGGTCTTGGACGTGGGAGTTGTGATTCACCAGTATGGACACCACAGAAGAGCTTCAGCGTTTCCGAATACCCCCCACCATGGACGAGGCACTGTGCCAGCACATGAATAAGTGCTATCAAATTGACACCTTAAACAACTCAGGGAGCTAGTGTTAGCTCCACGTTACGAAAGAGGAAACTGAGTCTCAGACCAAGCAACTTTGCTCAGGTCATGCAGTTGTTATGTGAAGGTGAGAAAGGGGCCTAGGATGTTGCAGAAATGATCAGGGAGCATGAGACTGAGGGGACCCAGCTTTCCCTACGAACCAACCTGCTTCGACCAAGTCACTCTGCAGACAGAATGTGCTATCCTCAAGTGAGCAATCGCCTTGTCACTGTGCCATCACGCACGGTGGCCGGCTCTGTCCCAAGCTGTTAAGGGGGTGGTTGACGGGGTATGGCCAGCCAAAGACTCAAAAGTGCTAATAGACTTTAGCTGTGTCATATAAAGAGACAGCAGCTGCACTCAAGAAGGCCTCTGAGCATTACAAAATAGTTTGGGGATCTAAAAACGGAAAGCGGGTTCAGGCCATGAAGATGGTTGCAGAATTATTTTAGATTTTCATTTCCGACAAAAAATGGAAGGGCCATACAGCCGTGAGATTAGTTCCGCCCAATTTTGAGTCAGTGACGCACCACTGAGGCCTGGGGATCTTCCATGGCTAAGCAGAGAAACCTGAAGGAAACAGTTCTCCAAATGGACTCGAACGAAGCCGGGGGCTATAGATCGGGGGGCTGTTAAGTATTTAGAGGCTCCTGAAGCTCCTTTGGAGTCCAGAGCTTGAAAATGGAAGAGGGGGCAGAAAAATGGAGAAAGTGAGGGAGACTTTGCTCTCTGAGACTTTTGGGGGAGCATTTAGTGGTGGTAGAGGCAGTATACATACCTGTGATTTTAAGACCTGAAGTAAGAACATCCTCCAGAAACACCGAGCATTTGCTACCACAAGCAGGCTGAAAGTGCCTGCGTTCCTTGAGGAAGCATGTGCTGGCTTCAGGTCTGCAAGGCAAAGGGACATTCAAGGGAAGCCTCTCCTCCTCTGACCTCTGACTCCCCAGGACTCCAGAGCCTGTTCACTGCCTCTCCCAGAGGCTGCTGTCTGGCAGCAGTAGAGCCCTGGGAAAGCAAGGGTGGCCTTCATGTGGAATAGCAGAACCTTGGCATGAGAACCTGTGCCCTCATTTCCTTATTTTTTGTCCTAATGGACTTTTTGGGTTAATGCCTCCAGCACAGCTCCGGCTGACTAATGTTTCTGCAAAAATCAGACATTCTTTGTGCTCTTCCTCTCAGAGACCAGATAAGGAAGCCACTCCCTCTCCTGTCTGGCAGCACTCTACTAGGACCTGGTGTCTGGTGCACACCTGCCTGGGCTCCCAATGTAGAATCCAGGGGAAGACACTCAAGTACCAACCTCCACTGCCAGTGTCCAACTTCCCAGCTGAATGGGAAGGGTGTTGAAGCTTCCTGAACAGTCTTAGGGTTGAAGGAATGAATTATATTATAATATTTGGTGAGGGAATAAGGTCACAGCCTGTCAAGGACACAGGTTAACATTAAATAGAAAAGATGTTACTGCAACTATCTCTGCAGCCAGGATCTGGTTGGCATGAGCAGTGAGCAGTTTCTCAATCTTAGCACTACTGGCATTTTAAGTTGTATACTTTACAATCGCAGTTTGGGAAGGGGGGTGCTGTGCATTATAGGATATTAGCAGCATCGCTGACCTACCAAATAGATGTCTGTAGCACCCCCGTCCCCAAACTGTGATCATAAAAAAGGTCTCCAAGCATTGCCAAATGTCCTCCAGGGGGCACAGTTGTCCCCGATTGAGAACCCCTGAGTTAAATGATTCTGGGCTCCTCTGTCAAAGGTCCCCAAAGTGAAGTCCTTGGGCAGGCAGCAGCAGCAGCGCCTGGAGGCTTGTTAGAAATACAAGTCTTCTCATCACACCCCAGACCTGATTCAGAATTCCTGACAGTGGGACCCAGGGGATGGATTATGTTTTAACAAGCCCTCCAGATGATTCTTATCCATGCTAAAATTTGAGAAGCATTGCTAAATGGTAGCCACTTGCCACAGGTGGTTATTTAATTTTATTTTATTAACTACATTAGGCAAAACTAAAAATTTTAGTTTCTCAGTTTCTGTAGCCACATTCCAAGTGATCAATAGCTACATGTAAGTGGTGGCTAGTGTCCTGGAAAGGACAGTTACAGAACATTCCACCATTGCAGAACGTTCTGTTGGACTACATTGTAATGAAGTTGCTACCAAAATGTGGATGACTTCAAGAACCCTAAGACTATTTCTGGCTATCAGCCAAGTCCTACAGAATACTCACTGGCTACCTTATGGCACTGCAAAACTAGATATAGAAGTGAACTGAGAGAAGCCGTGTTTCTTCCCCAGTCATGCTTGCATATAAGATAGGTATCATGCCACTAACCTGCCCAGAGCCCATCCATGATAACGTTCAAGGCAGCTGGTCAGAGACACAGGAAGTCTGGAGTAAAACGCATACTATAGAGCACACCTTCATCTTACTTTAAGGCAATATGCTAAGGTATCAAAATAAAAGCAAGCACAAATTCAGCAAACACACCCGGGAGAACAAAGGAATATAGGCTTATGGCCTCAAGTGCTTCGCAGGGATACCAGCTTTTACGGTGGTGTGACAGGGACTAGCCCATTCTCCTGCCTCTAGTAAGGGTCCATGTATAATTTCTGAAGTCAGATGAGTGCCAATTCCAAAGACCTCTGAGACCTCTTTGCAGGGTTCTCACTCTATCAAATCCATCCAGAGAGCTTAGCAGCTCCAGAGTAAAATGGGATAATCCTAATCACACCGCGTGTCCAGGCAATCCCTGGAGTAGTGTAGGCAGTTGCATGTGTGTCTCTGTGTCTCCCCTCTATGCCAGCTGCAGACATCACCAATGAATTGGGCTACTCTTCACCGTGGACCCTGGATGCAGCCAGTACCAACCAGTCCAAGCTTACATGCACAGGAGGACACTAGTTCACCGTCTTTGTTTTTGAGTAACTCAAATTCTTGTACATACCTCAGCTTCTTTTTGGAAAATCCAAATATGACTTTTCTGTATGACAAGATGCTATAGGGCATTTCTCTTTTAGCGAACCAAAGAAGTCTTCCCTGGCTTTCTAAAGGCAATCACTTAACGTTTACTGCCCTCATTCCTTTTCTATCGACAAACCTTGTATTTCAGCACAAACTGTAATTCTCCTCTCCACAGTAAGTTATTGGTGTCTCGGGAACTCGACAGACCCAGTCAACATTAAAAGTGCTCCTAGATTGGTTTTTAGCTCTGCTTCTTAACTTGATTCCAATTTGGATTACACCAAGCCTGGAACTCTCCATGATTTATTCTCAACCAGCAATCAAATAAAACATAAAAAAAAATACACATGGCATTCCCACCCTAGTTATACAAAACCCCAGCGTGAAGCAGGTTCAGCAAGACTTCTTTTTTGTTTGCTTGGGTTTTTTTTTTTTTTTTTTTTGAGACAGGGTATGTCTCTGTTGTCCAGGCTGGAGTGCAGTGGCAGGATCATAGCTCATTGCAGCCTCCACTTCCTGGGCTAAAACCATCCTCCCCGCTCAGCCTCCCAGGTAGCTGGGACCACAGGCATGCACCACCACACCAAGCTAACCTTTCAAAATTTTCTGTAGAGATGAATTCTCCCTATGCTGCCCAGGCTGCCCTGGGCTCAAGTAATCCTCCAGACTTGGCATCCCAAAGTGCTGGGATTACAGGTGCTAGCCACTGCACCTGGCCTCAGCAAAACTTCTTTGGCAGGAACCTGGTATTGAATGAAATCTGCCCAGCAATGAAAAACTCTTAAACCTCTGCCAGAAATCCCAGCAGATCGGTGCAGTTTGTCCCCCATCTTGCTCATTTCCCCTGAATTGGGCTGAAGAGGGCTTCACCAAGCAGGGAAATGCACAGGCAGTGGCCCAGGCAGCCGAGTACCCACCTCCATGGGCTCTCGTATGGGGCGGAGGGAAGTGACCCAAAGGAGATTCATTCCTCTGGTCACCTTCATGGGTGCTGCAATCCTATGGGAAATGTCCTCCTGAGCACACCCTGGGTGCCCCACTGTGCTTTCATTAGAGAAGTATGTGAAAACCTAAGACCAGAAGGTGAGCTTCAGGAATGCAAACCTTCAGGCCTTGAGAGTCCAGGGCTGGGAACAAAACACTGGGACCCCAATTCTGCCCATGGGAATGGGTGAGAATGATGAGTAATTTACAAAAACAAGGGTGTGCCAGTGGGTGCTTTGTTTTGGGGGGCACTGGAGCATCAGACCAGGGAGCTAGAAACGTCTGACCAAGAGAGGCTTCTCAAGGTTGACCAGAAAAAAGAGAGATGGGGTGTCTAGTGTGAGTGGGCTGCTCACCTGGAGGTGAGAGGCTGTACCTGCTCTCTGAAGGAAAAGGGCTGAGTTCTTCCCAAGAGGGCAGACATGTGTAGCCAGTTGACTTGGGCGGAAAACTTAGTCTTTAGCAACAATCTGCAAGTTAAACCAAGCCAAGCCACATGTCCTGCTTAGCTCTGTAGTGAGGCCTCACCCAGTATTTATGGCAATCTTCATATTTACATAATTATTTATGTGTAAAATATATATCTATAAATACATTACATATATTTGTATATATAGTTTCCTTTATACCCATACAAATATACATATGAGTACATATATTTACATGTAAATACATATGCCCCAATAAAAAGGCTTAAGTATATATTTGAGTATATATTTGTTCATATGCATGAATATACGTACACATTATTACACGATAGTTAATAAGCCATAGTCTTTGCATTTAGATAGTTCCAAGTTTGAATCCCAGTTCTGTCATTTAGGGAAGGTGTTTCCTTGCGTAGATTATTTAATTGAGCCTTAATTTCCTCTTCTGTAAGGTAGAAATAGTGACACATATAAATTACCATACAAATGTAAGGAATAAGATAATGAATATAAAATATACAAAATAGGTGATCAATGGCAGATACAGCTATTTATGTAACTAGCACCTCTGTGACCGCAACCAGCTGAAGAATGAGTGCCTCATTCTCTTGGGTTGGTAGAAATCAGGGTGGGGGCTGGTAGCACTTTTATTTAAGGTGTTTTGAACAAATTCATCTAATACGTACCATCCAAAGGACTCATAAGAGGTACCTTTTTTCAAAGCAAATGCTTCTATTGCGAGAATGGCTCATTTCTCTTTCATAACTGGGTGATTCAGAGGAGGAATTTTCTGTTTGGGTTTATAAAACACAGTTTCTGGGAGGTAAATGTCAACTCCAAACAAAGGAGAACTCCCTAAGAAAGTTGCCCCAGAGGTACTGAGCTCCCTGTTACACAGGATGCTTCAGCAGAGGCAGGGCAATCACATACGGGAATCCGAAGTCAGATGAGGGCTGCACTGCGTGTTTTCTGAGGTCCCCTTGCACCTTGAAACCCACACATTCTGTGGCTTTTTAGAAGGTGCCCTCTGAGTGTGCTGTGCTGTGGTTTCTGTACTGCCTGCCCACCTGCCTCCCACCCACTCCTGGTGGCCTCTATTCATCAGTTACAAGGCCCTGAAGGAATCCAATAGTGAGGAGATGAGATTACATTCTGAGGAAATGGGTAAACTGAAATGGGGCTGGGATTGAACTCCACTGGGCAGCCAGCTTCATTTAGCAGCTTGTGCAAAGTCTTATTAGGAAAATGCAGCCACCCAGAACAGCGGGTCTGCTCGTGCATGGTGGGAGGGGCTGGCTGGCCACACTGCAGGTGGAAGGCCTTCCCTTCCCACACTTGCACAGCCTCCTGCCAGGTCAGTGTGACCTGGGTTCTGCTCCCTCGGGGCATCAAAGTAGACGTTCTGATGCAATTCTGCCCCTGCCAACAAGGTCTGCTTTCTCTGAGCATCCCTCCAGAGGAATTTTTTGCTTTACCTCACTGTTTCCCCAGGCCTTTCCAGTTTTCTCTTCACCAATCTAAAGGTATAAAAACATGTCGCAGAGGACCCTGGGAATAGGACGTGGAATACACTGAGTACTGGGATTCGAACTGGTATCAGTGAAGATAATTTGGGCAAATGACTTTTGATGTGCCTTTCAAACATCCAGGAAGATGATATCTGCTGCCCGAGAGGGCAAGGAATGAATAAGAATAGGTGGCAGCAACATAAGCAGCAGCTGTAAAGCCTTTTCTTCCTAAAAAGAATGACTAGAGTTCATCAAATTCAAACCCCGTGATTAGTGGCCTCACGATTTTAAAGAGATGGGTGTTTGTGCAAGTCTCAAATTATCAGGCCTTCCTCTCTCTCTCTCTCTCTCTCACACACACACACACATACACATACACACACTCTCTCTCTCTCTCTTAAAATATGACCTTTCTGCATTTCAAAGAACCATAAGCCTGGAAGGAAGGACCTCCAGTTCCCTGGTTTACAGCTGCTTAAGCCTTTGCCATCTGTGAAAACGTGGAGATATTGAGAGATATAACTAGGTATATTTGCGACTATGGCAAGTTCTAAGATGCATGCTTATGCCATTCTAAAGGAAGCCCTGGCAATTTTCAGATGAAAAATGTCATAGAAGTTTGAGTTTCTGTAATTATCTATTTATATGCTCTGGGTGCCCAACGAGGGGTCAGAGATTGCCTCATTTGCTGGCTATATAGCTGTTCGTAAGTAAGTGTAATGTGACACACACTCTGTATTGGCTCGTAGGGATGGGAAAATCAGTTATGTCACATCTGAAAGCCACTTTACATTCAGAGGTCATAAACCGAGAGGAAAAATAACCAAAAGTTTCAGTATTCAATTTGTTTACTCTGAGCAAAATGCAATCTCTGAAACTGATGATGAGAGGAGGGTGAATGCGATGGAAAAGGCTTTTAGGAGCTCACTTTAAAAGCTCAAAAGGTGTCTGGGACATTAAATAGCTGTTAAAAGCTCTAGTTGGATAATTTAAGTGTAAATGAGTATGAACTATATGGATTAAATTTGCCTTAAAATACCAGTCTGAAAAATTAAGCAAAGACTATTTGAGACAAACAACAGTTCGCCTTTTTTCAAAACCTGAACATTTCGAAAAAATAATTTTAGAGTTTCAATGAAAGCTAAATGCAGGCAGATTTAACTGTCCCTAGTGATCTTCCCATTGAAAGCCGCAATTCAGTAATAATTATACCCACATTAAAATAAGTACATGTGTTGATACACACATACCACATAAAGTGTACAAATTTAGCCTAAGCTTTTCAAAGCTTTTTCTATCATAAATGACGTTAGATAGATATCGACAAAAATTCAGCCAATAAATCTGAAAATGTGAATTTAAAAAAACCTTTATAACCTGAAATAACAGTTCATTTGATCCTTTGGGGGATTTTTTAAATCTTATTATTAAAATTGGGAATGTTATGTCTTTATAGTATATTTTACCCACCAATTATTATTATTATTTTAAGGGAAAAGTGTTTCATCCTTTATTTCAAGGAAAGATTGTATATTATAAAAACAAATATTGTTATGCCACTGAGTACAGAGCTCACATCACAAACATTTAACCATTTTCATCATACATCTGATGATCTAAAAATCAAAATCACTTTGAAAGGCTTAAGTATTCTGCTATTTCTTAAAGATTATGTTATCACATTATAGTGACACGCTACTGTTTTAAAGACTGAAGTAAAAATGAGACCCAGTAATTTTTAACCAAAAGTGTATCATATCCTATTTACTTATTTTTATAAGATCAATAAACATGATAGTAAGACTTGGCATTTAAACATTAAACATGTCTAAACCCCCTGAAGAGTATACCAGAAATAAGCAAGACATTTAGAATGCTTTAATATTTCCAGTTAACACCATTTGTATCAGCAACTGCAACGTTGTAACTTTTAGCAGCTCATGTAACTAGTCAGTAAGGAGTTTTTTAAGTGTAGGAGTGAGAATACAAGGACAGGAGCTATGAGAATGTCAAATTTTATACTTCTGTTAAAAACTCTAAAATCAAAACTGTTATTATGAAAGCCCCTCCATTTGCTACATTAATTTCTAAAGAGCGTCAGTGTTTTTTTCTGAGGACAGTCACACTTGAAATAATGCTGCTCTAAAAGACCAAATTTTTAACTTTAGCTGTTACCTATAGAGATGTCTTTCTACATTAGATGGTCATTATGCAATGAGGTTATGTATGAAAAAGGATCTTTTAAATTATTCATTATTATTATTATTATTGCTCTATTAAGGTCATCCTTTTGCTTGACTCTAGGGCGTTTTCTTTAGAATTTAAACATGATGAGCAACATTTGGCAAAAAAAAACAAAAAAAAACCTCATTATCAATATCATGTCCTCTCTATTGCCCGTGTTTTAGAACATTTTCTTTCTTAACTCATCAGGGTGTGTGGGTTCAAAAATAAAAGGAACCAAGCTTGAGAGATGAGAAAATTGAGGCACAGAAAAGTCCATGGTGTTGCTCTACATCATAGCGGCAGCTACTGGAGGTGTCTGGCTGCAGAACAACTTTCCACACTTTCAATTTCCCATGTTTCATTGTAATATAGCACTAGAATTTAAGGTGTCCAGCCCAGTATCATCAACATAATTGTTTGGAGTTTTTGAGGTACCACCAGACATAAA
Organism: Pan troglodytes; assembly: GCF_028858775.2. Classification (NCBI taxonomy): domain Eukaryota; kingdom Metazoa; phylum Chordata; class Mammalia; order Primates; family Hominidae; genus Pan; species Pan troglodytes. The sequence continues at coordinate 135,152,605 of NC_072407.2, read as the reverse complement.
AGCTTGATGTGTGGTTTAACGGCATGACGCAGATACAAACGTGGAATTTTAGAGTATGGAAACCCATACAAAGGGTGCAGTGTCATGAGTTCACTCTTACCTCTCAACAGCTAGGGAGCCAGGTTGAGTCCCAAGGGGTCTGAAAGCTGCTGGGAAATCCCTTCGTTCATTCAAACATTATTCTAAGCGAATGGATAATAGACACAGAGCCATATAATCATGGAGCTTCTGTTCTAGCAGAGGACAGACAATAACAACAGTCACAGTGAGAAGGTAAATCACAGAGGCTGTTAGAAGATGACAAGGGCTTTGGACAAGTGAGAAAGTAGAAGAGAGTAAGGGAGATCAAGAGTGCAGCGGGGTGAGCAGAGTAGGTTACAACTTCAATAGGGTGCCGAGGGTCGGCGTCCTGGAAGATGAGACAATGGAGCAAAGACTTGAGGAAGGTGAGGGGTTGACCAGGCATGGGGAAAGAGCTTTCCAGGAAGTGGAAGCAGGGCATACAAAGTTCTTGATGTATTTGATGAACAGCAGAGTAGTCAGTGTGGCTAGGATTCAGGGGCAGTGGGAGAGTGGCAGGAGATGAGATCTGAGAGGAAATGGGAAGCAGGGCGGTAGATGATGCCCAGCTGTGTAGGCTGTCACGGACTATTAGGAGGACTTTGTGCACCTATCGGGGTGGTGGGCAGGAAAAATTGCTTTCGTTTTTGTCCTTGCTGGTTTGGTTGATTGATTGGTCATTATGATGTTGTGATTGGTGGTGGTGTGGGTATTTTCATGCTCAGGTTCCAGCAGGTGAAGGATCCTGACCCCCCACCTCACTATGCAGGTGTAACCCCACCCCTTTAAAGGCTCTGCTTAGAGTGATGGAGATTGTAAAAGTGACAGCTGGCACGGTCAATCTGCTATCAGGCTGTATGCACTAGGCTTGCCATCTGACAGCCCAGCGTTCATGGCTTTGTTGGAGTATATGCACTAACTTACAGTATTTGTACTGCAGGTCTCAGAAGCAGACAGTCTTGGCTTCAACTTTGCATTCTTTAACTCCCTACCTTGAAGAGTTTGAGTCAAATGCTTATACTCTTGAAGATTTAACTGTCTACTTTATTAGGATTGTTGTAAGACTTAAAAAAATTGTGAAAAGCATGTTGTGATAATGGTGATGGTATAATAAATGATGATGCTCACGATGATTTAGTCCACACAGTCTGTGTTGCCACAAAGCCAGATGACTCCCTGGCCCCAGATGCCTCAGGTACAAGATATACAATTCCAGCTATTAGGGAAGGGCCTCTGGGTACCTCAGCTCCCTTCTAGGAAACCATGTTCCACTGTTGATGCCAAAGCATAGTTACAGAACCTTCGGAAGTGTTCAAGTTTTCAAAGCCCCTCCTCTGACTTATATGCAGCAGTGTGTGAGGAGGGGTATCTCCAAGGACTCAAGGCTGCTGATTGACAATGTCTTATTGTAGTGCAGGAAACCCATCCCTGACAGGTGCAAGGCTCTGAAGCCTTATTGTTCCCAGTTTGAGAGGGAGAGGATTCAGAACTTCCCAGGGTTCAATAACTGAGGTAATCAATAGACTATTATGCTTAAAGAGTAGATTTTTAGGTGCTGGGTGCTGTGGTCTCAATTAGAGGCTCTAAAAATAACAAATGTCCACCACCTCACTCACTGGGACCCAGGAAACCATCACCAGAAAGCAGAACCTGAGGGAAATGAGTACATTAAATCATCAGAATTTGCAGAAATATTTGATTCCTTCTGGCAGGCTCATCAATCACGAATGATTAGAAAGCTGAGTTGCAGTGGGCAAGCCTCTGTTTTGAATGATGCCTCATTTCATTTCTATTACTAGGTGGTTATAGTTTGTAGAGAGACTTCTCTGCACATATTTTTTTTATTTTTGTTTTTCAGCTAAATCTTTTCCTCTTACGGGAGTAAAGGGATTATGGCCATGTTCAAAAATCTGAGACAGATAAATGCTCCTAGAGGGCACCAATAAGTGTCAAGAGACCCAAAACATTCTAACTGCACACCCCTCTGTACCAGGCACTACATTTAATCTTCTGTAGTCTCAAAAAAGGAGCAAGTTCAGAGAAGTTAAAAAAATGTCTGGAGATCATACCTAAGTGGAATTTGAGACCTGGTCTTTCTGAGTCAGGGTCCAGGTTCATTTCCCCTAGAAAAGAGCTTCATTCCACCTTCACATTTACCCCAAAAGAAAAAAAATAGCCATGTATGTTGGAACCTTTAGCTCCTCTAAAGCCATTTTGTGGTCATTTCAACTTTGATGGAACTGGGGATGAGGAAGGGAACAAAGAAAAAATGTCCCTTTGAGCTCAGTTTCCATAGCTTTCCAGTCAAAAAGGAAAGAGGTTCAGTCAAAGAAATACATGATACATATAAGTTTTTGTAACAAAAACCTTGAAGGGAACTTCATCAGAGAAAGAACCCAGACCAGAAAAAGGGATCTGAATTCTGCAGTGGGGCAACCTGGGAAGAGGGAGAGAGAAGGGAGGGGCTGGCGGGAGAAAGAGGGGATAGTGCAGGGGAGCAGGCAAAAACCACATCATTTTCTTTATTATCATGTCCTTTTGCCTTCATTTTTCTGATGTTCTGTCCATCAGCTGTTAACACCTAATTCTCTAAAAAATAAACACAACTTGAGCAAATTCAGTGAAAAGGCTTTGGAGAGCCCAATTACTGTGTGTCCCTCGGACGCTTGGAAATGGACTTCATTTTTCTGTAATGAAAAAATGGTGAGTGACAGCCCAGCCAAATGAGGCACGTCCCAGTTCCGGCTTCGTCTGTCAGGCACATGCCGCGAGAGACACTTTATGCATTGTCGCGGTAGCACGTACGGAGAGGTGTGTGCGTGCAAATATGCATACTTAAATTGAATTGGAAGGCACCTGCTCCTGGGTGAGCTGCCATTTTTTTCTTCCCAACTCATCACAACAGTTGCTTCCTCTTGAATATCTAGCAGGTTTCTGAGAAAAGTCATGTTCATTATGGAAGTTATTTATTAATAATAAATAGAGGTGAAACTCAGTTAGAAACAGATACATTATGTTTTCTCATACCTGATGCAAGGGCATTAATGGATGAATGAGTTCTGCCTTACAGTCTGGGCTCATTTCTTTAGTTGCCTTTTTAGATATCTCTAGTTTATTCATTCATTCATCCACCCATGTATTCATTTGTTCAACACACCGTTCATAGAAGTCTACTCGTAGCTGTGCACTGTGTTAGGAGCAGGGTGGTTACCAAGCTGAGTAAGCAACTTTCCTCTATCAGAATTCTGATCTGGTTGGGAAAGCAGACATATCCAAAGTCAAATATCTGAAATATCAAGTGTTTTATATTCTATTAGCACCTTCCCTCTGAAGAATGATAGGTTGTCTCGCAAACTCAAATGGGTAGTATTTGCCCCATGGGTTTCTTTGGATGGGTGTGCCATATCTACACACTTGCATTTCTATTTTCGAACTTAATTTTGTGGCATTAAGACAGCTGAGAAGTGTGCCTTTTCTTATGTGTGATGTGAAACCCTTGTTCTCAAACCTCTCAATACTGAAAACTTGTCTGGTTCTATAATCTTCCATTCAGCAAATCATTGTTGAACATCTTTTCCATGCCAGGTTTTGCACTAGATGCGGAAATTCAAGGGGTAAACATGTCTCACACAGTCCTTGTCCTTATATAGTTTTTAATCTGTCAAGGGAAAATAGACATCAAACAAATAATTACACCAATAATTATTTAATCACAGCTGTAATTAAGTGATATAATGGCACATGGCAGAATGCTTTAAGAGTGTTAAATGAGGACCTGAGAGTTTGGGGGAAGAGGGAGGATTCCAGAAAGGCATTCATGATGAGTGAAATTTACAATAGGAATTAGTCATGTGAAGAGAACGTAGGACAGCATTTCAGGTAATTTTTTTTATTATTGTTGTTTCCATGTAAGTATGTCTTCTCCCAAGAGTGGGTTGGTTTGGTTCTTAGACACCAGAGGAGGTTGTTAAAGTAGGGGTGCTTTGGGAGCAGTTAGAATAGGTAGTCATGGAATAGCATGATTTATAGGGAATGAAGTCTTATATCTTCACTCCAGCACTTGATGTATCCCTTTGGTCCTAGAGAAGGGCCATTGCTTTAGATACCGTGTGCTTCAGTCTTACAGCAGCCTTTATTCACTTGGATGGCTAGTGCTTAGAAATTCCTTCAGTAAATGGACATGAGAAGGTGCATGAAGCTTAACAGCAGACAAAGGATAACTCGAGGTGAGATGCATGTCAAATATGTGTCAAAATCCAGCTTTTCCTGCTTCAGCTTCACTAATACACATATGTGGATAGCCAGCATTGGAATTATATTTATGATGCCCTACTGACATACTTCATTGCACTTTATTATCCAAATCTATTCATGGAAACATTGAGAGATCAAGAGAAATTTAATGAGCTACTCTGCACCACATCCTGCGCCCAGAGTAAACTCCAGAGAGTTATAAAATCCTAACCTATGGCCCTTTCCACCATGCCCCAGCTGCCCCTCGACAATGATACTGAATGTAGTAGAACACACGGTAGTGTAGGCTTCTGTCCTCCATTCATTCACTCACTGGTATTTATACGTGGTAATACAACAATACAGTGCAATGCAATGTAATACAATGTGCTAAGCAATAAGCTAAATGCTTGAGATAAAATGGTGAGCAAGATAGACAGTCTGCCTTCCCCAGCATAATGTATAATGCAGTGAGGAAGACCAACAGCTAAATAAGCTATTACAATAAATCATGGTAGATGCTCTGAATAGAGAAAAAAATAATGGTATGGGAGCTCAGAGTAAGGAGCTCTTAACCTTGCCTAGGGTGGTTAAATGCCGTTTGAGTTCTTAATTACAAAGCGTAGAGGTGCTAAGTAGATGGGTAAAGGAGGGAAAAATATTTTTCAGGCAAAAACACAGCATGAATGAAGACCCTATGGCGAGGTAAAACAGAGCGTGTTACAGGGTCCAAAAAGTCCACAGTAGAGTGTGAGGAGAACTATGGCAGGAAGGAAAGATGCCATAGGGATGTCTGGTCCTCTCATATTGCAAGATAATCATAGTGACAGCAATGTATCTAGAAGCGGGGGCTGCCAAATAGCATTTGACAGTCTGCCTTCTTCCTCAGTCGGCATTGCCATCTGAGTCTGGATAGTACATGACAGACTTATGGCGCCAATGGCAATCTCAGATATTGATTTCTTTAAATGAATACATGATTAGAATCAGAATTTGAGGAATCTCAGAAGTCATCTAGTTCTACTAACCCTAGCCCAACCGCCGCCGTTTCACAGATGGAAAAAGTGAGGCTTAGTGACAGAGCGAATTGTCCAGAGATCTCCGCAGAGCTACAGGCAGATCTGAAATTAGAATCACGGTCTGACAGTTTAAACCCTTTAAACTGGATCATCATTATCACCATTCATTATCCGGAGAAACATCTGAAAACTCTGATATTCAATTGTTACCCTCCTGACTTAAATCCTGTTAACCTGCTCAGTATCAAAGACACCATTTAGACGGCTATGTTCTCTTTTTTGTTTGTTTGTTTTTTGTTTTTGAGACAGAGTCTCACTCTGTCGCCCAGGCTGGAGGGCAGTGGCTTGATCTCAGCTCACTGCAAGCTCCGCCTCCCGGGTTCACGCCATTCTCCTGCCTCAGCCTCCCGAGTAGCTGGGACTACAGGCGCCCGCCACCGCGCCCGGCTAATTTTTTGTATTTTTAGTAGAGACGGGGTTTCACCTAAGTACCCTGCTGGATTTAGTTGGCTAATTTTTTGTATTTTTTTTTTTTTTAGTAGAGGTTTTCACCATGTTAGCCAGGATGGTCTCGATCTCCTGACCTCGAGATCCGCCCGCCTCGGCCTCCCAAAGTGCTGGGATGACAGGCGTGAGCCACCGCGCCCGGCTCTTAGATGGAGATTTTCTATGGCGTTCCTCTGAGAGATCACGTGAGTGCATTTCAGGAGCAACATCTGGACTACGTGATCCGGGCCTCGCTTCTCAGTCATTGGTGCTCCCAGGCTCCCTCCACCTACCCGTCCTAAGACATGAATAGGTCACCGTAGCTGTGTGGACGTCGTGAGAGTGTGGAGGGTAAGCGTGGGTGCTGCATCCATTCACAAACCTGCGGACCAGAAGACTCCGCCGAGGCAGTGCATTTCTTGTTTCCATTTTAGACCAGTGGGTCACAGCTGGTAAACAAGCACACCGGGATACACAGATAGAAGCTTCATCGAGCAGGAGAGCACAGCCTTTGCTCCGCCCTAGTGATCTCTCAGGGTGACACTGGGTGCTTGGTTTTTGGAACAGCCTATAAACAGCTTTCCGAATCTACTACCCTTCATTTATTAGTGGCTTAGATATGCAAAAGTTTCTGAGAGTACAGGGTGTTTCTCTTCCTCTCTTAACACGCTTTCACAACTTTAACTGAAGAATCATAGAATCCAGCAGTTCAAGAGCTGAAAGGGCCTTTGATCATATAGTTTTTGTATTTCATAGCTCAGGAAACTGAGGACTCCAGAAGTTATGCAGTTTCCTAAATGTTTCATTGCTACGTGGTAGTAGATACAGAACTGAACTCATCAATGTCTCTAAGAAAGAGAAACAGGAACAGACCTCAGTATGGCGAGTTCTGCTCACTGTCTTTAATCACGCTGATCTTAATGTACTGCTGATCTTTAATGTACTGCTCGCATTCATTGAGCATTGATGACATGTTAGGCACCATGGGAAGCAGTTTTTTGTGCATTGTCTCTTTGAAACCTTGAAACAGCCTTATAAAATATAGCCAATATCATCACCCTGATTTACAGAATAATACAGTTATTATTAAATGTTAACTGTAGGCACTAGACATGGTACTATATCATGTATGTACATTAGCTCTTGTATTCCTCACGGCAGTAGTAGCATCTCCATCTCACCCATCAGGAAGCTGGGGCTAAGTGGATATAGATAACTTGTGCAAGATTACAGAGCTGTCTGGGATTTGGAGACAGATTGTGAACCCTGGCCCCCACTTTGCCATCGCACTCTGACATCTTAGGAGGACCTGACCCCGGCTTGTTGGAATCCAAAACTCTTGCTCATTCACACCGCGCTTTACTCTTCCTAATTTTATAAGCACAAAATATCTTTACACCAAGTGGCATTTTCTTGGGATTCTTACTCATCCAGGATAATTCTTAAAGACAAGGAAAAAAAATACTAAATGTTTTTCCTACTCTCTTGTCTCACGCAACGCAACACTTCTGACATCAGATGAGTGATAAATTTTTCCCCACACACCAAGTGAGCAATGATCATGAGGACTGGGCGTTCTCCAATTCAATTCAATTCTGACACTGTCTACCTGGAGACGGCGTCAGTCCCCATAGGGTGAGGCTCAGCCCACAGCACTGCCTCCCACTTCAGGTGCTAGGTGCAAGCCCTGGGTTGGGACCAGTGCTGCTGGTCAGCATTCCCAGCCCCCACCTCTTCAGGTTTAATTCACTTACTAGAGTGGATCACAGAACTCAGGGAGACACTTTACATGCACTTGCCTGTGTATCAATAGAGGATACAGGGGAGCAGCCGGCTGGAAGGGGTGTGTGGGGCAAGGCAGCGGGGAGGGGTGTAGAGCTTCCAGGCCCTCTTCCGGAGCACCACCCTCAAGGAACCTACCAGTGTTCAGCAACCAGAAGCTCTTCGAACCCTGCCTTTTGGGTTTTTTATCGAAGCTTCATTAGGTTGCCATAATTGATTACATCATTAGCCATTGGTGAGCAACTCAACCTTCACCTCATCTCCCCTCCCAGGAAGAAGAGGGTGGGACAGAAAGTTCCAATTATTTAATCACAGAATTGGCTTCCCTGGCAGCCAGCCACCATCCTGAGGCCATCCTGGGCCCCAGCTGCCAGGCATCTCATTAGCCTGCAAGAAGACACTATCAGTTTGGAGATTCCAAGGGTTTTCAGAGCAGCGTTCCAAGAAAGAGGACAAAGACCATATCTAAATATATATATATATATATATAATAGATCACAATAATACAAAAAGTAATATTTTCTTATCCTGAACTCATTTAAGGTCAGCATCAACTGATAAACTGATTTTCCATGTTTCTGAGAAATAACAGCTACAGTAAAGCCAGCGTTCTCTCCTCTCCCTAGCCTGTTACTCACCAGCCCTTTAGAAAACTAAGATTGCTTTTGCTCTTTAGGGGGTGTTTGTAATTCTGAAGGATCATGAAACTAATTGTCAGTTTAGGAATATCAACACGAAATACCCAAACACACAAAACCCAAGAAACTCACTGTTTGCATAGTTCTGTTGTGGGTTTGTGTGTGTTTTCACAGGTGCCTGGTGAAGTTAGGCCACAGGGACCTGATAAAGTGTCCACTCCTTGGTAGCCTTATATTCTCACTGGTGCCCAGATATAACATCCTTATTTATGAAGGCCTGATGGATGCCACATGATCCAGTTCTTCCTCACTAACTTCTTCTGTATCAGAGAATGGAGAGTAAGGGTAGGTTTAAGAGTCAGGGAGGAACTACACACTCATGTGAATGACGAAATAGAAATTTCAAATGTGGGCTTACAAAAGATTTACATGTAATTCAAATGACCGGTTTATTGGTTTTCTTTTAATTTGACATTCAGATAACAATAAACTTGGCTTAATTATTTCTTGTTCTTTTATTTTCAGAATATGTATTTTGCATAACTTAAATACTTCCTAATTGAAGATGCCAATTATCAGTTAAGACAAAAAAGTCCCTTGTCCTTTGCATTTTTTTTTTTTTGAGACAGAGTCTCGCTCTGTCGCCCCAGGCTGGAATGCAGTGGCGGGATCTCGGCTCACTGCAAGCTCCACCTCCCATGTTCATGCCATTCTCCTGCCTCAGCCTCCTGAGTAGCTGGGACCACAGGTGCTCACCACTATGCCTGGCTAATTTTCTGTATTTTTAGTAGAGATGGGGTTTCACCGTGTTAGCCAGGATGGTCTCCATCTCCTGACCTCATGATCCACCCGCCTCAGCCTCCCAAAGTACTGGGATTACAGGTGTAAGCCACGGCGCCCGGCCGTCCTTTGCATCTGTTTAAATTATTCTGCAATGAATAGAAATTATATAATTTAAAAGGCTTAGCATAATCTGACAGCTAGATACAGGTATACCTCATTACCATGGACTTCACCAATCCAAAGTTTTATAATCATTCACAGACAGGATTGACCAGAGATTGCGAATGACTTACCCTTCTTAGTAATTTATCTTCTAGTTCTACCTCTTTATACAGATAACTCACAACTCCCTATTGGCGGTAATTTGAGATAGAAAAGTCCTGTGTCAAAAGCCTCCGAGGCGAACACTGACTTCCACCTCCTCACTTAGCCTCCTGATCTCCCATGGCTTCACCTGAGAGGTGAAGATACTCCTGGCCTCATACCATACTGTGAGGCAAGGTTGAGAGAGGAAACAGCAGCAAAAGGAACTCACATTCAACTCCCCCTTCTTAGTAAAATAAGTTTAGAATCTGTAGAGAATCTACTCTAGGTCTCTGCATTTGTCCCTTGAGGGGCTGCCAGGCAGCTGTTATTATCCCGGTTTCAGATGAGTAAACCGATCCCAAAGAGATTGAGTAACTTGCTTGGAAGGTGTATAACTGAAAGCGTGAGATTTGGAGATAAACCTAGTTTTGAGTAGTAATTCTACCACCAGTTACCACGGGCTTTGTTATTTATCATCTCGGGCAAGTTACTTATCATCTCTCTGAACCTCAGTCTCTGCGTTTGTGTGATGGTGACATAACAGCACCTCCTATGTAACAGCAGAAACTGCTAGTCTTCCTGTGGTAAAACGCCAGCTCATTCAGGTCACGTGCTCGGCCCTGACACACAGAAGATGCTAAACAAGTGCAGCTACTTTTAATTATGGGTCAGGATCACACTGCTGGTAAGCAGAAGCGCTGAGCTGCATGTCCAGGAGGGAGGCTGCAAAGCCTATGTATTCTCATGGCCACCTGCTGCCTTCTACAGAAGCACACCCAGAGATGTCTGTGAGATGAAGCAGCATGTTGGGTCCTGGCAGGATCCCTTGGCTGGTGTGGCAGAGCCAGTGTCAGTGATGCCTGTTTCCCACCTGAGCTTCCACAAGGAATATTGGGGCCTAACTTGCAGGGTAACTGAGTGGGTTGCTACTAGAAGAAGTTTCCCTGGAAGAAACATTACCTTGAAATCATCGAAAACAAGGGACAGAGCCGCTGGCTAACAGCTCCTAATCTCAGGTACTTGGGCAAAATGAGGGAGGGCGAGACTGTTCTGCCTTTGTCTGCTGTGGAGTGGTCTACTGGGGTCTTTCTGTGTTGGGAAGGGATATATGACGGTTGAATCGTGAGGTCCCCCTGATAGCAGTAACATCACACCATAAATGATTGTTATTTGTGGAGGGACCATAGAAGCCATGAGTCCAGTTCCTTGTTTTACAAAGGTTGAAAGCAAGACACAGGTTGTAGGAATAATCGCCCCAGCTGATCTAGCTAATTGGTGGCAGAGGGAAAATGATGGAGGATGGGTTCGACGGACAGGTAGGACTGGCCATCTCCCATCTACCCAACCTAGTGCAGGAGGGAAGGATGGCTTCGGCCGGAGGTGGAATGGCTGACCTCCTCTGGGCATGCAGACCTCTGGGCAACGTTACCTTGGCAGAGACCCCTCCTTGATTATTCCACCTAAATCATTCCCGGATCTTTGTTTATTTCTTTATGTCTCTCTATCTTTTCACAGCAGTTCTCAGTGGCTGACAGTGAATTATTTTTTATTGTGTGTTCATTGTCTGCCTGTTCCGCTGGAATATAAGCTCCATTAAGGCTTGGAGGCTTTGTTTGGTAACAGCTAATTTCTCAGCACGTTGAACAATACCAGATTCATAGTAATTAATAAACAATAAAAAACCATTGATTGAATGAATGGATGGCATGAAATACTGACCTAAAAAGTTAGGAGGTAAATAGTGGCAGATAAGTTTGGAGAGGTGGTGAGAAGGCAGGCAGAGACCTCCAACCCTATTTCTCAGGCATAGTGGCTTTAGCCAGTGTTGACATTTTCCGAGCTAGAGACACAGCATGAGAACAAAGTCCTCCAAGTTACTCATTTTCTGCTATTCTGCTACCTCAAATCTCTGGAATTCCAGAAAATCCCATCTTTTTCTCCTCTCCTTCATTTGCTTTTTCTTCTTTGCCTTTTCTGCCCTCTGCTTGGATGCAGAAATGCTCATCTTCTGAACAACGCATCTTCCTGGTGTCAGCCTCTTGCTCTCATGCCACTTTCCTACTTACTTGTGATAAACTGGAATGCGATATGGCTCCCCAATTTATCTCAGGAAAAGCTTAGAGGAATGGGGGAGAAAAACTCATCAAAACGTTTGACTATCTTGAATTGTAGGTAGGACCTAGTCATTTATGGGTGTCAAGAATTGTGCTAAATCTTAGAAATGTAGACTAAAAGGCATAAAATATACTTCCATGCTATGGAATCCAATTCAATGGTAAAAAAAAAAAAAAGCATGCATTGTTTTCTTTCCAACTTTTATTTTGATTTCCAGGAGTACATGTGCAGGTTTGTTACGTGGCTAAACTGTGTGTCCTGGGAGTTTGGGGCAGAGATAATTTTGTCACCTGGGTAATCAGCATAATACCTGATAGGTAGTTTTTCAGTCTTTACCCTCCTTCCACCTTCCACTCTCAAGTGGGCCCCTGTATCTATTATTCTCTTCCTTGTGTACATATGTACTCAATGTTTACCTCCTACTTATAAGTGAGAATATGCAGTGCTCGGATTTCTGTTCCTGCATTAATTTGCTTGGGATAATGGCCTCCAGCTACACCCATGTTTCTGCAAACGATATAATTTCATCCTTTTTTATGGCTTTGTAGTATTCCATAGTGTGTATGTACCACATTTTCTTTATGCAGTCCACCGTTGATGGCCTTCTAGGTGGATTCCATGTCTTTGCTGTTGTGAATAGTGCTACAATGAACATATGGGTGTATATGTCTTTATGGTAGAACAATTTATATTCCTTTGGGTATGTACCCAACAAAGGGATTACTGGGTTGAATGGCAGTTTTATTTTTAATTCTTCTACATATAATGACATGGGAGATATTGGAACATATTGTTACGTGGAAAAAATAAGTTGTAATTTGGCAAACATACATTAATAACTTGTTTTAAAAATATCAGTGTATCTATACCTATATCTGTGTGTCTATGTCCAAGTACATATCTATATCTATAGGTTAGATATACATCCAGAGATGTTTGAGAGATTGTACGTACAGAAAACCACCTCTAAGAGCACAGCACAATTGTATACAAGTGGCCACCTCTAAAAGAATGAGATTGCTGAGGGTGGAGATTTTGCTTTATGTACTTTGGCATGTTTCCAATCTTTTTATGTGAAGAGAAAAATATTTGCAATTTAAAAATCAGAAGGAAAAACAATGACAAAAAAAGTATAAAATGAGTATCTTCTCTTCTACCCCCAAATAAACCACTCTCCTCTTATGAAGGGAGACAGGTGCATATTAATGTAGAAATCAGTGTGCCAATCTCTGCCCACGTGACATGCACAGGACGGTGTGACACTCCAAGGAGAGAGGTCTTGTTTGCCGCAGTCAGGGGCGACATCTCAGGGAAAATGTTCTCAAGTTGGTTCTTGAAGAGTAAGTAAAGAGTTCAGCAGAGACATCAGGCTTTCCATGGAGATAGGAGCTGTGTAGGGGTGGGGGAAATGGTGCTCATTTGAGCAATGCAGAACTATTTGGCTGGATGGAGGGCGGGACGTGTGCAGGACAGTCTCGTGAAGGCTGGGTCCAGACTGTGAAAGACTTCTCTTCAGGGGTCTCTCCCGAGTCAGTGCAAAGATTGAGTTTGTTTATTCCTTCATTTCATAAACATATTTGAGCATCTACTGGCTGTTAGAGTTTTACTAAGTATGAGGATTTAATGATAAATAAGAAACAGAAATCTTGCCTTCTTGGAGACTCTACTTTAGTAGACTTGGATAATTTTCCTTTCTTTCCAAAAAAGACACGCAATGGTAAACTGCAGTATGAGGTGTTGGTAGTTAGCATTAATTAAGGATTAGAGGCCTTTAGGGGAAATCAAGGTGTTGCTGAAAGATTAGTCATCACATCTATAATTCAGAGCAGCATGGATATTCCACATTTTGCGGAGTACTTGGGAAAGATGAAAATGTATAAGTGGAACCAAGATTTCTTAACATCAACCTCAGAATAGCTGTGCACTCCCCTCCCCTCAGTCCTTTTGCAAGATAGAGGGTTGGCTTGTTTAGCTCATCTATCCAGCTAACTGTTCCCCTGCCTCTCTGTTACTGAATTTCCATCACTAGGCGACTGTAGCGTCATATGTGTATGTTGAAGCACTGAACTGTGAATCTTATTACAAGAAAAAAATTTCTTAAAACTAAAAAACAAAAAAGAATTTATTACTTATAAGACAATAATAAAAGCAAAGGTAATTTCCAAGAGCAACATATAACAATATATTCTTCTCTTTGTTTCCCCCCAGAGCTAATTTTAAGCAAGAAACTATTGTAAGATCCTCTAAAGAACTCCACCTACAATTCCCTCTTGCCACCCTCTCCCCACCTCCTGCATAGGTGGTTCTGATTCTTTTCCTGAGTTTTTTCTACCCCTCAAGACCTAGGTTTGCCCAAAATGTCTGTGTGAACTAGAGCCCCCTGTTCTTTACAGTTAGCCAGCTTAACACTTCTCCTTTTTTTATATGCATTATTTTGTTGCTAGGAAAGTAATCCTTCTCTTCTCTTATCCATCATGTTGTTTGTATTTCTTTGTGTACAGGAGAGTAAGCTATTTATTTAAATGCTTTGAGTTATGTACCTTCTCAAATAAACTATTTTAAGATACAGAGATGGATTTAGGGATTCATATACTATCTTTATTAGAAGAAAACTTGCAGCTCATTGGTTCATATGCACCCAATCCAGAATACACATCTTCTACGCCTCCTCATCATGCATTCAAGCAGCCTCTGCCAGGCCCTCCCTAAGGGCCTGCTGTCTAACGGCCCTCCCTAAGGGCCTAAGCATGTCTGCTACCTGACACAGCTCCTGTTGCTCTCAGTAGCTGTGGCTATGGGAATGGGCCTCATCCCATCACACTCCCATGGTCTCTCTGTAAAATCCACATGCTGATACTAGTCCTGCCCTGGGAGACAACAGAATAAATGTGAGTCCACCTCTCCACAGTGCTTCACGTGTTCCCACGCTGCCCTCTTGTCTCCCCTGACAACGCCTTTCTTCATGTCCATCTAGTTCCCAATCGTGAAGTTCTTCTCATTTCCGGCTCTTTCATGCCCAATGTCTTGGTTTGTACAGTCTCCTATTACATGTTGTCACCAGATATGGGCTCCCTAGAGCAGAGCAGAGCCATTTTGTCTCTTTTGTTCTGATTCTTTACTTGCTAAATGTACCTACTGTGGAAACAAAATGCAATGTATGATCGAATGTCCTTTTGTCAAACAGCCATTTCACTTTTTAAAACTCAGAACTGTGAGAAAACTACAAAACTCCTGAAGATTTTTCACACGTCTTGCTATGAAAACACATCTCCCCACTGCGGGTTATTGTACAGGACCAGCAATCATAATTGAATAGAGTTTTAAACAGCTGCATCATATCCATCAATATAAAAATCGTTGAATGAGATAGAAATCCTTTGAACCCATTTTGGAAGGATATCCATGTGAGTTTTTGTTTATTCTAGGAAGGTTGAAAAATATCATTTCATTTATTTTCTGCTAGCGTAAGAAGTGTGGACCTTACACAGGGGAAGGAGTACCTTGAAAATAGGTCATCTGTCTGGGTTGATAGGTTTTGTGAGTAGGCCTGGCAGTTGTGCAGTGAAGCCTCCTGGAGGAAGGCATTTTAGTGTCTGCCATGCGCCTTCTTTTCAGGCTATGAATGTCCCAGACATATGCCTGTTATCTCCCTTTTTCACCCGTTCTTTGACTAAAGGCTGTTTGGGGAGGCGTCCTACTCAGATCACGCTTGTTCCATTGAAGCAAGGCATCAGTAAAGTTGATCACACACAAGCACTTGTGAAAGAGATGGTGACTCAGACTTGCTGGATCTCAAGCTCTTGCTAGATCAATACCAGCTGCATCAATGTAGCTATTGACTCGGAATTCATTGCCATAAACACCATTTGTCAGCCTTCCAGAGAGAAGAGTCCCATGACCAACCTAAAGACTGGCTCACTCCTGTGATTAGTCATTCCCATCTAATTGAGCAAGTGGCTTATTATCTAGGCATTTCCAGACCTTAGTCACCCATGAAAAGCAGTGAGATGTGGTAATGAGTCCACACTAGCAGGCTTAGCATTATGGCAGCTCTCCTATTGTCACGTTTATTAGGCAGGCACCATGTGCTGAGTTTGGTAGAGGACTTTGAAATGAAAAGGTTGCTGCCTTTAATGAGTGAACATATTAAGGTTTAATGATCTCTTACCAAAGAATTAATCCTTTCTTAGATAAAGGACAATATATCATTCTACAAGTAAAGCAACACTTTAATAGTTTCACCTCGCCAAGCCTTTCAGATTACATAGAAAGAGATTCCAAGGATCCATTATACCTGATGGTATCACTCAGGGTGCCGTTAAGGAAGAGAGATTGTGTAGTGGAGAAAAATTGTTTGCCTGCTAAAATGCCATATTGTATAAAATATTTTATAGGTGTTTCAATAGATTCTATCTTCCAATGGGGGAGAAACTTAATTTAACTAAAACAGCACATTTCTGAGAGTGTACTGATTTGAAGTAAAACAACACACTCCAGGCAGTTCACTCCCAGTTGGATTGGCTTCCTTGGTTTTGCGGTCTCTGCACCCTGTCTTTACTAGAAAATGCAAGATGCCCTCTCTTTGAGTAATATCAAATTGTACTCAGAATTGCGCCTGCTTCCAGTAAGCCATTGGGGTCACTGCAGTTACAGGAACAGGTCCTTATGCCTCAGACATGTAAATAAATAGCTCTTTAGTATTTCAGAGGCTTATCAATTATGAGTGCCCAACCACAGTGCAACTGGGCAATTGACCATGCATCTTGGCTCGCAGATTAGTCTTTCTTTGACTTGCTGTAGCTGTGGGATGGTCTCAATTGTCCCTCACCCTCCTCACAAACATTGCCCTTTTCTTCCATTACTCTATGCTGGCTTTGCATAAGAAAGAAGAAATAATATTTGACTGTCAATAAATCTCTCAGTGAGCAGTGCTATTAAGGGACAAAGTATTTTTACATTTCAGAGTTGGTGCTTAGGTCACCAACCTATCCCCTCTGGTATCAAGCAGTCTACCTGGCAAGAGAGTTAGAAAATAGCCTTCACCAAGGGGCTTAGATTTTGTCTTCTCACTTTTGAAAAGATGAATATGTATGAGCATCTCTCCAGAGCCTCTGAAAGGATCGCTGGGTGGAGGGTGGAAACCCAGTCACTGAAGTCCCCATGGAGAAAAGATAAAGAGTTCAACTGAACAGCTGCTTGAATGGATGCATTAAACTGACATTAAAATCACCAACGTGTTTAAGAAATCCACTAATAACACCTAGCAAGGCTCAGGGGCAGAATCGATTTAGGGAGTCCAGGAAATTCCACACCTGGTTTGGTGCAGTAAACCCCAAAGTCATTAAGAAGAATTAGTTAAGCCCCCTTGTTCCTCCTACATTTATTTTCACTGATCCTATTTAGTTCCTTCTTCAATTTGCTAAGACACAGGTGTATACTGATCTCAGCAGCTCGTGAATATTTTAAAACTAAAGTTTCTTGCAAAGGAATTTAACAAACAAAAGTCTCAACTCACTACCTTAAATTTATATTCTCTGAGCCCTTAAGCTCAAGGAAGCATTTGGAATTGCTTTGACTTAGAGAAAAGGTAGAAATATTGTAGTCTATGCGTGTGCTACCTTTCAAGACCATTGTTGGTTTAGTATGGCAATATATATCATTCATGTGACAGATATTCATTGAGCATATACTATGTGTTAAGACTCTGCTTGGTGCGGGAGAATATAGCTATGAAGAAGACAAATGTGTCCCTAGTCCTTATAGAGCTTATAATCTTATGGGAAGATGAAGGTACATAAGAGGCATAAGCAGGCAATTTTAAAATGTAGAAGTAAATGTGACTTTTGAAGACAAAGACCACTTCCATGATAACTTTTAATCCTATACTTCTTCCCATGCTAATTGAATCCTACACAGATACCATGGAGATGTTTTATGAACTGTGTGATTGATGGCAGAACATATTCATTGATTTTGTCCATGGCACTTGATTGGGTGTCATAATGAATGCGGAAATAGAATCCAAAGGAACTTTAATATATTGAAGAAATGTTTTTCAAAGTCAGAATGAGGTTCCGCAAGGACAAGCTGGGGTTTTGCAGAAAGGCACACATGCATGTGCAGGATTCCAGCATCTTTTCTCACGGGTGCTGTTTTTACTTAAGCAATGACCTCCAATGAGCATTTATTGCACCGCTGCCACCTGCCATGCACAGTACAGGAGGAGACTTCTATGGATTAGAATAATGGTGGTCAATGCTAGGGTGGTGCTGAATATGGAAACAGTCAGAGTTTTACTAAAGGCCAAAGAGTATTAAATTTGAAGGTACTAGCATTTTCCCCCATGAGTATCCTCCTCCTTGTAGCAATGGAATTCAATAAGTATATATTAAGCACCTACTACATGCAAAACTCATGCACTCTGGAATCCGACAACTTACTAGGAGAAAATTGCACAGATTTAATTTTGTACCAGAAAGAAGTAAATCGATGTTATAAAAGTGGCACAGTTAATAATTCTACTGGAGTAGAAAGGAAACAGGGATTGATACTAATCATGAAAGGCTACATGAAGGAGTTGACATCTGAGCTGCACCTTAAGTGTCTCAGTATGTAAAGCAGTGAATTCCATGCTGGAAGCCAGCTGAACAAAGCCACAGACACAAGCAAGTGGGGAGAGATTCAGGGGCATTACGTATCTGTCCCTGGAGCAAGGTTCTGAAGGGAAAATGTGGGGATGAAGCTGAAAAGGTAAGGTGGGACTAGGTCATTAGCATAGATTTTGAATTTCATTCTATAGGCAATACGAAATTTCCAAAGGATCTTGAGGAAGAGGCTTTTGTGTTTTATAAACCTGCTATATGGGCAAAGTGAAGGATGTATCGGAGATGGAAGGGGCCTGGTATCAGGGGGTAGTAGTGAGGTTGTTATAACTCATTCTAACTTCATTATCCTGAGAAGATGTGGCCTGAAGTAAAGTGATAGTGATCAATGTAGAAAACTGAAGCAGCTGGGCGCAGTGGCTCATGCCTGTAATCCCAGCACTTTGGGAGGCCAAGGTGGGCAGATCACATGGGGTCAGGAATTCGAGACCAGCCTGACCAACATGGAGAAACCCCATCTCTACTAAAAATACAAAATTAGCTGGGTGTGTTGGTGCATGCTTGTAATCCCAGCTACTCAGGAGGCTGAGGCAGGAGAATTGCTTGAGCCTGGGAGGCGGAGGTTGCAGTGAGCCGAGATTGCACCCATTGCACTCCAGCCTGGGCAACAAGAGCGAAACTCCGTCTCAAAAAAAAAAAAAAAAAAAAAAAAAAGTGGGGGAAGGGGAAAGGGAAGGGAAGGAATGGCCATCGGCTTCAATGAGTGGAGGGATTCAGGTTTGGACAGACTTAGACAGTTACATCAAGGTATATTAGCTTCTCCCCTAACCTCAACTAGGCAACATTCTTTCTCAAAAAATGAACAAAATGTGGACATTTATATCTAGGACAGAGCCTGTTGCTGAATCCAGTAACTTAAAAGTATCATGCTTTTGAAAACTTCCTCTTTTTCTAAAGTAATAGCTTGTATTGTTCTACGTGTTGTTTTCTTTTTCTTTCTGTTTTCATTATGGGGCACATAGGACATTGATTATTGCTGTTATTATTGTAATTCTTAAAATTACATTTTCTTTGAATCATAAATCAATGCATTATCTCCCCTCAAGGACTTCTTCTATTTAAAGAGCCAGATCGATTTTTACAGGATATGCCGACAATAAATCTTTGGTTCTTATTTTTCCCTCCTGAAGACTTTGGATCAGAATTATTATTATCATTATTTATTATTTATTGAGTGCTGTCAGTGGGCTCAGCAGTATACAAATATAAATGGGTAAACATCATCATTAAATCTGTTTCCAAAAGGAGCAGGTGTTTATCATGAAAGAAAGTATTTGAATTACCAAAATAGTGCCCATTAGTGGTTTTCATTTCCTGGAAAATATTGTCTTTGTGGTCATTCAACTCCTGTGGCATTTCAAATGGAATAAATGGGGGCAATCTCTGATTTCTGGCATGTTTCCAAGTTGGTAATTACCTCCTGCTTCTTGAAAGTTACCTATAATTTAATTTCAGTAGCTTTGGCTTGATACCTTCTAAGATTTTCTCTTCATTAGTGACTTAAACAAAGCCCAGCTCAGTTCTTTGCGGGAGATGCTTTTACTCACTCCTTGGATTTCTCCTCTTGGCCAACTAAAAAGAAGCCAGCCCACCTAGGATCTGACTTTTTTTTATGTTATTCAGAAATGGAGGGATTGTAACCAGGAATGTACAGATCCAGGATTCTTCTGGTTCCACTATCTGACTGGAAAGAGGCAGGCGCTCTCATGCACAGTTTAGAGGCATGCTGAGGCTCCTTGATCTTGCCACCACCAGAAGGACCACTATCAACAAAAGCACTCAATTCTGGTTTTTTTTTTTTTGGTCAGGGAAGCAAAGTCTTTGTAACCATGGTTATTTTCCAGCAAACACTTCTATGGTCTATGTTAGCAGAGAAGAAACCTACAGCCAAAAAATCTGCCATTTATCTCGAGCCTTTATTTTAGTAATTTGTTTTAACCTCAATTCAAATGCCATGTTAACAAAACTGGAAATGAAAAAAAAAAAAAAGAAAAGAAAACGCGAAGCAACTAATGCTGTTGATTGGAGGTTACCAGATAATTATAGCAACCACAACTAAAATTTGTTTTGAATTTAGCCTTTTGCACAGTGCTTTCCCTTATAGAAATTGATATTCACAACAGTCCTGAACAGGAGGGAGGAAGTGTGTTATATTTAGCTTCCCAAATGTATGAAAGAGGAAACAGACTCAACGAGGCTAAGTGACTTGCCCGCAATTAAACAGCCAATATGTTGCAGAAATGGAAGATCTGTCCCTTTCTACTACTTATAATTGAATAACGTCAAGGAAGAGACAAAGAATAGGCAACCAGAGGTGGAAACAAAGGAAATGCAAGTTTATCTTCAGAAAGGGAGTGGTAACTGCAAGGGTAATAGAATTGCTGAACAAATAACTTTTAAGCCTCCTTCTGGATCTATGAGTAGACAATTGGTCTGACAATCACATACAACTTAGATCTGTTTCTCTTCCAGACCTGGATAGAAACCATCTCATGTATATATTATGACCTACACTGGGAAGTAGACCCATTTGTAGATAGGGCTATCAATCTGCAGATGAGCTTCCTCCCTGTCCAAATTTGGAAAAACATTCAGGGCCATCAAGACATTAGTATTACTGACTATGGCTTCAGAAGATCAAAAACTCTCTGACCAAGAAGGAAATAATTCTGCCCCTTCATCTGCTTTGCTAAACGAACAAAGCCAAGCACTTACAATTCAATGCCCCACAAAGGCCTTCTGTGCATTTATTCCTGCAACCAACATTTATTGAGCATTTACCCTGTACAATGAAGTCTCATTGTTCTTTTTTTACTGTACCTATCTAGAAAGAATCTATCTTCAAACTTGTCTCAGAACTAAAAACAGCAGACAGTTCAAGTGTTTCTATTTAGCTCTAAGGTTTTCTATATTTTGGGTTAGAGACAAGCAGACCATTCACCAAAAGCCTTGCCCATTTAAAAATATGACCAATGACTGTACACGGGTTCCAACATGCAACACACAAATGGAAGTTTTAATGGGCATCTGTGAGATTGCTGGAGATAAGAAAGAGATACAGGCCGGGCATGGGGGCTCACACCTGTAATCCCAGCACTTTGGGAGGCCGAGGTGTGTGGATCACCTGAGGTCAGGAGCTCAAGACCAGCCTGGCCAACATGGTGAAACCCCTTCTCTACTAAAAATACAAAAATAAGTGGGACATGGTGGTGGGTGCCTGTAATCCCAGCTACTGAAGAGGCTGAGGCAGGAGGATCGCTTGAACCCAAGATCACGCCATTGTACTCCAGCCTGGATGACAAGAGTGAAACTCCATCACACACACACACACACACACACACACACACACACACACACACAGAGAGAGAGAGAAAAGAAAAAGATACAGAAATACTTTCACTCTTAGGTAGAACTATAGAATTTATTTTGTTCTAATGATTTATAATGTGTTGAAATATACGTTGAACATTCTAAATTACCCTCTACAATCATTAACAAGGAAGCAACAGGGAAGGAACTCTTGCATTTTATAATAAAATGACAAACCAATTTTTTAAGTGAGCAAAAAATCTGAATAGACATTCACTTAAAGAAAATACACAGATAGTCAATAAGCACCTGAAAAGATGCTTGTCATCACTGATCATTAGGGAAATAAATACCAGTCATAATGAGATATCACTCTCATTCGCCATAATAAAAAAGACAGATAATAGCCAGTATTCATGAGGATGTAGAGAAACTGGAAATCTTGTATATAGGAAAATGAAAAAATGGTACAGCCACTTTCAAAAAAAGTCTGTCAGTTCCTCAAAAGTTTGGGTGTGGTTACCCTAATACTCAGTAATTCCACCCCGAGACATAACCAGAAGAAATAAAAACGTATGTCTACACAAAAACTTTCACATAAATATTTATAGCAACATTATTCAAAATAGTCCAAAAAAGAAACAAACATATACCTTATTAAAAGATACTTGAATATATGGATAAGTAGAATATAGTCAAGCCATATAATGAAATAGTATTCGGCAATTAAAAAAAATAAAACACTAATACATGTTACAACATGGATGAACCTTGAAAACATTATACCAAGTGAAAGAAACTAGTCGCAAAAGACCATTTCTTGCATAATTTTATTTATACAAAAAGTCCAGAATAGTCATTTGTTTCTAGAGAGAAAATAAATTATATGAGTGGTTGTGTAGAACTGGGGAGATGGGGAGATTGGAGGTGACTGCTAAAGGACACAGGATTTCTTTTCTGGGGTGATGAAAATGTTCTAAAATTGATTGTAGTAATTGTTGTACAACTCTGTGAACAAACTAAAATCAGTTGAATTGTATACTTTGAATGAGTGAATTGTATGTTATATGAACTATATCTCAATAAAGATGTCAGGAAAGAAAGAGGAAAGATAGGAAGAGAAAGAGAGAGGGAGGGAGGGAAAGAGAGCAACAGGAATTCATGGTGATGGTCATTCAAAGAGATTACCACAACATTTTTGATAGGCATCAATTCCCTTCTCCCTTCCTCTTTTTTTGTCCCTTAAAATGGCTCTGGAAAAGGCTACAATTATACTTGCACATACTGCCTTGCAAGATGGAACCAAGCTTGTATACAGCTTTTCCATCTTTTGTCTCCATGGGGAAATTTTAGATGTTGGGGACTGATGATAGCTTACAGCAAATTCCCAGCTGGTCACAGCATGTTTGGACTCTGGATTTCAGGATTGGAATTCATCAGGCACATTTGTGTGTGCTACTCTCTGTAGGATTATGTCTTTATTGATCCTGCCTGCCTGTGACCAATGGGAACAATATGGAAGTGGTAAAGTCCTTTGGAATAAAAATTTAGAATCTGGTGAAAACGTAACCAGGTCCCGCCAGGGAAGGATGAAGCATCTGTGTGGAATCTGTTCAGTACAAGGCAGCAACCACTCCTTATTTTCCCTGTTCAATTAGAAGAGTGTTCAATTGCCCTAGCTGCAAGCAACCTCCAGGGATAGATGTGAAGTAACTGTGTTTTGTTTGTTTGTTTTGTTTCAATTACTCAGACAACTGGTTCCTTTGGGAGTCTACCTTGAATTGATTGGAGCCCTACCTGGTGACTGTCCTCTATATTAATAAGCTGGTTGTGTGTTATGTGATAAGGTGGCCAGCAGATACAATGATTGAGGAGGGAGTTTCATATAGGGAATTATGAAACCTGGCCACAACCTCTTTGTAGACTGATATGCTAGGATCTCCTGAAGGACTCTTATTTTTAAACAAGATGAGAGATGGACAACCTGACTTCTCAGTATTCCAGTATTTATAACAATGGATACTACATTTATTTATCAGGTAAGATTTAACTAGTATCCAATATACAGTACTTCCTAATTAAGAGTCCACTTTTCAGATCCTTGTTAAAATATGAGATGTATTTTGTAAAGAACATTAAGTTCCATAGTTGCCAGTAAGTATGTAATCTAGAGCTTTCTTCCTTAGTCTTCAGCTTTCTTCTCTAATAAAAGTGGATAAACTGGGACAGATAGCCTTTAAGGTCAATTACACACTAATATTCAAAATTTATATAAGTTTATGGAAAATCATAATATTTTTAATTTCTTTATCCAGGTTTTGATTTCATTTATTTATTTAGCAAATATATATTGAGGGAAGAAGAACCAGGACATAGTGACGGTTGGGAAGTCAGGGGTGAGGGGAAAGAAGGCAGTAAGGATGAGGTCTTGATTTGGGCAAGTGGATGGATGGTGAGAACCATTTAACCAGACAGAGAATGGGGAAGATATTTTTTGCCCATTTATTTGAGGAGTGGGGAGTGGCAGGGGACAAGGGCCAAGGGTTCTGTTCTGAATATACAGAGTTTGTACTGGGATATCTTTGAAAATATAAGTGGTGATATCACCTGGCTAGTAGTAAATGCAAATCCATCACTAAACCAGCCTTCTGTGGGTGTCAAAGTGCAGAACTCAGGCCTGGATGAGAAGTGTGGGGTGCAGAGAGACTGCATTCAGGGTACGTATACTAGCTACGTGAGATCTACATGCGACAGAACCTCACTAGCAAGGATAATTTATAGATCTTCATTTGAAAATTTTGGGGAACATAAACTACCTATAGTTAAAAATAGAATAAAAAAAGGGAAGATTCCCTTTTCTCAACTATTATATTTCTTCCCCAAACTCTTTGCATTTAACAAATGTTTTCATACAAACACATTTTAAAACAATAATTTTGTGGGTTTTTTCTCCTGCATCTGTGACTTTTTCTTCTCATGGTTCACTTAGAAGACATCTCAAACTTTTTTAAATTCAATCTTCTATTTTCTATGGAAGAGGAAATGAAGATTATTTTCCCTTTTATTTTTCCTTTTTGAATTAACCTGTAACAATGTGGATCGCGATGGAGTTGAGAAAGAGAAGGCAGACTTTAATCGTTTTCCCCACTCTTCCTCAGAGAAGTATTTAGTAAATAAGAAAATGAATTTATATTGAACAGTGACCACAGAAAGAGCCAGTGATAAAGACAGATGTGAAGTGAAGCTTTCCCAAAGATACAGTCCCCTCCTGGAGGTAGCATGAGGCCCATATGATTCTTCTAGTGTTTGACAGCACTCAGGAACTCAATGAAGTCCTAATGATAATTGCAATGACAGCTTTTGGCAGATGGATTCATTCTTTGCCATTCACTTAATCCTGACCAGAAATAAAACTATTTGTTAATTGATGTCATTTCCTCTTGAGAACAAAATAGTAAGATTTCGAGGTCCGAAGCTAGGTAACCTAGTTTAGAGCTTTGGCTTGGACAGAAGGCTTCAAAACCTGTTTTTTGTTGTCACCCAGAGCTGCCTGAGTGTTTGGACAGCATCACGCACCAGGAGTGAAACGACTTGGAACTGTGTTCTGACTCCACCATGTGTTAGCTGTGTGGTCTGAGACAGTTTATTTCATCCTTCTGATCTTCAGTTTATAAGTTGGGAAAAATATAAAAACATGTGACAGTTCCATCTGTACACTGTACTTCATGGGAATATTACAAAAATCCATGAAATAAAGGATATGATAGCCCTTTAGAAGTTGTACACAATATATGCGTATGATACCTAACACTGGGAAAGAGATACTCTTTCAACATTCCTAAGCACAGTAGCTCTAGACTGCATTGCACAGCTGCTGGGTGTCCCCTTGTTGAGGGGACTTCAAGTCCCAGCCTCTTTTAACTGTTTAGTGCTTTTGGCTTATGCCTTATACTCCTGTCTTGCTGAAGCAGAAAGGTAGAAGTTGCGCAGGGGTTGGATCTGAGTAGGAGCTAGGCCAGAAAAACCAACAGACCATGCGAAAAGAAGCAACTGAATAGGTATCCACATTTGGGGCAGAGAGCAAGCAGGTCCAGCATTTGACAGCTACAACTTTTGGTGGAAACCATCAGGCCTGAAACCAATGCACTGCAGAGTGGATCATCCCAACCAGTAGTTCTTTACGCAATTCCTGCCAGAGCTGGAGCTGATACCCAAGCAGAGGCAACCTTGAAGAGACTACACTGAAAGTGGAAAGACGTGAGATGTGTATTATAAGTGAGAATGTGGAAGCCTGCAGTAAATTGGCTGTAGGTGCAGATCATGTCTGAGCACCATGCCACACCTCCATGACTCCCTTGTATGGATTACTGCAGTCCCTTCCTGATGGTCTCCCTGCTTCTACTTTTCTTCCCTGCAGTCTACTCTCAGTAGAGCATCCTGCAAAATATAAATCAGATCACGTCACTTCTCTGCTTATAATGCTGCAGTGATTCTTAGTAAATGCTCAGAGCTAAACAGGCTGTGGATCATCTGAAGACCTTGTCCTCTACACACACCACCACCACCACCACGAATGCCTCTTTGACCTCCCTCCTACGCCAACCAGACTCACCCTGTTCCAGCCACAGTGCCTGCCTTGCTATTGTGTAATTACTCTAGGCATACTCTGGCATACTCAGGGCATTTGCTATGACTGTTCTAGAATATTCTCTCTCCAGATAATTGCCTGGCTAGCTCCCTCACCTGCTTCAAATCTTTCTTCATTTGCCCCTTCTCAATGAAGCCTACCCTGAGAACCATCCTTAGAATTCTAACTCCCTCCAGCCTCAGTTCCCTCACCCTCCTCTGCTGGAAAACTTCAGCCCCTCTGAGCACCAGTCAGCAGGCTGTGTACTTGGCTTTCTTATTATGCTATTGATTAGTGCTTGCCTGCACCTTCTAAAATAGAATATATAAACACAAGGATCTTTGCATGTTCCATTCGTGGATGTACCCCAAACCTATGGAACACCTGTGCATAATAGACATGTCCTAAGTATCTGTCGAATGGCTGAGTGCAGAGGCCACAAAAATGGAAGGAACCCAGGAGTGAGCTGAGAATAGCGAGGAGGTGAGTGGAAAGCAAGGCTCTTCTCCCTTACCCCTCTCCATTTTCCCTGCTTTCTCTTCCCCCCCTCCCACCCCCCCCCCCCGGCCTTTTTTCTACTCTGTCATCTCTCCTGTATTCTAATTTGCCCATCTGGTGTAAGCATCCACTTCAGAGGCCAGCAGAGGCAGCTATGGGCCTGAATTTGAATCACTTTTCCCAGTAAGGAGGTCACAGAAGTGATATTTACAAATAAGCATCTCAAACTGACAAAAAGTAAATGAGTTATGTGTCCTTAAAAATCTGCAGCCTGGGTGGCCAGGTTCTTTCTCTTGTGTCCCTGATGTGTAAAAACTTCTGTTTTGAAGCTTATAGGCATAGCCCACAGCAGATTCTTTTGCATATTGCCCTAGGTAAGAGATTCACCTTCCCTCAGAGTGGGACTACTTTTGAGAAGCAATTAAATGCCATCGAAAGCCAAGTCTCATGAGCAAACTAAATGATCAAGCTGGATAATATCTGTTTGGATCTGAAATAACTACAAAGGATGGAGGCTATATATTTCTGGTTTTAAACCTAAATTTGCTATAAATGTCCAGAAACATGGTCATACCATTGTTGGAATAAGTACATATGCTCTCACAGTGACTGCTTTGAAAAATAGTACTCACATGTATCTTCTGAGAATTTAATGTAAAGAAAAATCATTATACCATCATCATACCTCATGCTTTTTACAGAATTCACTAGATGCCTGTATTTAAGTTTCTACATCTGTAGAATAGGAGTCAAGAATGTTCTTTTCAAGTCATGGTGGGAAAATGGGAGTGCAAGGAAGGATAGGCATAAATTGATTGCAGACCCACCAAAGAAAGGCACCAGATCAACGATGAGTGGTTGTTTTTTTGTTCTCAAATAAAATATCCATGGGAGCCTTAGAACCAAAATATGCCATTTTTCTTGCTTCTCATTCCCTAACCCCATCTATTCTCTGCCTCTCCCTTTCTCATTGAATGTTCTTAGTAGATTTAACCTTCCAGATTATTCCCTATGCTCAAGTGTTCTCTAAGTTCTTCACCCTCTGAACCCCATCTCCAACACTGGGCCATTTTGTCCTTCCTATGAGTTGCATTGTAGACGGCTGTCTACCTTCCCTGCAATGGGCTGCAGCCTGCAGCGGCTCTCAGTGAGGCCCTGCTGACACAGTGAAATAAAGTTAGAAAGCTGTATTAATTTAAGTGGCTGTTCTTCACATTTAGGACTGCTATTATGGTGTTGATGGTTGGTAATAAAAGACCTTTTAGTGTGGGAAATCAAATAATCTTATACAAACATAAATGGGCTCCGACAATGATTATCCTAATGTAATTGGAGAATGAACTCTGATTATGGGTGTCAGTTCTTGCCTTTCTTAAGGTATTTTAGGGCTAATACAGTGATTGATAGATTGACACTAGTTCTTTGTAAAGTGTGGAGTTTATGAATATGTTGCATTTCTTATATTTGGCTTCTCTGTCCCCTACAATTTTATGAGTATGAGGTTTGAAAGCTGGGTTGGCTTTGTAGAAGTTTCCAGACATTTTCTGCAATGAAATATGGTAGAGTCAAAATTGAGGGAAAAAATCAAGCCAGTCATCGAATAAAATTCTGTATGGCAAGATGTGCTCATCACCACTCAGGTTCCCAAGGGAAATGAAAGAAATTACATTTAGGATGAGACTAGAAAACGTCCTGCGGGAAACAGTTCTCTATTCTTCAGGGCTATCATTCACCTGCCTAGGAAAAGGTTTCCGTGTATCCTGTATAATGCTCTTGCCTGTGCTAAATAACATATGTTTAAAACATATTTGTTGAAATTTAATAACTGCAGTCAATATGTCTTCTGTGAATAGCTGCCCTATTTGGTAACCGAGATCTACTGTCCTACTGAATGGAAGTAGACTTCCTCGTCTTAATTACCCTAAGTAGACAGTTAATTCAATGGACCTGGGTTTTATAGATCTGCCAATGGTGATTTTTATGAGTAGATAATGGAGGGCCAGCGGAGCACACTTCTAAGGCACAGATGTTTCTGCCATGACCAGCCTCGCTCCTCAAGCCAGCAGGATTTTGCTTGCCTTCTTCCCTCCCCACGGAAGGTCCTTTCTCTCTTTCAGCCACCCCTTCCCCATCCCATGCCAGCGGTACCTCATTCACAACCTTCCCATCCTTCAAGGTTGAGAGCTCAAAGGCCACTTCATTGAAGAAGACTAATCCCACCTCCATAAAAAGTAAACTCCTCCTCTTCTGAACGTGCACATTGCATTGCCTTGTCCTCAGTTACAGCAGTTACCTTTTTTCCCACTTGGCATAATATTCACCACCGTATCTCCCCAAATATCTAGTGGTGTCTTATTACAGTGGGCATTCCGTAAGTGTTAAGCGAGTGAGGAAATAGACAAATGAATGAATCTCAGTAAGTAGTCACTTGCCACTCCAACCTGAAGCACCTGCCTTTTGAACCCTCTTGCTGCAGGATTAGGGTCAGCCTCTGAGTCCCTACTTCCTCCCCTTCAATGTCAACCTCAGATCATCTCTGCTGAGCCAGATAACTACACTACATTTTATCAAACATGGTAATGGGTGTGTGCTGCATAAATAAGTGGGCTTTGGAGGAAAATTGGTTAATCTCCAGTGTGAGCCAGAGTAGACTCGGGTGTAACTGAAAATCATGGCATGTATTTAGAGTACAGATGAGCAAAAAGCATTCGGAAGCTATTTCAGGGTTACTTTTCTCTTTAGAGTATGAGTTTCTCTCAGGTTCATGAGCTGAATAGTTCATGTTGGCACTAACCCATACTGTCTTTTACTTGTATTCATGTATTTTGAATGTTTGTCTAGAATCTCCAAATATATTTTGAGTACCTTGAAGGCAAAAACTCAACCTTGTAAGCCTTTGTATCTCTTAAAATAACATGACCATGATCTCACATACAATACACTCTCGAAAATTTAGGTAGCATTTTCTCAGTATAGTAGATCCTTAATAAATGAGTGGAAGAGGAGGTTTGGGAAGAGGTTTTTTGAAGGGATGGTACTTATGTCACAGTAGTTAGAAGAAAATATTTTCCAGTCATGAGACAGTCATTCAGTAATACTAGCAAAGTCTTATTTCTCAGCTCGGAATTCTGCCACCATCAGGAATGTTTTCTTCTTCAGGAAATCCTACAAGGTTTAGGAACTATTTTCTGTGGAGTGAAAATTGTCTTAGCCAGTGAGATGTAACTTTGCAGAGTGAGATAGAATTTAAGACCTAGCTTGAGATGAAGGGTTTTTCTCTGTCTTTGCTTTATCCAGCAGAAATCGTGCAGTCAGTGTGCGTTTCTTATTTACTTTTGGCAGAATCCAAAAAGATTAAGCTAAAAACAGATTTTATTCCTTAGAGTGTCAGGTCTACCTAGAAATCCCATGAGATTGGGACTCATAAAGTTTCCTTTTCTGTAGGTATTTATAGTCAGAGATGTGGACCCAGAGAAAGCTTTATTAATGAGATTTTATTCATATTTTAAAGTAAAAACAGCACCATATATAACCTCCACCAGCTCACCTCATGGGGTGGTGCTAACAAAATTATCACGTTTTCAATTTCCTTGACACACTTGAGTCCTCATCTTGGTGGTTTTCAGGTTAGAACTACAGATTAGCCAGATGAATTGGGGTTGGGCGCCTTCATGGTGTTCCAGGAAGAATGACTTTGTTCTTTGAGAGAACAGGCATCTATGACGGTTCTCAGCAGCCATCATATATATGCACATCCTTTCGCTTCAGCACCACCGCGTTCCTGGGCACTCACGTAACATGAAGCCTTGTGAAACTCATCCCCACGTAACCAGGAACATGCTTTCCCATTTCACTTTGTTTTCCTTGCAGGTGAACCACCTCTTGGCATCTCCGCTCTGGCTCTCTCAGTTTCCAACAGGTGACATTGCCACTGTTGGCAACCCTGGGAGATTCCCAGCACTTGGCATTTTTTCCTGGACATTAGGATACCCCTTTTAGAGACAGGATGAAGTGGCATTCTTCTAAGTGGAGCATCCAGGCGGCTGCTTTCTTTAGCACGAGAATTGTCTCTTCCTTTTTTTCCTGTTATGTTATCCTTGGAGAACATAACTGGCAGGCAGCTGGCAAGGTGTTAGCCTTGGTTTGGTATTAATAAAAAAGAATAAGAGATCTGTTCAGCTTAGATAAACACAGAAATTGCATTGCTGCATCTCTTCTTTGCATTTTATAAAGGTTACAATGTTTTTCTAGCACCAAAATAATAAGAAATCAATGGAATGGCTAATCTTTTGGTACCATTTTAGCATGAATTTCAGCTACAAGAGATTAGCCATCTCTCAGAAGGTTAACATCTTGCAAAGGAAGACTTCTTTTATTCCTGCTACATGGATTTTCTTTGGTGAGGCACTGAAGATGGGCCGTCAGCTGAGAGCAGTACAGTTATTTAGCATTAGGGGTAGCATCACGTTTTGTTTTGAAAATCTGAAGGTGTTAATCACCTAAAGGGAGAATTCTTCCAGAAGAACAACAGTGACACTTCCCAAGGAGCATGTATTTGGGACCTTCTTCATTAAGAAAATGTGTCTCTTTTCTGGGCCCTGCTTGGCCTTGTTGAAGGCAGATTGGAAGAGAAGCTGCACCGTGCAGCAGATGTTGGAGGAGGCTTCACTGTGCCAGCTTTGGAGGAGGGACTCAGCATCGGGGCTGCCTTCCAATTACTCTGTGGAGGGATCAGTACTAGGCTGTTGCCTTTTGAAGATGGGGCTTTGAGAGAGTGGCCAGTAAAGAGAGTGTGAAACATGTCCAATTTATGCAAATCCTCACCATACATGTGAGCACATGGATTAGTAATTTGTCTGATGGCAGCATTTGCCAATCATACTTTTTTCCTCCAGACTGAGGGCTCAAGGGGCATTGATCAGCTCTGAGAGGGATCTTAGCACAGTGTCAGTAGCTGAGATCCAGCCTGGACAGAGGTATTTCTGAGGAGGAAGGAAGGAAGGAAGGATCACCCTGGACTTTGGTTTTGAGAATATTTGCCCTGTAGAACAAAAGTATAATAGATGGAGAAAGGTTCATATTCCCCCCACCTTGTAAATTTTTTTTAAGTTCACTATTCTGAGTTAATTGCAGATTCACAAGTAGTTGAAAAAAATGATACAGAGAAATCCTGTGTCCCTTTTACCCAGTCCACCCCCCGCCACCCCCGTGCAGTAACATCTTGTCAAACTCTAGTAGAAAATCACAACCGGAATATTGACACGCATACAACCCACTGGTCCTAATCAGGTTCGCCCAGTTTTCCTTGTGCACCGCTGTGTGTGTATTTAGTCCTTTGCAGTTTTCTCATGTGTAGGTTCCTGAGTCTAACACCGCAATGACCCGTGTGTTCACAAACACACCCATCTTCCTTCCGCTCCGGTCCCCAAACCCTGGCAACCACTAAAGTGTTCTCCCTTTCTATAATTTTGTCATTTTAAAAATGTTACACAAATGAAATTTTGCAGTATCTAAGCTTGCAGAATTGGATTTTTTTTTAACCATATAATTTATTTGAGATTTAGCTTGGTTGTTATTCAGCCACTCACCTGTTGAAGGACACCTGGGGTGTTTCCAGTTTTCTGGCTCTTATGAATAAAGTTGCTACATAACACTTGCGTGCAGATTTTTATGTGAACATAAAACAGTTTTAAATCCTACTTTCCCTCATCCCCCCCTTTTTTTTTTTTTTTTTTTTTTTGCTTTGCTGAGCACTCGCTGTCTCCACAATCCTAGCTCATGGGCAGGGAGTACAGACGTCTTTCCAGACTGCGTGTGATGCGTACCGCAAAGCAGCCTTCACAGCCTTAATGAGGGCGAGCGATGTCATACCTATTCTGCAGGCAGGGAAAGCAAGGTAGGACACTCATCCTACTCACAGCCCCTCCTCCCAACCATGTGTCCTCCCTTCTAGCCTGAACTCCATCTTTCTCCGGAGACACTCTTCCTCTCATTTCCCTTCTTCAAGTTGAAAGGTGCCTACGCTGTGGAGGGAGCAGAGGGGATGTGATTCTTGTGCAGATCCTCTTGCCCCTCTTGCAGGCTGTTTCCATGAAGCTTATATTTGCTATGATTTGAACCATATTGACTCTGAGCAGGGGTGAGTGGTGATGAAAGGGAGGGAGGTTCTGGGAGGAAGTGAGAGTTCTGGGCTTTTGCAATCAGCTGCTGATGCCACGTGTCCACCTGCACAACCCAGCTGTGTTTGTCCCACCAGAGACTGAGGGGCATTTTACCCATTCGTAATGCATAGGCCAGGTCTGGGCAGGTCTGAACACACCCGTGAGGGTCCGCTAGGGCAGGAAGGACAATACCCTGGCCCCAGCTCCCTAGTTCATCCAACTTCTCAGCAAGGGTGGTGCTGTAAAGGTTAGGGGACTGTGTGAAAGGCCATGCTTCCTACGGTTCTTTCACAGCCGTGGAGCAGTGCTCATCACTCACACCCTAGTCTTCTGGCCTTCTTTGATTCTTGCTGTCTTTCTTAAGCAGGGTCAGGGACCATATTTCAGGCCCATGGTTGCCTTCTGTGGGATCCTAGTGGCCCAAAACAAACGTTCTGTTATTCCAGGGCTTCCATCACCTGCGCCCAGCTTCACCTTCCAGCTTTACCTTCCGCTCCTACTAGCTGTCCCCTCCATGGTTACCCACTGGCCGCTCTCCTCCTGCCACCAAGCCTCACAGGGTTACTGATTGTATCTCGTTCTCACCTACTTTTTGGGAGGCTGTTCTTCTATTTGAAATGCTCTTTCCTCTGCTCTTCCTAGCAACCTTACCTTCGAGGTGTAGTTCCAACATCTTGTTTCCTGACTTGGACTTTGGTGTTCCACACACTCTGCTCTCAGTGTATAGGATATCAGTGGTCACAGTCCCTCTTTGTGGGTCTACATCTCTGTGGACTCTGAGCTTCAGAATGGGTCGTGCTCCCCTTTGACCTCTCAGTATCCTGTATTTAGCAGCCACCTAATGGAAGTCTGCTGAATGAAGGATGGAGAAGAAAGAGAGTGCCGCTCTCCCTGGCCTCAGGGGGCCCCGCTCCCTATGTTAACCAGACCCTTCCCCTGTACAGTGGTGAGGAGTCTCCTCCCGAGAAGTCCCAGGTGCTGTTCCTGGGCACCTGCTGGAGAAAACACTTTGTCCCACCCCACAGGGCTCAATTCACTATACCTGCCTATCCCCTGAAATGCCAACCAACCCCTGAGATGTCTATTATCCTAGACTAGGGGCATTCCAGGGAAGTGAATGGGTTACTCTACCATCTTCTCCTTTATTAACTAGTTCATTATTTTATTTATATTATTTTTTAATTTCCTGATTTCTCTTAACCTCACATTTGTATCTTTCAGGTGCCTATGTATTTCCAAAGTACTTTACCAAGCCAGTGCCACATAGACAAAAATTAGACATTGCCTCCAGTTTTCTTCTGTTTTGGTGAGGGCCAGAGGGGTCTCTAGCCTGACAGCCAGTAGGACAGTAAATGAAATGGGTGCCTAGAGGAAAATGGGGGAGGGGGAGTAGCCAATCATGGAGAAAAGAGCTTTTGCCTGCTTAAAAGAAATTAAATCAGAGTTCAGAGTCTTTCCCCTTTAGAGGCAGCGAGTGAAAACAATCACAAATCCAAAATAGAAGAATTTTTCTTTGAAACATCTGCATACCGTATGTGTGTTTCTGTAAGCCCTGCATGCTTAAATTAGTCTTTTCATCTTGGAATTTGAGCAATCATCTCAATTATGTTTATTAAACTCCCCCAAACTATGAATTAAAGCGTCTATGGAAGCACCTACCTCGGCTGAATGCCCTTCTCACTTGGTCCTTCTCTGGCACCCTGGCCTCTCCATGTCTGGCTGCTCGTTTGTGTACTCAGATTCATGCTCAGGACACACACTGTCCTGGTTGTGAAACTGTCCCACATAGTGGTTGTCTCCATTCCAAAATGCTGCTTCCTTCTGTCCTTTCTCTAGCTGGATGAGAAGTATGTCTTATTTCCCCAATGAGCCCAGAGGCTTCTGGTAGATAGAAAATGTGATTCTACTCTGTACTTTGCACCTGGCAAGAGTCTTTTATATATATATATATATATATATATATATATATATTCATATATATATTCATATATATATTCATATATATTCATATATATTCATATATATTTATATATATTTATATATATTCATATATATTTATATATATTCATATATATTTTTATATATTCATATATATTCATATATATTCATATACATTCATATATATATTCATATATATTCATATACATTCATATATATATTCATATATATATATTCATATATATTCATATACATTCATATATATATTCATATATATATATTCATATATATTCATATACATTCATATATATATTCATATATATATATTCATATTTGAAAAGTGACCTTCCAGATCGTAGAAGGTCCCAGAGGCTGGGCCAGGCCATGCAGAAGACTGCGAACCATGTCCCCCAGAATAGGGAGCCTGTGGCTGGCAAGCTCTGCACCATTTTCCTATCTGAGGAACGCACACGCAGTGGTACTCACACCCTCTGACCTTTGCCTGAACCATGAGCAGAGAGGCCGTGCTTCCAAAAATCAGTTTCTAACACCTCTTTGTCATCCAGGCTGTGATTCCCATTTTGGGCCTGAGGCTTGTCAGGCCCAGTGATATTGCATGGCCTTTGTGTGTTGGTATCACATTTATCAATGTAAGAGCTCCTGACTTTAGAGCACTCAAGAATCTGCTCATCTATTGTCAGTTGTCCTTGGAAACGAA
Source organism: Pan troglodytes (assembly GCF_028858775.2). Classification (NCBI taxonomy): domain Eukaryota; kingdom Metazoa; phylum Chordata; class Mammalia; order Primates; family Hominidae; genus Pan; species Pan troglodytes. Next base: position 135,117,270 of record NC_072407.2, on the reverse strand, counting down.
TACCACTTGACTGATCAAAACGGATCCTGGAATATGTGTATGGACAAAACTATCATAAGTCTGCCTTAAACCTTGGGATTGCCTCCTGCCAGCTCTCATTTATTCAGTGTGGTTCAAAAGAACAGAGGCCTCTTGAAAGAGGCCAGATGGCCCCCTGCGTCAGCCTCCCTTCCTCTCTTTCTTCTTCATGAAGTAAATGAAAGTCTGCAGTAAGTGATCTTGAATGTTTAATTTGATGCTTTGATATCAAATTTTGGAGCCATTTCGGCGAGTGTGTGGCGCCGATTCCATGAGATTCCACATTTGCTCGAGCAGCTAGAAAAATCTGTGGACCTTAGTGTACCACCCACTGTTACTGCGATTTCACTGGATGCTTCTGAGAAGTCTTGCCCTTTGAGGGAATTGTACCATGGGGCAGTCCGGGCAGGGTCGGGTACAGAACTGGAGTTGTATTCACATTTTTTATTGCCACTCCAACTATTAGATTCTAGAGTTCCTTTCCCTGGGAAAGCTAGGGTCTGGTGCAGTCTTTCCTGTCCATCAGGAAGCAGGATTTTGATTTGTTTGTTTTCTCATTCATTTCAGTGGATTTAGCTCAGCTTAATAAAGTTCAAGCAACCTGTCCAAAATCATAAATTAGCATTCGTGGTTCAAGATTACTGATTTCCTCAGGGTTCTGCCAGAATTTATAGACCTCTCCACTTCCTTCCTTCAAATGATAGAATCTTAAAAAGGCCTTCAAAGTCATCCAGCTTTATTTCCCACTTCTTTCAGGTCTCTGATAGGTCTGCATCTAGCCCCTGCTTGGATCAGAGGCTATCAACAGGCACACAGACACACGTTGCTGTGCCCTGAGCCCTTCACAGGTGTGCTCTCAAATACGAATAAATATTAATCAGTGAATACACTTCATTGTTACAGAACCATCACACATATGTGGTTGTGGTGACACCTGCCCCTGGACCATCGCCCTGAAGGTGCTGAGCAACTTGGTGTTGCCAGGGTCCCGCTAGCGGGATGATGGCACAGGAGGAGCTGAGCTGGCACTGAAGACAAGCTGCACGCCCAAGGAGTGTGTGAAGACAGCCTCATGGCTGGGCCAGGGTCAGGGTGCTACACAGCTCTGCTCAAAGTTGGCCAAGTTGGTAGCGGGACAGCTGCAGAGTTCTTGCAGGCGATTTATTTTTAGACCACAGCAGAGATTGTGTGGTCAATTACGACTGATTTGCTATGTTAGGCAGTTCTTGCATTGCTATAAAGAAATACCTGAGGCTGGGTAATTTATAAAGAAAAGATGCTTAATTGGCTCATGTTTCTGCAGGCTGTACAGGAAGCATGGTGCTGGCATCAGCTTCTGGTGAGGCCTCAGGAAGCTTATAATGTTAGCAGAAGGTGAAGTGGGAGCAAGAGGAAGGGGAGGTGCCACACACCTTTAAACAACCAGGTCTTAGGAGAGCTTCTATCTCTAGGACAGCACCAAGAGGATGGTGTAAAACCATTCATGAGAAATGCACCCCATGATTCAATCACCTCCTAGCAGGCCCCACCTCCACCAGGCCTCACTCCCAGTAGGCCCCACCTCCAACATTGGGAATTACATTTCAACATAAGATTTGGGGGACAAATATCCAAACCATATTGCTTGCCTAATGCTGTTGAAAAATCTCATGTTGAAATAGTGCCACAAATGAAAAAAAAAAAAAAAAAAAAAGGAAAATGAAGGCTACTGCATTGCTCTCTTTTCCTGATGCAGCCTCATTACCTCATGGAGCATTCAATTCCAGGTTTGCACAGCTTTGAGTTTGCACAGACTATCTTAAAAATGCTTGCTTACACCAGCCTAAAACCTTGCTCTCTTTAAATTCCACCCAAGAGTTTGTGTTTTGTTTCTGGAATAGTAATAAATACATGAAACTCAGTGTTTACCCAGCCTGGGTGTACATGGAATTATGTGGAGATCCATTTTAAAGTATGAACTTGGAGGCCACACCCACAGAAATTCTGTTTAATAGGGGCCCAGGAGATGTATATTTTCATAAAGCTTCATGGGTATCACTCATGCATACCCAGGTCTGAAAAAATACTGCTTTCCCATAATCCTTCACTTGGTAGCTGAACTCTTCTAGGTTAGTTGAACATTTTTTCATAACCACAGGCACGACTTTTTTTTATGGAATAAAGAACTAGGCTCCCAACATACAGGTCTCATCCGTTGCACATTCTTGCTTGTGTTTCACTGAGGTTCACAGCACTCAGCTGCGAAGGGAGATAGAATTTAGACTCCCAAGTGTATCCATCTGCATCATGCATGCTGACCTCAGTGGGTTCGTCATATCTAATGCGGATCATCTAGAAACACTCTAAATCCAGACTCTCGAAAAAAAAAAAAGTCAGTGAATTACAGAATTTTCTTTTAAGGCTCATTGTCCTTTTCTGTCCTTTCCTTTCAATTTCAAGTTTCCTAATTAAATGTGTGAACAGAGAAACTGTGCTCTTGATAGATGTAACCTGTCGTGGGTTGCAGTCCATCATGGAAAACCTAGTTCTGTTTTTTTTTTTTTCTATTTTTCTCTTCCGTTACACTTGTAGACCTATACCAAAGTAAGTAAGGTATAAACATCTTTAATAACACGAATAAATAAGCAGTAGAGGAGATGACTTGTCAGGCTTTGAGAGAGCTTTTTCACCACCAGCTCTAAAATAGAAGTCACTGTTATTACTCATGGCTCCAGTGGACTCACAGCAGATGTGAGTCCTTCCTCTCAGCCACATCCTTTCTGATTGTTGCCTCTTCCATTTGAATCAAGCTGTGGTCTTCTTCTGTCTGCCCACACAGATGGTGGTCCTCTGAAAGACAACATAGTCTCCTTTTTAAATCTGCTCAGACTGATCCTAAAACACCAAGCAAATCTTTTATTATGTGACTGAGTTTGTGGCTAAGTTAGCTAAAATTCTACTTCCAAGATTAACAAGGCGAGCAGGGGCATAATCGTAGCTTACTGTAGCCTCAACCTCTTAGGCTCAAGTGATCCTCCCATCTCAGCTTCCCAAGTAGCTGGAACTATAGGTGTGCAACACCATGTACAGTTACTTTTTAAAATTTTTTTGTAGAGACAGGAGTCTCACTTTGTTGCTCTGGCTGGACTTAAACTCCTGATCTCAAGTGATCCTCCTGCCTTGGCCTCCCAAAGTGCTGGGATTACAGGTTATTTTAAAGTACTCTTTTTCTAGTGCACAAGAAATATATACTCATCATAAATGAATTAGAATATAGAGTTGAATGACTAAAACAGTAGTTAGATGAAAATATAGATAGGCAAACGTAAATTTATTTTTCAGGAGACGAGAAATACACACACTTCACTCAGGTGTTTAACTTCCCCCTGCTTTTCTTTTTTTCACTAAACAGCATTCCATGAGCATTTTTTCAACACAAATAAATGCATATACTTACTGTATAGATAGAGTACAACTCTTTTCTACTATTTTTGGGTATGCAGCTTGCTTCCAGTCCTCCACTATTATAAATCGTCATGTTCATAATCACCTTTACGTCATTACAAGTAAATGTTGGTATGTTATTCTTCTAACTCGTCTGAGAAAACCATTCTTTCTCCTATATCCAGAGGTAAGGTTTAGCTGCCTTATTTTACTAGCAGGCACAGGGAATGGGGCTTTTGAGAAACTAGAAATGGCCATTTCATCTGACCTGGAACCTAGGTTCATGTGAGGCCCCCGTCCTCTCTCTCCAGGTCTCTACGTTTGGCAGGAAGGCTTGGTTCTAATCATGCTTCGCCTTCTAGGAGTTACTCTGGAGCTCCATTTCCTTCTTCCTGTCGTGGTAGGGGAGGGAAGCATTTCTTTGTGCCAAAGAAGGTGGAGAATGAGAGGGAAGGGAAGACACAAGGGACCAGCCTGACAACACAGAAAACGCTGACATAAATTAATCAAACGAGGCATCTCACAGGATTGAATTAGTTCCTGATTTATGGCCGCAGCGCAGGGCCTGGCAGGCCGTTTCTCCATGCTCATCCGTTGCTGCCCCTGATTTATGTCAGCGTCCCGGTGCATTGGCTGACTGGGGATCCTTGTAGAGTGGATGGAGGGAGAGGGCCGCTCCAGTGCCGGCCGGCCCCGGTCCAATCTTCATTCCAGCCCTCAGAGTGCAGACCCATTTATCAACTTCATTATTTGCCTCATAAACTCAATGCCTGCATCTTTAGGCTCTTTCATATTGCTATGGAAGCTGGGATGGGGAAAAAGAGAAAAACGTAATTCTGTTTTTTCTTTACTTATGCATTCTTAGAGATTCTTAAACTGCCACAGGATTGAAGCTAAGTCGGTGCTGATGGTTCTCGTTGTTATCTGCAGGGAGGTGTCTACCCTTATGTTAGCCTCATCGCGTTACTGCTAATTTTTGTAATGGGAGGCACCTGAGGGGTGATTCGAAAGGTGATGTGATTTGAATGCTGGTGGCTTCCGCCTTTGGGGAAACAATTTACCACTGCAACAATTCCTTATAGAGAAAAGATTGCTGGGGACACTCTGCTGTAGATTCTAGGAATCTATCTGTGGCTAGTGGTTGCTCATTTATTTATTTGTTCACTCAATTTATTATTCTTTTAAGTTCTTACAGCGTGCAACATACTGGGATCTGTACTCCTATTGATACCCTCTCTATGAGTCTCAGACTCCAAGAATGTTGGGGTCTACAAGTAGAGACAGATATTAAACATATTATTAAATAATCATGTTATTATAGCTGTAACAATGTTAATGATAACATTCTGAGAAATGCTTCACAGTTATGTGGACTATTTCTAATATTTTAAGCAAACATGGAAGACATTTTCTTAGGAATTCATATGAAACATTCCCTCACATGTAATTTTTTTAAAGCATGGGTGTAGTTGTTGGAAATGGCTGTTACCACTTGGAAGCAAGCCCAAGGTAAAGTGGAAGATTAAGTTCACTAATAATAACTTTGGTTCAGAATTGTCCAAGTGATGTTGGATTATCAAGCCATGTAACTTTTCATAAAAATTCAACTTTAAGTGTTATAATTTCCAAATCTATATCCCAGGCAAAAGATTCAACATCTCAAAATTCATTTTTCTCACTTCCAAATAGTACTTACCTTATACATTTGTTGTAAAATTAAATGAGATAATGTATTTAATATATATATCATGATACCTAGTATCTTGTAGGTATTTGACCAATGTCTGTTACTTAGATTTATTTTTTCTTGTCCAGCTCTTTCTCCTGTGTTTTAGAATTATATATTGTTTTTTGGACATCATTAATTGGACATCCTACAGAAACTTCAAAATCAGAATATTAAAAAGAGGACTGAGTTTTCTCACTCAAATCTGCTCCTCCTGCTGCTTGTCGGATACAAATAAATCTGACTGTGTCGCCACTGTCTACACAGATGCTTGAGTTCAAAGCCTGGTACAGTCTCCCACCCACACTGTCCCATGCCTCTAGGCTCCAGCCATACTGAGCTCTTTCACTTTCACTACCACGCCTGATTCTCCCTCTCTCTGGGCCTTTGTCCATGGGGTTTTCTCTGCCTGAAACTCACTGTCTTCTCTTATTTTAACTATTTTTCTACTCTGCATCCTTCAGGTCTCAGGTAGGAGTCACTTCTTCCAAGAAGCTTTCTTAACCCTTCATGCTTCTCTGACAGGCCTTTTCTAAGCACTCGGTGCTGTCTTGCACTGTTTCCACCACAGCACTTAGCATATTGTATGGCAAACGCATCTGAATTTTTTCTACTGATCCATGATCTCTATAATTCAGTAACTGTCATGTTCATCACCTCGTGTCCCCAGAGCCTTTCATAGATTGAGGAGTAGGTGCTTGGTACCACACTACTGAATGAATGAGTCTATCTTCAAAGTCAACTCCAATAGAAAGGAGTTTCAAAAATAATTTAAAGGACACTTTAAATTAAAGGAGGGTTAATCTTCCAGTTGAGTTCAAAGCATCTGCATTTACATGCTATTTCCATACAGGACGCTTCTGCTATGCATTCAAATAAGCAGCCTCCATGATTCACATGCTATGGAAGGAACAGACCAGCATTAAATCAATTCCATGAATTTTCCAATAATGATGAAATAAACCAACCACACTTGCAGTACCTAGGTTCCAGCCCCTGGCCTTCTCAGCAGCATGCCTTCTTCACCTCTTCTCTCCCCTAAGGAGGTTCTTGTACCCTGGGAAAAGAGCAATGATTCTTCCAGCCCCCACCCTTTGCTGTTTCTTTGACATCTTTCAAGAATTGCAGTGTTAAAGAGCACTTTAAATGTCTTGGTCTCTTCTCCTGGGAGAGCAGATATTCAGAAGGATTCTTCACTAAAACTTTGGGAAAAGACAAGCAGTCTTAGAGCTTTACTGTGAAATTCTCCCTAGACAACCCGGCATCAGACACAGAGCAAACAGTTCGAGCGCTGGCTTCCTGTGGGATATTGATTTTCCCTCTCTGCTACAGCATTTTCCTCATCCTCTTGGCATCCACTGGAAAAATGAAACATGAGGTTTTAAAAACTAAAAATACTGAGTGACAGACTGTTCTGGCACTATGGGTTATATGAGAATTCCAGCTGAGAGGGGACTCATGTGGCACACGGTTGCCCTTCAGGGGTCATCGAGTGGACTTTTAGACTGTGGAGCGGATTGAGGCAAATAACAGGTATTAGGAAGGGCAAGATAAGAGCCTTTTGGAAAAGTGGACAAGAAGAGGGTCGAGAAAGCAAATCTGGTGAGATAATGGAAGACAGAGATAATGACCCCACAAAGCAAACTGGTAATACCTTCTCGAGGTGCTTTTGCAGCCACAGAATTGGTAACTGCAGACAGGAAGAAAATGGGAGTTTGGATGGCCAATTCTCAAGTAAAACAAAGAGGTATATGGCCAGCCTCACTCCCTGAAATCTCTTCTTCAATTTGGCCTTTGTCAGTGGATGACTTTCAGCTCTCTTGCCGCTGAGGTCTCCACAGCCAAGGCTAACAGGCTGAGCCTCATTCCTACAGTCTATCTGGGATCCTGTCTTATAGGGGAGAGATTTGAGAAACTCTTGCCTAAGGCTCAGGAACTCTGAGTCTCCCCAGGGAGTCTGAGTCCAAATTTCTCCTTACTGACCACTTCTTTGCTCATGAGGAGCTGGCTAATTGTGCTTTTGGGGGGACAAGTTGCCTCCCAGCTTTACCAGGATCCAGCTCCTTCTAGATGGAGAGGGCTGTGGCTCCAGGTAGACCTTTCCTGTTTCCAGTGTTGGGGCTTTGTAGGCCTGTGGCTTCTATGGGTGGTGAGGTAAAATGCAGAACACTCATTTAGACTTAAATTCAGATAAACACACATCATTTTCTTTACATTATATATGTCTCATGCATTTAAACTAAAACTCAAGTTTAGCTGATTGCCTTGTATTTTTATTTGCTGAATCTGGAGAAGCTAACCCCCACTCACAACTGGATTTCTTTTTCTTTTCTGATCCATGACCTATCCAGTTTGATTTCAAGCCTTGCTATATCCTTTTTTGTTTGTGTGTTTGTGACGGAGTCTCGCTCTGTCGCCCAGGCTGGAGTGCAGTGGCACGATCTAGGCTCACTGCAAGCTCTGCCTCCTGGGTTCATGCCATTCTCCTGCCTCAGCCTCCAGAGTAGCTGGGACTACAGGCGCCCACCACCACATCCGGCTAAGTTTTTGTATTTTTTTGTACTTTTAGTAGAGATGGAGTTTCACTGTGTTAGCCAGGATGGTCTCCATCTCCTGACCTCGTGATCTGCCCGCCTCGGCCTCACAAAGTGCTGGGATTACAGGTGTGAGCCACCGTGCCCAGTCGCCTGGCTATATCCTTTTATTCTGAAAAGTAAATCATAGATGGTTGGGTAGACAGACAGATAGTTAGGTAGATACTATTTGTTATTGCTTGGTTGTAAGAGTAGAGGGGAGGGTTCACAGTGCATATTCATTGTACAGCTTGAATCACAAGTTTGCTTAATTTTCAAAAACGTGCTTCTCAACATTTTATAACTTTTTTTTTCCTATTTTAAAAACAGAAACACTCATACAGTGTTCTTTGATCTTCTTCATAGCCCACAAACAAAAATGATTTTATTTAGCTTTAATTTTTGGTGCTCATATTATTATTAAAATGTTTACTGGGCTTTCGAAATATAAAATTATAATATGATTTTTTCCCAAATTACATATATCACCATTCTAAGTGGGCCCCCAAGAAGATGCATCTCAATCCATCTCTTTCAAATGAATATTAACTGCATGTCTCCAAGAAACCTTCTCAGACTCCCTTGGGGATAATTTGTTGCTCCACTGATCCACCTGTCAACCCCCATTAAAATATGTCACCTGTGTATTTGTGATCTAACTGAACATTGAAATGATCCTGGAATAATTTTTTGTTTTGTTTTCACTTCTATATCCCAGGCTTTTGCAAACCTAATACATATGTGTATTTAATAACCTTGCTAATATATGATTACAACAATAAAGAACAGTGATTTTACAGCAGCAAAACTTGTATCCAGAGAAAGAAATAATTGGCTCTCTGAAGTTAGATTTTTGACTGAAAATTGGCAGAGATTAGTGCCTAATAATCATTTAGTTTTGTTTCTCTCATCTGTGCATGCTATTTATTTTTGTTTAATTTTTTAACTCAGTAAAGGATCATTTCCTTCTCATGTGGTTTTTGTGAGCTAATATGACAAAATGGTTAAGAAATTAGCCTCTGGACCCAGCCAGGTTAAGTTCAAATGCAGACACTATCACTTTCCAGCTGTATGATATTGGGAAAGTTGCTTGATCTCTCTGTGCCCCAGTTTCTTTATCAGTGAAGATGGAATAACTATAGTTACTTTTTAAACTTTTATTTATGTATTTATTTTTTGAGATGGAGTCTTGCTCTGTTGCCCAGGCTGGAGTGCAATGGCACGATCTCGGCTCATGCAACCTCCGTCTCCCAGCATCAAGTGATTCTCCTGCCTCAACCTCCCAAGTAGCTGGGATTACAGGTATGCACCACCACACCCAGCTAGCTTTTTGTATTTTTAGTAGAGACAGTGTTTCACCATGTTGGTCAAGCTGGTTTCGAACTCCTGACCTCAGGTGACCCACCTGCCTTGGCCTCCCAAAGTACTGGGATTACAGGAGTGAGCCACCGTGCCTGGCCAAATAATAATAGTTACTTTCTCATGCGGTTCTGGCAATAATGTAACATGTATAAAGAATTTACAACAATTCCTAGAAAAATATCGAACATCAGTGTCCGTGATTAGGGCATGCTGGGTATGAGTGGTCTAGCTTTTGTTTGCATACTGATCTTTACATTTGGAAGATCCATTGGTTGCTGAATGCCTTTGGAAAGATGTGGTTCTTAGGCAAGATAGAATCAACTAAGGCTAGCTACAAAACAACTCACCATAAATTTTATAAACTGTACCATATTTTATATTTACTTATTTTATTACTTAAAGTCTTCTGTCAGCTCAACTCCATAATTTTTCTTTTCTTACATGACACCAATTTTGGTCATTTCTTATTAACCCCAAAACACCATTGAACATTGGGCCACAATGAAACCTTCATGACTGGCTCTTTCTGACCATCTAGTCAGAAGAAAACAGGACCATATTGGCATAATCACCTTCCCCACCCCTCTTTTTACCCACCTGCTCTCTTCCCCCCCAGCCCCAGTTTCCCTGCCTCTGACCTTCTAGAGACCTTTCTGCTAGCAGAAAAGCAGTCTCATTCCAGGAGGAAAGCACATCCCTGGAGTATCTCCCTGGTGTCATGGCTGCTATTGCGCAATTCAGGGAGGCATTTCACTGGTCCGGTGTCAAGGATGCTAAACATGACCTAGCAGACTTAATGGTCACCTACAGTCAAGTGAAGCCTTCCAATTCTTCTCCTTGGGAGATGGGACATCATTGGATCACTGAGTCACTTCTCACTTTTTCCCATGGGAATTCATTGACACACCTTTTAGTTTTCTTATCTTCTCTTATTATAAAAATGCAGAAAGATAAATGAACCTAACACCCTAATAGGGACACTGTCTTCTGCAATTTGCTAGAGAGAAGGAACAAGAGTAAATGGAATGAATGAGTGAACTGAAAGATAGATAGGAATGTTAAGGAAAAGGATACATCAAGAAAATGCAAGTTTCTGGTTGGGTGACTGGGTGGGTGGTATAGATTGAGATAGAGAGAACTGGAAAGAAATCCACGGAAAGGAGAAAAAGTGTTAGACAAGTTGTGTTGGAGTGAACTGCTGCAGAAAGGTCTGTCTGTGCTGCAATACAGCCTTAGGAACTCCAGCATGCCCTTGAGATCTCTGATCACCCCACAGTGGGCGAATCACCCTGGAGATTATGCAGAAAGAGGTAGCCAGGGCACTCAAGGTGAAATTTGGGAAAACCCTGATATTGAGCTGAGATTTCCTTAGGAATGGAAAAACTTGAGCTATCCATAACCTGAAAAAAAAAAAAAAAAAGATGGAGAAAGAAAGCTGTCACAAGAAACTCCCAGAGACATTGCTAACCTTTGACAAGGTCTGTAGTGGTCAGAGCTTTTGGCCCAAATTAGAAGGCAACCAGATTCTAGATCTGCCTGGAATTCAACTGAGTTCGGCAAGAAAATAGGATTGAGTTGACCAATAATATCTAACTTGGGTCTAGCGGTTTCACATATAGTATTTATTTTGTATTTCTCAGCAATTCTGCAACCTGGGTATTATCATTCCAATAATAATAACAATATTGATAATATAATAAAATAATGATGATGATGAGGGAAACAAAGACCCAATGGGATGAGGAAGCACCCTGGAGAAATACAACTAATTAGTGCCCGAGCAGCCTTCCAGCGCCGGCCACCAACTCTGAATCCTGTAATTTTTACAGAAGACACCGTGTACCTCTATGCTTTCTCAGGACCTTCTCTTGTAAACCATTTTGTGGCTGTTCAGCCTCTTTTTACTTCCTACTTCTAGGCGCTGATATTTCATTGTTCTGATGAGAACCCTAGACTGATAATGGGAGGACAGGGACAACAAAACACTGACAGAGAAAAAATGCAAGCCTATTTGCCATTAATCACACACTTTTCTTCTAGATAGCGTGCAAGCCATGCAAGGGCAGTGATCCAACACAATGCCAATACTCATTGAACTGAATTGCTAAGAGGTTCTAATGCTCCCCGCAAAGAGGACAGGTCTGGTAATTGCAAATGAGTTTAATCTGTTTCACATCTGAATTATCCTGGGCTTAGTAACCAAATTGGCTTGCTTCTTGAGTTTGTCAGGTCATTCTTCCCTGTCGAGGGAGAAGGAGGTCTGATGAGGAGCACGGTCCAGCTCAGAGCCAGTCTGCACATCAAGCTGGCATACATCGCACACCTATGCAGGCAACTCAAACACAATTCTCAGCAAATCTTCTGTCATCCCCATCTCTACTCCCAGCAGAAGAAATCACTCCTTCCTCTGTGTTCCCATAACATGTGCCAATATTATAACATTAACTACACCACACATAGAAAAGTATTAAGGTACAAACACTGGAGTTGCACATCCTGGGCCTGACTCCCAGCTCTGCCATCAGGAGCTGTATGGCCTTGAGCGGATCATTTCATCTTTATGTCACAGTTCCATCATTTAGAATATGTGGATATTAATAGTACTTACTACTACCTGGCTATTGCATGGAGTAAATGAACTAGTGCATGTAAGGGACATATAACAGCTCCTAACACCTAGGAATTACTATAGAAATGCTAGTTACTATTAAGAATTTATTTAGAGCACTGCCTCTTCTACTGAACTGTGAGGATCTTGTAGGCATTGGTCATTCCTTAATGTTTTTATATTTTTTTCCCCAAAGCAAGCTTAGTTACTGCTGGTTAAAAGAACAGAGTGACTTTCATATAAAAGTGACTAACACAGCATCTGACAATTAATGAATCCAGTGAGTGAGTGAGTGGGTGAATATGGAGTTTGTGGAATAGTAGTTGACACAGAATAGGCATTCGCTAAATCTTTCAAGATGAAGAGGCATTGTCTTCATCACCGAGGCATCCGCTGGCCTTACAGCTGGATCCCACTGAGTCTTCAATTGCTTTTATTGAGGTATTCTGCAGTTGTGGTGTCCTAGGTCAGATTCTTCTTGTGTGGGATTTCAGGGTCCAGGGACGAGGGTGTTCTGGAGTTGTCAAAAAGCATCCTGGAGAAAACACGTGAAGTGAGCTTCAAGAATAGACCAGTAATCAAGAGCCTGGGGAGGAGAGAGGGCCTGCCAGCGCACAGCTTGGGTCTCCTTTTGCTTGATGCTGTGTGACAAAACAAACGTAAAACACAGGAAACAAAAAGCTGAGGGCACAGCCTCCACCCTCGGGGAAAAGACCATTATGTTAATTGGATAAGAACTTGGAGGAAATTTATTCCAATTGACCTTTAACTAGGAGAAAATAGAAAATATTTGAAAACTTGGGAAGTATCAAGGCCCTAGGCTTACAGACAAAGAGGGAATGAGTTCTTCTGCAAACCCAGGGGAGCTGGGTTGTCCAGGCCCAGGGAGAAGGAACCCTTGGTTGAAACAAGGGTCCCTGGCCAGGGAGGGTCTCCAGGAGGCTCCTGCTGCAGCCAAGGTGCAGAGTCTTCTGGATGAAGGGGAGGGGCCCTTCCAGACCCTGTATACCTGAGTCCCTGGGTCTGGGCAAGCGTGACCCTGCAGAAGGCCTTTCTGCACAGCCTCAGCACCTCAGCTTTGGCACAGGAAAACCCTCGTCCCAGTGCGACTGGAGAGACAGACCATCTGCCTACACCAAGCCTCTGCAAAGCCCAGCAGAGAGCTGAGGCCATGCGGCTGCGCGGCAGCTTGCTGGACCGTGGCTCGGCTCACTGTAAGTGCTCTGGCTGTGACCAAATCACAAATATGTTTTGCTCTGAGTACCTTCCCCCTTAATTTTTAAATGTATATGTATTTCAAGGGAAATTAAATCCATGGGTTTCTAGTTCATTTACCCTTAAATCATTAAAATGCTGTTTAAGAACATTAGGCATCCAAGGAGCTTTTCCAGCTATTCCAATAAGCATTTGAAAGACTCTTTTCTCCCCTCAGCGACAGTTTCATCAGAAGCAAATGGACTTGGAGTTCCAGAGGATGCAGTTTGGTTTGGAATTCTATGTCAATGTTTTATGTAAGGCAAGGGATCCTAATCCTGGTGAAATATACAATCCCCTCAGTACAGGGAAGGCAGAAGAATAATTCTCTTGCTTTTACTGACTTTGGGTCTAGGAGAGTGCCTTTAACTTACACCTGGAATTATTGAGGAATAAATTGAACAGGAGATAACATTTATAGAGCACTGACTGCATACCAGCTCCTGGGCTCTATGCCTTAATGTCTGTCATCCCTACATAATTACAAAGAAGGAATTGTCCTCGTTACTCAAATGAGGCTTAGAGAAATGAATCCTCTTACCTGCGGTCTCGAGTGATGGCACCTGAATCTATCATTCTGACTCGAAGCTCTTTCCCATCTCATGGCCTTGGACATTTTCCCAGGGTAAGAGTACCAGCTGGCTTTTCAAAGCACTGACAAGGTGCCCAAAACATTACCAAGAACATTTATTCATTCATTTGAGAAACATTTGTTGACGGCCCCAGTTCCAGGCGCTAAGTTAGTACTCATACTGACCCTGCAAGAGAGGCATCATAGTTTCCATTCTACAAATAGGGAAAGGGTGGGTGTCTTAGGAAACAAGGCTCAGAGAGTCCGTTACTTGCCGAGAGCCACTTGTCTTTCTGCCACTTACCATCTGAGGCACAGAAGCTGCAGGCAAGGGGAACTCGAGGGCGCTGCACTGTGGCTGCTGTGATCTGAACAACTTTTTAAAAGTGACTTGGTATAAGGTCACTTAATACAGGAGCAAGTTAGCTCATGCCGTGGGTGGCTTCAAAGCCCTGCCCTTTGTGAAACAGGCAGAATGGCTGCTCTATTTTAAGTAGAAATGTTGGGGGTAAGACGTCAACCCCTTATCGGTAGAGGGGGAGGGACAATCTTATTCAGTTCATTAACAGGAGAGAATTTATCCACATAACACAGAAACACTAAGCCAAAAGCCATATGAGAGATTTCTAATGAAAGTCTGATTGGGGTTGCCGTGTGAGCAAAAGTAAAATGAAATTTGGGAGGGAGTAATGGCGCCTACTCATTTGAACCGCAGCTGCTATTTCTCTGTCTAGTATAATTATAGCGGTATTAAAGGAGACAGGAACACCTCTTTGCACTGCTGAAGTTAAAAAGTGGATGGGAGAGCATTCTGAAGTTAGTCCTTCCTGCAACACTCACACTGAAATGTTTGGAGAAAAAGGAACCACTAGAGGGTGCTGTCCAGACAGCCGGAAAGACGGAGAAGAGGCTGTGGTATACACCATATACTGAGATTGTCAGGAAGAAATTCATTCAAGAGGTATTGCAGTGGTCTGTAACGTTCAAACAAACTATTATTCCTGAATGACTCCTGCCTTTTAAACGTCTATGAACATGCCCCTTCCTGTCTGGTAGGAATGAGCCTTTGCTTTCTTCATGGGATGGGTGAGAGAACAATTTTCACTCCTGAGCACTGCATCATATTTTCCCGGTATGTGCTCCAGGATTAAACTTTCAGATTTATTACATTTTCTATCTATGCAATTGTTGTCCTAAGGTCGTCACAGCAAACACTTCCACAGAGTCTCGGAATGTTTTATAAACCAGTCATGCAGGAACATGTGCTCTGTTGTAACATGATGCCCCCAAATTAGAGAATGCTCAGCTTCTGTCCAGCTTGCCTAGCATCTGAAATAATGAGAGTGGCAAGGCTCGTAAGAGAAACGGAAACACAAGAAACATATTAAGACCTGGCACACAAATAAATAAAGTTTAACTGCACCAGTGTCATCTCACAGTGGGAAAGTGATTTCTAGAAAGTTTTCAGACACATTACCTATGTTATCATTGCATCTTTGTAATGACGTCGTGCCTCAGGAGAGCCTTTCTTATCATTTCATACACTGTAAGCAGAGGCCCAAGCTGGCAAGGTCAAAACCGCAAGGCTGGTTACTAGCAGCGTCAAGATTCAAACTCTGGCTTTCTTTTTCTGAGTCTGAAACACTCGTTTCGCTACTATGAAGGATTTCTTGGTTTTCAGTAGGCATACTGGTGAAATAGATTCATTTGGGATTTCTGGTAAGGAAACAACCGTGTATGCATGGAGCAGCTGAAGTCTGTAGCAGAAGGGGAAACACATGCTAGCCTCTGCTATCTTTCCGGCTGACACAAACAGGGATCCTTTTCCTTTCTTCCCTTGTGGCTGTAACTGCAAAGTTTCTTGCATGAGGACACTGTCATGATGAATGGCACCCCTCTTTACCCTCAAATCGGGTTGATGTGGCTGGCAGTGCGTATGTTTCTAAACAAGCCGGCAGCGGCAGTCCCAGATCCACACCCTCTCTCCCTGCGCTGCCAGCACTGACATGACGGGAACCTTGCCGGCCCCCCAGCCAAAGCAAGATGGATTGAGATACAGAACTTTATTTTCTTTTTAAGCAAACATGAGCTAGAGTTGCTGTAACTCAGCCATGTTCCATTTTATCTTCATGTTAATGAAACCGCACAGCAAAATTCTGGAGCGCATGGAGGGCAAAGTCCACTGCCTGCTCACCAGCCCTGAGAGTGCCTTCTTGAAGCTTCTGGGCCTTGTCCTGCACGTCTCAGACGATATCGCCCATTTTATGGCCTGTGAGGCCATCACACCCCTTTAGTGAGAGTTCTTTCTCTCCCTCTCTTCCTCATCTTTTCTGCAGTGTAGACAATTTGCATGCACTTTCCCTTACCCCTGCCCTGCCAAGATCTAGGCATGGTTGATAGTGAACTGAGTAGTGTTCAAATTGGAAGAAAAAGAAAATCCCTGTCCCTCCTTTGGTATTGAGGAAGTGGTCAATACAAAAGATCTATGTAGCATCATTTTATACAAAAAAAAAAAAAAAAAAAAAAAGACAGAGACTGCCTCTCTTACCTGTTACTTGTTGTGGTTATCCCTGATCCAGCAAGGAAAGTGTCACTGGAGGGTACCGGGAGGCAGGCACTGTGCTGGGTTTGAAAATGGTTTTGGTTGCGCTGTTTTTCACATTGTTTTCTTCTGTGTCAAAATATTATTCATATACTTGGTTATAGATGCATTGAAATCCCAAGATATGCATAGAATTGTGTTTTTTGAGGGTAGGAGATATAAACAAGTATATCCCACTCAAGATTATATATACATATACACATACATTTCCTCAGTTAATAATCAAATTACAATACAGTATATATTTCAAACTTCTCCATTTAATGTGAGTTATGGGAAATGCTAAGCACTGTTTCCATTATGTGGTGAACCTCAGTATCGGCCAGCTGACAGAACTCTCCGGGATCCTCTGTAACTGTTCCCTAAGCTGTCCTACCAGCCTCACTTATCCCTGCAAATAGACTATCTTTCTGCCAGCTGCCACTCACAGCTTTAAATCCCACGCTCCTGTCCATGCTATTACTCAGTTCTTAGAACACCTTCCTCACCCTTGTCTACCTACCAGGAATCTTATCTTCTAGGACTTAATTCTACGTCCATTACGAACACTTTCTGTCATCATTTCACTTTGAAAAGCTCTCTCCCTCCAAATTCCAATAACAGTCATGCCACTCGATATCTCCTCTGTTGAATTACTGAACTTTTGTTTTACAACATGTTGTTATTATATTTTCTTTGCATTTTTATCTTGTCACTGCAATCAGCCAGGATGGCTGCCTCCAACTTCCCCTCAGTCCCAAAGCCACAGAAACCACAATAAAACACAGTCAAAGGTGTGCCCTGGCTTCTCTGAACATCCTCCTGTGGATTCCCTTTAGTCGAATAAGAGATAAAGAGAAAGGTAAGGCAGGAGTTGTGAAATTCCCATTCGGCCCAATGCCTGCCCCGCACCGGGCCTGCTGCCTGATTTCCATCCAGCTCCATGTACCTGGGCCGGGGCTGCTTCCAGGGCAGGCCTCACACCGTGCAGAACATGGCAGCCTGCTTGCTCAGTAAGCAGCCACGTGGTGCTCCGGCCCTCCATATGCTTCCCTGGCTTTGTCTCCTTCCCATCCCTCAGCAGGTCTCTCCAAGCCTCTCCACGATGAATGCAATGTCTAGCTCTAATGGTCTCTGAGTGTCCTGCCAGGACAGGAGCAAGTCCAGTCAATGCTCCCCAGGCTGAAAGAATCCCAGGCCAAATCTGGAGGGGTCCCTCACCAGGCTCTCGGTCCACAGAGATGCTGCACCAGAGCAGGGTTGCAGAACAGAAAACTGGAAGGTTGGGAATCAGGGAAGAAGGTTGGGAGGCAAGATGCAAGGGCATAAACTGCCCATCAAGTTGGTAGGCCAATGTAGCAGGAAGCCTAGGCTCAAAACAAGAATTAGGAAAGGAGAAACATTGATGAGACAAGTCATGCTTAGCTCCAAGGAAGGCTCAGGGCAAATGTAGCAAGCAGGTCAGTTTCCAGAACAATCTGTCCAATAGGCATTTCAGTAAACTGCTGACTTTACTTACTGTCTACTGCTGAGTTGACTCAGGAGTAAACTCCTGGGGCTATCCCTGGGGCAGGAATTGGGAGTGTCACATGAACGCCTGCACATAGTAAGTGCTCAATTATTATTATATTCTATTTCTTCTGATCCTCCCCAAGGGCACCAAGGCTGTGGGAATGGTTGTTCACCCTGGATGGATTTACTTTGCCCCTCTTGGAATTGCTCTGTTTTTCAGAAATTGAGAGACTTAGGGGCAAGATATTATTTGTGTCTACACATTGCACATTAAAGTTCCCTAAGAGTTCTTTGATGAGGATACTTTTGAATTTCTGAAGTAAAGAAAAAGGTAATAGAGCACATAATCCTTTCTGTCAGGTTTGTATAAAAGACATTATGTGATTAAGCCAGTGTCTGCGTTCCAGGAGCCTGCACTCAGCCCACATGAGTTTTTGATTGCGGTTCTGTCTGTATTGTTTGAGTCCTCTCTTTGATTCTCTATTCCTAAGACAAGGCTGAAACCACAGGAAACCAAAAAGGAAGCCAGGTAACAAATGTTCCTCAGAGAGGTGAAGCCCTGTGGAAGAGAACCCGCGTGCCCTGGGGCTCTGTGGGCTGTGATGCTGGAATAGGTCAGGGTGGGCACACGTTCTTGTGCTTATTTTGCAGCTGGGCTTTGGGAGACAGGGAGACATTCCACAATGGTGCAGCCATTCCATATTCCAAGGGTGACAGAGCCCTGCCTTCCATTATAGGAGACTACGACAATGTTTGTCAATCTTCACTTTCCTTCTCTATGCAATATAGATTCATTACTTTGCTCTTGAATGCAAGATTGGCCGCATGACTTGCTTTAGTCAATGAAATTTGGGCAGTAGTGACTGTGTGTATTCCAAGCAGAAATTTTATTATTCACTGCATCCCTGTCTTCCTTCTAATGTGAGATTGACAATCTGCCATTTAGTGGCCCCTCTGTCAGTCTTGGTGCAGAGCAAATACCCTGTGGGACAGAAGAATGTGTCCTTGTGAGTGAGAAGCACATAGCTTCTTGCCACTGCCTCTAACATTTAGGGCCACTTGTTATCGGATCATAACTGAACCTGTCCTGACTGAGGCATACATCGTGCCCCAGGGACCTCTGACCTCTCCCTTTCCACAGGAGCCAGAACCCAGGGCAGAGCCCTCATGGGAATGAAGCATCCCATTCAGAAATGCTTGTCGGGATGCAGAGAATGGGCTAACGTGTTTTCAGATGCCTAGGTCGTGAAGATTTCTAAAAACCCCACGTGTTATCAGTCTCACTCAGGATCAGCAAACCACCTTATTTCACTTTCCATTAGCTTGGGAGTGCTTTGCAGAAGAGAGAAGAAAAGGCAGGAAAGACTTCCCAAATCATTGCAGGAACTGGAGAGTGATTTCACTCTTCTTATTAACAAGCCTGTGATGAAGGGAACATGCCACCTGAGTGTGCAATTCATCGGTGTCACCGTTTTCCCTGGTTCAAATCAACTATGGGAGATAGGCTGTTGACCACATTCCTGCCCTTGCTGGTGGTACGAATGGCCCCCTCCAGACAGGAGGAAAGCAGTCAGCCCTCCCTGAGAGGGGTTCTTCAGGACTTCCTTCCCCTTTCTAATGAGGGGCTTTCATACCTCCTAGAACTTTATTTTTAATTTTCTTTTTATTTTATTTTATTTTATTTTTAGACAGAGTCTCACTCTGTCACCAGGCTGGAGTGCAGTGGCATGATCTTGGCTCACTGCAACCTCCACCTCCCAGGTTCAAGTGATTTTCCTGCCTCAGCCTCCTGAGTAGCTGGGACTACAGGCGCCCGCCACCATGCCTAATTTTTGTATTTTTAGTAGAGATGGGGTTTCATCATGTTGGCCAGGATGGTCTCTATCTCTTGACCTCGTGATCCTCCCGCCTCAGCCTCCCAAAGTGCTGGGATTACAGGCGTGAGCCACCATGCCTGGCCCCGGATCTTATTTTTAGAAATGAATCTGAGATAGGAATATAGTATCTGTATTCTTGACACCTTACTTATAATTATCATTTACTTGATGAGATTATTGCTTTGTTTTGGGTTTCTCATCTAAGCCTCTCATTATATTTTGTTCGGAAACACGAACCATCGTTGGGTATGGGGAAGAGGACTTCACTCCAGGAATCGGTACGGGAAGGGACTTGCCACACCTTCTAGAACTGAGTGTGTAGAACGCAAAAGTCCAACAATCCAGCCCCTGTCGGTAAAGCCCCAAATAGAGCCAAGCACCTGCCACTGCTGGGAAATGCATCTCTCCACCCTTATGTTTTTCCAGAGCCAAGTTCCAAATGCACATTGAAGACAAAGCTGAAATGTTTGTTTCTCCTTTCCCCTATTATTTTTCAATTTTCTGTGGCTCTGCACTTCCTGCTGGCCCTCACCAGAGACCTGAATACAGATCCCAGAGATGCAGCCTCTTGTATAACCAGTGCCCCCCGGGGCAAGCAGAATGATATGTTTTTGGAGATGTGCATTTTTTCTTTGCTCATTTTCTTGCATCAATGCAGAAGAGGAGGTAGTATGGGGTCTCAGATTTTTGGAAAGTAAAATTAAATTACAGGCTAGGTGGACACACCAAAATTGGACAATTTAGGTCCCATTTTCCTTGAGTTGTTTAGACAGATGGGTACAATTTTCACTTGCAGTTTGATCCAAAGGGGGAGTTGATGACTGGTTCTGAAATGAGCTTCCTTTATCCCTCCGTGAACTGGTTGGAAAGATGCAAAGCAGAAGCCCAGGAAGCTGCTAACCAAGGAGACGGGGTGGCAGAGAGGGGAGCTGAGAAAAAGTGGAAGGATGGGCATTGCTGATAACTCCTCAGCTAAGCTTGCTGGTGATTAACCTGGTAATAAAAGTCAACTCTGTGAGGAAAGCCTGGATAGGAAGAGAGAGCCCAAAATGGGTATAAAACAATCTCCCTTTGCTTAGAAATTGACAGCTGACGTTGTGTCCCCTCTGGGAGCCTGCAGGAGGCAGCCCAGCCCTGCTAGCATTCTGGGAGAGCTCCGACTGCAGCTGCCTGGTCCTGATGAACAGCGAGATGCTTCCTTACGAACTCGATAGGGCAAAAGTTTTATCCGCAGCTTTTAATTTGTAAGGTCTTGTGATGGTTTTTCATAATGATGACAGCCTGCCCGTGGTGCCCGCAGTACACCGTGTGCGCGCTGACTTTTTCTTGTCCTTCAGCAAGAGCTATTTTGCTCATTAGCTTCAGTATGAGGGAGAAATTGCCGGCTCCCTCTGAAGATTTTGCCATTGGGTGACCTGATAAGCAGAATGCAAATGTGCAAATGTAGCCGGAGCCCAGCATCTCGTATCTCCGTGGCTGTAAGGATGCATTTTTTAAGTGGTTTCATGAGCTGAAACGTGTGGGGTGAGCAGGGAACAGGCTGTGTGAGTGCTGCTGAGGGGGGTTGAGAGGCAGGGTTTCCAGGTGTTCTTAGTCCAGCTCCAGCAGGAGAGAAACTCTTAGGTGTCTTACTCAGGTTTTCAGACAATTTATTTACAGCAACAAGAAAACGAAACTCTACTTTTTGTTCTGCTTGCTTGGTGTTATTTTTAATTTTAGTTAGAAGTAGATTTTCTGTTGTGGGGATTCCAAATGGACATTTACCCAAGGGACACCATTTAATAGACATCCTTTGCAATAAACATTGGATTTTCTTCATAATTCTTTATAGGTAGACTCGTGGTAAATTGTTACATATTACTTTTATTTTATGAACAACTCAACAACTTTTCATTAGCTCCTATTATGTGGAGGATTCTCCACTAAGGGGTGATGCAGAAACATGGCTCTTGCTCCTCAGAAAGTCTCAGCCTAGAGGCCTGATGAGAGGAGCAAATAGAGATGACTGGAATGCATGTGCTCAGCTGGCTGGTCTCTTGGCATAGGTTCTGGGAATTCTGGGAACATAGAGAAGGGTCAGGAAGGGGCTCGCCCTCCCCACAGACAGTGGCGGTAAAACTGAGTCACCGAGGCTGAGGAAGAGTTGGCTAGATAGAGAAGAAAGACCCCGTAGAAATCTGTGCCTCCAGGTGGCTGCTAGGATCTTGAAATAAGATAGGCAGGGTGAAGGGTCCAGGTAACAGGTTGAGTAAGCAGGGGGCAGTCATTCTATACCATGTTGCAAGAGGGTGGGGACTAGGTAAGGATTGTATAAAAATGGGCGCTCTGTTTACCATGCTAAGAAATTGGGATTTCATCCTCAAGATCAAAGGATGACTTTAAAAATTGTGTAAGGAGGGGAGTGATAAGATCTGATTAGCCTTTCGTAAAGATTCGTTAACAGCAAAGACAATGGACTGGTGAGAAATGAATACTGGTGGCAGAGTGTCTTGCTCTCCGATAGGTTAAATAAGAAATAAGATCCTGACCTTGCAAAAAGACACAGGACTAGAGAAGAGGGCGATTTGAGAGATACTCAGTAGGTACAAAGGTCAGGATCTTTTAATAGTTTGGATATGGGCGGTGAGAGGAAGAGGTGAGCAGGGATGATCCCCAGGATTCTGATTCTGGAAAGTGGGTAGATGGAAAGCTGTGTCCAAAATGGGGACTGGAGGAGGAGGAATGAGCCAGGAGCAGGCATTCAGAGAGGAGATGTAGGTGTAAATTTAAATCTGCGGAGATGTCAAGTAGGCAGTTGAATAAATTTGAGTTCAGAAAAGAGTTCTGGCCTGCATGTAGATATGGATATAGACATATAGATGTACAGATTATATATAGTAGCCTGCTCGGCATAGTTAATCTGAGGGTGTGGGCTGGGTATGCGGGTGAAGTAAGGAGGCTTGGGGGCCTTTGCATGCAAGGAATTGTAGAAGCCCAGGAAAGATGAAAGGAAGGATATGGCCAAAAAGGTGGAGAAACTGCAGGAGCTGGTTTCACGGAAGCCAAGGTAGGAAAGTGTTTGGAGGACAGAGCGGTCAGAATGATCCCTAAGAAGGAGACGGTGGTGAAAAATGATCTTTTGAAATTTACAAACTAGAGCTCTTCAGAGCTCGACAGATTCAATATTACAGTAGAAGCAGAAGGCAGATGATAGACGGAATGAAGGGTACAGGGAGGTGAGAAAAGAGAACTCCAAATGTAGACCACTCTTTCATAACATTTCTCTGTCAAAGGAGAAAAGGTGATGCATTCAAGACAGTAAAATGAAAGCAGGGATGGAGGCAAGAGTCCCTTCTCTCACAGACTGTTGGTTTTCACTAGCAAGTATTTCCTCCTCCTCCAGTTCTCTGCTCTGGCATTAAGAGACCTTCCCAGTAGCAGAAGAGGTGAATTTCCCCTCAAGTACACACTCAGAGTGTGCCTCCTGTGGAAATCCTCAGCAATCTACACTAACCCAGGAATAGGATAAACAGGGTGCACTCTAATCCCATCTTGTATCACTCTTCTGGAAAGACACAAGCAACGGTTCTGGTGCAAAGTTCTCTGAGATAAGAAAAATTGCAATTCAAGGCAATGCAGAGCCGTGTCTTCCATTCACAGAAACTTTGATTCTCATCTTTGCAAAGCTCAGCATTTTACTATCCTCCTCACTATTCTTCCTTTCTCAGGCTTCACATTCCCTCCTCTTTTTTTCCTTCTCCTTCTATTGGCCACCTCTCAGTCTGAACTCTTTCTCACTTCCCAATGTCCCCTCAACTGCTCATGACATATTTTGATAGTATTTTCCCTCGAATGGGCTTGAATTATTTTCCTGATAAGTGGTGTTCCTCTGTAATTTTCAGGCAGCTTGTTAAGATACTTTTTTTTTACTTCTATTCTTTTTTTATTATTATTATTTTTTAATGCTGATAATTAAAAATAACAATGAGATGAAGAGACCTTTTCCCCAACGAAATTTCCCAAATTTTTGGACAAAAAGAATGTGACAAAACCTTATGTAAAAGAATAGTCATAATTGCAGAATCTGTTACAAAAATAAAAAATTCTAACGACCTGAGAAAAGTAAGGGTGGATATGGCCACTAAAACATGCACTTTTATTAAATTTAGAGAAAGAATTCGTGATTTGAAGGCATTCACGATTTATGAGAACCCTCATTTTGTGGCTTTTTGCGGGGGGCCAGGGTCAGGTCAGCCTGCTCATCGCAACTTCCTCAAATTTTTTTTTTTTTTTTTAAATCAGAAGCATGAGCACATTTGTGCAGATGGGAATGACAGCAGGAGCCTCCCTCCTGGCTCCATCCTGCCCCGCACATCCCCTAGGGACCCTCTGCAGCTGATCGTGGGTCCTCTGGTCAGAGATCTCTGTGTGAGCTGCTCCTATTCACCCCCTCTGCAGGGTGACTCTGGTGAATGCTGGGCCCTGATCTGCCTTCGTCCTTTTAAGAATTGCTTCTTCTCACCCAGGGTCCTCCAACCAAAAAGTGGGCACTTCCGTGTTCTCGGTGAGAAGTAAACAAGTGTCAGCTGTGACAACGTGTCTCATTGTCTTACCTGGGAATGCATCTCAGCAAGGGAACTCCAACTTCTATATCCAGATGGAGCCCCCATGTGTGATACTTCACATCTGTGGGGTAGTCTGAGAAGCACGTTTCCCAGGGGGCAGTCATTCTATAACACCTTGTAAGAGGGAAGCAACCTCCTTCCCTTATTTCTCCGGTTTTAAACAGAATAAGGAGATGGGAAAGTGGAGGCCCAGGGAAAAAGGTGCCTGGTGTGGAGGCCAGAGATGCTCCCATCAGACATAAGCCCCTGTGCTGTTACCCCAACTCTCAGGGAAGAAGAGCCGAGCCACTTAGAGTCTTGGATATTTCCAGTAGGTTGGCTAGTGTCAGAAAGGCCAGCTCTCAAGTGAGCAGGCCTGGGTGCAGAGAGCTTCGCAGCAAATCAGCAAGAAGCTAAGATGGGTTCCAAGGCAAGCTGAGCTCTGAGAGCCGTCCTCCCGCGGACCACGGCAGGGCTCCTTCCGAGTGGACGCAAATAGCTGAGCGATGCCTGAGCCTACCGTTCGAGCAGCTGGGTGCTCGCCTTGTCCTCTGGAGGACTCGCCCTCCTGTGCAGTAGCCTCTTTGTGACCCCTGCGCTGGTTTCATGCAGCCATAAGCCCTCCCCGTGGGTCATGCCGGGGCTGACAGGGAATGGACTTCCACCTCCCCCATCTCCCCAGAACGGCTCTGGGTATCTGGCTGCGGGGCAGGCTCCCGTCTCTCCCACAGCTCCAGTAATTTCTAGCGCTTTTCTCTGAGCTGCTGCAGAATGTGGGAGGCTTGACTCAGTCCTGATCCGGATGCCAAAGCGAAACTCCTCCAGAGCCGCCCACAAGACCCTCGCGGTGCCCCTTCCGGGGTCCAGGCTGCAGGGACCCCAGGGAGAAGGTCACCCCGTGGAACACACAGCCCGCTGTGGAGACTGCTCCCTCGCCAATCGCTGCCAAGGCTTTCAGGCTGTGAAATGAATGTTTTATTACCCTATGAAGGGGAAAAAGATTAAATTAGCAAAATGATGATAAAAAAAAAAGGGTAACCTGACTTCAACCCTTTTATTATGCTTCACACAACTAGACAGCAAATTGCGTGCTGGGGCTTCGGCTTAGATGGCTGTAAAGAATCTAACTTTTGCTTTCAAATTAACCTGTCAAATCATATATTTATAAAGGAATGAAGGGAGGAAAATGAGGGGCCTAGGTAGTCCCACGCATCAATTAGAGAGAAATTAATTACAATTTACCTGCATTAGCACGTGAACACTCCCAGATTACTGAAGAAATGTCTCTGCACCAGGAAAGGAGTCAAAACAGACCAGTCTGTGGAGGTTGGGGGTGGGGGGATCAGGAGGGAAGGGGTTACCTTGGGTCCAAGGTGGGAGTGGAGAGGATTAGGGAGGGTGGGCATTGCAAGAGGTATGAAAGAGGCCGGCAATTAGACATTCTTCCCGGTCGATGTGGAGGCAGAAGTCTCTAACTAATGGCATGTTTTGATGAAGCAACCTTTAAAGGAAACTCCGAGTTCTTAAATAACGAAGTGGGCACTCACATGAAACAATGCCACACAGCTCCAGATAACAATGGAGTTTTGCCTACTGTTGATAAGCCTCACAAAATAGAAGGCAAACACTCTTTTCCGCTTTCTTCGGGGAGCTGAGTGGTAGGGGAATCAGAGTGGGAGTGGGGAGGTAAGGAAGGAGATTGGAAGGGGTATCTGATCCTCTTTTTAAATCATTCCTCTTTTTTTGTACAGCGGTTTGGATTCTGAAGGAGGTTAAAAATAAGATCAGACAGTTTCTGACACCTGAACTCCAAGGTAGAAACAATACATGGGGGATAAAAGGGACAACTAGTCATCAGATTATAAACTAAATCTCTGTTTCTGTTCCTCAACAACTGTGAACAAAAAAGATGTCATTGTTCTTCATACAAAAATCACCAAAACCCTCTGGAAGGTCAAGAGCTGGAAGCATTCTCTTCCTTGGGGATCCTGCCAAGGCACTCTGAGGAGTCCCAGGTGTCTTGAATGGAAGGATAATGGTTTCTGAGGGCCTGGGGTCTTTTTTCAGCCTTGGGGATCTCAGTTGAGATTTTTGCTGAAATCTAGAGAACTCTAGACCAAGATTCCCACCTCCATCTCCTGCTCTTCTCTCGAGAAGCCCTAGCTGATCCCGTGATAGAACACGGGTGGGAACCAGGAGCCGTGTCCACAGGGTGAAGAATAGCCTCTGGGACAGAGCTGTGGAGGGCCAGGGCTTGGGCTGCCAGCAAACCCCAAACTAGTGAAGATGTATTTCTCCTTAACTGAAAAATTAGATGAATCATAACTGCACTTTCCTCATCCAATAATTTTCAAGGATCAAATTTATATACCAAAGCTCTTTTATAAATTCTGGACAACGTCATACTGATGCAGGCTCTTCTAGCTTTTAAAAATGTGCTGCTTTTTTGAAAAAAAAAAATACATTTTCTTTTTCCTCCTTCCTTCCTCCCCCATCTTCCCGCATCTCCAGCAGCCAAAGGGCAAACCAGCCATGGCCAATTGTGTGGGAGCCTCTGAGGCCCATTAGATCCTTGTTTTCCTCTTTTAAAGTTTTTTTCTTTTTCCCCTGGGGTTCATGAATTATTATTATTATTGAGACAGAGTCTCGCTCTGTTGCCCAGGCTGGAGTGCAGTGGCATAATCTCAGCTCACTGCAACTTCCGCCTCCCGGGTTCAAGTGATTCTCCTGTCTCAGCCTCCTGAGTAGCTGGGATAACAGGCGTGCACCACCACGCCCAGCTAATTTTTGTATTTTTAGCAGAGACCGGGTTTCACCACGTTGGTCAGGCTGGTCTCGAACTCCTGACCTTGTGATCCGCTCACCTCAGCCTCCCAAAGTGCTGGGATTACAGGCATGAGCCACCGCACCTGGCCGACGAATTATTAATGTCTCTGAAATAGCTTTGGAGGCCACTCTCTTTCTAGAAGGGTTCCGGGGCAGGGAGGATGTGGCTTCCTGAGGAGCTCTCAGTCCTTCTCAGCTGCCCTTTGGGTCTGCACATGCACCCATTTGCTCAGCCCTGTGGCCATCCCACACAAGCTGACCACTTCTGCAATGTCTGAGCTGGAAGGCACACTCATTTTTATGACCAGGTCTACAAGGTCCATTAGAGAGGTTGCTGCAGGTTTCTTTCCTGGGGAAAGAAAAGAGAGAGGAGGAAGATTTTGTAAGATGCCAGGGCACCTTTGCCGACACTGCACAGTGGGTGCTGGGGTGGAGTGAGGTCTTATAGTGCCACGAGGCAGCCTGCATCCCACAGTCAGGAAGCTATCAGGACAGTAAGGGGCCAAGGCATCAAGTGGCTTCAGGTTTTAGAGGACACTGTAAGGCAGCATACGGTGCATGGATTCCGAAAACAACAGGCATGGGCTCAAATTCCTGCAGCTCTAATTTTTACAGAGGTGGCAACTGAAAACAGAGGGTTCAGAGTCCTGGGTTGAAACCCCAGCTGCACCATTTAGCACCTGCATCAACTCAGGCAAATTTCATAACCTCTGGAACCTCAGATTCTTCATCTGCAAAATGAAGATGATGACAGAAGCCCTCAGGGCTGTTGGAGGAAAGGGTGAGACCATCCATGCAAAGGGTTTAGCGCAGTCCCTGACATGGAGTAAGGGCTCGATACACATTAGACTTTGTGATTATTACTAGCATGCCCTAAATGGGCACCTGATATATCTGGAGGCTGTGATTCATCATTTGTGGAGAATAAAGACACAGAAAACATGTTTCCCAAGACCACTATTTAAGGTTTAAATGAGATAACAAAAGAAAACTGCTCTGGCCTGGGCCTGGCCCAGAGAGAAAGGAGTGAGTGGAGGTGGGCAGTGTTAATCCAGGGATGCTGGCTGGAGCCCTTCTGTAGGCAGGGACGGAGTTCTGGGAGAACACAAGCTCCAGATGCTTCCCCTCCCCAGTGCTGAGTACAAGTGCTCCGGCCTCTTGAAGAGTGATAGTGACTCAACTCTGGCATAACCACCTCCCTGCTCCCAAAGCAGGCTCTACTTTTATCTCCCCAGACAATCCTCCTGTGAATGGTCAGGCTTTGGATCCAAATTAGATGTCTGCTGTTGAGAACGAAGGATTACTGAGCTGATGGGATGTGCCCAGGGTGGCCTAAAGGTCAGCCGGACACCACATGACAAAACAGCAGCAGCTTCAGTGAGCCAGCAGCACCATCCTCAACTGCACATGCTCTAATAACTAATTGGACAAAGTTTCCACAGCCGGTTATCAAGTCAAAAACTGATATTTATTCTGTCTCTGACAACATCAAGTGTGCGGGTGGGGGTTGAGAGAATTTGGAGGTGGCAACCGACTTATCAGGGACACACTAAATGGTAGAAGGGATGAAAAAGAGGAGACGTAAATTGTATGTCTTCTTTGCAAGTAAATTAACTTCGTTTTACTTTAAGTGGGAAGCCTAGCAGTTGCCTGGGGCCTCTCCTTTTACTGGCTTAAAGAGGCAGGCTAAAAACAGTAGGAAAGAACATTTGCAGGGGGAAATATATGGGTGATATACTACAATGTCAAATTGGAAGATTTCCTCATATCCACAAATCAGGATTCATCTGAATCTCCCATAGGACCTGCTGCAAATGTCGTCCGTTACCAGTTCTTAATTTATGTTGCCCCATTTGCAAGTATCATGGTGCGTAACAAAGTCAGGACGAACAAACCACAAAACCTAAATAACAGACCTTCAGAGATGAAGAGGACAGCCATCAATTTAGATTTTTAAGCTGCTAAGTAGAATTGAGGTGGCTGTCTGGGTGTGTTGCTTTTCCCAGTTCAGAGAGCAGGTGAAGTGTGGTGTTCAAGGAAGGAGGGGAAGAACGGCTGGCAGTGGGTGAGGGAACTTTTCCTCCACTCTCCTCCTCTACCTTAACCCCTCTCTCCTTCTCAAGACTGAATGCATCAGCCTGCTTGGTTAATCAGGACCCTAAATCCTGAAGTATGGTGGATGCTGCCTGCCCAGTCCATCACTCTAAGCCTTCCTTCCTTCCCTTTTTCAGCTGTCATCTAAGGCATCTTCCTGAGTGCCAGGGTGGAAAACATGCTGTGCTCAGAGTCAGAATCTGAGTTGGGTCTGTCTGATTCTGGACAGCTCACTGAAACTCTGGACCTCATCTCTGCCATTTGTAGAGCTGGGACACCAGAACCACTTCCCCTCCTCCCCTGGAGGGCGGTGGGATGGAGCGAGCACTGAAGTGCGCATGGATGTTTCAGTTCTTCGCCCCCTGCAGGGCGGTGGGATGGAGCGAGCAATGAAGTGCGCATGGCTGTTTCAGTTCTTCACCACTCCTCTCTTCTGTCTACCCGAAGGCCAGTCTCCTACAAAGTGGACAGAGCTTCCAAACCAGTGCCCAGGGCTGTGAAAACCAACAGCCGGCGATACTTCCCTCCCTCTTGTTTCAGAGAGGTTGGTGCCATCATTTCCATTTACCAACGCAGTAAGAAGCAGATATCTGGAGGCGACAGGGGAGTCTGCATGGATTGCACGTTCCCTCCAAGTTTATCGTCTCTGGCTGTGAGCTCTCAGTACAAATTATCTGATCAATGGCATGAGGGAGCAAGCTTGGTCAATGTTAGAGTAAGGCAGTGGGCAAGCCTCACCTCACAGTACCTGGGCCACAGGAGAGAGGCTGCCTCGTGAGGAGCAGTAGAGGAAATGGGAGCTCTCAGTGGATCTTCTGAAGGGAGGAGGGAAATGAGATCTCTGGATTCTATAGGAGTTTAGCATTTTGAGAAATCCACTTAATTTTCTCCTGAAAGGCAGCTATTTGGGGGCAGACAGTGGAAAAGCTGGCTGTGTGGCTGCCTGATGGCCCCAGGGTGACATTCTCACCTTTAACACCATGCCTTCCCACCATCAGATGGTAGCTGGGGTGGGGAGGGATGAGAGATGGGCAGGAGGAAGAAAGCGTTAGCTGAGTAACAACTGCAGGACGGGCAGTAAATGGAGCAATTTTGAGTTAAATGCCATCATCATTCCGTCTTTGCAGATGAAGTAACAGAGGTTATGAACTAGCTGAGTATGCACAAGTGATGAGTAACAGTGTGAACCGGTGAATTCCTCAAGGACAGGGATTCTATCATTTGCAGTTTGTACAACCAGGACCTGTCTGCTCTGGTGCCTGGCACTCAGTAGGGACTGATTTAAAGGGGGATGTGGTGAGATGGGGAGCAGGGCGGGTTACATTGGCTTTTGTTGAGCCCCTGTGAAGTATCAGGCAGAGCCACCCATCCCTTCTGTGTATGACCTGGTTTAATTCCCAAAACATCGATCCCAGGTAAGCATTCTTATCCCCGTTTTATAAACCCACACATGCTTGCTAAGGTCAAAGTCACTGCTGCTTACCATCGAAATTGGCCTTTTTCTCGCTCAGAGGGTAGAGTCTTCCTATTTTGAAGCGGGTAGGGCTTTCTCCGTGTCCTGTCTGCTCAAGATGCACCTCCCAGATGCCAGATCTGCACGCTGGGCCTAGCTTTCTCCTTTCTCAACTTTGGCCTCCAGACTATCAAAAGTGATAACTCCTCAAATCTCCCATGACCTACTGCCTCCCTCGTCTTCTTTTACCTGCCTCTCCCCTTCTGAGTGGTCAGCAGGTTTTCTTGTTCCTCTGTGCTTGGTGAGAGATGCTGAAGACAAAGCCTGCATGGAGAAAGTGGTGCTGCCTATCAGCCTTAGTGATAGGAACACCCCCCTGAAGAGCTATTTAAAGTTGAAGTGATCAGAGGAGGCGGCAGCCCCTGACACTCAGGGATTGGGTGCCGTGCCCTGTTGCTGACTGAAGGAGTTCTGTTCTTTTAATATTTGATGGGGCTGCCTTGGAGACATTTATTTAAGCATGCTTCATTCATTGGAGTCTCCTGCAGAGGGGAAGCTTGCAGGGGAAGGCACCATGGCTTCTCAGTACTCAGCAAAGGTCAGGAGGGGAAGAGCTGATAAATTGGACAGCTCTTTTTAGAAGTGTAATCTCAACTGTGTGTGTTTTTTCCCCTTGTCCACAGTGAACATGGGCTCTAGCCCTGCCATGTTACTGGGACTGTGCTGGGGGGAGTTCCCTACTTATGCAAGAGACAGATGAGGATAGGAGATAGAGGTCCCGGCATGGTGGCTCATGCCTGTAATCCCAGCACTTTGGGAGGCCGAGGCGGGCAAGTCACAAGGTCAGGAGTTCAAGATCAGCCCGGCCAACATAGTGAAACTCTGCCTCTACTAAAAGTACAAAAATTAGCTGGGCATGGTGGCGGGTGCCTGTAATCCCAGCTACTCGAGAGGCTGAGGCAGGAGAATCTCTTGAACCCGGGAGGCAGGGGTTGCAGTGAGCCGAGATTGTGCCATTACACTCCAGCCTGGGCGACAAGAGAGAAACTCTGTCTCAAAAAAAAAAAAAAAAAAAAGAAAAGATGGAAGATAGAGCACGGCAGGGAACATCTCCGCACTCTCATTGATCATGACCTCTCCTTCCCAGAGCTCCGAGCATCAGCTCACTCATCATCCCTGTGTCCTTATCAAGAAGACCATTAGTGGGATTAGTAGCCCCATTTCTCTTTTACGCAGCCACAGTCCCACAAAGGCTGAGTGATTTATCTGGCAGCACACAGTACAGGCACAGTAAGCCTAGAGTAAAAATCTCAGCTCTTAGAACTCTCGTCCCTCGCTTCAATCATGGATCTATGCTAGCATTTAAAAATGGAAATAATAAGACATTATCACAGGGCTACCATTGTTAGAAATATCTATGAACATCATAAATACCTTGTAAGGTATTCGCCAGTGTAAATTCATTCTCTCTCCTCCCTTTACTTTTTAAATGACACTCTCCACTTCCTGTCATCATGGTTCCAACTTCCAGATCTTTTGTTTGCTCCTTCCTCTCTGTTGTCTGCAAGTTCACTCAGCAACCACAGCCTGCCCATTGGTTATACCTTCCAGTGCCGACCCCTCCTGCACACAGCCGAGGGCACAGCACCGGCTCAGGGCCTCATGGCCATGTCCCCACCTTCAAATCAGTCTTCCTACCTCCACGCTCTTTCTTATCCAATGTGCCTTATGTACTGCCGTAAGGGTTACCTTGCTTCTTTCTTTTTGTCCTGCCTCTCCTGTGTTCACAAGCTGTGGGTGGCTCTTCATTGCATTCAGAAGAAAGCACAAGTATTTAAGCCTCACATTTGAAGTTCTCAACACTGTGACCTTATCAAACTTTCCAGGTTTCCTTCCAGAACAACTTTTTCTCAACTGCTACTCCTATCCCCATGCCTAATTTGCTTGCTGACCAATTTAATAATTACCTTTCTCTGGTTTACCTTTAAGAGGTTCTGTCTTGCTACAATTGCCTTTTCTACCTTCTCCCTTTTCTATAATTGCCAGTCAACATTGCATCTAACTTGCAAAGCTTCAGTAAATTTCATCTCCTCGTAAATGTCCTGTGATATGGCCACTCTCCCCCACCTTGATAAAATATGTCTTTCTAGAACATTTCCACAGCACTCTGCCTCAGTTATAGCACTGTCATTAATTGCAGTCAGCTCTAGATTAATTAATAGTAGACAACTTTATCTCTTTATCCCCCAAAGAATCAGGTAAGCATACATGATAAGTCCAAAGCATATTTGTTTAAATGAATTCTCACCTGGTCTTGCTCGCTGCCGTTTTCTGCTGATTCCCACACGCCACCTGAAGACTCAGCTCCCATCTGGCCACTGTTGTTGCTAAGAGCCCAGGATACCTCTTGCCTAGGTGCCCACAAAGTAGCTGCTTTCTGCTTTCCAGAAACTTGAATTAGTTCACTGCTCGGCTGTGCTAATTTCACTTTGTCTGTCACCCAGATATCTGTGTATTGTTTTTGATTCATTGCTTGAATTTGGATCTATAGCTTCTGCTGTTTTACTAGAACATGATGGAAATATCTCTTAGCTACCTGTTACCAAAACACATGTAAAAAATAGCTTCTTTTGTTAGAATATAGACACTTGATCACTTGTTTCAATTCATTTGAGATAAGACTGGATATAAACACATAAAGATAAGGATGGATATACAAGTATAGGAAGTCAGACCATAATCAAACTCATCTA
This sequence comes from Pan troglodytes, assembly GCF_028858775.2. Classification (NCBI taxonomy): domain Eukaryota; kingdom Metazoa; phylum Chordata; class Mammalia; order Primates; family Hominidae; genus Pan; species Pan troglodytes. The sequence goes on along the minus strand of NC_072407.2, from coordinate 135,084,056 downwards.
ATCACTTATGCACTCGACAAATGCTTACGAAGCTTTGACTGTGTGCTGGCCAGCGTGCTAGATGCTTCCCATGTGCCGAAAGCACAGCTGAAGGCTTCCCTGGGCTTGTAGGAAAGACACTCTTGATAGGTTCTCACAAATCGAGTCCATCCCTCGTTGCCATCACTTCTGGATGGGGAGGAATTTGAAATGGATACGCCAGCTGCCTGAAGAAATAAAACATTATTGCTGAAGAGGGTCAAAAGGCAACCCTCTAAACAAAAGGGACAAGGGGTTGCTTAATGGCATGGATGTGTGTCTCCCTTTGGGCTGGAGCCAGGCTCTGCTCAGGGCCTGTGCAGGCAGGTGGCAGGGAGTGCCATGGTCGCATGGGGCTGAATCCTCACGGAATCCCTGGGAACCAGCCCTCGGAAGAGAGCGCAGTGAAGCAGAGATGGGCTGCTGTTTTTTCCCTGTTTTTCTAGTGACTGAAGCATTCGTCGTGAAAGAAAAAGGGAGTTGTCCCTCCTTCACATGCCCTTCTTGAAGCTCCCCTCAACGTCCTCTCTCAGAGGAGAGAAGAGGATGAGACACAAGGAGGCAGGCAGACCCTAAGTGGCACCTCTTCACATCCAGACATGAAACAAGAACCAGACAAAACAGCATGAGCTCAAGGGCCATATGAGCCCTCCTCCATCTCCACAGAGTAGCGTCTCAAGAGCCCTCCGCCTTCCCTCTCTCTTACCTCTTCCTGCCTCTTAGAAAGAGCAATGTGGTTTATAAGCCGATTGCAGCTAGTATCACAGCAATTGAATGTGTATTTCCGTGGAAGAAAATAACAACAATGGTATTTATTAACCTAGAAAGATAAGTAGGCACTTTCTCAGCAGTCCTGGCTTCTAGTTGAGAGGTTAAGGCCGGCCAATAAACATTCCTTTCCTCATTTACCCCACAAGGAAAACGGCATCATCCGATTCATGCCTCCTTTATCTCAGTTTGCTCTGAGGTCCAGCTGAGATGAGATATGGGGAAGGGCTTTGAACAGTGCATTAGTTATTCTAAAAGATCCTAAGTGTTCTCGTAAGCAACCCACAGATTTTAGTGCTTAATCAAAAATTGTTGTTCCTCTCTCACATGTCACAATACTATGTGGGCCTGCAAGGAGTCTGCTCCATGCAGGCATTCTGGGACCCAGACTTCTTTCATGCTGTGGATCTGTCACCTGCAGACCTGATGTTTCTAGGTCATGTTGGTCATTCCACCCCATAGAGAATGGGAGAGGAGAGGACATGGCCTCACCCTGGGATGGCCACGTTACTCTCACTCTCATTCCACTCAGCAAAGCTAATGATAGTGTTCCACTGAAATGGAAGGGAGTTGTGAAGGTAGTTTCTGTGTGCCTTAGAAGGAGAGACAGACCTAGTGAGATCTAACCAGTCTCTCTTCAGTCGCTGTAGGCTACTGTTCATATGTCACTGACATTCTATCTTGGAAACAGAGGAGGCCAGACTGCTTCCTCCTCACATCCATCGAACATCCAGCTACACTCTGGAGTCTGACGCATCTGCTAAGGCCCCTCACATGGAGTAGATATTCAGTACACATTGGGGCTGTTTATGAGGAACGTGGTCTCTGGAGAGGTTGGACTGCAGGTATCCAACCACATCTAATGACGACAGCCAGCAGCATGGCCCATGCCTGGGTTGCACAATTACAATCATATTGAAAGATGCATGGCACAGGAATATGAGAAGGCACTTGGAGTTCTTTGCCCAGACTGTGTTGTATGGGCAGAGACCTCCAAGTGCCTTCTCATAGTCCTTGCACTTGGGGAAAAAGCATTTGGACTTTGGCCTGAAGTCATCAGAATTCCCATCATACAACAGCCATCTCTATGCCATGCTCACCCTACTTTCTCTTTTGCACATTCCTTCACACCTCTTATTTATCAACCATTCAGTGTGTCAGTGGAAATAGGCAGCTCATGCACTTTTATTCAGCAAAAAGCATGAGAACCTACTGTGTGCTATGTACTGCCAGGACTACCCATGTGAGTAAAATGAAAGCCCAGTCCTCATTGGCCTGATAGTCTAGGGATAAATTAATAGACAGTATTTAGTATTTGTAGTTTGTATTGAGTAAGCAATTCTGATAAAAGTGCAAAATAGGTCAGGGGAAGTTAAAGAAATTATAACCAGGGATATCAGTGCAATGTCTTGAGCAGAGTTTAGGCTCCAGTGTGAAGCTGGGAAGACTTTCAAACAGCAAGAGTGACATGGACATAGGTCTTGGGAGCAATAGAACAATCATTCTGACCAGAGTGGAATAAAGACAGTCAGTCCACTGGGGAACATGTTGAGAAGAACATTGAGTGCCAAGCTACAGACTTTTGAATTTATTTATTAATGAGTTGCGACCCTTTTTTGGTTTTGGATCAGTGAAGCATATTGTCAGAACAATACATTTTAAAAAGTGTTCTGCTGGTAGAAGACATGGTGGATTGAAATAGAGGTGAGACTAGAGGAAAGTAAATAATATTAATAAGTACTACTTATTGAGAATTAACACACAACCAACTAATCATATTAACTACTCTGTGATGTATGTGCTATTATTATTTAATAGAGTTCTTAAAAGTCAGAGCTTGGGCTCTAACCCAGCAAACTCATGCCCTAAAAGCCAAGGAACTTGGCATAGTAATGAGGACAGCTTGAAAGTCAGGGTGGAGGTAATGAGAATGAAAGGAAAGATGGATGAGGCAGAGCGTGAGAAGGAAGAATGGATCAGATTTGTTGATAGATTGAAATTAGGGGATAGTGAAGGTGGAAATATTAATCCTCATTATTATCCTGGATGGTTAAATAGCATTGTTAAGGAAATTAGGGGGAAATATTTGAGTGGGAAGGGAAAGGTAATTTTAGCTTCAGATATGCTGGTTGAAGCTATGTTGACAGCTCAGTGCAATAACTTATGCTGTCCCTGGAGAGAAAGCAGGGATTCTTGCTGGGAGCAGCCAGGTGAAGGTCCCAGGAGGCAGGAGAAAGGTGAGATTCAATAAAGATATGGGAAGCATCTGTGTGAAAGCGACAGTTATGAACTGCCGTCATCTGCAGGTAATGAAGGAGAGAGAGAGACAGGCTGAAGACAGATAGAGATAAGGGTTGAGTATAGTGGGAAAAGGCTAGGGCTGCCCTGGTCAGGAGAGGACTTGAGGAACCCAAAAAACATGAAGACTGTTTTGTGGAGCAAAATTTGAAGACTTGTTGAAACCAGTTCTGTATGCACAGTTGATACAAACAAAAGGGAGAGGGAGAGCAAGCCAAAGAGAGAGAAAAAAGAATGTGTGAACTCCAGGAGGGCTGGATCTGGAAACAAGAGTAAGGATGTCAGTGGAGAAATGGATGAGGCCTCATGCAAGAGCCCCGCTTGGAATGGAGACCACATGCCTGCACCATGCTGCCTTGTTCCTCTCCTTCACCTGCTGCAGCAGTGGTCATTTCACTCCAGGAGGCAATCTCAAGTCCACACACTTTGGCATTCAACAACTACTACTACTACTACTACTACTACTACTTCTTCTTCTTCTTCTTCTTCTTCTTCTTCTTCTTCTTCTTCTCCTTCTCCTCCTTCTTCTTCTCCTCCTTCTTCTTCTCCTCCTCCTTCTTCTCCTCCTTCTTCTTCTCCTCCTTCTTCTTCTCCTCCTTCTTCTTCTCCTCCTTCTTCTTCTCCTCCTTCTCCTCCTTCTCCTCCTCCTCCTTCTCCTTCTCCTCCTCCTCCTCCTCCTCCTTCTCCTTCTTTCTTCTTCTTCTTCTTCTTCTTTCTTCCTTCCTTCCTTCCTTCTTCTTCTTCTTCCTCCTCTTCCTCTTCCTCCTTCTCCTCCTCTTCTTCTTCTTCTTCATTATAATTATTATTATTTTGAGACAGAGTCTCTTGTTACCCAGGCTGGAGTGCAGTGGTACAATCTCGGCTCACTGCAATCTCTGCCTCCCAGATTCAAGTGATTCTTCTGCCTCAGCCTCCCAAGTAGCTGGGATTACAGGTGCCCGCCACCACGCCCTGCTAATTTTTGTATTTTTTTTAGTAGAGATGGGGTTTCACCACATTGGCCAGGCTGGTCTTGAACTCCTGACCTCAGGTGATCTGCCCGCCTCAGCCTCCCAAAGTGCTGGGATTACAGGCGTGAGCCACCGCGCCCAGCCTATCAGTATTATTATTATTATTATTGAGATGGAGTCTCACTCTGTCGCCCAGGCTGTAGTGCAGTGGTGCGATCTCGGCTCACTGCAACCTCTGCCTCCCAGGTTCAAGTGATTCTCCTGCTTCAGCCTCCCCAGTAGCTGGGACTACAGGTGTGCACCACTACGCCTAGCAAATTTTTATATTTTTAGTTGAGATGGGGTTTCACCATATAGACCAGGCTGGTCTCGAACTCCTGACTTCAGGTGATTCGCCCATCTTGGCCTCCCAAAGTGCTAGGATTACAGGAGTGAGCCACCGCGCCTGGCCTCAACTCTATTTTTTCCCTCTTTTCCTCTTCTCGTTAAGACTCCCTAGTCACCTCAGGAAAATTACATTTGTTCTCTTTTATTTCCATTTGTGAGGGGAAAATATAAAAGTCTAATCATGACTGATCCGAATGGGAAGTGCTGGAGTCATATGCCTACTGGAGAAAAACTCAAGCCCCGCCTTCATATGTAAAATTAGACATGGCCGAACAAAGGTGATATTCCCTGTTCCCACAGCTCCTAAATCATCAGCCACTCCCACTAAAGAATATCAGTCCAATCTGCCTCATTTCTTCTAATTACTCCTTCCCATTTCTAAGTGTCAGAACCCCAATAAAAACAAAGCAATTTATTTAGATCTAAATATTCAATAAATGTCTCCTTAGTGCTTTCTCTGGAACAGCAGATGATCTGAAGGCAGGCAGATTGGATTCAAATTCCAGTTTCACCACTTATTAACTATTTAGCACTGGGCAACCTCTCTGAGTCTCAGTTTTTTCACCTGTAAAGTGGGGATAGCAATAGAGCTTACAGGAAGGTTAATGTGAGGATTACATTAATTAAGATATGTAAACACTTAGAATGGTTTCTGGTGCACAGTAAGCCCTGTAAAAGTGCTAGCAACGATTATTGTTTTGCTGTGCAAGGAGGTATTTAATGTAGTTTCTACCCTCAGTGAACTCATAGAAGGGAGGCTGATTTATATAGTTCAATTGTTCTCACATTGTGCTTAATTATTAGTGTAGCAGCACCATAATAAGTGCATTTCAGTCACATTATGTGTTAGATTACTTTTGTGGGCTCATGGAGGCACCCTGACAATCATTTATGGCATATCTGGAAAAATGTATGCTAAGCTCCATATAGTCAACAAATACTTTGAAATACACTCTGTTCTAATTTGGGAAACTTAACTTGTACTTAGTATTTTAGTATTCTAAGTCTGTTCATTCGGCTGGGGAGGAGGTTCATGTCAATGAAAGACCCTCTTTCTAGGTTTATGAATGGAGAATAGACTTGCTGATCATTCAAGCATTCTGGGCAATGCTTGGGAGCTCAGTAAAGGCAGGTTCATTGTGTAGGCATCTCTATGAATGCCTACTCTTGGAGAAGACGTGAGTGAGACCATCTGAGGGTCTTAGAGAGGGTTCGCTCTAAGACGCAGCTTTGGAACCAGTAAAATCTACAGCATCTACCGGGAGTGGGGTGGGAGATGTTCCCTTCATCTGTGGGAGGAGGGCCTTCCTTTTAGGCATAAATGGGATTTGGTAGTCCAAGAGGATAATGGGAATGGCTATGGAAGGCATGTTCATTACCATGGATTTACAAACAGGAAATTAAGCAGATTGTCCTATTTTCAGGTGAAGAAACTTGATTTTGAGAGGTTAGGAAATTTGCTCCAAATCAGAGGTAGATACTGGCTGTCTAGCCACCATAGAGGAGATCTATATATGGAGGAGGAGGGCAATAGGTTTCTACGTATGCTCCTTTCCCCATATGGTTACCTTGATTGAACAGAGGCACCCCTTGTCTTAATCCGTTTAGTGTTGCTGTAACAGATTAGCTGAGGCTGGGAAATTTAAAAGCAAAAGAAGTTTAGCCCACAATTCTGGTGGCTGAAAAGTCCAAGAATATGGCACTGGCATCTGTTTGGCTTCTGGTGAAGGTCATGCACTGCGTCAAGACATGGCAGAGAAGCAGAGTAGTGAGTGGGTGTGTGCAAAGAGACCAAACATGGGGAGGAACCACCCACTCTTTCTGGAACTAATTCAGTCCCATGAGAGTGAGAACTCGCTTTCAAGAAAGCATTAATCTATTCATGAGGAATCCACCCCCATGACCCAAACACCTCCCACCGGGCCCCATTTTCCAACACTGCCACATTGGGAATCAAATTTTAACATGAGTGTTGATGGGGGTAAAGCACATTCAAACCATAGCAGCTACCTTCCTAAAAGAACTCTTGAAAAAGGAACCTGTATTTTAGCTTCTTGGTGCATGTAATTTGCTGTTTGCAAACCTCTCTAGACTGTTCACACTTTCACTGGAGGTCGATTTTTCCTGACATGCTTAAGAGCTCCTGATGTTGCTAGGAAGTGCAATTTGCTGCTAAAGTGTGAAACTTCTCCCTAAATGGAAAGGGGAGGAATATGAAACAATGACAACATTTAGGTTCTTTTTCCCAGGAAGGACATAAAATGTTAACTTGAATTGAGCCTCCCTCTTGATCAGGACCTTGGCCTGTCTCAGGCAACCTTGATATTCAAAGTGGGTTTATAGGAGCAGAATAACATGATGATACACCAAACTCAATTTTATGGATCCTAAAGATATCAGAAGCAATATGGCCAGCATGATATTGACTCTTACTGAAGTACCTAATGCATGAGAGATATCCGGAACTCCTTGACATTCCTTCTGTGCTATGAGTCAGTCCTCTATTTAAAACAAGCAAACAGACACATGGCAAGTAATATCAACATCTTTAGAAGAAAAGTGTTGTATCCACATTGTTTCTCTCTGTGCCTAAGTAAAACCGCAGAAAAGTAAAAATCTCCATTTTAAGTAGAGTTAAAATATAAATAAGCAAATATAAGAACAGGATTTACACACAAATCTCCAAAGATCATTCACCAGCCTTCCAAAAGAGCGAATGCAGGAGTAAGGCAGAATAGGTGTTCACTTGAAATCATTAATAAAAACACAGACTTAGAAGAGTTTTTCAAGAGAGGCTCAGCCAAATGCTCTGTAAAAATGCCCCCCGCTTCCCAGAACCTTTCCACAAGTACCCAGAGCTTCCTGTTGTTAAATAGGAGCTAAACCAGCAATGAGAAAACCATCCTTCACGTTAATGGTCCTTTTGGCCTTTTTCTTCCTGCAAATATGCAAATTCTTTTGAGGGCATCCATCATAACCATTTTTTCAAAATAATTTATTTTTTAAGTTAGACTTCTGATGACCATTCCCTTCTATAGAAAAATAATATTCCCTAGAATACCCCCATGAAACACATTAAAACCCCTTCCCCATCAAACACACACACACACACACACACACACACACACACACACACGTGCACATAGAAACTGCAGTGGTATTTCCTTAACTAACAAAGCCCAACATTTTAGGTTCTTCGAAATCGAGCCACATCCTAAATTTCCAATCTTACTTCCAATGTAGCATTTCTTGCTCCACCTGCTCACTCCCGTATTCTCTCTCTCTTTCCCTCTCTCTATTCCCCACCCTTTCTCCTCTTCCCTATTCTCTCAGTCTTTCCAGCCTGAATGCCTGATTCCAGGAGCGCCTCTTCCTGGAATGCCCTTCCTCCCACCTCTGCCTCTTGTAAGCCAACCCAGCCCATTAGGAAGCAGCTCTATTTTTAGTGTTAGATGCTTCCAAGACACTTTCTGCTCCTGGTGTGCTGTAAAGGCTTCAGTATTGATCTGGAAGCTGCTTTCTGGAGCCTTGATCCCAGTCTGTCTCTTCAGTGCTTGCAAACTCCATCTTCTAGAAAGTGGGAAAAAAGTTGGGGCTCTGCACTGAAAGCTCCTTCTGCTTTGTTTGAGGGTGGGTTTGAGTTTGGCAGCAGAGGCATAGACACCACAGTCAAAAGCTTTATTCCCACTCTTCCATTGCTGTATTTCTCTTCATGCATATCATTCCAAACTCTTACTCCTCTATCTTGACTCATAAGAGCCCTTCTTCACAAATAGAAACCTAAATGGGTTTTCTGTATGCATTATTAATTTTTCTTAGGTGTCTCCTACTCTCAATCTCAAACACTACATCCCTGAGCATCTGCAAATGCCAGTAATGAGTTTCTCATAGTAAATAGATAGATTCTTAGGTCTTTTGAATAAATATGGGTGAAGAACAAACTATCAGAATGAGTCTGTGAAGGGTAATATGGTATTTCTTGATCAATATTGCTTTTTTGTCCCACAGTGGAGTTCTGCAGCTGTTATATATGGCAACTTTCCAACTTGGGTAATTACATTCTGCTTACCTCTTGTTTCTCTTGTGGTTCCAAGATAACTTATCCTTCATGTCCTTTCCTAAATAAAATGAAGAAGCCTACTTTTGGTTCCGCTATTTGCGGAGATAACTGAGGTAGAGAGAGGTAGCGGAGTGGAAAAAGGACGCTACTTTGAGGATCCTGCACATAGACACTCCAACGCATTCTAGTGGGAATGTTAACTCCATAGAGCCTCAGTCTTCGCATCTGTATTTTGGGAGTCTTCTGCCCTACTCTAAATTGTTATGGAGATTACACAGAATATTACAATGAAAAGGACTTTTAAAAGTACTATAAATATCTATGGGAGATTGTTGGTCGCCCACATAGAAAATTCAACTGGGTAGGGACAGGGTTAGCGAGCATTTCCTAAGAGAGGAAACCCTCCTTCTATCTCAAAAACAAAACCCAGTCTGTCCCAACAGTTTAAAAAAAAAAAAAAAACCTATGGAGGGCAAAGAATAGGAATCAACACGCCCACCTCTTGCACAGGAAAGAGGCAAAGCTGTTGAAGGAGAAACAGGACAGAAACAGGAGTCAAAGGGTGTGATTCTGGTAGAACCTCAACAGTTAACTAGCTAATCACATGCTAATCATAAGGCTAGTGTGCCGTCTTAAATTCCTCAGTAACAGGCAGGGATCACTAACACTTCAGCTGTTATTTATTGTTATGAATATTGTTGTGAAGATCACAAGAGATAACATAAGCATGTGAATACCATCAAATGAGAGGCCCGTGCGTTGTTAATTAACCAAACTGGAGTGCCAGCCAAAGCAAGATATGCTAACCAGGGAGAAAAATGCCTTTCAGAGCAGTTTTTCCAGAAATTTCCTTTTAGTGATTGTACAATTCAGTGCTCTTGATTCTAAAATGAATATGAGGCTGTTTTCAAGAAAGAAAGGGAATCAGTAAGTGTGTGTAAAATGTGCAATAGAACAATATCCAAGAAATGAAGAGGAGGAGAGTCTGGGAATGGAAAAAATACTCCAGAAAATACAAGTAAAAGAAAGTGACTGTAATTATGCACAACAGCTCTGAGCCAAGGAACCTTATTGGTGTTCCCTGCTGCCTTGTAGCTGGGGTGCAGGGAGCTCTCTGCGCCCTCCTGGCATGAATGACTTTGGGTGCAGGGAGAACAGCACCACCTGGTGGTCGTAGCAGGATGGTGGCTCATCTCGCTTGATGTGGGCTGGGCTCCTTTGCAGGGTTCACGAAGGAGTTCCCTTGGAGCAAGGAAGACAGCGGACAAGACCTGGAGCAAGTCGAGGATATTTCAGGAGGACAGCCCATGGCCGAGGGGACGGAGCAGAAAGAGAGGGCCGAGAGTCATCCCCCAAGGGGTGACTGCCCAGTTCCCCTTTCTCTCCTGCCTCCACTGCCCTGGAAACAAGAGCACAGGGGCCATATGCAGCTCACTCACCCACCTAAGACTCTGAGGAAGGCCTCTCCAAAGAAATGGAAAGACTGTGGCTCAGGACAGAGGTGCCTCAGTCCCTGGGACTTCCAGTGTTTGGGAGGAAAGACCTTGCACCACTGAAGAACTCCCTTCTATTATTCTGTGTGGATTTCATTTTGTAGACGCTCAAATCACTCGGAGCACCTTTCCCTAGTTAAGTCTGCAAGTGGGGAAGTGAAGCAGGATTTGTGGTGCTGGTCATGTGAGCAGGAAAGGGGCATGGGATGGAAGGCCTGGGAATGCCTTATTAATAGTTAAGTGGACAAGGCTGATAATGGGATATCTTTTTATTGGCCCCACAGATAAGTTATAATACACAAGCTTGCAGGCAGCTCCTGTGATTTGCATTGATACAATTCAGGCTGAGGTTTTCATTATGTGGCAGGGATGATACAGGAGCCTGTATTATCAAAGGCAGCTGAAAGGAGTTCAGGAGCGATCTCATATTCTGTGTATGCGTATTCATTAATGGTTAGTAAGGTGCTTTGTCCCGTGTGATATTGGATGTTTCATGGTGAATCATTAACAACTTGAACAGCTTTATACATATGTCTTATTGATGTGTAAAGTCATTGCAACCTAGGCTTCTTCCCCCACGAATGACTGAGTTCTGCTTTACTTGGGCTTATGCACAAAGCCTAGTGACACTTTCAGTGAGCACAGGCAGCCTGTGGATGGGAAAGGGGCCGGCAAGGCCAACCCCAGGAAGCTGGCAGTCTGGTGTAAGAGACACAGGGATGGTTGGTTTTTAAAGAAATAGCATGGCAGCAGGGGATGTTATTAATCAAAGGGAGGGTGGATTCTGTAGCTGCTGCTCAAGGGAAAGAGAGGAGAGCTACTACACTTCCCGGGGAATGGCATAAGGGACACGTTTTCCGAGGGTGATCAGGGGTTCTTCTGGAAAGGGGATGGGGAGAATGGGCTGCCCGTGTTGCCCAGGGGGCAAGGAGAGGAGAATAAATGATGAGCAGCCCGAAGGTGAGGGAAGGGCTGCGTGAGGTAGGCAAGAGAAGATGCCAGAGGATGGAAGAAACGAAAATGTTTAGCAGCTGACAGTAAGAAAATGTGGAGGCTAAAAACAAAGGAGCCAAGGCAGCTTTTCCTGGCTGGAGATGGGAAGAATAAATGGGATCAGAGTTAGAAACCAATTATCTCTGATTGCACAATCAGGACACTGCTTCCGAACCAGACTCCAGCCGCCCTGCCACCCAGGGGCCTGAGGCCACCTAAGGATGATGTCAGATCTCAGGAACTGTTGCATCCGATTCCACTTCAGCCCTGATTATCATTAGGCAACATTTGGAGGCCATGCCTTCTGAGTCCTAACAAAGCAGAGAATTTTCAGGCTGTGTGGGACCTACTTTGCAGGCAGAATTTTAATTTCTGAGTTATTAGACACCAGACAACCTAAAATAAGCTTTCTGGTTTCCCTGACGTTGGTTCTAAGCCCTCACAGAGCTTCCTGAAAAGTTCAGGACTTCATGCCAGCCCTAACGCCACTGGCCAGTCTACTGACCACCCATCTCCATATCTTTGGGCCCTGAGTATCTTTGTGGACTTTGTCCCCCAAGTTTTTTTTTTTTGCTTCCCTTTGTGATCCCAGGAAAATACTGATCTGCGTCTATCACAGTGGATGAGTTGCATTTTCTATTTTTTGTGTAAATAGAATTATGGAGAATGTACTCTTGTTTTTTCTGGCTCCTTTTCACTCAACGTAAGCATTTTGAGATTCAGCCAAATGTGTGTATCAATATGTCCTTTCTTTTCATTGCTGATTAGTATTCCGTTGTATCGGTACACCACAGTTTGGCTGGCCATTCAGCTGTTGGTCAACATTTGTGATGCTACCAATTTGCAGCTATCGTAAAGTTGATATGAATATTAGCGTATACCTTCATTTATCTTGGGTACATGCCTAAAAGAGGAATGGCTGGCTCATATAATAGGTGTGCTTCACTCTTCAAGAAACTGTCACACTATTTTCCAAAGTAGTTGTATCATTTTACATTCTGACCAGCAGTGTATGAGGGGACAGAGTCCTCCATATCCTCACCAGCACCAGGTATAATCAGTCTTTTTAATTATAGCTGTTTGAATAGTGTTGTAGTGGCTTGTCACTGCAGTCTTAATTTGCATTTCCCTAATAACTCACGATGTCAGGCATCTGTTCACGGGCTTATTATCCAGTGGTGTATCTTCTTTGGTGAAGTGTTTTTCAAATCATCTGCCAATGTTTTAATTGGGCTGGTATTTCTTAGCGTTAAATTATGAGAGTTTCTGTGTATTCTGTCTACAAGTTCTTTATTAGCTGTATCATTTGAAAACACTTTCTCTCAGTGGTATTTGTCTTTTAGTTTTCTATACAATGTCTTTCAAAAAAATTTTTAATTTTGATGAAGTCCAACTGTCACTTTGTTGTTTTATGAATGCTTCTAAAAGTTGTACAGCATTATATTTTACATTTAGGTCCATAATCCATTTTAAGTTAATTTTTGTATATGGTATAAAATGTGGATTGAAGTCCATTATTTTGCATATGGATATGCAATTTTTCCAGCACCATTTGTTTAAAGGACTATTTTTCTCCACTGAATTGCTTTAACACATTTGTCAAAAACCAGTTGTCCATATAAAGACAAAAAGAACATACAATTAGACATCTGGGCTCTGTGAGGTTCAAAGATGTTAAGACAGCACTTGAAATTTTAGGTCTTAAATATATGCAAACATTCATGGGCAGGTTTTTATGTGGACATAAGTATTTAACTCATTTAGGTAAATACCTAAGGGTGTTATTGCTATATCATAGAGGAAGCCTATGTTTAACTTTGTAAGAAACTGCAAACTGTCTTCAAAATTGTCTGCATCATTTTACATTTCCACCAGCAATGATTGAGAGTTCCTGTTGCTTCACATCCTTGTCAACATTTGGGGTTGTCACTATTTTTAATTGTAGTAAATTTTAATGGTCTGTAGTGGGAGATCATAGTTGTTTTAACTTGTTGTTCTCTGATGACATATGATGTTGAACTTTTTAAAATAATTTTCTCCTATGTTATACTCTAGAAGTTGTGCTGTTTTGCTTTTTACATTTAAATTTATGGTCCATTTTGATTTAATTTTGAGGAAAGATGTAAGGTCTGTGACTTACATCATTTTGGCTGCTGTAAAAACATACTGGGTAGATTATAAACAACTGTAGGAAATAGACATTTATTTCCTACAGTTCTGGAGTATGGGAAGTCCAAGATCAAAACACACATTTAGTGTCTGCTGAAAGCCTGCTTCCTGGTTCACAGACAGCCATCTTTTGCTCTGTCCTTGCATGGTGGGAGGTACAAAAGCCCTCTCTAGGGTCCCTTGTGTAAGGACACTAATCCCGTTCATGAGGCCTTTGCTCTCATGACCTATTCCCCACCCCAAATTCCCACCTCCAAATATCATCACACTGGGGATTAGGTTTCAACATAGATATTTTGGCAGAGGCAGTGAGGGAGTGACATAAATATTCAGCCTACAGTGGTCTATGTCTAGATTCATTTTTTTTTGCATGTGGATATTGAATTATTCCAGCACTATTTGTTGAAAAGCCTATCTGTTCTTAATTAAATTTCTTTAGCTCCTTTGTCAAAACTTAGTTGACTATGTTTGTGTGGTTCTATTTCCAAGCCCCCTGTGCTGTTACATTGATCCGTTTGTCTGTTCCTTCACTAATAACACACTGTCTGGATCACTGTAGCTTTGTATGTCTTGAATTTGGATAGTACCAGTTCTCTTACTTTGTTCTTCTTTAATATTGTATTGGTTATTTGGGGGTCTTTGTGTTTCCATTAAAGAATTTAGAGTCTTAAGTCATCATAGTAATGTTTTAATAATATTGTCTTTCTATCTATGAACACGAAATATCAATTTATTTAGGTCTTTGATTTCTTTTATCAGAATTTGTAGTTTTTCTCAAATAGATCTTGTGCATATTATGTTAGATTTATATCTAAGTATTTCAATATTTTGGTGCTAATGTAAATGAAAAAAATGTTTGGCCAATATTTCTAAAAACATTTTTATGTTCCTTTCTCCTTTCCTATAGCAACTCCATTTACATGTATATTTGGCCTCTTGAAGTTATCTCACAGATCATTAATGTTCCACACATTTTCTTTTATCATATATTTTCTTCTATGCTTCATTTCCAGTAGTTTTTATTGTTGTGTATTTGAGTTCAGTATTTTCTTCTTCATTGTCTAATCTGTCATTATTCTTATCTAGTATTTTCTTTATCTCACACATTGTAGCTTTTTATTTCTGGAAGTGTGGCTTAGATGATTGTTTGCTCATTTTTCATGTCTCTGTTAACTATTTGAACATATGGAATACAGTTATAATAACCGTTTTAGTATCCTTGGTTACTAATTTGTGTCAATTCTTGTTTTTTTTAATTGACTGATTTTTTCAACATGAATCATATTTTACTGCTTCTTTATTTTTATTTATGTATTTATTTTATTTTAGAGATAAGTTCTTGCTTTGTCATTCTGACTGGAGTGCAATAGTGTGATCGTGGCTCACAACAGCCTCAAACTCCTGTGTTCAAGTTACCTTCCTGCTTCAGCCTCCCAAGTAGCTGAGGCTACAGGCATGTGCCATGACACACACAGCTTTTTATTATTATTATTTTTGTAGAGATGGGTTCTTGCTATGTTGCCCAGGTTGGTCTCACACTCCTGGCCTCAAGCAGTCCTCCCACCTCAGCCTCTCAAAATGCTGGAATTATAAGCGTGAGACACCACACCCAGTCCTTGCTTCTTTACATGCCTGATACTTTTTAAACTAAATGCCAGGCATGGGGAATTGTGTCTTGTTGTGCACAAGATATTTCTATTTTTCTGTAAGTATTATTGACCTTTGCCTGGGATACATTTGAATTACAAGAAAATAATTTCATCCATTTGGGTTTTGCCTCTGAAATGTATTAGGCAGAACTTAGGACTAATCCCTCCTTACTGAAAATCTTTCGGTGTACTCTACCCAATATCCGGTGCATTACACGGCTTTCCTGTGTGGTGGCTAGGAGCAAGCACTCTTCTTGGCCCTGTGTGCTGCTACTACTAACCCTCTCCCCTGCCTTGGGTAGTTCCCTTACATGCATGGTCTGATCTGTACTCAACTGAGTACTTGGGAGGAGTTCTTTGTAGATCTCTGAAGCTCTCTCTGTGTAGCTAACTCTCTCCTCTCTAGCACTCCATTCTGGAAACTCCAGCTGCTTTGATCTGCCCCAGACTCTCAACTTCATCTCTTCAACTCAGAGAGTCTTTCAGTTCCCACCTGTTTCCCCTTCCCCTGTGTAAACTCTTAAGGCAATGAGTTGTCACAACTGCGGGTTTACTTTGTTTTCCAGCTCTCGCGGACCTCTGTCTCTTATCACCTGATGTTCAGGGCCTCGAAGATGATTGCTATAGATATTCTGTGTGTTTTTTGATTGTTTCAGGTAGGAGGGCAAAACTGGTTTCTGTTACTGCACTATGGCCAGAAGCAGAAGCCCGGGCTACAGAGAGGGCTTCCTGGGGTCCTCATGAGAGCTTCATTTTGACTGGCATTTCTTCTCCACTCTCTTGGTCACAGTAACAGCTCTCCCTCTCCTGGTGTCAATGAAAAGCTCGTTGTAAAGATGCAGCTTTTCTCAGGAGCAACACTGACAGGCCTGGGAATCTGTATCTTTTCCACCCTGGAGTTCACAGTCAGTAGACAAAGAGCTCCCACCCATGAGAAGGCTGCTTACGCCAAGCTATGGCAGCCGAGGCTCCTTCGGAGACTCACGCTTCTTCTGAGATACCTCCAGGGGTCCTCTCCACTGGCAGGGACTACACCGTTTGAAAGTCTGAGCCATGCCCTGCACATGAGGGAGAAGTTCATTTTGTGGAGTGGAGAACTTGGCTCAGGGAGTGGTACAGAAAAGTGGATTCCAAAAGGAATAAAAGGAAACCCTTTCTGGAGATTATTCCCCTTCCATTTTTTCATCCCTCCTACTTTTTAAAATCGAAATGGAAGGGGAGGCTGAGAAAGCTATTTGCCAGCTCCTTCAGACTGACTTTGCAAGGCAGGCATTAGGACAACTGTCAGAAGAGCAATGAATCTGGATTCCACCTCCGTAGGGGTATCTGAGGAATCCCTTGGGCATGAGGGGACGGGGCTGCCAATGCATTTGGCACTCTTCATTAGTTCCTTTATTCCATCAGTTTTCAGTATGCCTCCACTCTCAGCAGTCACTGTGAGGTGCTGGAGACCAATGGGTGAGGAAACCTGCGGTAAAGAGTATCAGGACTAAGGACAGCAAGGAGGGGAGCTGAAGATCGTATAAGGGATTCCTGAAAAAACTCAGGGGAAAACAGTCATGCTGTGGTGATGTGGACTGATGGGTGCCTGCACCGCAGGACCAGCCTATCTTAAAAACCACATTGTCTTCCATGTGTGGAACAAAGCGCATAATCACCCCTGTCTTTTTCTGGCCAACCAGACCCATCACTCAGAGCCCCATTTGGAAGCCTGTGTTATCATTTATCTCTTATGTCCATATGAGGTGCCCCTCCTTGATGCTTGCATAGTCCCTTATATTCCCCTTTTAGAAAAATATATTTTAGTATTTTTCTTTTTTTCTTCTCAATTAGATGATAAATTGTGATGACAGCAATTTGTTTTGTTCACATTTGTATCCCTAGTAGCACAAGCCAGTGCACATTGTAGATAATTAGTAAATATTTATTAGATAAATGACTTTTTTTTTTTTGAGACAGAGCCTCTCTCTGTCACCCAGGCTGGAATGCAGTGGTGCAATCTCGGCCCACTGCATCCTCCACCTCCTGGGCTCAAGTGATCCTCCCACCTCAGCCTCCCGAGTAGCTGGGACTACAGACATGCATCACCATGCCTGGCTAATTTTTGTATTTTTTGTAGAGACAGGGTTTTTCCAGGTTGCCAGGCTGATCTTGAACTACTGGGCTCAAGCGATCCTCCCGCTTCGGCCTCCCGAGTAGCTGGGAGATTACCAGCATGAGCTTCCATGCCCGGCCAAGATAAATGACTTTGGACTCATTTTCTCCTTCAAATGACCCTAAGAGATACTCAGAGGACCTATAATTATCATCATTTGACAGATATACAAAGGAGACCCAAAATGGTTGGCTCTTGAAACTTTAGAATAATAGTACTTTAAATTACCAGGGATCTAGAAGAATATCCACTGCAGGACATGGCAAAGCCATTTAAGCCTAGAAGTACAAGACGATGGATCAAAAGAGGGAAAGGGGCAGATCTAAGGACAGCTTCTTGTTACCTTTCCTAGGTTTACAGATACTCTCATTATATTTTGAAAGTTTGGAGATGGGAAAAAGGAGGTAGTGTCAATAGAGCTGGCCATGCAGTGAAAATGTGGATGCCATCTAAAGTACCATCCCACCACTTCTCTGCCAGAATGCTGAATTTAAAAGAACCGTATCTCTCCCTACCTGCCCCTCTTCCAGGCACTCTCTTTTTCAGTGATGACATGCACCTTTTCCATTGCTACCCCTTTGTCAAGCTCCTGCATGTGCCCGTGGGTCCCTATGGCTTCGAATCCCAGGAGGGAGCTGGAATTCCAGGCCCAGTATCTTTGTGTAGCTGGGTAGCCTTGGGCAAGTTACTCAATCACTTCATTGTTCTCCCAGAAAGAATTTTAAAATATGGACTTGAAAGATACACATCAATAGTGGCTGCTTATATGGGATTGGGCAGAAGGATTCAAAAGAGACTTAAAGTGTATCTGTAAGATTTTTATCCATTCTTTAATAATGTCTAAAGTAAAAGTGACAGAATGTAACACATTACATTTAGATGATGGGCACATATGCATTTGTCCATTGTCCTCTGTGCTTTTCTGTGCGCTGTTTGTGATGATTAATTTTATGTGTCAATTCGACAAAGCTAAAAGATGCCAGATAGCTGGTGACACATTATTTCTGGGTGTGTCTGGGAAGGTGTTTCTGGAAGAGATGAGCGCTGAAACTGACAGGCTGAATTCAGATCACCCTCACAGTGTGCGTGGGCATCATCCAGTCCATCAAGGGCCTGAGCGGAACACAAAGACAGAGGAAGGGAAAATGTGCTTCTGTTTGAGCTGAGACATCGCCTTCTCCAGACCTGGAACCTTAATGCTCCTGATTCTTGGGCCTTCAGACTCAGACTGATTTATACCACTGGCTTTCCTGCTTTTCTGGTTCTCCAACAGAACGTGGCACTTTTCAACCTCTATGTGAGCCGATTTCTATAATCTCTCTCTCTCTCATATGTGTGTGTGTGTGTGGTACATATATATACATGTGTATATGTAGTATATATATAGTGTATATATATACATATGTGTCTATACATGTATATATACATGTGTCTATATATACATGTATATATACACTATATACATGTGTCTATATATACACGTATATATACTATATACATGTGTCTATATATACATGTGTATATACTATATACATGTGTCTATATATACATGTATATATACTATATACATGTGTCTATATATACATGTATATATACACTATATATATACTATATATACTATAGTATATATATATACTATATACTATATACATATACTATACTATATACTATGTATATACTATATACATGTATATATAGACACATGTATATATACTATATACTATATACTACATATAGTGTATATATACACACTATATATATACATGTGTCTATATTTTTTATATATATATATCCTATTAGTTTTATTTCTCTGGAGAACACTAATACACAGTTCACATACAACCATTAGGGGAGGGATTATAGAATGATGATATAAATATCTTGCAGGCTTTGGTGAAAAGTAGTGATTCTGTATGTAAAACATGAATACGTAGCTGATGCAGTAGGTGCTAGAATGTTTGCAGCATTGGTGGGGTAGAGAGGAAGAGAAAAAGAGATAGAGGCTGAATTACAAAGAGTTCTGGTAGGTAAAGCTCAAACATAGACACTGGGAATGGCTTTGGTTAATTAACCACAACTGAATCCAGGGAAGGGATGTTTTCACTTAGGGAAAATAGATGCAAGTCTATATAAAAGTGACCTCCTCAACTTCCTGGGGTAGTTTAGATACCCTCTCTACACATCCAAAGCATTGAGAAAGGAGCTACCTCCCGACGTTGCTTCTTGGAACCAGGATTGTAGCCAATCAATATATCTCCAGTGATTACAATCGCCATTCCAAACGGTTGCCTGGACAATGGGGAGCTTAGGCCATTGGGGCTTTTTGTCCTTATTTGTATGAATTCCCAACCCATATGGGGTTTAAGCAGAGACAACTGCCCAGTACGTCCAAGTACACACAGGAAAGAAGTGGCTCCTCATTGGGTGTCCACTGGGAAGACCTCGCTTCCTTAGGTCTCTCCATTCTCTTGCAAGTAGAAAGAAACTGAATGGAAAGATTATTCAGGTTCCTACACTGGTTTTTAACAAACTGCTGGCAAAGTTATTGAACAAGGAGACCATGAGGAAAATGATGGGAGGGCGGAGGTGAGGAAAATATTTTGAGGATCCAAATCAGATGGGTTCTGCAAGGGTGCATGAGCCTTTCAGGGTTGCAGAACGTGATGAAGGCTGAGGAACAAGGGGCCTGAAGATAACAGCTCAGTCTCAATGCCCCCATACTGTCTGCTGGGCTCTGCAGTGGGGCTCTGTGATTGGAACGGACACCTTTGCCCTCTGGGGATGCTCAGCAAATATCAGGCTTTAATGAGATTTTTCACACTGTTGAGGGACCCTTGTGAAGTGTGTGCCACTCATAGCAAGTCACCAGTTGAGGTTGCATTGACTTATCTCTCTGGGAAGGGGCCACTGAATCTGTGATGGAGCAGACAAGCCATAAAGATGGGTCTAGGGTGCCCTGGGCAGAGGAGATGTCCTGATACCAGGCTGCTGTGGTTGGCTGCATCCTAATGAATTTGCTGAGAGCTTTGCAAAGAGCCCCCGAAATGGGGAAACCCTAGGGCTGAGAGACAACTGTAAATGTCAGACTGCTTAACCTTCACCTTCAGGGAAAGCTGGACTTAAGAGAATCAGAGAATAAATTCACTTTCTTAAAATGCCTTTTTCTTTCTAAATTTCCTGAGGGTATGGCTTAAGTATGGGAGAAATAGACTAATCCCCCCTCTAATTTGCACTCTTCTCTTACATTTCCTTCTCTCCATTGGGTACCCACCTACAGAGCATAGATAACACCATTTTCTGTGCCTTAAAGGTGTGGTAGTCATTGCTGGCATTCATGTTGAAGGATAGTGACAAAACTGACAATCTTTGACCCGACCCATGCTGCCAACTTCTCGGGGGTGGCTCTGCTTTTGTCTGGCACAGAGACCGCTCAGCATATCCCACTTCCTCCTTCTGGTTTTATTTTCTGAAACCTCAGATGACATGGAACGTTGACACCAACGATACCAGCACTTAGGATAATTATAATAATGAATTAATTAAAACCCCATAACCCCTTCAAGCACCAGGGTGCTGAATCCGAATGAATAACCACAGAGAGAGACCCAGGAAGGATGCCACTCAGGAGGCGGTGACCTTTTGGCATATGGTTATTCAGGGGTTGGGTGCATGGGTTTTTAAAGAACTCTCCAAGAACCCATCCATCTGGACCCCTGTGTTGCTCCTCCAAGCATGCCGGGCTGACCAGATGGCCCTGGATAAAACAGCTTCAGGGGAGGGAGGTGGGGAACCCGTCCAGAATAGCTTGTCACCCTAGGAGGCATGCTGCCCTTGGCTCAGGCACATCCCTTGTTTAAATCTTAAAAGCAAAGATTTTGTAAAATGTGTTTATGGGTTGTCATTTCCACCAGGGCAAACAATAAAAAGACTACCCAGCAAATACGCATCTAAATAAAACACAAACAGACTTTGATAAACAACAATATGGTCCCTAGCATGAGAATTTCTTCACCCAGGGTCTCTGTTTAATATTCATGATCTTTTCAAAATCTTTTAAAGTCTGAGAAATACAAGGGTAGCACAAGGGCAAGAATCATCTGTCACCCAAATGAGCTGGCTGATCCCAAACCATATAATCAATAAAGTGTCTGGAATTGAGGGAATTTCTTACTGCATGATGTCATAGGAGAAAATTCTCCTTCAAATCCATGTCCTTGGGGTTGTCACAGTGTATGCACTGCTCTGAGAGGGAATTGATTCTACAGATTGAAATATTTTTTCCAAGTCACTTTGTAGGAAAAAGTCATGGAAAAGTTATTTCTGCTTTCAGAAGGCTCTGAGAGGATTTTAGAATATCTATCTTTGCAGTATTTTAGAAGCACATTGCTAGTGATTTCCAAATGAAAAGGGAATGTGAATACCTTATAATGCTGAAAGCAGCTGGAGAATAGAATTACTCGCTGGCTGTAGGGCCAAATGCCATAGCAGTGTCAGCGAACTTTTGCTAAGCCTTTATTGAGAGAGATGCTAGATTCCAGTTTACCTGGGACAGCAGGTATGTTGAATTTTCTAGTTGAGGTGGATTTGGGAGACGAATGTCAGCATCATCTGGAAATTAACAGGTGGCCAGCTAGGTAGATCAACGCTGAGTTGTGCTGGAGAGAAGAGGAAAGGTATAGGGAGGGGAAGTATATTTTGACAAAAAGGTGCCCAGGTGGCTCTCACACACTCTCCATGCTCCCCACCTCCACTCCTCGTGAAGAACCACTGTCAGACCATGCGCATGTGCTGGAATGTGAGAAATCTAAGCACCCAGGAGGATGTGAGAACCGTCAACCAGAAATCAGAGGCCTCCTGCCCAGAAGTGCCTGACAACTTCCATGCTCACGTTTTGGAACTAGAGATCTGACTCAGCAATTCTAGGTCTGTTACTAGCCAGCAGGATGACACTGCAAACCCCATTTTTCTTGGAGAAGACTTTACCCTACCACTCTTACTATGGATTAAAAACAGGAAGTCCCAAGAAGATTAGCCACTGCTCCCCCAAGACTATCCCAAGGTTGGGCAACCAGCAGCAGCTGAGCTGGAACTAGAATTCAAGAATCCCAAGCTCCATCCATGTCTATATGATTACCACCATGCATGCTCTTTTCAGAAACACAGTGCAGTAGACAAGGACAGCTACCCATATTCCACTAGTGTTATCTCTACTATTACCAGGAACAGCAATTTTACACTATTCCTAAGTTGCTTTCTCAAATGTTACATGGATATATATGAGAATATGGGAGCCTTGAAAATATGGGTTTTCAATAAGCATTTGACCAGGCCCTACATCAATATGCTTCAAATAATCATAAGAAGATGGCATGAATATTTTGTAACTTTTAAGGGCCAAAAATAAGGCGTAATTATAAATGATCACTTTCCCGGGGACAGAAATGTTAACATTAGGAGTTGCTTGGGGCATTTTTTCTGAAACCACTTGTCTAGAATATTTGTAGTCAAATAGAAGACTTTTTGTAATCTCAAATATTTTAGAAGGTCTTAAGGATTGTCAAGAAATGAAATGGTATTCATCTGGAAAACATGCTGGCAGATTTCAAGAGCCTTAAATGGGTAGGCATGAAACAAATGAACTTTAGTGTTATCAAGTGTAAATTAAAAGATTTATGAGAATGTAATCTAATTAGATACAAACTGTTTCCCCAGATCTCACCAGCCTGGGGAGTAAAAATGAGATGGTGTGAATTGTAATAAACAGATGTAGCAGTCTCTAACTCCTCCATGTTGACCCTCGGCCCAGGATTCCTATCACCCCCTTCTAATCTGTGTCAGGAGCTCATGCTTTGACCAGTCTACTATAATCACATACATCCCAGAAGTTTTCCCAGCTGGGACTCATCTGAAGTGTATCAGGACATTCCGAGGATATCTTTTATCTATCGTAACGAATACCTATTCTTGGCAGGCATTCACTAAGGAGATAGGTGAGTAAATAACATAGGTTTTGATGACTGACAGAGTAGAAATTTCTAGAAAGTTTCTGCCAGACAGAGGAAGTGACTCTGTGCAGTTATAGATTAATTGAAATGCTATGGTTTGCTAGGTAAATCCCATAGCTAAATGAATATGATGGAGGCCAAGGACAGTGGCTTATGCCTGTAATCTCAGCACTTTGGGAGCCCAAGGTGGGCTGATCAGTTCAGGTCAGGAGTTTGAGACCATCCTGGCCAACATGAAACCCCGTCTCTAGTAAAAATATAAAAATTAGCCAGACATGGTGACACGCACCTGTAGTCCCAGCTACTTGGGAGGCTAAGGCATGAGAATCACTTGAACCCAGGAAGCAGAGGTTTCAGTGAGCTGAGATCACACCACTGTACCCCAGCCTGGGCGACAGAGCAAGATTCTGTCTAAAAAAAGAATTAATATGATGGGGTGTTCAGTGAATTACCGTAAGTAAGTAGAATTGTGGGTGACTATCAGAACTGATGGTGTTCAGTATCTTCCTTGCCATTGGAAGCTCTGGTCCTGAAAACAGATCATCTCTCACCAGCTGGGAAAACTTCTGAGATGTATGTCATCATAGTAGACTGGCCAAAGCATGAACTCTTGACACATCAGAATTACTGAGTGATGTTCACAAAACTAACCCCTCCAAACTGATTTCATTCATTCAAGAACAGAATCATTTACTTAAAAGCACAGTCACTGAAGCCAGGTCTCCTGAGTTCAATTATTGACTATGATTTCCTAGGTGGTGGTCTTGGGTGACTGCCTCAACATACCTGCACTTCAGCTAGCATGTGCCATGGAGGCAGTCATGCCTGCCGTCTAGAGTGGTTGAGAGAATCCTATTAGTTGATTCATAAAAAATGCTTGAAGCTGTGTCTGGCATGGGGTAAGTGCTCGGGAAAGCTTAGCTCTTGTATGTTTCCAAGTGGATTTTAAACTCCATGAGGGCAATGCTGCTGCTGTATCCCTAGTGCCTATGACCTTGCCCATTGTAGCTGCTTTGTAAGTATTTGTTTATTAACTGACTCGTCTTTGAAATGGAAATGATATTTATACACATTAGATGCAAACTGCTTTGCTCAGTAAATGTGTGTGCGTGTGTGTATGTGTGTTTGTATGTATACACACAAATATATATGTTAGAATATGTATACACACATATACATATATATGCCAATAGATAAGAAGCTATTCCCTGGGGACCCAGAGGCTGAGAGGCTCACTGTAGACCTCAGCTCTTAACCTGAACTTTGATGGGTGGTGGTGAAGCAGGACTGGTGATTCTGCTGTCTTTGAGTTTCAGGCTTCCAGACCAGGCCCAAAGCAGTGAACAGGCATAAAAAGATGGACCTAGAGCTTTCATTTCCTTTGACTCCACACAATTCTGCACTGGCAGGAAGAGCCTGCATCCACCCCACAGCATCACCCCTCTCTCCCTGCAGCCCTACCTGCCCTTTCCCGCTCACCTTTCCCGCTACCTGCTCCACCGCCCACTTCACTCTCACGTGCATCCTGTGCGACGTGAACATGGAACTCAGTCTTCCCCATCCTGACTTCACGTGAGCCTCTGCCCCTCTCTTCTCTGACTGGTGAACTTCTCATTACTCACGATTCAGTTCAGTCATCTCCTTTGTGAAGTTTTCCTTGCCTCCCCTCCTCAGGCTGAATTTTACACTTTGAAATTGTCCCGCAAGACTCTGTTTATACCTTGTTGATATGCCCTATGCTGTTTGCACTATGTCAGGTGAATGGTTTCTCCCCTCTGCTGAAATCGGAGGGTTTTGTTTATATTCAAGTACGTTACTAATTCCCAGTGCCCTGGGCTGGGCTTGGTACCAAGAAGCGCTGGGTAACCTTTGGATGAGGGAACCCAGGAGTGGGTAGATGGTTGCATTCCTAGTCCTACTGTCTAATTATGGCATTCCTAACTGATATGGCTCCAGGTTCATTCAAATCAGGGACAGAAGGCCCTTCTGAAATAGTAGAATTCCAAATGTATATTTGAAAAGATACAGATATTATATACTAGATACATCTATACAGATACATAGATAAGTGATATAGATAATTTGGCCCCTGAGCAAAGGACCATGAGCATCTGAGGAGGAGCTGTGCCTGAGCCCTCTCAGCCTCTTCTCTGGGAGTCTCCTGGCCAGTATGTTTGTCTCAGGCTTGGCTGGAGGGATGCGCCATTTATAGAGCCTGGGGCACGATGGCTGTAGAAGTTGCCTGAGTTGATGCTGATAAAAAACTTGCCAAGCGCTGGCATGATGTGCTATTTATATGCACAGTTGGCCTCTAAAAAAGTGATTATCCAAAGGAAGTAATTGTTTAGAGCCTCACATAGAAAGCCAGTCCTCCTTTGGCCTTCGGGACTAACATTGCTAATCAGTGCCAAATTACTGCTATTTTAATACTTGAATTAAAAACAAGACCAGCCATTTGCTTGGTGGAGGGTCTCCACTGGATCACGTCCATGCGTGGGTCTGTGCAGGAGGGCACTTTGCTGTGTTCCTGGCTGCCAGAGAGCACTTTATAGGGAGAGGGAGGCATGGCCAGGAATACTTAGCTGTCAGCCAGCTTCCTGCCTCCCCCACCTCAAGGAAGAACTGCAGAGCTGCCTGCAGGGTGAGTGGGAGTTCTGTGCTACTGAGCAGGAGTGAATTGGGGACAAGACTTTTTTTTTTCATATGGTAAAAATCCACTCCATGTGAGAAGAGAGCATCTTGTGAAGGCAGATGGCCATACATGCAGCCTCTAGGAGGACTCTTCACCACCTCTCAGCCCCCTTGACTTCCATGTCTCCACGAGTCTTGCTACTGAGCAATTCTCTCCATCCTGTCTCCTTGACCAAATGGAGGCATTCCGTCTCCTTTCCAGTTTTCAGTCCACTTTAATCAGGACCATTGTGTAAACTCCATGAAAGGAAGACCAGCCCTGACACAGAGAAAGACTCCAGTTTATACCTCTCACTGTTAAACAACCGGCATGTCCTTGCTCCAGCCTGGGCCCTGAACTCTCAAAAGACAGAATTTTCTTCATAGAGGCCTCCCTACAGCTCATATGATGTGAACAAAGCCCAGGACAGACATATATCCCAGCTGTGTCAGTAGAGAGTCCCAGAAAGAACAGGGCCTCCTACACATGGAAACAGGCACTGCACTACCACTTTTAGAGACATATTCAAAAGTAGTTCCTGCAGTCCAGAAGTTTCACCTGAGTCACAGTTTGCTAATCAGGGAGAGCTGAGACTCAGACTGTGGCATGTTTCTTTCTGAAGAGTGTTTCACCTGCTGGGGAAACTTCACACCCCTATAGACTCAGGTTGAAAACAAAAGCTGCTATTTGATGTCTCCTCCACTTGCAGTTCTCCAAGGATGGGGGAACTTGGACAGCCCCCATTCCCTTCTGGAAACATCTTTTTGCATATTATTTGAAGACTTCATTTGATAAAGTGCTGCAAAACTGTCCAGTGATACTTTTAGAATCAGTTATTATTGGTATTGTTGTAATTATTCCAGAGTTAGAGCTTAGTTTGCTTCTGATCTAAGCACTTTCTCTTGCTTAGTATTCCATTGCAATTGTACATTACTTTCATTTTCATTTCCTACAGTTGATAAACTTTTTTTATTTTGAGAGTGATTACCAAACTGGTCACTCTGAGCCCAAGGGCAAGTGAAATTATCTCGAATGTGCTCACACAGTAGGTTTAAAATCAGGCTTTCACATGACCAATTCAGCTAGGTAAATACTTCTCATATGAGCATAACATCGAAAAACTACCTATGTCAGAAATAGGTATATGGTGGGAAAGAGAGAGTGAGAGAAAGAGAGGGAGAATTGGTCATCTGCGATGGGGCCCAATTCGCTTTGGTCCCTTCACGGCTCAGTGCTAGTCTACGGGAGCACCTTAGGACCATGGTTATAAGAAGGCCCCGAAAGCTCTGGTCCATCACAGGTTCTCCTCAAGGGCAATGAGAACACCTAAATGTTCAAGCTGTGAGATAAATGAGGAGGAAAAGAAGTATATAAGCTATTCAGTAGCAACACAAACTCCTTGCTGAAATGGTTGGATCTAGGGTCTGCAGGATGAACCTAGAACATCTTCATGGTCCACAAAATAAAGAAGTGCTCACAAAACCATCAGAACATTTGAAATGACACAGGAGCCAACTTGAAGGGACTCCCATTAACCAAATCTGGGATAATTTGAGTATTAAATTTTTTTTAATGGTTTTTAGCAGACTATAACAAAAATAGCAGATGTTAATCCATTGAGTAGAATAAAATTAATGAGTTGTATGGAATTAAATAGATAACAGAATAAGCGAATGACTACATGGAATAAAAGGAAAAAATATCTTCTACAGTATAATTCCAACTAGCAATGTAGAATAAAAGGTGGAATCAAAACATCACCATTTTGCAACCACCACAGAAATAATTGATTCAGGCAATAATCATCAATGAATACTAAAACTATTGGATGAATGTCTGAGGAGGAACAAGATATATATATATAGTTTTAAAATATCTTCCCACAAATTACTTATAAGTTACAAAGAAAAAATGAATAGTAACTTGGTATACTAGAAACTTCCCAGATGCTACCTTAATCAGGTAATCAAAGTGAACATCACCAGTAATGGAACAAACCTATTTCACATGCCTCCTAATGAGATACTCTGAGAAGATTACAGGATCACTTCTAGGTATTCCTGCCAAAAATGCATAACCTGCATCTAATAGTGAAGAAATATCCAGCATATCTAAATTAAGGAACATTCTACAAACTGACTGGCCTGCATCTTTAATACTTAAGGTTTAAAAGAAAGAAAGCTGGAAGAAGGTTGCAGATTATAGGAAGCTAAAGGTACCTGACAATCAAATGCAGTGTATGATTCTGGATTGGCTCCTGAACCAGGATGACAGAATATAAAGGATGCTACTGAGAAATTGATTTGCATAGAAATTACGAATTAGATAGTAGTACTATAATAATGCAAACATTTCCTAATTTTGAGAATATTTCTATGGTTATGTAAATAATGTCCTTGGCCGGGTGCAGTGGCTCACACCTGTAATCTCAGCACTTTGGGAGGCCGAGGCGGGTGTATCACAATGTCAGGAGTTCAAGACCAGCCTGGCCAAGAGGGTGAAACCCTGTCTCTACTAAAAATACAAAACTTAGCCAGGCGTGGTGGCAGGTGCATGTAATTCCAGCCACTTGGGAGGCTGAGGCAGAGAGATGCTTGAACCCCAGAGGCAGAGGTAGCAGTGCAGGGAGATCGTTCCACTGCACTCTAGCCTGGGTGACAGAGCGAGACCCCATCTCAAAAATATATATATATTAATAATAATGTCCTTATTTTTAAGAAACAAATACTAAAATATTTTAGGGGAAAAACGGGCATGATAGCTCAAATTTATTCTCAATGATTTATAATTTATTCTCAATTACT
The DNA here is from genome assembly GCF_028858775.2 of Pan troglodytes. Taxonomy (NCBI): domain Eukaryota; kingdom Metazoa; phylum Chordata; class Mammalia; order Primates; family Hominidae; genus Pan; species Pan troglodytes. The sequence continues at coordinate 135,055,636 of NC_072407.2, read as the reverse complement.
TATATAAGGAAGTAAACATGTGAGCACAAATGATAAAGTTAGGCAGAATGTTACCAATTAGTGAATCTGGGTAACATTCTATAAGATATTTTATCATTTTTTTTCCTCTAAGTTTAAATTATATATAAATAAACTTACACTTAAAAAATAGTTCAAAGCAATCCCGAGACACTGTGACAATTCAGCTAAATTTGGAGTCCCTTAGTTTTCAGCCACCTTAGGGGATTGTTTTCATCACTGATTTTTAGTGGGAAATGGAATATTTCCCAAAATGATACGAAAGAATTAGGGTTTTTTTTCTGTCTTTTTTGAGTATTATATAGCTCTGCCTGTGTTTTTGTTGTTGTTGTTGTTTTGTTTGTTTGTTTTGTTAATCACATTCGACTTCAGATAGACCTGTTTTCTTCTCAGGTGGCTTCAGTAGAAATTCTAGGCACTGAATCTACTCCGGGGAGATTGGTTCCTCGGAAACTCTCATCTGCCTCACCTCCATTACTGTAATAGGCTGCACAAGCATGAGCAGTGGGCTTGCCAAGGGCTTTGAGCAAACACCCTGTAGGTCCTGCTGCCTGGCAGGCTGGATGTCCGCCCAGTCCTCTGGTAACCTGAAGGGCAATGAGGCTTCATGATCCTAGACCAAGGTGATAAATTCCCTTTGTGAATAGCATCAGGATGCAGGTAGCTTTGCTGAGTGGCTCAGAGCTAGAATGTAGATCAAAGAGTTACAAACAAGTGGGTGCAGGTATATGGCAAAAGTCAGTGTGGGCTTTTCATATGTCCTTTGACCTCCCACTCAATGGTACAAATAATTTATAAGCAGAATTTAACTAAAATCCTACATGATCCAGTGTTTGAAGAGTGTTAAGTCAAAAGCACAAAATACCAACAGATAAAAGAACTGAAAGAAATTTCAAGTTTTCTTCAGTTTTAAGAAAACATAAATGGGGACAGGGTACCTTTTAATGTTCAACAAAACATCTAAAATATTCTTTCTCAGTATCTCTTTCGTTTTTTACTCAAACTACCACTCTCTCTGAAACTCACAACCGTTTGCTTTGAGACTCTTAACTCCTCCTACTTCTTAATTCATCCAACAAATAATTATTTAGCACCCACTCAATCCCAAGTACTATTCTATGCCTTAAAGATGCAGTGGTAAAAGAATTAGATGCAAATTTCTGTCTTTCTGGATCTTATGCCTTGTAAAAAGAGGCATTGGATAGGGGAAAATGGAGGGGAGCAGTTAGGCCATGTATTTTACTGAGAATAGGATGAGGACCATTGCAAGTTTTGAAGGTAATCTGGCTTACACCTTTAAATGATCACTCTGGCCTGGGTTCAGGACACACAATTAGAGGCAATGGAATAAGACAGTTAGGAGACTGATTTGGTCCCAGATGGTAGCAGTAGACGTGGTGTGTAATTATAAGATTTTGAATATGTCTTGAAGGTAGAGCTGATAGGATTTTGTATGAATAAAGAATGGGATGTTAAAAAAAGAAAAAAAAGAGACGTCAGAACGACCCCAAAAGTTTGGCCAGAACAACTGGGAAGATGACACATTGGCACTGACTGGGATGGGGAAGACCATAGAAGGAGCAGGCTGGGAGGCTGGGAGTCTGGCTGTGGGTGCTTTTTCCACAGCAGCAGAGCGAGCAGTTCAGGGGGAGGCCCAGGCAGTGATGTTGCTTTGGGCAGAACTGGTTCAGGACTGTCGCATAAGATTTCTGTGAGCAACAAGATTATAAGGTTTATGTGGAAATTCTTCCACAACTGCCAGTATCAGGAATGATTCTTCTGTTTATTTTGTACTTATGCTCTGTTTCTGAAGAAGCAGGGAGGAGCTTGTTTAGATAGACAGCAGCGTAATCATAGCGTCTTCCCAAGCATGAGGCCAAGTTTTCATAAATATCAACAAGGTGGTCTAAAAAGCTTGCACTGCTTTTCTAAGAATGCTTCTCTCAGGAAGAGACAATGCGTTTACTTTTATGCTAATGAAGAAAGAATTCAATATGTGCCTGAAGCACAGAGGTCAGAACACTCAGCTGGCTAATAAAGTGAGCAGCCTTATTCACATGGTGGGGAAAGAGTCATAAATACATTCTTACCTGCGGTGGGAAGCTAAGACAAATCTTAAAATTTATTTAGGCTTTGTTTACTCTTTGGCCCTTAGTCATTATCAAAATTGCCTTATCCTTCGACAACAGAAAGCCAGTTAATTATTGCCAGTGTTTGGCTGTAGCTTTGGTCCAAGTTCCTTGCTTTCTTTCTGAACTACTATGAAAAGAGCAATCAAGTTTGAGTCAGAAAATCTGGGTTTATGTCTTGGTTCTGTGTAAGCGTTCAGCTTAGTGGCATTTAAAGAATTAAATAATGATACACATGTCTGAAACCATTCTAAAAACAAATGTAGTTCTGTTATTTTTTTTCTCTCCTGCTTCCTTGTTCTTCCCCCTTTTTCTCAAGTTTCAAAACCCCCAGGGCTAAAATCATGCTCTAGGTAAATAGAAGACTGAGTGATTGATTGAAAAGAGTCTTTTAATGAATTGTACTTTTTGAAAACTTCCCCATTGCTCTTTAAGGGTAATTTCAAGAAAGTGTGGGAAAAAACAGATATCTGAATGGCAAAACAGATCCAAAATAAGGCAGATGGAAAGAGATGGAAAAAATTTTATACCCATACAGTTTAGCTCTGGGGAAAGGCAAAATAAAAAGGGTGCCTTTTTTGCATGATAAGTAGGAACAGACCCAGCACTGTCACCAGGCTTTAAATGAGTTATTTTTAAATGTATTTGGCATATTTTCACTTTAGCCAGGAAATCTAGATGAAAGGGGCATATATATTCTGTAATTGCAGATAAATTGCAGACGGGAATTGTGAATACCAGAATCTGCCCAGGTCTGGCATGGAGTAAGGGGAAGATATGTGTCATCTGACCTTTCCTCTGGGGCTGCTGGCTGAGGCTGACACAGCAAAAGCCTCCAAAGGGTAGGGGGCATGACAGTCCGCTCTTCTGGAGCTCGTGCGATTAAGAGTTTCTCGGTGTCCTTTAACCTGCTCGCCCTTGGCTCTCCTAGACACTTTCTCTTGACGTGCTGGAGACAGGACAAGGCAGGGGGAGGTGTGATGGCACTACAGTGTGAGAGAAAGATGAAGCTGTTCTCTTCCTTAGGCCAGGACTGGTGAACCTGGGACATTCATCTATCAAAGCATTCACGGCAAATAGCCCTCATTGCAGGGTTTCTTTTAGCTCACTAGATGCTGACACCTTTTATTTATACAAATCCAATCTTATATTTTAAGAAAACATCTGAAAGATGCCTCATTTTGCCCATGTCTACAATATTTGGAAGATGTCATGATTTTGGAAAAACCAAGACTAATTGTACTTTTTATTTATTTCTAAATGTTGCTGATTTTCTACTAATTTTTTATCTGTTATATACTCAGCATCACAACAAATGTGGATTTTTAGTATCAACGTTTATTTTTCTGCTTTTACATTCAACCGTGTTTTCCAAGTGATATGAGATATTTTGTTTCTTTCCCTTTTTTTTTTTTTTTTTTTTTTTTTGGCCAAGAGTCAATGAACTTGAACTTCAAAAGTTTGGAATCTTGTTTAGAGAAAATTTTGAAATATAAAGTCTAATTAACGAAAAAAATCCTTGGATGGAAGCATACTCCCAAGATTAATATAGGGAATAAATAGCTTTGTCACAAAGCTGCCTGTCACCATATCCAAAGTAGGATAATAAAAGTACATAAATGCATTATTTGAATATTGCATGCAATCCTGGCAATATATTTTCTAAGAACCAGCGTGAAGGTGGATGTACAGGACAATTTCCCCCATCCAGTGTCTGTAGATCCATAACAACATTTTAAGAAAAAAATAATATCCTTCACTGCTGCCCTTGAGTGACAAAACTGATGAAAAATAGTCACAGATAACTCTGGCTGACAATATAAACATCCTCCACCCATCCTGCAGGTTATTAACAGGTGTCAATCAAAGGTGGAAATCTAATCAAATCTCAGTGCAATTCCCTAGGAAATGATGGAACCAATATCATCTATGAAGGATCAACTCTCCTCCCACCTACAAACAACAAAACAAAACACCCTTCCTGGCACCAACTTTACTTTCTGGGAGCCCAGTCTGCTTAGGAAAGGAAATGTCACCAAAGTTCATTGTTTTCCTAGGCAGTTGGTGCTCCATGAGTTTAAAGGGAGCTCCAGATGGGCAGAGATGATGAAAGAATCATCCAAGTGAAACACTTCCCTCTTGGGTGTTAAATATTGCATTTATTGTGTCCATGGAGCTGTTGAAACCAATAGAACTAATGAGAGAGCTGGTATCTGAGAAAGACTCGTACTAACTAACATTGGGGCAACATGCCAAAAGAAAGAGCCAAGTGACCTCTTGGAGGGCAGGGACACAGGGAGTGTGATCTTGGAAAAGCTCTCTCCCCAGCCAGAAGCAAAAGAAAGGGAGTCATATTTGCCCAGGGACACTTGCGTTTTAGTCTAAATTACAGTGAAGGGACATATGGAACTGGAATAGACAGGGAAACTAGCTACCGTGCCAGTGGGTAAATGATTTTCTTTTACTATTATATTGTAAATGGCACCAAGTATTCTGCTGGGGTCATAGCACATTTGTGCATTTTTTTTCTCATTCACACAGAATTAAATATATTACCCAAAACAATGGTCAGAATTCTATTTTCCATGGAAAACAAACTGGCTTAGAGGAGGAGAATAATGTTGCTAACTTTGACCCAGAAGCCCCTCAGCTCCTTATTTGGGGGCTGTTCTAATCACTTTGCACTTATTATCTCAGTTTTTCTCATCAAAAACCATATGGATAGGTATTATTATTATCATTCCCACCTTACAGATGAGAAAACTAAGGACCAGAAAGGTTTACTAACTGCCCAATGGCATGGGGTTAATGAGTGTTCAGAGTCAGGTTTCTAACCCCAAATGCCTCCCTGTTCCACACACCTCTGTGCTTCTCTACTTAGTCATGCCCTTAGTGGTGCTCCAGTTTATAAAGGGAAATGCTGTTAGGGAATTTGTTTGCCACCTGACTCTTATATCTAGGAGGGAAGTTTGGGGGTAGGAAAAAGAATCCCATAGATTATCAGAGCTGGAGCTACTGCCTTTGAGGCTAGGGCCCCTGCAGCACTGAACGAATGAAACACACTGAACCCAGAATGAGAAGATGCACTTGCTCCCAGTCACGTAAAACATCCCCACCTGAGCTGGAGTTCAGAGACCAACCCCTTGACTTTAAGATCAAGGCCCTTCTCAAAACACTATCCTTCTTTCACTAACATGGCAAGCTAGTTTATGGGTCAGAATAAATGTAGGATCACTTACGGGGGCCTGTGACCTCTGCTATGGGCTCAGAGCCTAAGTCACACAACAACAAGCAAGTTCCCAAGTTCATGCTGTGGGAACACCAGGCTGAACAAGACTGGAGGACACATATTTTCTGTACTCGAATGTAAGGTGCTCCTGGTACCACATTTGTTCATCAATATTTAAACATAGTGCCATAGTCACCACTATTAAGAGCACTTATTATTCTAAGGTGGTTACTCTGTGGACAATATGTACTCCAGATCTCAAAATACTAAATTTACCATTTTTATTTTATCCATGTCTTTTGACTTCATGTTACCTTAATGGACCAGAACAGGGTTGTTCAACCTTACCACAGTGGACTTTTTGGATTGAAATATGCTTTATAGGTACAGGGTTGTCCTATGCATTACAAGATGTGTAGCTTTCCTGGTTCTGCTCACCAGATTTCTGCGGCATCCCTCACCCAAATCCTGTCAAACAAAAATGTCTCTAGAGATTGTCAAATGTCCTATGGAGAGCAAAATTGTCTTTGGTTGAAAATTGCTGGGCTTGAGGCTTCCTGAGATTAAGTACTATGCATTCTCTCTGCTCTAGGTTTACGGCTTATTCTCTTCAGCTGCAAAATAGACGGTTGGATGAGATAAACTTTAATTTACATTCCCACTCTCAAATGCAATGACTCACCTCCCTTTCTAGGTCTGATCTTCCAGGGTTCAACAGTGCTTCCTGACAGGGCAAAATCATGGATAAGTCCTGAGGCAATGCCAAAGAGGTCAGGTCACCAGGTAGACTACACGAAAAACACTCTTTTGGGGTCATGGTGAAAGGTGAAGAAGCCAGCTGGACTTCCTGGGTCGAGTGGGAACTTGGAGAACTTTTCTTACGAGAGGATTGTAAAATGCACCTATCAGTGATCTATAAAAATGCACACATCCGCGCTCAGTAGCTAGCAAGGGGATTGTAAAATGCACCAATCAGTGCTCTGTAAAACGCACCAGTCAGTGCTCTGTAAAATGCACCAATCAGCAGGATCCTAAAAGTAGCCAATCGCAGGGAGGATTGAAAAAAGGGCACTCTGATAGGACAAAAACAGAACATGGGCGGGGACAAGTAAGGGAATAAAAGCCGACCACCCCAGCCAGCAGCGTACCCCACTCAGTCGTCTTCCATGCTGTGGAGTCCTCGTTCTTTTGCTCTTCAAAACAAACCTTGCTACTGCCCACTCTTTGGGTCCGTGCCATATTTAAGGGCTGTGACACCCACGGCAAAGTTCCGTGGCTTCATTGTTGAAGTCAGGAAGACCACGAACCCACCGGAAGGAACCAACTCCAGACACAGTGGGAGCAGGTAATAAAAACTAACCAGAGAACACGGAAGGAAAACTTTGTGAGCTAGAGAAACCAATTAACCTCATGAAAACTAGAAAGAGCGGCCAGGAAACCCAGTAAAGACATTAAGAGTGGACCTAGAGAGCAAAACAGGTAAACGCAGGTAAGTCAGTCTTGTTTTAAGACTGTTAGCTTGGGGATGAGTCCTCATGAGGCCTGCAAAGGGCCCTGAGCAGTGGAGTCAGGCTTCCTGCATATGGAAACACGTATTCAGCGGGCACTCCGTGAATGCGTTTCCCTGTCTGGTGTGGTTAGTAAAATATGTTTCATTATGTATTTCACATTTTTTTTTATCACCTGTAGTTTGCAAAGCGCTGTCTTTGGTAACAATGGGAGACAAAAAGATTAATTAAATATGGAATTTGTCTCAATGTGACTTAAAACCCAGCAAGTGTGGTATACTTGCAGACAATGAACAGAAGAGTAAAGGGGATCTGAGGAAGAGCCAGACAATGGTTAGTGTAGGCTCAGAATGGAATAGCCATATATGTGTGTGTGTGTGTCTGTGCGTGTGTATGTGTATAATGTAGTGGCTTCTTTACAAGATTCCTAACGCTCCCATTTACCCCGCTGGAAAGCTCCAGCACGCGACATTCTAACTGAGCTCAGGCCAGGAGACTTCAGGGGTATTTCCTCCTTGATGTTTGATGGATGGTTGATTGCAATTTTAGTGGGAAGCATTAAATTTGCGTTAGGTATGTGTAGACCAACAGTCTGACAACAATCCACTAAGTAAATGTGTAGCCAGGTATCTGTGCACTTTGAATCCTATAATTTAGCAACATACAGTCACCTAGAAGAACAACAACACCCTTCTAAGGACTAAGACTGAAAACTGAGTTGCATAATAATTCGCAGCAATTCTCCTCTGGCCCCATCTGAAAGTGTACCTTGACACTGATCAGCAAACGTAAGCCAGCCTTGTTTCTAAAATTTAAAAAAGAAAATCTTTTCCAAGGCTTATTTCTTTGCTAATTTACTTCTGTCTTGATCTAAAGTGAACCCTCTCCTTCCATAAACAAGAATAATTCGGCTGCTCTGCTTTTGTGCATCCTGAGCCCTTTCCTTTAACAATCTTGATGAGCATGCGGGGTTGTGTGCTGCATACCAATAGCCACTCCAAGCCTGAAAAAGAGGTAGTCATCCCAACCCACACCATCTGTGGTCTCAGCTAGATCTGTGGCATGTCTCCCTGAGCTGGAGCAAACCTCCCTCTGTCTCGAGTACGTTGAGAATCAGAAATAAAAAATAAATTAAGACAAGTAGGCAAACATTAAAATGAGTTGTTACAGAACATTTGTGTAGATTCCAATCTTCAGTGTCAAGAGAGCATCATTCTGCTGTAATAGTATCTTTTCATGAAAGCACTTCAAGGCAGTCAGTCATAAATAAGAGCCAGTGAAAGGAATGACAACGTCAAAATGGAAACTGAGTCAGGAAGGGTCTTTATTATTGTTCAGACAAAGCGTCTGTGACTATGAAGAGGGAAAGGTGAATGGCAACAATGAAGAAAAGAAACCCAGCTATTGTGTTGCTGTCCTGTGCGTATCAACAGAAAATCTGGCTCTGGTGGGCTGACAGGTTGTCTGGATAAATAGGTTGGGGCCAGAAATATTCATTGATGATGAGAAGTTTCTTCTTACAGCTTGTATCAGGAGCTCCAGAAGCATGGACAAGGACAGCAATGCCTCTATAAATCAGTGAGGGCATTTTGTCATTTGAAAAGCATTATCTCAGCGTCTGTCCAGGCAGTTTTGAAGAGTCTCTCCCTCCCCCTTATCAGAGTGCAGCAGCTTTAAATGCAGATAGATGTCCTCTAATGAAAATCACAAACAGAAGTCTTCAGTCCTTATAAATTCCAGTTAATAATCTACTTCTATACCTCAGAGTTTGTCTAAATATAGAGCCACATGTTCACCACTGACACTACAAAAGGGCCCACTCTTCTACCACAGGATAGGTGTCCTGCACAATCTTCCTCTTGGATGGAGAGGAGAAGGTGGCCTGGGGCTAGAGAGAGTTCCCTGTTGATCCAAGTATTATTCATCTAGAGGCCCTTGGCCTTGTTTTCCCTGATTCCAAGTGGGGATACCCAAGACCGGAACATATTACCTACTGAGTTGAAAGTAGCTGTTCTTTGGAGAGCTTTCTCTTCATGGCAGTTAACAAAGAGCCTGTCTCTGCCTCTGGTGCAGTGGGCAGTCTGCAGTCTATTTTACCTTGAGTGGGGCTAGGCCAAGAGAGGCATGGTACAAGGCGAGGGGAATGACAGCAGATCTGATAAGCGCTGTGCTTCTGAAGTAGTATCATGCATTTGTATTTATGTTTATGTAGTGTATATTTACTTTTTATTTTTGTCTTCTCCACTCCCCCATCCTAAGCAGCTGACTTTGACATGTGCTCTATTGTCTGGTCCTGGATATGTCATTTGTGCTTACATTTGCTTTGCGGTTTGCTATTTGAAGTATCATTAGTTGCTTCCTCATCCTGGCTTTACCATCATCCCATTTGCCATCTGGATGTAGCACATTGCTATAAGCACTGCAGCCCCATATACACAATTATGTAGTTCCTTACACTGCTAGGGGAGTTTGTTATTTCTTTAGAAAACAAGGATGCGATGTGCATAAAAGCTTGAGCTCTGATTTCACCATCTAAGGCATTTGATAAATTCTTTGGGACTATTTCTAGTTGCCATCATCATTTCTTGCAGAAAGTCTGTGTTATGTATTTCCATGTACTCTAAAGAGCATATCAGAGTTTGCTAAATGGGTGCAATGCTTGCCTTCTAGAAACCTGCAGGCCCAAATGGACAGCGTGAGCATACGTTGATGATGATATCCAACTGCATAGTCCACAAAACTTCTTTTCCTCCAATCAGTTTTTGACCGAAGTAAATTGATAAAATTATTGTTAAATGGGTGAGAGAGTATATATGTACTATTGAGCAATTGGAGCAACTGTTAGAACGGGGAATGAGGAATTTTAAAACATTATAATAGTTCAGTTTGGCCAGATCTGTAGTGGATCTAGATAAAATATTATGTTATTTAAAAAATGGCACCATTGAACATACTGATTTTCTACAAAAGTATTCTTTTTCTTTTTCTTTTTTTTTTTTTTATTTTTAAGATGGAGTCTTGCTCTGTCGCCCAGGCTGGAGTGCAGTGGCGCAATCTTGGCTCACTTCAACCTCTGCCTCCCGGGTTCAAGTGATTCTCCTGCCTCAGCCTCCTGAGTAGCTGGGATTACAGGCACCCGCCACCATGCCTGGCTAATTTTTGTATTTTTTAGTAGAGATGGGGTTTCACCATGTTGGTCAGCCTTGTCTCAAACTCCTGAACTCAGATGATCCACCTGCCTTGGCCTCCCAAAATGCTGGGATTGCAGGCATGAGCCACCATGCCCAGCCTCTTTTTCTTTTGCAACCCAATAATTTCAGTTGCCCTGGCTAAAAACCTCTAAATCCTTTTTGAGCCATTTTTCTTTTTCCACCAAATCAATTTTGTCATAGTCTTAATACTTTCATTCTGAATGTATCTTCACATCTTGCCATCTCCATTTTCCGCCTACTTCTGAACCTTGGCAAGTCTCTCTAAGACAATTCCCTTACCTTTGATTTCTGCTCATTTCAATTCATCTGCCCACTGGCACTAAACAATGGTTCTCACATGCATGTATCATTCATGATTAAATAAACCTATACCTTTTCTTCATTTCCTGAACCTAGAAAATCTTTTTTTTGTACGATGTAATTATAAAAATCGTATTTACACTGCACAACCTCTTTAATGAAGCCCTCAGCAACTACACTTAGTCTGAATAAGACTTTATCTGCCTTCCATTTTGTAGGTTGCCTGTTCACTCTGATGGTAGTTTCTTTTGCTGTGCAGAAGCTCTTTAGTTTAATTAGATCCCATTTGTCAATTTTGGCTTTTGTTGCCATTGCTTTTGGTGTTTTAGACATGAAGTCCTTGCCCATGCCTATGTCCTGAATGGTAATGCCTAGGTTTTCTTCTAGGGTTTTTATGGTTTTAGGTCTGACATTTAAGTCTTTAATCCATCTTGAATTGATTTTTGTATAAGGTGTAAGGAAGGGATCCAGTTTCAGCTTTCTACATATGGCTAGCCAGTTTTCCCAGCACCATTTATTAAATAGGGAATCCTTTCCCCATTGCTTGTTTTTCTCAGGTTTGTCAAAGATCAGATAGTTGTAGACATGTGGCGTTATTTCTGAGGGCTCTGTTCTGTTCCATTGATCTATATCTCTGTTTTGGTACCAGTACCATGCTGTTTTGGTTACTGTAGCCTTATAGTATAGTTTGAAGTCAGGTAGTGTGATGCCTTCAGCTTTGTTCTTTTGGCTTAGGATTGACTTGGCGATGTGGGCTCTTTTTTGGTTCCATGTGAACTTTAAAGTAGTTTTTTCCAATTCTGTGAAGAAAGTCATTGGTAGCTTGATGGGGATGGCATTGAATCCGTAAATTACCTTGGGAAGTATGGCCATTTTCACGATATTGATTCTTCCTACCCATGAGCTGGAATGTTCTTCCATTTGTTTGTATCCTCTTTTATTTCCTTGAGCAGTGGTTTATAGTTCTCCTTGAAGAGGTCCTTCACATCCCTTGTAAGTTGGATTCCTAGGTATTTTATTCTCTTTGAAGCAATTGTGAATGGGAGTTCACTCATGATTTGGCTCTCTGTTTGTCTGTTATTGGTGTATAAGAATGCTTGTGATTTTTGTACATTGATTTTGTATCCTGAGACTTTGCTGAAGTTGCTTATCAGCTTAAGGAGATTTTGGGCTGAGACAATGGGGTTTTCTAGATATACAATCATGTCGTCTGCAAACAGGGACAATTTGACCTCCTCTTTTCCTAATTGAATACCCTTTATTTCCTTCTCCTGCCTAATTGCCCTGGCCAGAACTTCCAACACTATGTTGAATAGGAGTGGTGAGAGAGGGCATCCCTGTCTTGTGCCAGTTTTCAAAGGGAATGCTTCCAGTTTTTGCCCATTCAGTATGATATTGGCTGTGGGTTTGTCATAGATAGCTCTTATTATTTTGAAATACGTCCCATCAATACCTAATTTATTGAGAGTTTTTAGCATGAAGGGTTGTTGAATTTTGTCAAAGGCTTTTTCTGCATCTATTGAGATAATCATGTGGTTTTTGTCTTTGGCTCTGTTTATATGCTGGATTACATTTATTGATTTGCATATATTGAACCAGCCTTGCATCCCAGGGATGAAGCCCACTTGATCATGGTGGATAAGCTTTTTGATGTGCTGCTGGATTCGTTTTGCCAGTATTTTATTGAGGATTTTTGCATCAATGTTCATCAAGGATATTGGTCTAAAATTCTCTTTTTTTGTTGTGTCTCTGCCTGGCTTTGGTATCAGAATGATGCTGGCCTCATAAAATGAGTTAGGGAGGACTCCCTCTTTTTCTATTGATTGGAATAGTTTCAGAAGGAATGGTACCAGTTCCTCCTTGTACCTCTGGTAGAATTCGGCTGTGAATCCATCTGGTCCTGGACTCTTTTTGGTTGGTAAGCTATTGATTATTGCCACAATTTCAGCTCCTGTTATTGGGAGAAAATTTTTGCAACCTACTCATCTGACAAAGGGCTAATATCCAGAATCTACAATGAACTCAAACAAATTTACAAGAAAAAAACAAACAACCCCATCAAAAAGTGGGCGAAGGACATGAACAGACACTTCTCAAAAGAAGACATTTATGCAGCCAAAAAACACATGAAGAAATGCTCATCATCACTGGCCATCAGAGAAATGCAAATCAAAACCATGATGAGATACCATCTCACACCAGTTAGAATGGCAATCATTAAAAAGTCAGGAAACAACAGGTGCTGGAGAGGATGTGGAGAAACAGGAACACTTTTACACTGTTGGTGGGACTGTAAACTAGTTCAATCATTGTGGAAGTCAGTGTGGCGATTCCTCAGGGATCTAGAACTGGAAATACCATTTGACCCAGCCATCTCATTGCTGGGTATATACCCAAATGACTATAAATCATGCTGCTATAAAGACACATGCACACGTATGTTTATTGTGGCATTATTCACAATAGCAAAGACTTGGAACCAACCCAAATGTCCAACAATGATAGACTGGATTAAGAAAATGTGGCACATATACACCATGGAATACTATGCAGCCATAAAAAATGATGAGTTCATTCATGTCCTTTGTAGGGACATGGATGAAATTGGAAATCATCATTCTCAGTAAACTATCGCAAGAACCAAAAACCAAACACCGCGTGTTCTCACTCATAGGTGGGAATTGAACAATATCACATGGACACAGGAAGGGGAATATCACACTCTGGGGACTGTTGTGGGGTGGGGGGTGGGGGGAGGGATAGCATTGGGAGATATACCTAATGCTAGATGATGAGTTAGTGGTTGCAGCGTACCAGCATGGCACATGTATATATGTGTAAGTAACCTGCACAATGTGCACATGTACCCTAAAACTTAAAGTATAATAATAATAAAAAAAGACTTTATCTGCCTTGAACTTTGAGCTCTATCAGCACCACAGTTACATAATTAATTGTTGTCTGAATTCCTTCAGATATGCATTTACCCCTGTATTTTAGCTCTAGGCCTTATATTTTATTTTTAGCCACCATCTCAGCAAGTGTAAAGTTTATTGAACACGCATAGTAGGTGAACAAACAAACCTTTGATTATTTTTCCAGGCAATTCTCTAAACCATAAAGTTTAAGGATACATATCAAATTCTTAATGTGCCTAACAATCCATTATACATCTATAACACATAATTTGTACAAAATTATTTTGGCCTATTAATATTTTGCTTTATATTACATCTCAAGTTAGCTGGCATTAGTGGTTGAATTCTGACTGAGAGTGACCTTTATAGGAAAATTATTCCTACAGTTTTTGATCTTGAATTGGGCCTTTAATATTTTTCACTCTAACTTGGTTGTGAACCATGATCCATTTAATTAAAATCCACTTTTAGATACAAAATAAATCAACAATCTGAAGGAAAGTGAAATGTCACATTCTTCAGCCGTCTCTGTTGAGTGCTCTGAATTTCTTCTTGAAGCATTTGCTGAAGGCATTTATAGGCCCTTTTCACCAGAAATAAAACCTAACACCAGCTGAGTCAGAATCAAGATTAGTTCAAATCTTGGACATGTTTTACTTTCAATGTTTTTCCATCTTAGCAGAACTCTGAGTTCATGTTTTAATTGCCATATGCATCCAGGATGTATACTTTCAAAGCATAGACAGGCAGAATGCCAAAACACCACAAAATGGAGAAATGCCCAAAAAATTGGGATGTATCGCTAAATAACTTGTTTTATAAAAATGTTCTTCTTTTTCCAGGTCCCTATGAGTTTAGGGTAAGTTTACTCTCAGTAACTAAACATTTGGATGCTTGGGTGAGCTAGACTCTGAACTCCTTGAGGTTTGTGGCTCTCACTCATGCCTTTCAGTCTAATGAAGGGATGGGGAGGAATTTATGATGATTTTTCAGTACTCTGGACAGCTCCTGCTGCCTGCCTGCCATGGAAAAGCTTCATCAACAGATTGTTAATTTCCCTCCTTTCTCCCTGAATAGCATTATGCCTTCTGGCAGGAAGCACTGTGTTACATCCATCCATGCGCCCTCACCTGTGGACATGTGGAGCTGTCTAATGGGCTCCTGCTTTTTGCCCCACTGGGCTGTGACTGAGCAGGGAGACAGAGCTGTAGAAGTTGCTAATTGTCTCAGCCTGTAACTCTTGAATGATGAAAAAGATTAAAAGGGAAGGAAAACAGCTATTATATCTCTTTCCTGAAAAAACTTGCACTGTGAAAGGCTCATTAACATCATTAGTGTTCCATTAACCTCTAGCCAGACAAATAAGCTGGAGGTAATTTCAGAGCATGGGGAGAAAGGAAAAGAGAGAAAGGAATTTTAAAATTATCTGGGTGTAGCTGACATTTTCCAACTACCTCGACTGAACATTTGGACAGACACCAGCAACTTTACTTACTTTAATGCCAGCCTGGTACTGGAGGGTGGCCAGAACTCTGGCTGCTAGGAAGGCCTGTAGGTAATAGCGAGTGGGGAGATGCATTGATTGGGACAAAATGAAATTCATTTTAACACAACAACATGTGAAATCTTGCAAAGAAACACGGTGTGATACAATAGAAGCTTAAAAATGTCTACTGCAAAATTATGTTCCATTGTACGAACAAAAGGCTTTTCACCTTGTGATTTTTTCCCGTCACATTTTGTTTTATTCTAATCCACACCTCCATGCCTGGCCCTCGTTGTTTGATCCCCAGCCTCACTAAATCTGCTGCAAATCAGGAAGTTGAATGCAAAGCATTGTTCGGGCTATTAATCTTTAGGTTTCCTGGCATAGAGGGGGCACTTTTTTAGATGGGGACATATTTTAGATTTTATTTTTGATTTAATCTCAAAATACAACATGGATTTTGGTGACTCAATTTTTCTTCCTATAAAAAGAAGACTCTGTAAGTTTCCCAAGTATTCTGTGTGGAAACTAGTAGACGTGTAAAGGTTGATCAAATAGAATAAGTACTAAAACTATGGTTTACAATGATTTAATACAAGCCTAAGCAAATGCGTAAGTTAAAAATGTCTGTCTCAAAGTAGGAATCCCCAGATCACTATTAGAAAAAAAGTAATGTTGTGGTTTTAGTATTAATTTTTGATGTAAAATTGATTTTCATTATGTCCCTTTTTTGGATTCAAGTATGAGAAGCTGACGACAACAGTCAGGGTAGCTTCAGAGGGATACTCTCCCCAGGAGCCACTGGTCATTCTCTTCCCCAGAGTGGAGATGCTGGCTTTCTGCTGAGAACCTGATACAGTTCCTAGGGCTCCACTCCCTTGCTTTATAGCCCATAGTCATAATTCTATCTCATTTAGAGAGATCTCAGATTTCACATCAACACAGACATACAATTTTGAATAGTCAAAATCAAATTTGGCATAGTTTTTTTTTGTTATTGTTGTTTTTTGTTTTTGTTTTGTTTTTGTGTTTTTGAGATGGAGTCTCGCTCTATCGCCCAGGCTACAGTGCAGTGGGGCGATCTCAGCTCACTGCAAGCTCCGCCTCCCGGGTTCACTCCATTCTCCTGCCTCAGCCTCCTGAGTAGCTGGGACTACAGGCACCTGCCACCACGCCTGGTGAATTTTTTTTGTATTTTTTAGTAGAGAACGGTTTCGCCGTGTTAGCTAGGATAGTCTTGATCTCCTGACCTCGTGATCCACCCACCTCGGCCTCCCAAAGTGCCGAGATTACAGGCATGAGCCACCGCCCCTGGCCAATTTGGCCTAGTTTTTGAGAATGCATTTCCCAGAATAGTAGATGTTTAAGAGCTTGTCTCATCCTGAGAACAATTCTCTTAGCCCTGATGGAGTTGTTTAGATCTTTTTTCCAGAAGTTTTAGGATGTTAGCAACAGAGATTTCCCATATACCATCTGCCCCTGTTCGTGCTGCAAATCTGCTGCAGTCTCCCTCATTGTCAACATCTCACACTATAGTGGTAGATTTCATAAAATTGATTTAACTACATTGGTACATCTTTGTTATTCAAAGTCCATAGTTTACATTAGTGTCCACTTTTGATGTTGTATATTCTATGGGTTTTGACAAATGTATAATGACATGTATCCACCATGATAATATTATACAGAATGATTTTACTGCCCTAAAAACCTACCTATTCATCACTTCCTCCTAACACTTGGAAACCACTAATTTTCTTACTGCCTCCAAAGTTTTGCCTTTTGCATAATGTCATATTGTTGGAATCAGACAGTACATAGTTTTTACAGATTGGCTTCATTCACTTGGCAATGTGCATTTAAGTTTCCCCTATGTCTTTTCTTGGCTTGATAGCTCATTCCTTCTCGGTGCTCTGTAATATTCCAGTGCCTGGAAGTACCACAGTTTATCCATTCACATACTGAAGGACACTTTGGTTGCTCCCAAGTTTTGGACAATTATTAACAAAGTTGCCATAAACAACCATGCGCAGGCGTTTTTATGGACATAAGTATTCAATTCATTTTATGGAAAAAGCAAGGAGCATTATGGCCAGATCATATGGTAAGAGTATGTTTAGTTTTGTAATTGCCAAACTGTCTTCCAAAATAGCCATACAATTTTGCATTCCAACCAGCAAAAAATAAGAGTTTCTGTTGCTCCATATCACATCCTCATCAACATTTGATATTGTCAGTGTTTGGATTTTTGTCATTCTAGTAGGTAAGTAATGGTGCTTCATTTTAATTTGCAGTTTCCTAATGGCATATGATGATGCTGTGCAATTTTTAAATCAGGTTGTTATATATTTCTTGTTGGATTTTAAGAATTGTTTGTATATTTTGGATAATAGTTTTTTTAATCACATATGCCTTTAACAAATATCTTCTCCCAGTTTGTGGCTTTTCTTCTCAATCTCCTGATAGAGTCAAGAGTATAAGTTTTTAATTTTAATGCACTCTAGCTTATCAATTATTTCTTTCATGGATTGTACCTTTGCTATTACATCTAAATAACTCACTGTTGTGGGCTGGGCGTGGTGGCTCACACTTGTCAGCCTAGCACTTTGGGAGGCTGAAGCAGGCAGATCACAAGGTCAGGAGTTCAAGGCCAGCCTGGCCAATATGGTGAAACCCCATCTCTACTAAAAATACAAAAATTAGCGGGGCATGATGGTAGGCACCTGTAGTCCCAGCTACTTGGGAGGCTGAGGCAGGAGAATCGCTTGAACCCAGAAGGCGGAGGTTGCAGTGAGCCGAGATCATGCCACTGCACTCCAGCCTGGGTGACAGAGCAAGACTCCGTTCAAAAATAAATAAATAAAAATAAAATAAAAATAACACATTGTTGTATCCAAGGTCATCTAGGCTTCTCCTACGTTATCTCCTGGGCGTTTTATAGTTTTGTATTTTACATTTGGGCCTATGATCTATTTTCACTTCCTTTTGGCAAAAGGTATAAGGATTATGTCTGCATTCATTTTTGTAATATGTGCATGTCTATTTGTTCCAGCATGATTCATTGAGGACTATCTTTACTCCATTGTATTGCCTTTGGTCTTCTGTCATGGATCAGTTTACTGTATTTGTGTGTGCGTATTTCTGGGCTCTCTATTCTGTTCTATTGATCTATTTGTCTGTTCTAATACCAATATCACAGTCTGGATTACTGTAGCTTCGTAGTAAGTCTTGAAGTCGGGTAGTGTCAGTCCTCCAACTTTGTTTTTCTCCTTCAATATTGAGTTAACTATTCTGGTTTGTTTTCCTCTTCATATAAATTTTAGAGTCATTTTTTCAGTATTTGCAAAATAACTTTGCAAAATAACTTGCTGGTATTTTGTTCGGGATTTTGTTTATACATTAAGTTGGGAATAACTGACATCTTGATAATATTGAGTCTTAGCCTTTTACTTTTTTATAACTTTTATTTTAGGTTCAAGGGGTACTTGTGCAGATTTTTTACATGGGTAAATTGCATGTTGCTGGGGCTTGGTGTACAAATTATTTCATCATGCAGATAGTGAGCATAGTACCTGATAGGTAGTACTTTGATCCTCACCCTCCTTCCACCCTTCCTGCTCAGGTAGCCTCAGGTGTCTTGTCCCATCTTTGTCCCCATGTGTACTCAATGTTTAGTTCCCACTTATAAGTGAGAGCACATGGTATTTGGTTTTCTGGTTTTGCATTAATTTGCTTACGATAATCGCCTCCAGCTGCAGCTATGTTGCTACAAATAACATAATTCCTTTCTATTTATGGCTGCATAGTATTCCATGGTATATATGTACCATATTTTCTTTATCCAGTCCACCATTGATGGACCTAATTAAGCTAAAGAGCTTCACACAGTGAAAGAAACTATCAACAAAGTAAATGAACAACTTACAGAATGGGAGAAAATATTTGCAAACTGTGCTTCTGACAAAGGTCTGATATCCAGAATCTATAAGGAACTTGAACAATTCAACAAGCGAACAACAAATAACCCCATTAAAAATGGGCAAAGGACATGAACAGACAGTTCTCAAAAGAAGACAGACATGCATCCAACAGGCATATGAAAAAATGCTCAACATCTCTACTCATTACAGAAATGCAAATCAAAACCACAATGAGTTACCATCTCACACCAGGTCAGAATGGCTGTTATTAAAAAATCAGGCCAGGCGAGGTGGCTCATGTCTGTAATCCCAGCACTTTGGGAGGCCAAGGTGGGTGAATCACAAGGCCAGGAGATCGAGACCATCCTGACTAACACCATGAAACCCCATCTCTACTAAAAATACAAAAAAAAAAAAAAAAAGGAAAATTAGCCAGGTGTGGTGGTGAGCACCTGTAGTCCCAGCTACTCAGGAGGCTGAGGCAGGAGAATGGCATGAACCTGGGAGGTGGAGCTTGCGGTGAGCTGAGATTGTGCCACTGCACTCCAGCCTGGGTGACAGAGCAAGACTCTGTCTCAAAGAAAAAAAAAAGATAAAAAACTAACAGATGTTGGCAAAGTTTCGGAGACTATTGACTCTATTTATGAACATGAAATATCTCTTCATTTATTTAGTTTTTCTTTGATATCTTTGTAGTTTTCTTCATATGGAATTTGGTAGTTTTCTTCACATAGGTCTTGTATATGTTATCATATTTATCTCTTTTATTTTGGGGGTGCTAATATCGATGGTAATGTGGTTTTATTTTCAAATGTCATTTGTTCATTGCCGGTATATAGGAAATTGATTGAATTTTGTATATTAACCTTACATCCTGCAACCTTGCTATAATTGCTAAGTTGGTTTTTCTTTTTTGTTGTTGTTGATTCTTCTGTATTTGCTACATAGATGATCATGTCATCTGCAAAGAAATACAGTCTTATTTCTTCCTTCCCAATCTGTATGCATTATATTTTCTTTTATTTTCTTATTATGTTGGTTAGAATTTCCAATACAAGGATGAAAAGCAGTGGTGAGAGGAAACATCTCTGACTTATTCTTAATTTTAGTGGGGAAGTCTAGTTTCTCACCACTAAGTATGGTGCTAGCTGTAGGTTTTCTGGAGATGTTCTTTATCAAGTTTTAAAATTTTCTTCCTATTCCTAGTTTGCTAAGAGATTTTATCATGAATGGGTGTTGGATTTTGTAAAATGCATCTATTGATATGATTGTGTGATTTTTCTGCTTTAGTCTGTTGATGTGATGAATAGCATTAATTGTCTTTAGAATGTTTAACCAGCCGAATGGGCACAGTGGCTCACACCTGTAATCCCAGCACTTTGGGAGGCTGAGGCGAGCGGATCATGAGGTCAGGAAACCGAGACCATCCTGGCTAACATGGTGAAACCCTATCTCCATTAAAAATACAAAAAAGTAGCCAGGTGTGGTGGCGGGCGCCTGTAGTCCCAGCTACTCCAGAGGCTGAGGCAGGAGAATGGCATGAACGCGGGAGGCAGAGCTTGCAGTGAGCCAAGATCGTGCCACTGCACTCCAGACTGGGTGACAGAGTGAGACTCCATCTCCAAAAAAAAAAAAAAAAAGTTTAACCAGCCTTGCATACCTGGGATAAATCCCACTTGGTAGCAGCGTATATTTCTTTCTGTAAATTGTTGGACTGAATTTGCTAAAGTTTTGTTGGGGATTTTTCTTCTGTGTTCATGAGAAATATTGATCTGTAGTTTTCTTTCCTTGTAGTATCTTTTATGGTTTTGGTATTAGGGTAATGCTGGCCTCATAGAATGATGAAGTATTAAGAGTTATTTCCTCTACTTCTATCATCAGAAAGAGATTGTAGAGAATTGGTGTAATTTCTTCCTTAAATATGTAGTAGAATTCACTGGTGAAACCATCTGGCCTGGTTCCTTTTGCTTTATTAAACTATTAACTATTTATTTAATTTCCTCAGTCAACATGGGACTATTCAGATTGTCTATTTCTTCTTGTGTAAGTTTTGGCAGACATATCTTTCAAGAAATTGGTCTGTTTCATATAGGTCATCAAATTTGTTGGTACAGAGTTGTTCATATTTCTTTACTATCCTTTTAATGTCCATGAGTTGGTAGTGATGTCCCTTCTTTCATTTCTGATACTAGTAAGTTGGTTGTTCTCTCTTTTTTTCTTAATTATTCTGGCTAGAGGCTTATTTGTTTTATTGATCTTTTCATAGAACCAGTTTTTGGTTTCATTGATTTTCTCTGTTCATTTTCTCTTTTCTATTTCATTGACGTTTGTTCTAATTGTACTATTTATTTTCTTCTGCTTACTTTTGATTTAGCTTCCTCTTCTTGTTTCTAGTTTTCTAAGTCGGAAGATTAGATTGTTGGTTTTAGATCATTCTTCTAGAAATCTCCATCTAAGCATGCTTTACATGCATCACACGCATTTGATAAGTTCCATTTTCGTTCACTTCAAAATACTTTAAATTTTCTCTTTAGATTTATTCTTTGACCCACGGGTCATTTAGAAGTGGATTGTTTAATCTTCAAGTATCTTAAGATTTTTCCAGTGATCTTCCCGTTATTGATTTCTAGTTTAATTCCATTTTGATGTGAGATCACACATTGCACAATTTCTATCTTTTACATTTCTTAAGGTATGTTTTCAGTTCTGGATGTGGTCTGTCTTGATAAATGTTCCACATGAGCTTGAGAAGAATGTGTGATCGTGTGTTGTTGGATAAAGTAGTCTATAGATTTCAATTATATCTAATTGACTCATGACAGTTTTGAGTCCAACTATGTCCATACTGATTTTCTGCCTGCTGGATCTGTCCACTTCTGAAAGAGGGACAATCATTAAAATCCCCAACTATAATCATGGATTCGTCTGTTTCTCCTTGCAGTTCTATCAGTTTTTTGTCTCATGTATTTTGCTGCTCTGTTGTTAAGTGCACACACATTAAAGATTGCTGTGTCCTCTTGGAATATTGGCTCCTTTATGATTATATATTGCCCCATCTCTATCTCTGATGACTTACCTTGCTCTAATTTCAGATTTCAGGAAGTCTGCTTCCTGAAATTAATATATCTGCTCCTACTACCTCTAAATAGTGTTACCATGGCATATTTTCCTCTGTCTCTTTACTTTTTATCTATATAATATTTATATTTAAGATGGGATTCTGTAGGCAATATATAGTTGAGTTTTGTTTTTGACCCACTCTGAAAATCTCTGTTTTAATCGATGTTTTCAGACCATTGATGTTAAAGTGCTTATTGACAGTTGGATTAACATGTACTCTATGTGTCAGTATTTTGCATTTGTTGCCCTTTTTCGTTGTTCCTATTTTTTTTTGTCTTCCACACCTTTTCTTTCTTTTGTGTTTTTAATTCAGCATTTTACATAATCTCATTTTCTCTCCTACCACCTTCTTAGCATTTCAATTGTACTTTTTAAAAACCATTTTTTTAGTGGTTGCCCTAGAGTTCACACTATACATTCACAACTAATTTATGTCAACTTTAATATAATAATATACCTATTCATGGGTAGGAATATCTTAAAGGTAGTTCAAGTACCTTATAATAACAAAATATTCCTAAATTCATTTATTCCCCATCCATTGTATTGTTGCTATCATTCATTTCACTTACACATAAACACACACACACACACACACATCTGTGCACAAATACCTTGTTGCTATTATAACTTTGAAAAAAACATAATCTGTTAGATCGATGAAGGATTTTAAAACTAAACATTTTGATTTTACTTATTCATTCTTCAGTGCACTTCCTTTATGTAGATCTGAGTTTCTGACATACAGTTTATTTCTAAATAACTTCCTTTAATATTTCTTGAAAGGCAGATTTACTGGCAACACATTTTCTCAATTTTTGTTTGTCAGAGCAAGTCTTTCTCTTTCACCATTGAAGGATAATTTCTTAGGGTACAGAATTCTTGGTTGGTGTTTTGTTTCGATTTTCTCAACACTTTACTTGTTTCACTCTACTCTGTACTTACATGGTTTCTGAGAAGTCAGATGCAATTTTAATCTTTTCTCCTCTGTAGATAAGGTGGTCTTTTTCTCTGATTTTTTTTTGTAATTTTTTTCATTATCTTTGATTTTCTGAAATTTGAATATGAATGTGTAGGCTTTTCTTATTAGAATTCATGACTACTGTCTCAGTAGTTCCAAATAAAACCTCCCTTCATTAGCATACTAGATATACTTTAAATAGGTAAGATTTAAAATAGGTAAGCTTTCTGCATCTTTTTGAAGGTACTAAATCCATCCTTTCATCTTCTCATTTATTTACTTCCTTCATGCCTGCTAATTATTGGTATTTTGCAAGATACTAAAGATTAAATGTCATGATTTTTCCATAATTCCTTCCCATAACTCAAACCTGAGATTATCTCACTCCTTCCCTTTGGTTTCTTAGGTCCTGTTGTCTTTACTCTGTCATATTCACCCTAAACACAAACACACGTGCAGCTGCAAAAAAAAAAAAAAGCATTTACATTAAAATCATCTTAGTCTCAGCAAATTGGGCCAACAGGGCTATTTTATTGGAAGATGTGGCTAGAAAACATCTTAGTAGACGAAGATGAGCATACAATTTATTGTATGTTGATCCAATGAGATACTGTCTGGCACCAATAGAACAGCTACATGATTAATATGCCAATGTTGAACTTTGACACAACCATATTGTGTGGAGCTCCAGTATCTCTCGACACTGTTGATTTCCCCTTGGGAATATAATGCACTATATGATGGGATAACTTTCCAGTGCATACATAATTGAACTTTGTGTACGAAATACCAGCAACCAGATGAATAAATATTTGCTCAAACCTGCTATTTGAATGCCCTGCATCACTGGGGTAAAATTTTAATATTATATCCCAGTACTATTTTTATATTCATGTTGTCATGAAATCTTCCCAAACTCAAACATCTGTTAGATACATGCTTCAAGACTCAGTTATTGCAAACTCATTTCTAGCATCTCAAGAGAACTTTAATGCAGGTGTTTGAATGTGTAAGCATATAGTTCATTCCAGACATTAGTTCCCTAATAAGTTGTCACTGCTTTTCTCTCTCTTGCTATTTGAATAAACAAAGACTCATAGTTAGTTCTGGTGATTTAGGCATTTATCCAGACACTTGCATCATGATAGAAGCTGCAGAATGTAGTCTACTAACAAGATAAACAACTAAAAAATGCTTCTGAGCAAATTTTTGTTTGTAAAAACATCAGTAATACCATTTGTCACCTGCTCTAGGTCATTGAGATGGTGGCATTGAAAGGACTGACAAACTGGAATGATTTGCAAAGCAGCTGGAAAGGTTGACTATGGCTCTTTAAGGGATCATCATGGGTTGTAGACTTGAAAATAATATCTGAACATTTGCCCCTGGTATTACAGATTTTTAGTATGGAATTTTCAGAGTCCTAAACTTTGTATGGTAAGTTTGGCCTTTAAGCAACCCGACTTTAGCCAAATGCACTTAGTGTTAAATATTTTACTGTGATTCACCTTCTTGGCTCAAACATATACCATTTTTTTATTTAAAGAAACTTTGATCTGCAAACCTCAAAGGCAAAGTAATTAACAGCTACTCTCGCATCACTCAGTACAGGTACATAATTATAGCTGCACCTGCATATTTTTTTTACTGAAATATTTTATCCCAGGTCCAGATAAGTAGAATAATGCCATTAAAATAAGGCTGATATTTAGACACACGAGGGGACCTGATTTTTAGCACTCAGATGACAGCAGAAAAAATAAACCACCTAGACAATGCATCCACCGAACATATCCTTCCACTCACATTCGTGACTTTGACTTAATTTTATATTTCCTCAAAGATTAAAATTAAGATTTATCTATTCTGTTTTTCAAGTGAATTGAATTGACTGATGTTAATGCAGGGATGACATTTGCATCGTGCTGCCTTCTTTTCCCACTGCATTACTCTGATGGCTCTTGTTTAAAAAAAATAAGTACAGATTGCTAACCTTAGCGTGAAGAACCCACACAGTCTATATTCAACATCAGTCAGACACATTACCTGGAGAAAAAACCGTCTACTCCAGTGAACCTGTATTGTTCTAAGCTACAGTTAATGAATGCCTACCACTCACCTGCTACTGGCTTTTGAGACAGACCAATATGGGCTTGAATTTAGGCCCCATTTTCTGAGAGTAATACCAATTTCATAGATCACTATGAGCATTAAGAGAATTCTAATTATAAATTACCTAAGTTTGTGCTGGGCACATAACAGTTGCTTGATAATTATAGTTACGGGGAGCAAGGGGAGGGAGAGCATTAGGATAAATACCTAATGTTCGCGGGGCTTAAAACCTAGATGATGGATTGATAGGTGCAGCAAACCACCATGGCACATGTATACCTATGTAGCAAACCTGTACATTCTGCACATGTATCTGTGTATCCCAGAACTTAAAGTAAATTTAAAAAAAAAGAATGAAAATGGAAAAAAAAAGAATGATACATTGGATTTGGGGGACGCGGGGGAAAGGTTGGGGGGGTGGCAAGGGAGAAAAGACTACACATTGGGTACAGGGTACACTGCTTGGGTGATGGGTACACCAAAGTCTCACAAATCACCACTAAAGAACTTATTCATATAACCAAATACCCCTGTTGATCAAAAACCTATTGAAATATAAAAATTAATAATAATAATAATAATAATAATAATTATAGTTACTATGCATTTATCAAAGATTTGTGTTCCAAGTTACAGACTCTAATTCAAAGTGCCTAGGAAAATAGTGGGGTTTATTAGATGGACACTGGATATCTCTTATAGGCAAACTATGGGATGAGAATGGGTGCAGCTGGGCCTCAGGGATAACTGGCACTAGGAACTAAATGCTGTTACCAGAAATCCTCTCTCTCTCTCTCTTTCTCTGTCTGTCTCCTTTCTCTTTCCACCATTTGCTCCTTTATCTCATAAAGATGTACCAACCTTCTCACAGAGAAAGAACAAGATAATTAACAGCTCTTGAGTTTTGTTTTTGTTTGTTTGTTTTGAGACAGTCTCACTCTGTTGTTCAGGCTGGAGTGCAGTGGGGCGATCTCGGCTCACTGCGACCTCCGCCTCCCGGGTTCAAGTGATTCTTCTGCCTCAGCCTCCTGAGTAGCTGGGACTACAGGTGCGCACCACCATGCCCAGCTAATTTTTGTATTTTTAGTAGAGACGGGGGTTTCACCATATTGGCCAGGCTGGTCTCAAACTCCTGACCTCATGATCTGCCCGCCTCAGCCTCCCAAAGTACTGGGATTACAGGCATGAGCCACCACACCCAGCCAGCTCTTGAGTTTTATTCTGTGATTGACCCTCATTCTTTGTGGTTCTCAGTCTGAAAGTTTCAGGGAAGGGTTCCACTTTGTTGACCTTGTATTAGATGCCCAGCTCTTTTCATCAGTTGCCTTGGTCTGTGCTACTGTAACAAAATGCCACAGACCGGGTAATTTATAAACAACAGACATTTATTTCTCACAATTCTGGAGGCTGCAAAGTCCAGTAACAAGGTGCCGAGAGGTTGGTGTCTGGGGAAGGCTGTTCTCTGCTTCCAATATAGTGCCCCGTTGCCTCCTCCAGAGGGATGGATGCTGTGTCTTCACATGGTTAAAGAAATGTAAGAAGTAAATTCACCCCCTCAAGCTTTTTCATGAGGTTGCTAATCTCATTCATGAGGGCTGCACCCTCATGACCTAATCACCTTTCAAATGCCCCACCTCTTACAGCTATCACATTGGAAATTAAGTTTCTACACATGAATTTTGGAAGATATTCAGACTATAAAATTCCACCCCTACGCCTCCAAATTCATGTCCTCACATGAAAAATATATTCATTCCATCTCAATAGCCCCAAAAGTCTTAATGCATTTCAGCATCAACTCAAAATTCTAAAATCTAAAGTCTCATCTAAATATCATTTAAATCAGATATAAGTGAGACTCAAGGTACAAGTCATCCTGTGAGAAATTTCCCTCCAGCTGTCAGCCTGTGAAATGAAACAAATTATATGCTTTTGAAATACCATGGTGGTAGGGTCATAAGATAGCCATCCCCATTCTAAAAGGAAGAAATAGGGGGAAATAAAGGGAAGTAGGTCCCAAGAGAATCCAAAACTCTAGGGCAAACAACATTAAATCTTCAAGTTTGTGAGTAATCTTCTTTGACCCTATGTCTCACCTCCTGGACACACTGGTTCAGGGGTTGGGCCCCCAAGGCCTCAGGCAGCCTCACCTCCACGGCTTTGCTGGGGATAGCCCACACTTCAGTTTGCATTATTGAAGAGGTGCGTGACTGTGACTTTCCCAGGCTGGCGTTGCACTCTGGTGGCTGTACAGTTCTGTGGTATGGGGGAGACCTCATTCCCACAGCTCCACTACACATGGCTCTAGTGAGGATGCTCTGTGATGGCCCTGGCTCTGTGGCAATTTTCTGCCTGGGCCCTGAGGCTCTCTGAGGCATCTTTTGAAATCTAGGTAAAAGCATCCATGCCCTCACGGCTCATGAACTCTACACACCTGCAGAATTAGCACAATGTGGACACCACCAAAGCTGACCACCTGTGCCCTATCAAGTGGTGGCCCAAGCTGCACCTGGGTCCACTTGAGCCACAGCTGGGGAAGCCAAGGAACATTGCAGCAGAATGTGAGAAACAGAGATGTTAGTCATCCCTGGGTCTTCAGGTTTGAGGTCCCACAGGTGCCCTGGGCTTCTCCTTTGAAACTATTCTACCCTCAAGGCCTTAGCACTCTAGGAAATGGCATCACTGATAATCTCTGAGATGCCCTCTGGGTCATTGTTTCATTGACTTGATGAATAGCATCTAGCTTCTTTCTAACCATACTGATCCTTATCAAATGGTAGGTTGGCCATACTCTGGGTATTCTCTCTCAAACACACTTTTCTGTTCTTCACAATCTAGCCAGGCTGAAAATTTTCCCAATCTTTAAGTTCTGCTTTCTCTTTAATTATAAATTCTGTCTTCACTTCATTTCTTTCTTCTCATATTTTCATATAAGCTGTCAGGAGAAGCTGTGCAGCACCCTGAACATTTGCTTGGAGGTTTCTTTTGCCAAATTTCCTAGTTCATCACTCTTAAACTCTGCTTTCCACAGAGCACTAGGATATGAACACAACTCAGCCAGGTGCTTTGCCACTTGGTAACAATGATGGCCTTTCTTCCAGTTTCTAATACATTATTTCTCGTCTCCACCTAAGACCTCATCAGAATGGTCTTTGCCATCTATATTTCTACCAATATTCTGTTCATGACCACTTTGATAATGTCTAAGAAGATTTAGGCTGTCTGTAAAGCTCTTTTCTTCTGTGCCCTCATCAGAATCAGTCTCAATGCTCTGTTCATACCCATCTAGGGTTTTTTCCTAGCATGCATCTCAAACTCTTCCAGCCTCTGCCCATTACCCAGTTCCAAAGCCATGTCCCCATTTTAGGTACGTGTTGCAGCAGCACCCCAAATATAACAGAGACAAGCAGAGATTTTGAGTTCGCAGGCAAGGTAAGGGAGTGGATGGAGAATTACTAAGAATGTGATTAGGTATCTAGGAGGAGAAGCATGTCTAAGTAGTAAGGGCGGAGGGAATGCTCCATAAATGGGCTCAGCAGGATTCTTGGCTAAAACTGAGCCAAGGACAAGGCCTAGTAGAGAAGAGGATTCAGAGGAGACTAAAGTTTCATCAAGGAGACAGTCCTTGTGAATTTACATGTGTACATTTTTGATATTTAGTGTATCTCCCACTATGAAGTAAGCTCCATTAGGAGAAAGAACCTGTTAACTTTTGCTCACCATTTTATTCCCAACACCTAGAACAGTGCCAAAGTACGTGGCATGTGCTCAATAAGCATCTGTTTATTAAATCATTGAAAGCAGATTTTGAGTGTAATTCCTCTGCTTCAGTTTCCTTCCCCAATGTCTCTATCAAACATAAGCCACTGGGTTTTTTTTTTTTAGGGGTTGGTTGAAGTCCCCCCTTCTCAACAAATCCTTCTCTGATAGTTTAAGTTCCAAATGTATCCCATTTTTCTGTACTTCAGTACGTAGTTACTGCCTGTACCATTTATCAGGGACTTAATCATATTCTTTCTTATTTCTTAATGAATTCAGCTATGTGACTCCCAGAACAACTAAATTATGTGCCCTTAGAGAGTGGGGACCTTGTCAGAAGCCTTTTGTTTTGCCTTTAGCACAGAGTATGTTGCTATTGCCTGGTAGATGCTCAGCAAATATCTCCAAACGAGTAAGTTAATTCATTAGTTAATACAATTAATGCTTAGCCCTAAAGTGGTTTACAATTAATAAGAAACACAGAATAAATACTTGTAATTTTACTTACAAAAATAACATTTATCTAGGTAAGTAAAATTCTCTTCAAAGAAAATAATCTGGAAGATGATAGTGCTGTTGTTAAAGTGTATTCATTACTCACATTCTCCTCAGAATCTTCTTTTGGCATAATGTATGCCTGTTTTTTTGTCATATTTCCAGATACTATCTGTATATCTCTACTTGCCACATAGTAGCAATGATCTGAACAGGCAATTGGTTCTGCTCACTTACTATTATCAGAAAGACTGGCTCAAGATCAGCTGCTCCTCTTTGGCACTTGCCCTTCAAAATTTAATTGGCTTAGATCCAACAATTCTGTATTATGGGTCAAATCACTCCATCACATTGTGATACATTTGGCAATCAGTGTATATCAGCGGGTTCATCTAGAAACTACATTACTTACTATTAGCCATCCTATGGGAACTTTTGGAGATATTTTCATTGCTCTGATAGATGATTGATATCACTTGCTTTGGAATTTTTCTGGGATGAAATTATAGTAGTCATGCTTAATGTGTTAGAATATGGGGACATGATTACTTATTCTCCCCGTTTTAGAAGCACTGCCAAACATGCCCCCCTCTCAGATGGTAACCAAAACATTTAGACCATTCTGGGTTGGTAACATGAATGACCTGCACTCCACGGGTTTGTCAGAAGCATATCTTGTATAATTCTATTGTTCCACTCTCATTTAAAGTCTTGTTGCAGAAAGTTATTTATCCATGTTATATAATTAATCCACTATTTGAATTAAACTAAAACCACCGCATGTTTTAGCTTGATATCAAGTGATTTTTATTGCAATCCCCTTTGGTATTGTAACCTAATTCATTGGAAGCCAATGGCAAAAGAAACAGATGACAAAATTTCTCTTTGATATTGGAAGATACTGGCGAGGGGAGTGTCCACTGGGACTGTCACTGAGTGTGAGCTCGCTGTTTTGAAGGGAATGGCATTCACTATCCCACATCATGGGCACAGCACTCATGGTCACTTGGATCTTGCCCCTTGTATGAAAGAGTTAATGGTGGCTTATGGAAGTGATGTAATTTGCTAAATTAACTAAGTTAGAGGCAAAGGTGAAACTACGTGACTTCGCAATCCATGCTCTTGAGAGTCAATGGAAAACGATGAAGTTTTCTGATGTCTCGGTACTTGGCAAAGCCGTGGTTCTCCCATGTAAAAGGTTCATGGTTATTTTGTGTACTACCTGCCTACGGTAAGTAATAGTACTCTTTCTCTTTTGTTAATAATGCAAAGTCAAATGTGCCATCCACTGTCAACATTAATATAAGACTTTTCACATGGATTTTGATATGTACTTCTATGCAGTTGTATTTTATTTCTCACCCTTACCTTCTTATTACACACTTTTTCTCATATATTTATTTTATTGTGCTACACAGTGGATACTTTGGCAAGCTGTCACAAATACAATTTGATAATTACAGTTCACACATTTTACTCTGCTATACCATCTCCTAACAGTCTAGTAAGAGAGCTGAGTGCCCATTTTACAGATGAGGGCTTTGAAGTTTGGGTAGTGTGATCCTGCTATGACTGCTCAGCTAGCCAGTGCAGGAAAGAGCCTGTAAGCATCAGCATTTGCTGTCAAGCTCGATCATACCTCTACAGGGTTCTAATCAAGAGCAGCATCTTCCAAATACTGTTCTCTGGCACGCTGGCATGTTAGATGTATTAATAGATGCTCCTAAATGTTAACTTGAAAATAGTCTGTAGTCAAATGTGTTGGCTAAATATCTCTCTCGGGGTGCGACAGAAAATTAATATGTTAAACTCTGTGAAGCAGAGCAGGTTACATTGATGTTTTATAAGTTTATTTGGTCCAGCACATATTTTTCTTTTCATTCAAAATGCTTATTCATCGAGTCTACATGGACATAAAGATGGGAACAGTAGACCCTGGGGACTTTTAGAAGGGGGATGGAGGGAGGGGCAAGGGCAGAAGAACCCCCTGTTAGGTACGCGGCTCACTACCTGGTGACTGGGTCATTTGTGCTCCAAACCTCAGCATCACACAGTATACCCATCTAACAAACCTACGCAGGTAGCCCCTACACCTAAAATAATACTTAAAATTATACAATGAAAGAAAATGCTTATTAACATCTTCTTCAAAACTGCTATTTTAAAAAATTAACTTGGAAAATGTTGGTAAATATAACGAAAATGTTGAAAGAGCCTAAGCAGCAATTCAATCCTAGCCTCAGCTCTCACTAACCAGCAGCGTGACCTTCATTCAGTCGCTTAACCTCTTTGGGTCTTAAGTTCGTCGTCTGTTAAATTATAGGTTTGAACTCGATGGTCTCAAATGCTCCTCTCAGTGCTAAGATGTTTGATGTTTGACTCTAAGTGCAATCTCATCTCAGGCAGGCTCAAGTGTATACTTAGGTTCTAAGGGTTAATGTAGCATCCAGAAGAGTTTTGATTTGAGAATAAGCTCATAAAAAGGAAGGAAATCTTGCCACTTGAGACAACATGAATGAACCTGGAGAATATGCTAAGCAAAATAAGCCAGACACAGAAACACAAGTACCGCACGATCTTACTTACATGTAGAATCTTAAAAAGTCAAATTCATAAAAGCAGAGTAGAACAGTGGTTACCAGTGGCTGCGAGTGTAGGGGGATGGGGAGATATTGGTCAAAGGGTACAAACTTTTAGTTCCAATATTAGCAGCTTCTGGGGATCTAAGGTACAACATGGGTGGTGATGAAAGTGTTCCTTAATTTGATTGTGCAGTCATTATACCATGCAGATGTACATCAAATCATCACGTTGTACACCTTGAATATATTCAATCTTTATCTGCCAACTATTTCATTTATTTAAGCAGAATTTTCATCTACAGGAAGAAGATGGGGTAAAGAGGAGGACATTTATCAGACAATACATTGACTTTTTATTGCAAACTAGAAATTGAACTTATCTGCATTTCCTTTCTTATTTATATTATTCTCCAAGTTGTAGGAAGCTCAGAGAAAAAAATTGAAGACATAAAAAAGTTGATATCCCTTGCAAAGTTGAAAAAAAAATCACATCACATTTTATGTTAGGCTTTTAAAATGGGGGAAAATAATTACACCTCAAATTGAGAACATCACTTCACTGTAATATCTCTTTTCAAGCAGATTCTACTAATTCCAGATTTAGAAAATGAAAATGTGTTCATAGAAACCATCAGAGCAAGGCAGATGGAATAAGGTATTTGAAAAATCTTAAAGCTGTGCTTGAATTATCACCTTTGGATCTGCATATTTGAAATATATGATTAAAAGGCTTTCTCTAGCACTGTTTTACACCATCTTCTGAAATGCACAGAGAGGGATCATTAACTGTCCTCTATTTTCTCTGAGGATGGAATAAAGCAAAGAAGGATTTCAACTGCAGCAGGAAGGAGCTGAGTTAGATATTAGATGAACCGACAGGTTAATTAAACAATTCAACTAGCTTCCAGAGATGACTTGGCTACTGCAGATTTAACATACGCATGATCTCCTAGATTGCCTTCTACTTTTATAATTCATTCTCAGATCAGATATACACTAGAACCGAAGAAGTTTCTTTTCTCTTCTAGTTCTTTCCAACCTAGAATGCCTATTTAGACCTTCGTCAAAATTCCGACTTGTCTTTCAGGTGCACATGTACTTTTACCTTCTTTTGGTCTATAAGATCTTTAATTCATGTAACATTCTGTTACATAGCACTCCTTTCTCATCAATAACATATGCCTTGGTACTTTATTGTATGAGAATATAAATTACATTCATCAGGCTACACCACTGCCTTCTTAGTTAATTGCTAGGTAAGGTTTGTCTTGCCAAATGTATTGAAAGCTCTTTCAAATCAATTCAACAAATAGTTTTTGCTCTATGTGCTGGGTACCAAAGGGATCCTCTTTAAAGATAAAGAAAACACCACCATTGATCTCAAAGAGCTTAGTGTCTGGTGTGGGGAATGGCATGCACACATCTAATTAAAACACAGAGCTGTGTGTAACATGGCTGTGGCAGAGACAGAAAGGAGGTATTGTGTATGGAAGGTAATGAGGGGAAACTTCATGAAAGAGAAGCGTTTGAACACAGGGTGTGAACTCTGTCGATCCCAGGCAGATCTGTGGTTCTACTGTGGAGCCCCATGTCTGGCACATAGTAGGCAGCTACTCATGAAATGCACTGGGTTGCATGAATCAATGAAGACATGAATATATTTTTCCAGGCAAAGGCATTGAAGGAAGTGGGATCTAAATGGAAGGATGAACTTCAACATTAAATAAAGGAGTCCATTTAGCTGGATTTCACATAAACGGAAAGTGAAGGAGATAAACTTAGAAAAGTAAGTAGGAATGAGATATTTCAGTCCTTGAGTGACATAATACGTGGTTTAATCTTTATTTGGTAGGTAATGAAAGCAGAGTTGGACTTTGAACAGATGAACAATATGGTGGAGGCTTTTGATGTCAGTATTTTTATATCATGGTTCTTATAATAAATCTATATTGTATGGTAGATGCTCACTCATGCTTGAATTTGAGTTTGAGTTCTAAGTAAAAAAAATGGCAAGGTTTTAAATAGAAATGATGGGAGTTACATTATAAAAACCACAGATATATCAGGTGATCTCATACTCGCAGTGCAGAAGGACATGGAGACCCCATGAGGCTGAGCAAGAGAGCTGGGCTTGGGGCCAGACCTCTCTGTCCAGGCCAGGCCCTATCTGTCCGACTGCCTGGAGCGCCCCAGTACGCCTCCCAGTGATGTGCTGCCTGACCCCAGACAGGCTTCCAAGCCAAGCCGAATATCTTTCAATTTCACTTTAAAGGAGGGAGTGCTTCGTTTTCAAACTCAGACACCCTCAAGAGATGCCTGCGTCAATATTTGCCTCCCTGGTATGAAGTTTTCTTTGTGGAAGCTGAATCTCTCAGCTGAAGCTTAACACCTCTTTCTGGGAAACTAAACAACTAAACTTGAATTTGAAAATTGACCTTCATCAAATGTTAATTAGCCTTCTTAAAACATGGATGGTTGAGAATGATAAGAACCAAATGATGTTTATGGAGTGCGCAGGGTGTGCAAGGCCCTGTGCAGGTGTCTGGGGGGTGGGCTTTGGAGAACTGCCAAGGTATGAATGCTGGTTCTGCCACTTACTAGTTGTTTGTTCTTAGAGGAGCTATTACCATTAGTTACTTTCCTAATTTATAAAATGAAACCAATAAGGCCTGCCCTACAGATCTTTTCTGTGGGTAGGTACAATGCACAATCCAGTCTCCGCTTGCCAGTTAAAAAAAAAAATGTCAAGACAGGTCTCTGCTCTCGAAGAATTTGCCATCTAGTTAGGGAGACGAGGCGGGAGCATGCAAAAAGTCAATTAGTAACAAAGGATTGAAATAACGATTCCAGACAATAACAGAAAAGATGTCACAAGGCTGTATATGATTAATTGCCAAATGAATTTTTCACACAGTAAGAATTCAAAGAGAGAACATTTAGGATTGGGACATCTACCAAGTTCATCATCTTGTCATTCCGCAACCTTCCGTGCAGCGAATCCTTCCTGTCCTCGCGCTCACAGCCCATGTGGGATCCTGGGCTGGTCTGGAGGGCATCTGGCATTCCACATGGGCCTCCCGTTATTGGAGATGTGGTCTCTCTCCAGTGGCGAGGCCGTGTTCCAAAGGAATATCCTCCAGAATATTCCAAACCCAAGATAACTGTTCCGGCATGAATGGAGTGCCAGGTCTCTTTCCATTGCAAGTGGCGAACATGCAACTGAATCCAGCTTTGAGGTGTGGATTTATCCGCTCAATGGCTGGAACAATCCAGGTGCAATTCCTGGGAGCAGGCACGCTGGATGCATGGGTCGAGCCTTCCGGGGCCCTGCCTGGCCCTCTCTGGCCCTTCCCAGGCTGGAGTGGGGTGGGGTTGGCTCCCTCAGGCCAGCCCTCTCCGCAGCCAGTGACCCGAGACAGGGGCACCAGTATCCGGGACTCAGGCTGGGGCAGTGGGAGCACACACGCATGCGGTCGCGGGGCCTCGGAGAGGGGCAGCTCAGAGGGGACGGGTCTGGGAGTGAGACCACAGCGCGCGCCCGGCTCCGGCGAAGCCCGCGGCTCCCGCCGCTCAGTGCACCCGCGGGAAAGGCAGCAAAGCGAGCGGCGCCCCAGTGACTGTGCGGCCCGCTCGGCGGGGTGTGTGCGTGTGTGTGTGCATGTGTGTGCGTGGTGTGTGTGATGTGAGTGTGGTGCGCACACGGGTGCCGTCGGGGCACAGGCGGTGTTGCCGGGCGGGTGCCCTGTGGCTCCACCAGGCGGTGGCTGGGCTCGGCTGGGGTGTCCGCCGCGGGCTCCGGCGCTGACGGGCGCCCTCTGGCGGCCGCGCGGACGAGGTGCGGTCCCGGCGAGGCACTGGCATGACGTCCGCCCCGGCCCCTGGCGCCCCCTCGCGGCGGTCTCCGGGCAGCGCGTCTGCCTGGGCCGAGGTCGGCTCGGAGGGGCCCCCGGCACCCTGCAGGCTCGCGAGCTCTCCGGGTTGGTGGGCCCCGCCCGGGCCGCGAGGAGGCCCAGGCGCCGGGGCGGGGAGGCCGCGCATGGGGTCCGCAGCGGCGGGACGGGCCGCGGGGGAGAAGCGGTCTCCAGAGGGGCCTTGAGCCCCTCGCCCAGCTGGGTAGCTGATAGGGCCGTGCCATGCGGAGGGCTGTGCCAGTCGGTGCAGAACGGGGTGGGGCGAGGGTAGTAAGAGGGGAAGGGGGATGGGCGAGGGGGAGGAGAGGATGAGGAGGGGGGAGGAGGGGAAGGGGGATGGGCGAGGGGGAGGAGAGGGTGAGGAGGGGAGGAGGGGAAGGGGGATGGGCGAGGGGGAGGAGAGGATGAGGAGGGGAGGAGGGGAAGGGGGATGGGCGAGGGGGAGGAGAGGGTGAGGAGGGGAGGAGGAGAAGGGGGATGGGCGAGGGGGAGGAGAGGGTGAGGAGGGGAGGAGGGGAAGGGGGATGGGCGAGGGGGAGGAGAGGGTGAGGAGGGGAGGAGGGGAAGGGGCATCGGCGAGGGGGAGGAGAGGATGAGGAGGGGAGGAGGGGAAGGGGGATGGGCGAGGGGGAGGAGAGGGTGAGGATGGGAGGAGGGGAAGGGGGATGGGCGAGGGGGAGGAGAGGGTGAGGAGGGGAGGAGGGGAAGGGGGATGGGCGAGGGGGAGGAGAGGGTGAGGAGGGGAGGAGGGGAAGGGGGATGGGCGAGGGGGAGGAGAGGGTGAGGAGGGGAGGAGGGGAAGGGGCATCGGCGAGGGGGAGGAGAGGGTGAGGAGGGGAGGAGGGGAAGGGGGATGGGCGAGGGGGAGGAGAGGGTGAGGAGGGGAGGAGGGGAAGGGGCATCGGCGAGGGGGAGGAGAGGGTGAGGAGGGGAGGAGGGGAAGGGGGATGGGCGAGGGGGAGGAGAGGGTGAGGAGGGGAGGAGGGGAAGGGGGATGGGCGAGGGGGAGGAGAGGGTGAGGAGGGGAGGAGGGGAAGGGGCATCGGCGAGGGGGAGGAGAGGGTGAGGAGGGGAGGAGGGGAAGGGGGATGGGCGAGGGGGAGGAGAGGGGGAGGAGGGGAGGAGGGGAAGGGGGATGGGCGAGGGGGAGGAGAGGATGAGGAGGGGAGGATGGCAGGTGGGGAAGGGAAGAGGGGAGGGTGGGGAGGGGAGGATGGCAGGTGGGGAAGGGAAGAGGGGAGGGTGGGGAGGGGAGGATGGAGAGGATGGGGAGGAGGGGAAGAGAAAGGATGGGGAGGGGAGGATAGGGAGGAGGGGAGGAGAGGAGGGGTGGGGGGGAAGGGGAAGAGGGGAGGGTGGGGAGGGGAGGGCGGAGCGGGTCCTCCGCCTTGGGCAGACCCGGCCTTCCCTCTGCCCCCGCGGGGTGGAGCCCGGCTCGCCTACCCGAGGCCCCAAGACTCCAGCGCGGGAGCTGGTGGCTTCCAGGGGCTCCCGGAGTGGCCCAGGACCCCGGGTCGTGCGGACGCGGGGCTCCTCTAGAGGTTGGAGGGGAGCCGAGGCGGAGGCCCAGGCCCGGGCTTGTCCTGCCCTTGGCCCGGGGAGGGGTCCCTGAGCCGGGAGCTGCTCTGGGCCCGGGCACCCCCGGCCGTCTCAGGGCTCTTAGCAGCAGGAATGGGGCCAGTAAAGAACGCGCGCTAGAAGGAAACGGCAGGACTCTGGGCACACTCGGGAGCAGGGACAGAACTTCCCGGGGCTGCTGAGGGACGCCTCCCAGGGGACCGCGCTCCCGTTGG
Source organism: Pan troglodytes (assembly GCF_028858775.2). Lineage (NCBI taxonomy): Eukaryota > Metazoa > Chordata > Mammalia > Primates > Hominidae > Pan > Pan troglodytes. The sequence continues at coordinate 135,018,183 of NC_072407.2, read as the reverse complement.
GATGCAAGGGACAGATGCCTGGAAGAGGAAGGGCCTCACAGCACACGCTGGCGGCTGAAGGCTGCTGAGAAGGGTGGGGGCTGTATGCGGAGAGGGGCGGGGAGGGGCGCTGCCAGCGCTTCACCTGCCATTCGAACGGCGGGGGCTGGATGTTCACTGTGGCCTCAGTTTCTCCTCCTAGAAGGAGATTCTGGATTGGGTGATGAGTACCATTGAGGTACCCCACAAAGCCTCCCCCTGGGGTTAAGAGGGGGTGCTTAGAGAGGTCCAGTAGCAGGATCCCCCTAGAGCAGGAGTGCATTTAATACACTATTGGGCTTATCCAAAGGGAGAATGTGATAGAAGCCTCCGTCTGTCATCTCAAGAAGAGAAGTCAATCTACTCCAGCTCAGGATGTCGAAAACAAAAGACGAGCTGTGAACACCAAATACAGTCCCGTGTAAGAGCTCTTCATTCATTCGCTCAGCCACTTGCGAATTCCTTACATATTCGTTGAGCTTGTGCTTTGTAGCACACACTGGGTTAGGAATTGGGAACGCAGAGAATCATCAGTCTCGGTTCCTAAGTTGCGGAATCTGTGATCTAGTGGAGGCGTTCACTTAAATGATCAGTAGGATGCCGCATCCTCAGAGATGTCTGCTAGGTGGTACCAAGGGGGCTGACATCCCAAAGGAAACGGAGAATTAACTGTTCAAAGAGCCCTAACCCTCCAGATGGAAGCACCAAGTCCTGTAAATATAAGGGATGGGTATACCTCCCCTCTCCACCAGGGACATCAGATGCGCCTGTCACCCTGAAGTCAGGAGCACACTGGGATGCTGCAGGAGTGTCCTACAAGGAATAGCTACATTGATTATCTGGGCTTCAGGTCCTTCCAATTCTAACACTTCCAATTTATGTTTGTGGATATAATGTCGAAACTGGTCCTCTCACCAAAAGCTAATAAGGCCTGGCGGTAAGCCCCTTTCCCCACCATGCACGCTTCACCCCCACTCTTCCACTCACCTGTGTCCCCACTAGACTCCGAGACCCATGAACAGTCGTGTTCTGCACCGATATCTCAGCCTCCAGAACAGGCTTCAGCATGCAGAAGGCCTAGGTGAGTAAATCATGAATGAATGAAGAGGTGAACAAACAGATGCCTGCAAGGTGTTTAAAGGATGGAAGCAATAAAAACCATTGAGCTCCTTCATAGCAACAAGAGCTTTTATACGGATTCTCTCTCTAGCTTCAAGGTGCTCGATGGCTCCTCAATAGAATGAGTGAAAATAAACGGGCACAGTGGGTTTGGGTGTTTTGCTGATTTGAGGGCAGGGAGGAACTTGTTTAATGAAATGTGTGAATATGGCACCCCAGACCTGGGGGTGTCCTCTCAACTAACCCTCTTGTCTCAGGCAGCATTATACCTAAAACATTCCACAGATGAGACTAAAGCCTATTTTAGGAAAAAAAAAAAACATTTGATTAACAAAGTGGGAATGTTTTCTCACGGTGCCGCGGCAAGTATAGAATCCTTGGCATTCTACTTCATCTTCCCTCTCAGGGCCTTCCTACTCACCGTGTGGGCCACACACCGGCCGCAGTAGTGTCATGAGAGCTTGTTGAAAATCAAAAGTTCCAGGCATCATCCCAGACCTACCAAAGCTGAACCCACATTCTCACAAGACCGCATGGGTGATGAGGGGACACACTGGAGTCTGAGAGTTACCATCCTACAGTCCCGCAGGTTGATTCCAGGTCAGGTCTATACATCCGGCCATCTGCATCTGGCTGGGTTGCTGTAGCTCTTGTGGATTGGCCAGTAGTTCTGGCTCTGGTGTGGATGGGCAGGGTGAGTGAGTGGGGACCCTATTCATAGACCATAAGGAGTTTTCTTCTCTGGTCATTGCTCTGTTCCCAACTCTCTAGACACTTCTGCTAAAATGCTCCTCCTTATGTTGAATTAATTCTGTAAAACTGTTTTTCTAACATGGTTGAAGTTCAAAAGGCATTCCCAATGAGCTGCTTTGTGAAAAGGGAGAGTGATGCCTATCTTCCATCCCCTTGGACGGGCACCTCAGCATGTCTCTGGCATCATTATGGAGCAAAAGGCAGAGCCTGCAGCAGGATGGAGAAGGTTGGGGGATGTGGGAGGTGGACAGGACCTTGGGGAACATATAGGTCCTTCCTCTCACCTTACAACAGGCAGGCGGAGGTGGAGGGGGTGGTGAATTTGTGAATTCACAATTCACAAATTGTGAAATGGTGAATTTGTGAATTCACAATTCACAAATTGTGAAATGGTGAATTTGTGAGGTCACACGGTGAGCTGGTGCAAGAGATGAAATGGGAACCTCCCGAGGTTCTTACAGTGGGTGGCCACGCCTGGCTGTGCACTTTGCAGGGTGTCACAGTCATTTTTTCATCACCCCAGAACAAGTGTAGAGTACTCGGGCAGATTTGTTTTAGCCATTTTTTAGCCTCTTTTCATATAGAGATTTTTGATTTGTCTGAAAGGAAATCAGATCTGAGATCATAAGTTGAATCCACATATATGAAAATCAAATGAATGCTTATAAATCATCTGAAGCACCATCTACTCCAGCTGCCCATCAAAAATGTGGGTCCCCCTGTGACATTCCTGCATGGTCAATGCCTGGCCTTGAGCACCTCCGGAAAGGGGAGATTATTCAGATGGGATAACCCTGCTGTGAGGCTGTGCGCTCCATGGATCCATTCTTGCCTTCTGTTCAGTTGAAATACGCCTCTCGTTACTTACACTAGCCTAAAATGCGTATCAAAAGTACAAGCAATTACATATCAAACATGCTTGCCAACAGCAAATGTCTTCATCCAGAGAGAGCCAGGGGCCAGGAGATCAATTCAGGCGGGCGTGTATGTGGAAAACTGGGTGAGACACGGCAGGAACTGGGTGGGAGGAAGGAATATTGGGGTGGGGATGAGCTTGGATCAACAAGAGGGAGAACTGACGTGGCACATTTGGGGAATGTAAGGATTCCAGTAAAAAAGATTCACGTGGCCTCGGAAGTCTCTAATCTGTCGTTTATAACCCCTAGTAGGTGGGTGCTTTGTATTTCTCAAGCAGTAAAAGAATAGCATAGCATAAGGAGTGTATGAAGGTGGTAGTTGGGGGCGGTGGAGAGATTTCTGGGTTTACGTCTTGAATTTGGAGTGACAGCCAAGATTCTTAAACTACACGGGCACGGAGCGCCCTCTTGTGCCTGATCGGAGCCAGTGCCGCTCAGTAAAAGCGAGCATTGCGGCGCTCAGGGAGCTGCCCGTGGTGCATCCCAGAACCTTAGACCAGAGGTGATTTCCAGGGTTGTCTGCGTCCTCCTCACTGGAGGGAAGAGGGTCAAGGGCCTAGACAGCAGGAGTCATTGAGCAGGGGTAGAAGCCAGGTCTCTAAACTTCAAAAGCCTGTTGCCTTTTATATTACTATTTCATTTTCACTCCGGCACAGGCTAATGACTGAAACATATTCCTTCCTTTGTCACCGGTTTACACAAGGACCTGCTTACTCCATTGCTCATTTTCTTTTATCCTCAGTCTCTGCTGTAGTCCCTGCACACATGCAGTGTGTCTGTCGTGTTGCCGTGTTTGTGTGTCCAGTGTGGAAAGCATGTAGATGTTCAGCTGTTTTAATGGACCAAGATACTGTGTTGGGTGTCTCCTTGTTCCCGTGTTTTCATTCAGCCCCATGTTTATCAGATCGTCCGGGCAGCTGCACGCATCTTGGGTTCATTGCGCACAGCCACCGTGGCGTGCTCGGTGCGTCCACACCCCTGCTTGGTGTGCACCTCAAATATATCTGTCCAGTCCCCTTCTCTACACAACACTGCAGCAGACATCTTTGCAGATTCCCACTTCAGTACGCGGATAATACCTGGGGGCTGAGATGGACTCAGAAGTGAAATTGCTAGGTCATAGCAATGTAATTTACTCAGTCTAAGAGTTACCAGATTCCTCCCTAGAATCGCGGCTTCCATAAGATTTCTCATATTTTCTGTATCCCCTCCAACTCTTGCCATTATCCAGCTTTCCAGTTTTTCCCAGCAAATTATGTGTGAAGTGCTTGTATTCCACATTCTGATTCTTTCAGTCTGTATTTATCTGAGTATTTTTTTTCTGTGGCCGGTAGATGGGCATTTGCATTGTATGTTTAAATTGTCTGTTTGCATCTTTTGCCTATATTCCAATAGGAGTCTTTTCTTTTTCTTATTGATTTGAAGATTTTCTTTGTAGAAACAAAGTATTCATCCCTTGGTGTTTTTATGCATTGCAAATGTCTTCTCCCAATGAGTTGACTGTTAACATATTTCTTGTGCTTCCTTCATTTAATAGAAATTCTTAATTCTGTCATCCTCAGTCATCATTTTTCCTTGTGCTTTTTGCTTTTGAAGTTATTTATAGTAATTAAAAAAATTCTTACTGAGTTCTAGTTCACAAAGACAAGCTCTGACATTTCCCTTTATTGATTTTATAATTTCACTTTTCACATTACAGTCTTAAAATTGTATAGAATCCAGTTTTACAAGCGTCATTAGGTAGGGATCTTGCTTTATTTTACTCTTGATTTCAGATTGCTTTCCACTTCCCACTCAGAAAGGTATCACATCGAGCCCACGGGGAAAATGAGGGCAGGGCTGGAAAGCTTGAACCTGACTCCATGTGATGACCTCCAAGTCACGGGGCAATCTCAGCACTTGTTCCTCAGCTTGATGGGGCACAGACCTCTCCAGACTCCCTTGGCCAAACCCAGCCCTCCTGATATCCAGGCAGGGTTGAGTTCTAAATGAGCTCACAGAGCCATAAGCAAAGCTCAGAAGTCCACCTCGTCTGATTTCCCTAGCGTCACTCTAGAGAACCGCAACCCAGAAAGAGTGATACTCTCTGTTGCAGAATTCCCTCAAGGACAAGGCCTTGGCCACCTGCAGTAGGTAGTCTAGATGGGGGGCAGCAAAATAAGACTGGGTGCTACCTCCTGCCCCACCGCCAACCATCACTAACCGATCACAAAGTGGTCACCCACACTAGCTCTACTAGAAATCAATCAACTGCAATCTTTTTGTCTGGGCCTTCACCTGCTTGGCAGAGAAGAACCAGTTGAGATGAGTCTTTTGGAATACAGAAGATTCCTAGTGGGGTCAGGAGGTGCATGTTTCACGCTGCTCCATCACCAGCCTGCTGACCAGCTGGAGAGTCACTTAGCTTCTCTGAGCCTGCGTATCTTCATGATGATGATGATGATGACAATGATGAGGATGATGATGGCTTGCATTCACACATGATTCTATTGGGGGGGGTGTCTCATTTGAGACTTGTGACAGTGCTCTGAGGAGTCTTTCTGTGTTACAGTGGAGGAAGCCAGCCAAAGGGGAGATTCAAGTCTGGACCGCTGCTTGCGTTTGCATGACGTTCACAGCCACTTCTGGCCTAGAATTCTACAGTCTTGTATAACATCTCCTCTTGAAGCCTTACTTTCCTCACATCTTAAATGGAACCCCATATGCAGGGACAGTTTTCTTTGCAGGTGGAAGTGGGTGGTCTGAGTGAACCAGTGCAGAATGGAGGCTTACAGTGGAGGAATGCCAACAATTCATCCCAGACATCACCTGCCTCTCAAAACCTGAGGAATTCAGCTAGAAAAATGTTTGGAATAGGGAAGGGGGACAAACTATTTAGAAAAGTTAATATAGAATTAGACAGAAGTAGCCAATTCGTTTTCCAAAGGTATGCATGCATTGCCTTGAAAGCGTGTCTACAAAATATTAAGTAAATAAAGTACAAAATAATATATATCCCACTACCCTATTGTATGAAAAAAACAAAAAAGTGTACAGATTTTTATATATGTTTATATAAAAAATAACAAACCAAGAGTAAATTATGGAAGAATATACAGCGTCTTTCTAAAATTCTAAAAATTAGTAATACCAATGTACATGGGAGAGGGAGAGACTATGGATTTTACATTAGATATTTTATATTCTTTAAGTCCTCCCAAATAACAGATATTAGGTTTATCATTCAAATAACTGAATAAAAAGGAAAAAAATACAGGCTGGTTGGAATTTTGGTGGAGGTTTGATTGCTGCAGATTCCTTGTTTCCACACCGACTTAGGAATCCAAGAGCCCAGGCTTTGGCAGGACCAAGGTCCCCTAGGCCTAGGTCTCCTGCTCTCTGTGTGCAGCTCCCCAAGTTAAAGAGTGCCTCAGAGATGGGGGAAGTGGGAGAATCAGGTGTCCTGGGCTGGCTCGGAAGAATTTCTTCCTCCTGATTAAATTGTCAGATCCCTCCCCAGCGTAGATGGATCGTGCTTTTTCCTGGCCAAGACTTTTCTTGGGGGGCCAGGCGTGAGAGGACTGTCCCTGTGTGCACCTGGCAGTGTCTGGCTTCAGAGCAGAGCCCCTGCAGCAAAGCATCAGTCAGCGTCGAACTGCTTCCCGGCAGCGTCCCCACTGCTCATCCCCCAGACCCCTTGGGAAGTGGCCTCCTTTCTCTAGAAAGCTGTCAGAAGAATGCAGAGATTCTCCTGCTGCAGCACCTTGTCCCAGGGAAAGGCCTCATTGAGGAGAAGGCTCTGAGACCCAGCGCGCTCTGTCCTGGTTTTGTCTTTGGAGAAACATGGCTCCCGTTTGGCCTCGTAATGAATGAAAGGCTGGTGAGCACATAGCAGGTTGCCAAACCATTCCTGACAATGCCATAGAAATATTGGTCCTACAGCCACCTCTGATATCTGTCAGTGTCAATATTTTGCACTCTTGCAGCTACTTTAAGAAAGGGGGTATGGGGAGGAGGTGAGCCTCGTCTACTACTCAGTCTGTGACAAAACGCAGCTGCGCTGACAGGGCAGGGTGGGGACGCGTGAGAGGCTGACGTCCACTGCACGCACACTTTCTGTCTTTCTGCTCTCTGCCCTCCTGTCCCCTAGTACTTGCCCTAGGTGCCACTTCCTGGTGAACTGAGGATGCCTGCGAGAAAGTATGATGGTGGACGGACAGGGGTGGGCGTCATTCTGTGCATGGTTATTTAACTTTGCTTCTCATTACGGGCAACTTTTGAAATGGGGCTGAGAGACGTGGCTTCTGATAGCTCTGTTTCCACCTATAGCAGCATTTTAAAGCTTAGCCGTCTGTGTAACAAAGGGATTAGATAATGACGCATGATTATGGAGAGGGCTGGATTTAATGTTCTCATCATATTTTTGCAAGAGTAGATAAAAAATTATATTAACAACAAGAATATCCTGCTGCTCATGACCTGTGAACCAAAGCTTCACATAGGATCCTGGGGGCAAGAGCCCTGACTAGCTGGTGGGCATCCTTTACTCTCCCCAGGCCACGGCTGCCATCCTCCTGGAAGCCACCCTCAAGGACCTCTGAAGTCTGGCCTGGAAAGTCTGCATAGGCTCCCACCATGGGCTAAGAGTTTATACTTTCTTCTCCCTCTAAAGGGAGCTGGAACACACAGCAACAGATTGTAATCAACTAATACCAGAGTATGCTTACATAGAGGTACTAAAACTCTTAGGCTCCTGGCAGCCAAAGTAAGGAGAGGGACCACTGCTTTACTAGAGCAAGAGGAACAAAATTTCTTACTTGGGAAGGACTTTAGAAGTCTTCTGGTCCAGCTCATATATGATACACAAACCTCAGATATAATATCTGAATCCAGATGTCAGGGAAGAAAAGTAGCTCTTTTACTTGGTGGTTTTAGAAAAATAAAAGATTATCATTTGAAATGAGCTCTAGAAAGATATAGATGTTTCAAGTAGATTTACATATTGAAAGAAAGAAATGTGGATTGACTTATTCTGTATGGCCCCAAGGGCTCTGTAAAGATTGAACGAGCTATCTCGGCAAATAATGAATGAGATTCCCATTACTGGAGTCATTCATGTAGAGAATGGATGGCGTGGAATGGAAGATGGATTAATATTGAAGAATATACATTCTGGAATAAGTCAAAATGGTTTCCATCCCAGGGTGTGCTATTCACCACTTCTGTGACCTTGGGCCAATATTCTAAGCCTTTTTCTTTATTCACAAACAAGTATGATAATTTATTGCTCTTATTTTAAGGGGTCTTGTGAGTTTTCAGTGAGCTAACATATATAAAGTACATAGCCGTGTATCTGGGTCAATAAATAGTAACTATTCATTGCATTTGTTTATAATCACTTGGCAAAAGCATTGTTGAAGGTTAGGATGTCAAGACCAGCAGATATTTCATATCCCTGGCAACACGGTGACTTCGCATTTGCTACCTATTTACTGAGAGCCTGTCATGTGGCAGGCACAGGTCTGCACGCGGAGAACTCAGGGGTAAATGGAGCTGATGTAACTCTTACCCCCAAGGAGCCTGCAGTCTAGTTTCTACGGCTGGCATTGCCAATGGCAGGACAAGTTCTGACTTCAGCTTTGGGGCAGCTCATTAGAATGGTGCTGAGAACTGCCCTCAGCTCCCTGTCCTGGGTTTCCGTGGTTGGAGTCCTGCTAGGAGAGCCCTTTGGCACTGCTCCTCTTCAGTCCCACTGGTCCATGGAAATCCACCATTCCCAGCACCTGCTGTGCCCTTACTCACACCAGTTCTGTCCTCCTTTCATTCCAGCCAATGCTGCCATGGTGAGCTCCTCGCAGATGCAAACTGAAAGCCCCTTACCTGGGCTGCACCTTGCTTTTCTGCCCCAGGGCTTGACTGGTGCCTGAAGGAAACTTGGGAGCGCTCAGGTGTTAACCAGAGTCTGAGATCGTTAAGAACCCATGACTAATAGGGGAAGCAGAAATGGAGGGTGTGTTCTTCCCCTTCTGTCCCTCAGGCAGGTAATTCTGACGTGTATCTTACCTGGTTCCTCAGAAGGCTGCTCAGGACTGAGCCTCACTTGAACCTCAGCTTCGCTATGGTGACTCACTCAAGAGCTCTCTCTGTGCTGGCTTCCTCCTTCCAGGTTTCACCGTCCCTTTCTCTCACACCAGTCACCCAGGGTTGCTTCCAAAATAATCTGTCTTCACACCAACCCTTGTCTCAGGCAATGTTCTCCTGGCTGAGATGTGCTGTCTCAGTAAAACCAGTGTCACAAGACTTAGTCAACGCCTCTACTAAATCTCTGTCGCTCACTCTTGAGTACTTAGAGTCCCCTTGTGTTTGATGGAGAGATGTGCAGTGGTGCACAAATCCAAGCCCACCAGGACACCTGTCCCTGGTTACTCAGCACTCACTCTTTGTCCCCTCCCTAGACCAGCACTGCACTCATAGTCAACCGAACTCCTCTCCAATACGTAGCGCACTCTCCTTCTCTAACTGGTGATTATGGAAAAGTGCCGAAAGACGTTTCATACTTGATAGACTTAGTCCACATCTGGTCATCAAGCCGTCCCTAGAGGTGAGTAAGGCAGGTTTGAAGATGTATTTCCCTTTGGGTGTTATCCCACATGTATGAGTCAGAGATTCATTCATTTGTTTTAGTTAACCATATCTAGATTTTCTATTTTCTCTTTCTAACTGCTTTTACTCCTCCTACAACTTACAGGGGAATTATGCTGTCGTTGCCTTTTGAGTTATTTTAAATGTATAGTCTCACTTATTTTCTCAAATGCAAAGTTCTTTAATAGCATTTTGAGTGATTGTCACAGTAGGTTTATTTTTAAATTGAGATATAATTCACATGCCATAAAATTCATCATTTCGAAACATGCAATTTAGTAGTTTTTAGTGTATTCCCAAGGTTACGCACCCATTGCCTCTATTTAATTCTAGAATATTTTCATGGCCATTAAAGAAACCAGTACTCATTAGCGGTCTCTCCCTATCCCACCCTCCAGCAGGTGGTTTTTAACTTCCCATCGCATAACTTCATGTGGCCCGAGTCTGAGTACGGTAAACAAGTGCACGATGATCCTTTGGGAATCACTTAGGAGCAATTGGTGGTACGGGGCCGTCCTGCACATGCAGTCCTGACTTCACTACCGCTAACTCCGTGACTCTGGGCAAGCATTTTATCCTTTCTGAGCCCAGTTCACATTTATACAATAGGAGGATTGGGCGATATCAGGAAGATTTGCTCTTGGATTTGCAGGATTTTAGGAATAAAATACAGGAGGCCCATGAGTGCTCAGTACTCAAAATTTGGAATGAATGTTTGTAGCTGCAGTTTTGTTTGTTTGTTTGTTTTTGGAGAAGACACCAAATATTTAGCTAAACTATAAAAGGGCCTAAAACTCTCTCCATCACTTTTAAAAATGAACAATAGGCCAGACAAGAAAGTACTTGTTCCACTTCTAACCTCTCAGTATGATCTACATTTACATTTGGGAAAATTGGGTTTCTGGGATTGACTTGCCCACATCATTCGACAGGCAGTGCTAGCACACAGGCATGTGTCTGACTCCTGGGCCAGTGATTTTTCCTTAAGCCCCTGCTATTCCTTTGACAAAATTTGCACTTTGGAATCAGAAAAATCTTCAAGACTCATTTATACATCTAAATATACAACTATGTCTCAAACATAAAAAACCACTCAATATATTGTACTTTTTACATCATTCCACTTGTGAGAAAGGGTCTCATCTATATGTTTTACACTATCACCCCCACCACACACCCAAATGTTGCAAAACCCTTTTGCTGAGCTAGTAAGAAACACACACACACACACACACACACACACACAGACACGGATGTCATTTCTATGCTGGTTTCCTTGAAGCACAGCAGAGCCTTCGCCTGTCCACATCTATCTCACTGAGCTTGGATAGGGCAAAGCCATCATCTTTGATGAGCTGCCTGTCTTAGCCAGTACCTGCCTCACCCCAACCTAGTACATTTTATTTTAATAGATGAGACATATCTGGTTATATTTAAGAACATCCTCTCATTGGAGCCTCTAAGGACGTACCCTGCAGGGAGATCACATTCTCTCTCCCAAGCTCCCTCTGTAGGTGAACATCCAGATTCATCTCAGTGGCTGGGAAAGGCCTTGCCTGGCTTGCTGGAGAAGGATGTGTCCTGTGTCTCAGAAGACTGAAGGCTGCCACTAAGTTTGCAGAAACATATTTGAGCTCAGGGTATGAACTCTCCTGCCCACCTGTGGTCCTGACAGGGTCTGAGGAACCAACATTGCTTGACCCCCAGCCCCTGCTCCTTTGTCTTTATCCTTGGTACAATTTTCATTCATTTCAGCTGCCTGCCCAGACCACCCAGCCAGTATGAACCCAGGAAATGGGAACTAATTATAATATTAGTTTAGACACAACATAATTATAAAGAAAACTGCTAATAAACAACTTGGATTTATGCATTCCAAAAATCACCTAAATAGTTTCAGTTGCACCTTCTTTGGAATTAGCCACACCATTGCGTTACCTCTCTTCATAGGCTCTGAAAGTAGGGAGTGAGGGTTTGTAGCCAGTCCCCTTCGTCCATAGGCAATAGAATTGTGGGTCCGCCTCTGGCCATCACATCCCTGGGTGGAACTCAGCATTCACTTTCTTCCAAGAGATGCTGGGTAGAGATTGTGAAATCTTGAGCCTAAATGGAGCAGGATGGGAGAATTTACCAACTAGCAGAAGGGCCAAGGGGGTTCCAGGAGCTTTAGACAGAACAGGGACAAGCAGTGAAGCACAGAAAATTGACATTGGAAGTTGCCTGTTTGAAAGACACGACAGCCTTTGCTTGCTGCAGAGCTAATTATTATGCAAATTTATGCTAATAAACTCTGCCTTGCATGTTGTTGAGAAGCTGCCTTTTCCCGTTAACATAGCTGTAATGAGAGGTAAATTTGTAATGCAGATGCCCGAGGTAATATATCCTAAATCACTTTATGGTGGAACGGACTCTCTTGCCCCACCCGACACAAATGCCAATTTAAATTAGTTTTTGCTTTGCATATTTATTGAAGCTTTATTTATTGTTAATATGTACTAAGGACACCAACTAGACAGCCCCCACTACTCGTTAGAAGTGGAATTTAGCAGGGAGCTGGGGATTGGCGTTTGCTCATCAGGAGATCCTAGAGCTTTTTCTTCTCCCAGCTAGAGCCACAGCATCAGCTTGGATGGTGCCAGAATCGTTCATGTGTCTCCCTCCTCCTCTGAGCTGGCTCTCAAATTAGGCTCGGCAATGAAAGAGCAATTCTATCATGATAATTATTATATGGCGTTTCTAAGAGTTAATGGTCTTTGTCACCTCTGCCTTTGTGTTTGTGATACCACCCAGGCTTGCAGAAATATGCCCAGGAAATGGGAGTGCTGTTGAGACAATGCCATTTGTCCCCTTTGGAAACTTGTGCACACACACATGCTCTCACACACTCCTATACATGTTTTAGGGCACACATGTAGCTTCAAGCCCCATTTGCATTCACATTTGTGTAGTCGCACACACACGTTTGATAGTGTCTTACACATCATTCAGGGGTGTCTTCATTCAGGTTCGAACACACACAAATTGCCACTCGCCCCTGCACCCCAGCTATGGTCTTGTGTGTAACTGCAACTCTTCTGTGAATAGGAGAGGATGGCACTTGGACTTGGAAAAGTTCTTCCAAGCAATTCTGAGATGAACCTTCGAAAACAGCACTAAAACATGAGTAATTTTGTTTCTAGTTTGCATTCTGTCACTTAAATAAATAAATATAAATAAGTGCCTACCATGTATCAGGCATAATGTTAAGAATTTTCTTGCATGTTTTCATGGTTTCATTTTCACTTATAAATAGTTCAGTTTAGGTCTATATTATTATCCCCATTTTGGAGATGGGAAGACTGAGGCTCTGCAAGTTTAAATAACTTACTCAAGGTTAATCCACTTATTCCCCATAGCAAGTAAAATTCAAGCGTTCTTTTTACTACACCATCGTTTCTTCACTAATGTCTCAGTAAATCTGAGGTTGAGTTTCTTCTACAATTTAAGATGTTAGATCTGATCCATCTAGCTCCAAATTATGATGTTCTCTGATAATGTAAGTAACTCTCTCCTGATTCTGTTTGCCTCTTTGCATCTCTCACTGTGAACTAAGTTTAAGCCAGTCACTTGCTTTAGGATTTTTGACCGACGCCACCTACCTCTTTGGTATGTGTAGGTTTCTCCTAGGGCACCTTGACCCTTAACCATTTTGTCTGACACTAGTATGGAAAAAATGAGTCTGTGAAGAACTGGGGCTAACCCAACCAAATAAGATGTCAACCAGATGTGCTAACTTATGCATACACATATTCAGGGAATGCCAAAATATCCGTCTGCTGAAAAATATCTCCAGCATTTATGTGTCAAGGACATAAGAGTTTTCCTCATTAGTATAACTCCTTTGAACCCAGTTACCCTGACAGGCCCTCCTGTGAACATGTAAATTCACATTACATGAAGGAACATATCAACTGTTTGTGCCAGCTAATTCTCGAGCATGTGTTTTGTGCATACCAGAACCTAAACAGGGGAGCGATGAGAGAACAGAGCACATGAATTTTGATGAAGAATGTACTGGAAGAAGGGCAGCGTCCCCACTGCTCACAAGACAGGCCGAGAGCAGGCCTTCCCCTTTACCATTTGGGCATAGACTTCTGCTGGCAGAAATCTCCCATATGTAAATGAAATTCTAGTGAATGAGGATGTTCTTCTGATCTATTAAGGAAAAAAAGCAGAGTTTAAGGGCTTCTTCATCTCCCCATGACCACACCCACTGTGCCCCAATTCTAAGCTCTATTCCCAATAAACCAGAATGCCTGGGATTCTACTTCAGAAGGGCAGGGTTTTGGCTTAAGGAAATAAGCTAGGCTGTGATACTGAGCCTGGAATAAAAATACCGTCTGTCAGTATCAATCTTTGCTGCTTTAAAATAAATACGTTTATTAGATCAATTTTGGTTGGAACAGTGTGCTGAGAAGAGGCCTAAAAAGAAGCATATAAATAAATGCATTATTATTGTTAAAATTTAAAATAAAACATGAAAATACTGCAAGTATAGAGAAGAAAATAGCAATGATCCATAACTGCGCCCCCAAAGATAACCATCCTTCAGACCTCCCTAGATACCATGGGGCTGACTTGCTAAAACTTTGCACAAATATATGATAAGCATTTTCCCCAGCGGAGGTAATTGTGAAAGGGAGGTTGGACAGCATTTTACTGTGGGAGTAGGCAGACCTGGGCATGAGCCATGTCAGGGATGAGGGATGACATCCCTGATCCTGGGGGGAGAGGCGATGGCATAGGAAGGGCCAGTGAAAGAGGCAACAAGAAGCTTCAAGACACTAACTTCATCCACCTGGCCACTTTGCCCAGGTGGACTTTGGGCATCAGGAAGTGTTTCATGCCATTGAGTGAAGACATCTTCTTCCATTGGATGTGCTTATGCCTTGGTAAAATAAGAAAGCCAGGCTAGTGCAGCTCTAAAGTTCCCTTCAGCCTATGGTTTGTTCCCCTTGAAGGACGAGTTGATGTTCTGCTTGCCCTGAGTCCTCAAGGATTCAGCCAGGGTTGAGCATGAGCTCCCTGATTCAGAAGTTCCTCATTTCAACCCCCAGAGGAGTCCCACAGAGCGAATATTCTCTGTTCTAGCACGCTGAGTAGTGCCAGTGGCTGCTTTCACATTGAAGAGTGATTGGCAGTGGGAGGAGCCTGGAGTCTGGATTTGGAAGACCCTATTCAAATCCAAGCCACACCCTTTACTCACTGCAGATCTCCGAGCAAATGACAGTGACTTCATCTCCTAGAGCCTCAGTTTCTTCATCTGGAAAATGGCACTAATCACACATCTTCAAAAGATTGTTGCGAGAATGTGTGGCTGAGTATGGAAGTACTCTGCAAACTTAAGCACGTTATGCCATAAGGGAGCAACAGGGAAAGAGTCAGAACTCAGGGATTCCTTCGCACCAGTTTTCATGGCTTATTGTTACTTTTCTATTTTATTTTTATAGTGGTTTTACCTTCTAGATAACTTTCACAGGTATTATCTCAACACAACTTCACCGGCCTGGTGTGGTGGCTCACATCTGTAATCCCAACACCTTGGGAGGCTGAGGCGGGTGAATCATCTGAGGTCAGGAGTTCGAGACCAGCATGGCCAACATTGTGAAACCCTGTCTCCACTAAAAATACAAAAAAATCTGCTGGGTATGGTGGCGCATGCCTGTAATCCCAGTTACTTGAGAGGCTGAGGCAGGAGAATGGTTTGAACCCAGGAGGCGGAGGTCACAGTAAGCCGAGATCACATCACTGCACTCCAGCCTGGGCAACAGAGTGAGTCTCCATCTCAAAAAACAAAACAAAACAAAAACAAACAACAAACAACAAACAACAACTTCGCAGGGACATGGGAGACAGAACACGAGGTGGCAGCCTCATATGACAGATGATTTGAGCCTCAGGGTCTTCCAATGACTTGCACCAGGACATAGAATGACTTAGTTGTTGCTGGATACCGTAGTCAGAACTGGGAATTGGATTTCGCCTGGCATAATAAAAATATTGCAGGACTCAAGTCAGGACCGGAGTTTGGTTCCTTGAACTAACAAGGAACCTCCTTCAAGTCCTAGTACTCTGCCTAGACTTTGGCAACCTCTTCTATGAAAGGGGAGGTTGGAGGAGAGGGTGCAGTGAGACTGGCATTTTTTTAAAGGCGTCTTCAGCATTGCTGGTCCATTACTCTGAGAGTTGAAGTACTGTTTCTGCAATTGGGGAAGTGGCTGTGGTTTAAATTCCTAGTCTGTTAACTGGTTGTAGAGTTGGTTTCCTCTGAAAGGGGAGTGGCCATTGGCAGGAGTGGACATGGGGCAAGCCAGGGTTCCACTCCCTTATCCACCCTGGCCATGGCCCCTCCTTGGCAGGCAGAGGCGGGCAGGGTGCTGCTGGCCTGAGGGTCCTGGGCAGGCAGCTCTGTTCTAGCACTCTAAGGAGATCAGATGTTGCGGGCACCAAGGTTCTCAGGCCCACAGAGGATGGCGTTTCTCATGTCAGGAGGGGATGGACGAATGAAGGCGTGTGCACTCCCGGGAGGGAGGAGAGTCACAGGAAAGAGGTGTGGACAGGCAGGATGGAGCAGCACGTGTTGTATCGGGATTCAGTAGTGTGATGGGTGGAGCCGGGAGAGGAGGGAGCTTCGGGCAAGGGAACGTTGGCAGGAAGTGTGCGCAGCAGCAGGAGCCTCGGGTGCTTGTGGGTCTGTGCGCATTCTGGCCTAAATGACCCAGGCAGCGTCTCAGCTTTAACTCTGCAGGTGTTCAAGTCCCATCCAGTGAATCCAAGTGAAGCACCCTGTCCACACGGAGGAGATATCCCAGGGCAAGGCTGACAGAAGGCCCTTGAGGTCCCAGTTACGTGTCTGGGCAGACAAATGTGAGACTGTGGCAAACCAGAGAGCACTGCCTTGAGGTTTGCCGCATGTGCCCGCTAGAGCCACGTGTGTCCACTGTACTGAGGGAAAGAAGCGATGCCCTTCCTACACACGGGAAATATCGTGTAGCAACGGCTTGTTCACAGCCCTTGCTGGGCTCTGGGGCACATTTGTCTCCAGGCAGCGCCTTGGAGACGACCCATCTCCGAAGCAAGTCTGGCTAGGGGGCAGGTGCCTCTGCCCTGGAGCACAGGCAGTGGCAGGGTGTGCATCTCCAACCCCAGGGGCCACGTCATCAGCACCCCTTCTGGAGCCATGGCTCCTTCTGACCTTGTTCCCTTGGTGGGCATCTGCACACGTGGTTTAAAAGTGCCCCTTCCAGGGCTGATCCTGCTCCCGGAGGCCCCAGTGAAGCAGCCCAGCCCAGGCTCAGCACAGATGGATTTTCCAAGGCTCTGGGCCGCCTTCCTCCTGCAGGACTTCATGCTCGTCCAGGTCCGGCTCTCACAGGGGTCCGGGGGCTTCAAGCACCAGACTGAACCGTTTCCTCTGCAGCGTGCTTTCCTCCGGGTGAGGCCACCAGGCACCTTGTCAGGGACACCGTTTCTTCCACTCACCCCACCCTGGCCCCTGACAGGTCGCCTCTCCCTCCTTGTTTTATTTTTCTCCTTTTCTCATCCAGATTAAACACGTACTGTACTTTATATCTCGTGTGTGTCCTGTCTACCTGGTGGACGCAACGTAAGCTCCGTGGCAGGGACCTTTGTATTGTTCAATGTTGTATCGTTAGCACATGCCAGGCTTCCAGGAAACGTTTCCAGTAAATGAATAAAGCCTTCTTACATTTACTGCCGGCCCGCCCCGCGCCAGGCCATGTGGCTGCGGAGGCAGAGGAGACCTCAGCCTTCCCTTCCCTCCAGGCTCGCTAAAGCCTGAGCTCTTCCTGACACTTCCCCTCCGGCCCGGCCCGGAAGTCCCATTCCCGGATCCTTCACCGAGGCCAGTCCCACCCGGACAAGAATTCAGGCGGCACAGTCCGCCTCCCGGGGCAATCTAGCCTGGGGAAAGGGCAAGCACACAAGGTGGCCCTGGAGCGGCCCCTGAGGACGCCAGCGACAGTCTCTGGTGGAACCTGCTGGCCGCCCTTCTCCCATTTGACCCTCCGCCTGGTTCGCTGCCGCAGATCAACTGTTGACACAGCTACCAGGGAAAGGGGTGTTTGTCCACCGGAATGCTCCCTGCGGAGGACTCTGCCCGGGGGCCTCAGCCGGGAAGGCGGCCAGGTGGGTTGCAGTACCAGGGGCTGCCCAGCGAGGGGAGACAAAGCTCCACAAATGAGAACAAGCTGTGCCGGCGGCATCAGTTACCCGGCAGCGTCTGGGAACCGCGCTGGGCTGCGCTGGGGTCGGCTAGTGGGCCGGCGTTCCTCTCCTTCCCTCCCTCTGCCGGACTCCGCTCCACCCCTCACTCAGCCTCCTCTGGATCAGCGCCACCTCCTTCCTTTGGTCAGCCCCCTTCACCTGCAATAGGCCCCAATACAAGGGGCTTGAGGAAACAGTTTTGGGTTTTTTTGTTTTGTGGTTAAAAAAAGAAAGAAAGAAAGAAAATTAAAGCCATATCTTCCAGCCGTGTCTGCAACTGACACCGTCAAGTGATCAAACCCGGCTCACGGCTAGCCCATTTCACAAAAACACCCATGAAATCTTTCTCAATTCAGGAATGACTTTGAAGATCTAGCTGGTATTAATAATCACCAACCGGGGCTGGGCTCGGTGGCTCACCCCTGTAATCCCAGCACTTTGGGAGGCCAAGGTGGGTGGATCACCTGAGGTCAGGAGTTCAAGACCAGCCTGGTTAACATGGTGAAACTTCGTCTCTACTAAAAATACAAAAATTACCAGGGCATGGTGGCGGGCACCTGTAATCCCAGCTACTCAGTAGGCTGAGGTAGGAGAATGGCCTGAATCTGGGAGGCGGAGGTTGTAGTGAGCCAAGATCAAGCCATTGCACTCCAGCCTGGGTGACAAGAGCAAAACCCCATCCAAAAAAAAAAAAACAACAGCTCTGTAAATGACCTTTTCTGACCATGAGACTGAATAAAACCTTGCGGCAGATTAATAGGACCCAAAGTCATCATTCACATCCTATAAAAATAGGTACGAAGGCAGCTGCTTCACAGTCTGAAGTGCAGGCACACCACTGTAGAGCCCACGAAATGTGGCTCCCTGGGACCTTTTCTAAGAGCACAACGTGACTTTCCTCCTTTCTGACCCCATGGGAGGCTGTCTAGTCTGTTGGGTTTAAGAAGGAGACAGGAGGCTGGAAAAGGCATCCCTGAGGGCTAGCCGTGGCCCAGGGGACCAGCCCTCTGGTTGCTTCTCTCCGCCGTTGTATGACATGTGTCCGTTCTCACTCGGAGCCTGTACCACTCTGGGTAACTCTTATAGACTGGAGCCCCTAGAAAGAGATAGGAAGGGACAGAATAGGAACTGAACTTACACTGCGAAGGCTGGTCTCTGGACTGACCGTTAGAACTCACAGCACGTGCTGAGACAATGACTGGAATACAATGGGAAAACTCCATGACCCCAAAGCCCCATGCTGGCCCCCGGCCATGGGAGGCACTGGACAGGCACAAGGAGGATGCGGCTGTCTTTACAGACAGTGGTGTCTGGCAGGGGTACCTCAGATCAGTCCCCAGCGCTGCAGCTGCCGGCTGGCTGCATGCAGCAGGGCTGGAGCAAGGCAGAAAGCCATTCCTAGGGAGGCTGCTGTGGAGTAGAGCTTGGCAAGGCAGAGGCTCAGGGGCGGGAACGATGCTTGGGTCCAGTGATCAGGATTGGGATCAATGACAGGGTTGCTGAGGCAGCCCTAAACCCCAGCTGGAACAGGAGATGGAAGCTGAACTGGCAGCAAGGGTGGGCAGTGGGGTCTCCAAGGATGCCGCTCAGGCAGTCTTGGGTGTGGTGATGCATTAAATCTACAAGCAGGGCTCAGAAGATCTCATCTGTAGGGAAAGGAGGGATGAAGTGTTGGAATCTAAGCAGGGTGCAACGTTCTGAGCCAAGACCTTTACCAAAATCCTTGACATTAAACTGGAAACTAATGTTTTATGAGCAAGGAGGACTCTTGAGCCTCGGTTCTATTAAATGATATCATTTGCAAATTAAAAATGTTTGGAAAACTACTCAGCAGTATTTGTCAATAGTGGTAACGCCAGTCAGAATTGAACAGAAAAGGCTCGAGAAGACACTGATTTTGCCTACATGCAGGTGGTAAAAGGACCTGAGAGATTTAAGATAAGGAAGTGCAGCAGGGATTCATGGACTTCCTTTCACTTGGGTCTGTCCAGTCTGGCAGAGGCAAGGACAGGTATCTGGGGTGAGAAATTTAGAATCACATTTGTGGTGGAGTCTGGTGTTACCAGTGGAGTCTGATGCAAGCGGCTCCTGTGCTTTCCTCCCTGACACTGGGGACTCTTGTGGAAACTTGCAGCTTTGAGCATAATGGAGGTTAGCACGACATATACCCTTGGAATGACATAGAGCTTAGGCCAGGCTAACAGTTCCATTAGGAAAGGTGTCTTTACACCCAGTGCTAGGAAATTTATTCTAAAACCAAAGTTGGTGTCACCTTTTGTAGCTAAACAAGACCCTATGCCCCCAACCAATGGGCTTCCTCAAAAGTTTCCATGAAATTCTCAAACTTTTCAGCCCCCACCCCCACCTCAATTTCTGTTTAGTGTCCCATTTATGCATGCGCTTAAGTGTGCTTGGATGGAAAACAAACGAAATGGAACTGAGGGCCCTGTCTAATCTGACTTGCGGAAAAGTTTTTGAAAGAAGAGGTGAGAAGATCCCTTTTGCATAGCACATTAAAATAAATTATGGAGAACTTCTCCCTTCCAGCTAAGGAGGTGGTCAAGATGAGAGGATAAATCTTTAAAAGACTAATGTTTTCAAAATCAGGTTCCTTGCCCTCAATCCTTTGATGTATGAGTGTAAGACTAGGTAGGACACGTGGTGAAATATACATGAGAACTCGGAAGAGAATAGCAGAGTGGAGAAAATATTAGTGTTTACATCAAAACTCAATTGGAACACTCATTTCAAGGTGATAGTTTATTATGTTGAATGCAATTTAGTCCCACAAGGATATTTCCTTTCCATCTCCAGGGCTCTTACCATGCCTGCAGCCCCATCCCCACTTCCCACTTCCCTTCTCCCCATATCCAGATGTGAGGAAGCAAAACACATCCACTGCAGAATTACTTCTTTGTGACTGCAGGCTTTGCAGACTGTAAAGGAAAGGAAGAGGAAGAGGTAGAATCCTCTGGAGTCTGCCAATAGTTCCCCAGCTTTTTGGAGATGTAGACAGTTTTAAACAGAGAGGAAATTAACACAAAGGATTATCTTCTTGCAGTCAAGCAAAACGATCAGCTTCAAACAAAACTGTCATTCTTCTTGGGTGTGGTGATACACTCTTGTAATCCTAGCACTTTGGGAGGCTCAGGCAGGAGGATTGCTTAAACCCAGGAGTTCAAAACCAGCCTGAGCAACATAGGGACACCCCCCAACACTAAAAATAAACATAAAAATAAAATCAAACAAAAACTATTATCCTTTTTCTTTCTTTAGCTCGCATCCCTCTTAGACACACTTTAAGGAAATTCAACTATAGCAAAAGTTAAGTGGAGGCAAAAGTGATCTTGTTGAGGGGGGCAAACTTGGAAAAGCAGTCTCTGCAGCCCTGGAGGCAATGGGCCCACTGGCTGATGCCCACGTGGGGTTTGGTGAGCCTGTCATCTCTGCATGCAGCCAGCTGCCCAGTCAGCAGCATTTAGCCAGGGGCTGCTGTGTGCAGCGTTCCCAGCCCTCCAGGTGGGCTTGACTTCTAAGTTGCTCTAAGGCTTTCTCAGCACCCTTCAGGAAAACGTAGAATCTTGAATGAGGCACCTGCCTTCCCAATAAGAGGCCTGTTTTCTCACCTGGCAGGTCCTGTCATGCAGCCACAGTAGGAGCAGGGACCTGGGGAGCCAAGGCCTGGCGGCTGCCCCTCCCCTCCACACCCTGCCTGCACCTACTGTCTCTCTCTGACCTTAGGGGTGACTTTGTCCTGAGCGTGGGACAGACAGGTCTGAGCCTAGACCTGCACGCAGGCACTGAGGTGTGTTTTAAGGGTGGAGAACTGTCTTCTACACGTGACTATATGTAACAGCGTGTGGCTATTGTGTCAGAAGCTTATATTTTAGAGGTTCTGTTGGTACAGTGCTCAGTGAAAATGAAGGACAGAGGAAATCATTCCCTTCTAACAGCTTCTGTGTTCTCTCTCTTTACACCAGTAGTAAATACTCTTCCTGAATTAGAAGCTTAGAAGCTGTGACTCCTGAGGGGATGGGGAGAAGGAGGTGGAGGGGGAGGGAGAGGGAGAGGGAGAAGGAGAGGGAGAGGGAGAGGGAGAAGGAGAGGGAGAGGGAGAAGGAGAGGGAGAGGGAGAAGGAGAGGGAGAGGGAGAAGGAGAGAGAGAGGAGAATAAGATTTGGAAGTGACCTAAAAAATCCTTTATTCTAATTCCATTTTTTGAAGCTTAGTAGCATGAGATCCAGAGAAAGGAATGGCCTTAAAATATTTGATGGAAAGTCTGTGGCAAATCTAGAATCTGAAATCCTGTCTTTTGCCTGAACATCACCGCAGATCTCACTAGAAAAGATGGAGTATCAACAGCTGTAAAGATAATAGTAGCTGATTAAAGTTTTCCAAAATTCTATTCTTTACCTGAAAGCTCACATTTGAACACTGGCAGTGGATACTGTGAGTTGGTTTCCATGAAGCAACTGACTAATTTCATTCCCTTTTGAGAAAATGGCTGCCAAGTACCCAAGTCTAATAATAACACATCGTCCATCCTTCTTTCAAGCCCATATTGTGCTCCATGAAAACAGCGGCTAGCTCAGCTTGCAACTCAAGCAAAAGAATGTTTTCTTGAGACAATCACACTACTTGGTTGTGCAGCAGACGTGTTCTGGGTGACCCTTCCATCTCACGAGGCAAAGTTTTAAAAATGTGTACTCAAGATTTGAAATGTAATAAAATCAAGTGTTTCTTTGTTTAATGAGGGCATTCTTAAGTGAAACTGGCATTTGGGTTTCCCTGCAAGCGTGTGGAGGTGAAGAGTGCAGTGACTACTCATGCAATGGGCTATGTGCGCTTGGGTTGTCCATGGCTGAGGCTCCCGCCGTCTCACCCACCACTGCTTTTGCACCATCAGTGCAAATATCAGCACAGTGAAGAAGGCAAATAATGTCCTAATGTTATCCTGACAATAGTTCTGACCTCCCTAAAAGGTCTTGGGCAGTCTTAGAGATTTGTGGATCACACTCTGCGAACCACCAGATGAACGAATCTGCAGATCCTTTGAGTACCAAGGCTCTGGGACCAGAAACCCTTTAGATGTCTTCCTTGAGCTTTATCTGTAAGATAAGAAATGTCAAGGTGGCAATACAATTCTAGATAGGTCCCTAGTACTGGTCTGTGCTATTACTGCCTTGATCTCTGAATGATAAAACACAAAATCAATGTTCGGACCATGGAGTCAGCCTGCTGGAAATCCACAAGGTAGTCCTGGAGGAAAATTTGATTTGTTTCAATGACAAAAGATAAAGGTCCTTGCAAAGATACCATAAGCCTGAAGCTTAGAGCAAAGTTTCCCTGGAATTCTCATTTTCTGGTTTAGTTACCACCCCAGTGGCGGCAGCCTAGGTCAGTGAGGCTGCCGCAAGCTTGGAACCCTCCCTGTGGGCATCTTCACACGTCAGGCTTCATTTTTCTCCTGAAGAGCAAGTTACTTCTATCTATTGACTGTAAAGTCATCTTGCCAGATTATTTTTATCCTTAAAATACTTAGGTTATGTATAGACTCTCAGCAGTTGATGTTAAGCTGGGCAAAAAGTGTAAATGAGACTACTGGCCTCTACTGGGAGGTGCCGAGAAGCACAGAGGAGAAGCGAAAACCCAGGCGTGGGGAACCGCGCTCACTACCTGATTTAGCCAGCGTGCTCCGAGATGCCTGGTCCCTCCAGAGCTGCCCTGATGGGAGCAGGACTAGCCGCTTTCTGATACTCTAGGCTCTAGGAGGTGCATCATAAAACAGAAGTGGACACAGGGAGACAGTCCCTAACTAGTCGAGGAGTGGGTGGCATGCTCGATGTGACACCTGCCTGCCCCATTTATCTGGGCTCTTGCTGGAATCCCCATGTCTCTGTGTGTATCAGGATGCACCCCGCGTGCCCCCGCCCCAATCTGCAAACATGAAAACACACCATGCTCTCCTGCATCTTTGATGCTGTTTGTACCTGGAATTGCTGTCCTTTTGCTACCTTCTTTCTGGGGAACTTCACTCATCCTTTAAATTCCACGTCATATGTCACCTCTCGGTGATTTCTTTCCTGAAGTCTTTACGCAACCAAGGAAGAATCAAACCCTTCCTCCTCCTCTATGGTTTGATAACTTTAATAATGCTACTTTCAAACATTTGTCACATTATATTATAGTTAATTATTTGCCTGGCTTTACCACTCAGTTTAAAACTCTCCAAGAGCTTTACAAATGTAAACAAGCTCTGTGCCAGGTACTGGCCAGGAGCTGGAAATACATTGAGTAAAACAGACATAGCTCTAGCCCTGGAGGTAATCCTAGTCTAGTGCGGAAGGCAGATAACGCACTAGTAAAAATAAAGTATATTATGATGTGTTCTAAAGAAACCCTAGAAAAGATAGGGTGTTTAATTAATTTTTTATATTGCAAACACCTGGAACTTTGTCTCTGGCACTGCAGGAGTTCACACATTTTTGTCTGGTGCCCCTCATTGTGCCCCTGAGAGTACTAAGGACTTGAGAGGGTCATGCAGAAAACCCAATGGATTGAACAGAAGGATGTGCAATGAAGGGACAATGACAGAAGTGTGGGCAGAGTTCACAGGACACATGTGATGGTGACTAGCAACAGTGGGAGTCATTTCTGTCCTTTGAAAAAAGGGCAAATAGCAGACCAGTTGCTAGGGACAGGGACAGGCTATAGCTTTGCAAGTGGAGCTGCCTGACAGGAGCTGGGTGATAGGACCTCAAACTCTGTCCTCCACCTCCCATGTCCTACTGGAGAATTCTACTGGCCACACCCACCCAGAAGCAGAAGGCAAGGGAAGCTGGGGTGGTGGTATCTGCAGACAGCAGAGTCTCCAAGGCACAGAGCAGGACAGGAAGGGCAGAGACTGGAACTGGGCAATCAGTCGAAGAGCCGCCAGCTGACCTGATTAAGGGAGTGGGCCCCAAATCCAGCAGCCTTTGGCCTTGGACAATTCTGAATCAAATCCCATGCCAATCTATGATCTACATTGGCCATCCTGGCAACAGAGGTTATGTAAGAGGTATTCCCTTAGACTCTGGAGCCAAGTATTTCACATGTGATCCTACCTACCTACATCTAAGGAACAGAACCCCGGTCAAATAAAATTAAAGACAAAGGATAAAAGAGTAAGCGACCTAGCCAGGCACAGCAACTCAAGCCTGTAATCCCAGCACTTTGGAGGCCAAGGCGGGTGGATAACCTGAGGTCGGGAGTTCGAGACCAGCCTGACCAACATGGAGAAACCCTGTCTCTACTAAAAAATACAAAATTAGCCAGGTGTGGTGGTGCATGCCTGTAATCCCAGCTACTCGGGAGGCTGAGGCAGGAGAATCACTTGAACCCGGAAGGCGGAGGTTGCGGTAAGCCAAGATTGCATCATTGCACTCCAGCCTGGGCAACAAGAGCAAAATTCCGTCTCAAAATAAGTAAATTAAATAAATAAGTAAGCCACCTAATGTCTCTCCCCTCGAGGAGTTGAGAATCTGTTTCACAAAGAAAACAATGTCCATGAATGAGATTTTACACTTACAGAACCATACATAGTGATTAAAAATTAATAGAAAACCATCTGAGTACTGCACATGCTTGAGGGCTTGGCAGAGATTAAGTGTGATTAGAATCAGGCTGAATTAATCAGGTAGTAACATCGTAGATGTAGGATAAAGTTCAGTTAAACTGAGTTTGGAGGAATGTTGCTTCACCTGTAAAAATAGACTTTCTTCCCCAGACTTTTAATTTTGGGGAATTCTGAAATAACTAGTTAATTTTACAGTAGATTTAAATGTGTCCTGGTTTATTTTGGTTTTCATAAAAAGAGACATTCTCTCCACGATTAGAGATTTACTGAATCTGGGGAGAGATTTAGCATTGATCTGGCTTACCTGATTGATTTCCAATTCCCCAGAGACTCTAAGCAGGTATGGATTCAGATGTTTATGAAGCTAATCATTCTGTATTCATGTTCACTGAGCCTCTCAGTCACTCATTTTTCCTTTTAGGGCCACACAGTAGTTTATGAAATTACAATCAATTTTACATCAGATGTTTAGGAATGACCACGGATGACTTTTTATTAGTTATCACATATAGAATAGCAATCATTTATAAATCATTCTCTGTCCCCCTCCATCTCCCAGTTTGTTTTGCTTCCCTTCCTCCCAATCCATGATAACTGGGCCTTTTGAGTCATTTGAACACCAAATATTTAAATATTCTCTCTTTTACCATGGAGGCAGCATTATACGGTAGAGGCGGCTCCCTCATGGAGTCTCACCACTTGGAATTATCACGGAGGCAGCATTGTACGGTAGAGGCGGCTCCCTCATGGGGTCTCACCACTTGAAAGTATCATGGAGGCAGCATTATACGGTAAAGGCAGCTCCCTCATGGAGTCTCACCACTTGGAAGTATCATGGAGGCAGCATTGTACAGTAGAGGTGGCTCCCTCATGGAGTCTCACTACTTGGAAGTATCATGGAGGCAGCATTGTACGATAGAGGTGGCTCCCTCATGGGGTCTCACCACTTGGAAGTATCATGGAGGCAGCATTGTACAGTAGAGGTGGCTCCCTCATGGAGTCTCACTACTTGGAAGTATCATGGAGGCAGCATTGTACGATAGAGGTGGCTCCCTCATGGGGTCTCACCACTTGGAAGTATCATGGAGGCAGCATTATACGGTAGAGGTGGCTCCCTCATGGAGTCTCACCACTTGGAAGTATCATGGAGGCAGCATTGTACGGTAGAGGTGGCTCCCTCATGGAGTCTCACTACTTGGAAGTATCATGGAGGCAGCATTGTACGATAGAGGTGGCTCCCTCATGGGGTCTCACCACTTGGAAGTATCATGGAGGCAGCATTATACGGTAGAGGTGGCTCCCTCATGGAGTCTCACCACTTGGAAGTATCATGGAGGCAGCATTGTACAGTAGAGGTGGCTCCTTCATGGAGTCTCACCACTTGGAAGTATCATGGAGGCAGCATTATACGGTAGAGGTGGCTCCCTCATGGAGTCTCACCACTTGGAAGTATCATGGAGGCAGCATTGTACAGTAGAGGTGGCTCCCTCATGGAGTCTCACCACTTGGAAGTATCATGGAGGCAGCATTGTACAGTAGAGGTGGCTCCTTCATGGAGTCTCACAACTTGGAAGTATCATGGAGGCAGCATTATATGGTAGAGGCAGCTCCCTCATGGAGTCTCACCACTTGGAAGTATTATGGAGGCAGCATTGTACAGTAGAGGTGGCTCCTTCATGGGGTCTCACCACTTGGAGGTATCATGGAGGCAGCATTGTACAGTAAAGGCGGCTCCTTCACAGCATCTCGCCACTTGGAAGTATGTTTCTCAACTTCAGGTCTCCACACTAGGCTGAGAAGAGGCAGTTGGACTCTCCAAGGCTTTATGAGGAGAGAGCAGACTCAGAAGTGTCCCCGTTTCTGATGGTTAAATCGGAATCATCTTTTCCTGTTGATTTTAAATTCCTGTAAGTGTTTCGTCTATGCCCCTGTGATGATGTGCCCAACCAGTAAAGGCAGACAACAAATAGATGAAGTTAATAATGAGAAGCCTCTGTGAGGAGCAGCCCTGGGAGAGCAGTGTTCCAGGCAAAAGTAACAGCAGCAACAAAAGCTCTGAGCCTGGTTCCAGTGTGGCACTTCTGGAGACTCCTGGTGCACACTGAGTGTGGCTGGGGTACCGTGACAAGGGACAGACAAGGAGATAGAGTCTGCAAGTGACTGTTAGAAAAGGGTGCAGGTGCCACATATGACATAAATGCCATCTGACTTTTTAAGAAGTTTGGGTTTGATGACAGGTATAATAGAAAGCCACCAGAGGTTTTGAGGTGACAGAAGTATGAGCTGATCTGTCAATGTGTAAGAGGGCCAACATGATGACAGCAGGGCCAGTCAGAGCCTGCTGCAGTGGTCCTATGCCTAGACTCAGGTGGGAAAGGTGGGGAAAATGATATAGACTCATATTTGGAATAAACCTGAAGCCAGAGCCTACAGTGCCTGCTGAAGGGTGACCAGGAAAAGAGAAGAATCAAAGATGACATCTAGGGTTTTAGCCTGAGAAAGTAAGAATGGCAATGGTGTTTACCAAGATTGAGACCCCATGAAAGGGAGCAGATTTCAGGGGAAGAGAGTGGTGGTGAAAAGGAAAAGTCAGTTTTGCTCATTATGCATATTTAAGGGCGCTGTTGGACATCCAAGTGAAGTTGCCATGTGGATGGTTAGATTGAAGGACTTGAGAAGAGGGATTGGGAATAGAGGTGTGTATCCCAAAGCCATTAGGAATGAGTGGTTTTCCTGGGCACGAACTCAGTGAGATGAGGCAGGGAGGGAGAGCTGATCTGGATGAGGAGGAACAACCAGCCAAGACTGAGACAGACGATGGAGGTTAGGTCGAAGAAAAGCCTGGAGCGTGCTTTCCCAGAAGCCAGTTGAGAAAAGTGCTTCAAGAGGAAGAAGGAGTCATCTGTGCTAAAGGTACTGAATAGAATAAGAGGAAATTTAATCATTGTTTTTTGCATGGGGGAATTCCTAGGTGATCTTGACAACAGCAATTTCAATCGCAAAATGGGAACAGAGCCTGACTGGAGTGGATGGAAACCAGGGGACAGAAAGTAAAAAGTGCAAATCAGAGAGCATATGTGATCTTTTACGAAGAGCTTTGTTGTTAAAGAGAGCAGAGAAACAAGGCAGTTACAAGAGGGAAGGGCATGGAGCCAAGAGAGGGTTTGGGATGTTTATGATGATGATTATGATAATGACCGTGATCATCATAATCACAATGCACACCATGCGTTGAGGGCTTACCATGTGCCAGGCACTGTGCCAAGCAGTCTCCATCATGAGCTCAAGGCATTTTTCAGAAAACCTAGAAAGAAGGCTCTGACATTATCACCAGTGTAGAGGTGAAAGAACTAAGGATCAGGGTCCCAAATCTGGTGAATGATGAACTGGGAGTCCAACCGAGATGTGTCATAAACACAGCAGATGGAGATGTTCCTGTTCAAAGGCCAGCTGAAAATGAATGAAATTCTTAACTGTTGTTAGTCAAGACCTGTTGTGGTTGCAATGGATAGAATACCACCTCAAAATGACTCAAGGGAGTGAAAAAGTGAGGGAGGTTTAATTCAGATATCTCAAAAGTCTCTAAGAAGATCTGACTTCAGAATAACTGGATTCAGGGGCTCAAATGGTGTAATTAGGATCCTCTCCATCCCTGGGCTCAGGCCTCTGCTTTCCACTCTGTTGCCCTTAGTCTTGGGCAGGTTCCCCATGTGCTGGCGTCTAGCAGATCATGGCTCACTTCCAACCATTTGGAAAATCCAGGAGTCAAAGTCTCATGTGGCTGGGTGGCTCTCATTGCTTGACTTTGGCCACCTGCTCATCTGGGAAACAATCACTATCCCCAAGGACACACAGTGTTCTCAAAGGGACTGGCCCACATGCCTGGCTCCAGAGCCAGCAGAACTGATCTGGACATAGAGGTTGCTCTCTAAAGGCAACATCCAGGTGCCATGGACAAAAGAAGGGACACTGGGCTGGCGGTGAAGGGCAGATGTCCACTAAAGTATGAAGCACGTGGACATGAAGTCTCCTGCAGACAGTGTCAAGATATGCTTCCCAGCATTCTGCCCAAATCTAAGCTCTATGAGGGCAGTGACCTCTTTAGTCCTGTTCATCAAGTATAGTTTCTAGCACAGTGACAGGCACACCATAGACTCAGGTTAAAAAATATGTTTATTGAATAATGGAGTGACCTCAAATGATTATTCTATAATGCTGGTCTGTTTCACTTGATTTAGTTGCTGGTTATTTTAATTTTAGCTGGAGAGCTCTTCATGTATTTGAAACTCATCATTATTCGTCCTAACTATAATTCTCCAACTCTCCAAAACCCTTAGTTTATTTGGAAATAGGGTATTCAATTAATGTCCTACTCATCAGAACAGTGTTTTTGGTGTATTTTAATCAAAGGGGGAAAAAAAACTGCCTTAGTGTAAAATCTTCAAATCTCTTTGTGATGTCCCCTGAGGGTATGAACCTGGTGGTTTAGCCAGAATTGAAATCCCCACAAATTCTAAGGAAGCTTTGCTTTGTTGAACCCCTGGGGGTTTATCTCCTCCCCGCTGACTCTGTAAGGTGAGGCAGAGCTCTAGGGAAAGACAGGTGCATGACAAAAAGCTGTTTGGGGTATATTTGCTTCTGATACTGAAGTGCCTGCAGCAGAGCTGTCCATCTGGAAAATGCAGGCTTGGGCGGTGGAGAGAGGAACACCACAGAATCCTTGTACAGGATTTGAAATGTTGTCTTGTGTGCGCTGTCAGTGGGAGGATGCTGAAGGGCTTGGGCTGCCTAGAAGACATTTGAGCTTTGTGTTATGGTTGTGGGGAGAGGCTTACAAGAAAAAATACAGAATGCCAGTCTTGTCCTATGTCGACATGATGCCTTCTTTCCCAATGGTCATCAAGAGATAGCCATGTGCTGCTGGGGAGATGCGTGAACCGAGGAGTGGGGCAGGCAAGTGAGAATGGTAGAGGGCTAACAAACAAACAAACAAACAAACAAAAACCCAGCAAAACCTCCTGGAAGGCATGCAGAAGAGAAGCATAGTGTAGTGAGTACCCTGAACAGGAAGGGGTGCTTTAATGATGAAGCTCAGGGGCTGCAGCCCTGGACTGTCTGGGCGCAGACTCTAACTGCTTCACTCTTCCTTTTTTCGGTTGGGAGACTTCAGGCAAGATGCAGATCATCTGTGTCTCAGTTCCCCTGTTGGTAAAATACGGGTAATAAAATAGTACTACTTCACAGACGCTAGACACCCGTTGATATATTTAAAGCATTTTAAACAGTGCTTGGCACAGAGAAATCAATATGTGTGGGTTTGTTTCCATTGTTATTAGTCAGAATGGGAAAAAGATGGGAATGTAAGTCTGAGTGTGCATGGGAGAAGTTATGATCTTTGGTCTGAATATTCAGAGGGCATAAGCTTTGAGAGGTGTGTGTGTGTGTGTGTGTGTATGTGCACACATGGAGGAGGGACAGGAGGAGGCAAGGCTGGTCTGAGATGGATCTCTTCTGGCTGTATGCAAAATATTTTAACATTCTGGGGACAGAGAGCACCTGTTGGGTGTCTCGCAAGTTTGAGAAGAGCAATTGCTCTGAAGTCAGAAATGGAATTAATGTCATGAAAAGAAGCAGAGGCTGATGTGAATAATTAAGCCTCCTAATGAGAGCATTAATATTTCCCCAATAGATTGATTTAGTGCTTCTTTCTCTGGGATTGTTGCACAAACTTACCTGAGCTGGCCATCTATCTTGATTGTTCAGGACAAAATGCACTGAAAAAAAAAAAAAGGAAGAAGAAGAAGCTGGTAGACCATTTAGTTTTACACTGCAATGTGAAACTAAATCCTAAGAAGGGAGGCCTACATCCAGGAAATGGTGAGCCCATGGCATGGTTCTGAGTGGTAGGACATGGAAATTAGGACTCCAAAGCAAGTCCTCCCTGGGCTCCACCTCATTATTCCTTATTGATTTTTACATTATAAATTGGCTCAGTTCATCAGACTACTCCCCCAGCATGTAATGTGCCAGATGCTTGTGTCTTCCAAATGGACTTGGAAACTGAGGTCAACTTTTCTTTAACCATAAGAACACCCATGGGTAGAAATAATTTGCTCATTACAGGCAAGCTCATTACCTGGACAAGCAAGGTAGGATGTGTCTCTGCCAGGGTTCAAGCAGAGTAGCACAATCAGAGAAGGTGTATGTGTATATGAATAAAGTTACTTCAAGGAATGGTTTACCCCATTGCAGATGATGGCTACACAAGACCAAAGTTCTTAGGGTGGACAGTCAGGAGAGGGAGACCATGAACAAACTAGAATGGGCAGGAGCTAAAGCTGAGTGTCTAAAGGTGGCAGCCAGGAAGGAAGGATTGGAAAAGGGAGAGTTGTGCTGGCCCAGGGGCTGTTTAGAGTCTCTCCCTCAGGGAAGGGCTAAGCTCATTTACAGACTCTCAACTTGCTAAGTCATGCCCACAGAAGACAATCTCCCTTTGGATTAATTTAAAGTCAGCTGGTGAGGGATTTCCACCTTAGCTACAAAATCCTTGTACAGGAGCACCTAGATCAGCGTTTGGCTGAATAACTGAGAGAAGAGGCATGCATGCTAAAGAGGCAGCTACTGCCCTCCCACCATCCTGAGGGGGTCTCCCCGGCAGCCCAGCTAACTGGAAATACACTAGAATGTGGATTCTGGGGGCTGCCGTTCAGCCTAGCTGAGCTGACACGTAAAAAAGCCCTCACAGGTGGAGAGCACAGCACGGGAGTGAAACCAGCTTCCAGGAGGACTCTGTCCTGCACGGTGACGGGTTACAAATCAGATTATAAGACTGCCCATATTTATCACACTCTATGTACACCTTATGTCATTGATATTAGCACTTCACATTTACATGCAATTTCATGAATTCCAAGCATTTCCTCATCTGCGATCAACTTCTCTTTTGTTTTGCTTTGCTTTGGATTTTTTAACATTCAAATAGATGTGATGGGTATTATTCTTCCTCATTTTACAGACGAAGACACTAAGGGCCATAGAAGTCAAGTTGCTTACTGAAAGGTCACATGATTAGTGAGTGGGAGGTCAGGTGTGTCAGATCTTCCAATTCCAAGTCCAGGGCTCACTCCACTACCCCAGGCTGCCCGCGATAAGAGACAGCTTGCTCAGTAGACAGATCATTCTCTTCCCTGGTGACAATTCCAGTTGCCACTGAGTCTTCTAAAGCAATAGGAGCTGACCTGAGTAGGTTATGTTCTGATTATGGCTGTGGGCTTCCCTTGCTGATGCGTAAGTTCCTTTTTATGTAATTAATAGTCTTGGAAATCTGAAAATCACATAGAATCCAATGTTACACTCACAGGAAGTTCCATATTTGAAGGAAAACAGCTAGATTGTAAACCCCACAAGGGCAGGGATATTTGTGCCATTTCCTGCTGTATCCATAGTGCTAAGAGTGAAGTCTGCCACATAGCAGGTTTTTGGTAAATATTTCTGTATAAATAGTAATGCTTAATGAAGCTGCTAGTCTTGAATCAATGGAAAACATTTATCTGTTATTGAGCTTTTGTAAAGTAAGATCGACTAGACTTTCAAACTGACTGAATTTATTAATGATACTAGCTTGCTTGGCATTTTATGGTCAAAATGCACATTATGTACACTGGCATTCTGGGAAACATGTCCTAAATACCTTCAAAGAGCCATAGCTTAGAGTAATTCAGGAGAAGACAGAGTTCCAGACCTCAATCTTGAAAGACAGTGTCTCTCTGGGGCATAACAGCAAAGCATCTCTCTGTATCAGCTCTATCTAGTACTGTATAGTTCTTTCTTCTGGGGTATCTTGTCAGTAAGAACCATGAGCCCATAGAAAAAAATGTTTTATTGTTTTGTTTCTAAGTAAGTAAGTGGCACAGACAAAGAGAGACTTTCATCTCTTCTCAAGGCAACACAAAGTCACAAGATTAATTAACCTGCAATACACTGAGAACAGCTCTTTATCCAGTAGATGCTCTCTGTCTATTTAGAGCGTGTAGTTTCTGGCGCTAAGTGGTATGATGAGTTGGCTGCATTCTCATACGGGGTTTTAGGCGTCTCTCCTAATGCAGTCAATAGTCCTTGTGATGGCCAATGCAGCACAGTGGTTAATCAGAACTGCTCTCTAGTCCGTCTGCTTGTATTTGAAACTCAACGTTACTATTTGTCGATTGAGTTAATGCACGCCTGTGTCTCAGTTTCTTCTCTGATAAGATGGAGATAATAAGAGTACATCCCTCATGGGATTGTTGTAAAAATTAACATGCATTAATTATGCAAAGCTCCTATGAAATTGCCTGGCCTAGGACAAGTTTTTTGTAAGTATTAGTAGGGGAGTTAGCATCCCATAGGGAATCAGCAGGACATTCCATCTGGGGAAGCCATGCATGCGTCTTACCCGCTTCCTCAAGCCCGATGAGAATGTCTGGGCAGGGTGGGGCAGGAAGGCAGTGGGCACTGTGGCCTTGGGCCTCCAGGAATCCTCAGCTTCTGGACAAGGACAAATAGGGCAGAAACCTTCTCGCAGTGCCCTGGCCATAGCATGTGCCAGATAGAAATGGAGGGCGTCTGGCTCTCAGAGGAAGCCTGGCTAACATCTCCCAGGGGATTCTTCACATTCAGAACTCAGACAAATTGCTGCTTTTTAATTAACAGAGCCCCAACAACTCTGTTATCTGTCTTCTCATGAAACTATTTTCTCTCAAATCCTTTCTCCTTTTCCCACCCTGTCTGCTTCTGAGCTGTAATCTTTCAAGCCGCTCCCTGAGGAGTGGGCTGGGGACGGAAGCGGCAGAGAGACGGAGGAGGGGTGGAGAAGTGTAGCCGGAGTGATGGATGGACAGTGACCCACGGCCAGCAGTCGCCAGGCTGTCTGTGTACAGCTGCGGGAGATCTCAGCTGGAGCACGTGGGCCGCAGTGCCATCCACAGCTGGGTGTTATTAAAGAGCCGGCAGAATTCCCTGATAGAAACAAGTGGAAGAAGCATTCAGGAATGGATCCCAAATACCCCATTAATTTAAGTTTAATAGGACAGTTATTGAATAATAAATAACAACCGAATCAAGGAAACATATTTATCAAAGACTTATGCCCAGATAATGCAATCGCGGCTACGCCAGCTGAGAAGCCATAGTATGAATAGCTGCATCACGATGAAGAAATGCCCCCAGTGACTGTCTGAATGAACTCAGAGGAACACTCATGGCTCTATCTTGTCCTGCCAAGCCTCTGGGGTTTCCCCTAAAAGTGGCATGTGCTGCTTAGGCTGAGGCAGCCCCATCTGTGGAGAAGGTGACACACATTTCCACACGGGGCCACGTGAAGCCATGTTCAGATTTTGTTCTCCTGAGTTTCCTCCATGAGGTCTGTGTGATGGAAATGCAAGATATGATCACCTTGTCTCAATCACCATTTCAGGTCTGACCCACAGCTCTGTTTGAAGCCTTCTCTGTTTCCAGAAAACAGCTTCTTTCCAGCTCCATTCCCAGCAGGGCACTTTAAAATGGCTTTTGAAAAAAAAAAAAATTGTAAAGTTAAAAATATCCCCTTCCACTCCCCGGCTCCTAACTTATTAGAACAATGCCTAAGGCAGCAGGGGTGTCACTGGCAGTTCTATTTGTGATGGGTCTGGAAGAGTTGATATGTTTATGAATATTTACATCTCCAAGAGGAGACTGCTGTTAAGTAGATTTTTTAAAAAATCTGTAAATTTCCTTTTGTGGCATTAAAATGCTACAGCCCACAACATAGGCAGAGGAAAGAATGCAAGGGGGAAGGACAAGTGAACCACAGTATGGGCACCCCTAATCCTGTACTCTACAGAACCCCACATGCCAGGGGCTATGCAGGGAGGAATGTGGGCAAAGTGTTAGCTGGTAAATGCCTGGCGTTGTGTTGTGTTCTCCCAGCTTCCTTTTTATATGATGCCTATGATGCTCTCTGATGTTAGATGAAAAGCTCCTGGCATTGAAGTCTATCAGCAGAGGAAAAGGGGAGGGAGGCTGTGGCTCATTCCTGCAAGAACAGACTGTAAGAATGGAGAGGGCAGAGGTCTGTGTGTCGGGCAGAAAGGGCGTCAGGATACGATGTTCTTTAGCGGACTGGCTACTCAGCAAATTTGATTGTTAGTCATTTTCACACTGTCAAATATGAGCTACTGCTTCTTGCTTGTCTCTGTAAACACACTGCCTCCTTTCAAAGAACTTTAATATTTAAAATGTGGGAAAGTTTTCAAAGGCATTGACCAAGTACAAAGTAGGTATGATGTTCTCCTCCTTAGCTTTCCCAGAGAATCTAGGTAAGTCACTTGAAAACACACAGCAAGTCAAGAACTAAAGGTTGTACAGGTTCTCACACTCTTCCCCAGGTCAAATCTTGGGCTGGTGTCTCCAGAGCGAGGCAAAGGCAGAAACCTCAGCTTTCAGTCGCAACTCATGAGGGCAGAGAACAGGGCTGTCTTTCCTTTCCACAAGCCCCTTGCCGGTGAGCATCTTGTAGCTTCACGTGCTAAGCAGTAACTCCTACTGACTGTCAAGGACTTGGCTCACCTCTTGCTTGGCTACAGGCAGCCATCGGAAGCAGGTGACTATTGAGCCATCACAGTGCCCTAATTTGCAAGTTACTTTGAGAAGAAGCCTTCCCTTGGCAGGCTGTCTAACCATTATGAAGCTGTCTACCAGTAGGCAGTCTTGCACACATCTCTCAGCTAATTTAGAGAAGTCCTGAGTAAATGTCTCTAACATGCTAGAAGACGAAGATATCACTTGTTGCACACTGTCCAGTAAACGTGAAGCCCGATGACAGGTGATGCTCCTGATTGGGAGAGGGAAGAAGATGGCAGAGACCAGCTCACAGGGCAGAGCTTTCCAGCGGGAGGCGGTGTCCCACCTTGGCCAAGAGTGAAACCCTGACCCTTTATCATCTATTTTAGAGAGACTGAATTTTTGTTTCTCCCTCTCCAATGACGGTGCTACATCACTGAGCAGCTGCCACTCCTTTTCAGAGCTCTGTCCAGAAGCCAGATACCCTGTGCTTTGGAAGGAATGAGAGGAAATCATCTGTGACTGTCCCTACGGGGTGGGTGGGTCCCTTGTTTACTCCGCAAAGTTGTATGAAGTACCTACTGCAATAGAGCTAGCGAAGACCATAGAGGAGGCCCTGAGAACGTGGTTCCCTGGCTTGAAGGGCCAACCATCTCAGGAGGGGACAAAATGCAGATGTGAAATAACGATGTGACATGAATTAGAATCCATCCTGCCAGCAGGTGTGAAAGAATGCACCCCAAGGTTGCTGGAGGAATTGCTTAGGGAACCCCAGCTTTGGAGCAGAGCCGGGGGTATGTGTGAGGGGCAGGGATTGGGTCTCTTGGCTGGCTTCCTGGGCTGCTTCGACTGGGGATTTGAACCAGCTCTAGGACAGTAGCCAACTTTTTCCTTAAAGATGACTTTTGTGGATTCTGAAAAATGTGTTTATTCTTTTGCTTATAACCAAAGATGGGAAAGCACTTGAGAGAGGAGAGGTTCCAGATCATCTTCTGAGATTCAGGGCTGGTCTTTAGTGTCCTCATTTGGAAATGAGAGACTGGTTTCTGGGGCCCGTCTTTCACCAGGGTTTCATGAATCTGTGACTGTTCACTGCAGTTCTTTTGAACTGTAGAGTCTTGTTCTGTATGCTCCCCTGTACGGAACGGACTTCCAAGAATACAGGCTCCCATCATTCTACCGGGATTCAAAGCCTGGCTTTGCTAATCACTAGCTCTGTGATCTGGGCAAGCTACTTCACCGCTCTGTGCCTCAGTTTCCTCATTTATAATGTATGAATTAACATAGTGCCTACTTCCTAGAATTCGGTATGGATTAAAGGAAGTAACACATACAAAGTGCTTGGCTGAGAGTAAACATTCAATAAATACGGCTTCTTCTTAACCTCTGGCTGCTCGCCCTCGGCCTGTTTTTTGGGTTCTTCCCTTGATGAGCTTTTAAAGACTGGTGTGACTCAGTCCCTTAAACTGGGCTAGCCGATTTCCCCTTCCTTTTTCACAATTTAGCCTCTCTCCTTAGTGAGCTTACCTACTCCCCTGTTCTCTGTTCCCCATGCTCAAGAGTCATGGCTTACAAAGCATTGCGTGATCTGGCCATTGCTTATCTCCTTTCTTATTGTATTTCTACAGAAATCCTTTGCCTCGAATCTCTACATTTACTATCTTTTACCCCTTTCTCTAGCTCCCACCTTCAGCAGAAGGATGCACGTGGATATGCACCCATGCACACCCATCCACACCCACATGTGCACACATGCAAGCACATGCACACACCCTTCTCGCATGGCTTACTCCGACTGCTCCTTCTGACTTCATCTTAGACCTGGCTCCCTTGTGGAAGGCTTTCCTGATCCTCTCCATAGGATAGCAAAGATCATAGCATTCAACACAGAGGACACTAAGTATCTGGCCATATGTCAGCATCTGCCACAAGATGGTAAGCCTAGTGAGAACAGTTATTGTCTGCTGTGCCCCCCTCGATTCAGCATAGTGCCTGGCACCTGGAAGATCACCAATAAGTATTTATTTTAAGTGACTGTATGCACAAATTAATAAAGGTGTCAACAGATGAATTCCCTCTTGGATATACTCCTTTTGTTGACAGTGTTTCTGGCTTGCAATTATTTGAGATCTATCTGCTATGAACGATTTGTCTGGCTTTATCTCGTTATGTTTCTGTCCCCCTTTTTTTCCTGCTCTTTTCATCATGCACATAAAAGTAACCGCACGCAATCACTCACAATTGGGAGCATCAGTGGATGGACAAAAAATGCATGAGGAGGAAGGCTCTGCATGGGAAAGGGCTGATTCTGTTTGTCAGGATGCGTGTTGTCTAATCCCGCACACACCAAGGCTGCAGACTGTGGCACAGGCCCTCCTAAAGCAATATCACAGTGAGGCTGGAAATATATTTCCCTGGGTGTGCGCAGCTGCCACCTAACACTTTGGAGAACAGCAGGTGGTTCATGAAGAAGGCAGAAAGGGAAGGCTGGTTAATTTCAGAGCTGAGGAGCAGAGGGGCTGATGAGTGGAGCCCTTGGTCAGCCTGGCATCCTCAAAGGCGGAGGTAATGAGAAGAATGGCTCCTTAAGAATGGCTTGGTGGGGTTTCATATGTGCCCTCTCACGATCAATTCCAGAGGAA
The DNA here is from genome assembly GCF_028858775.2 of Pan troglodytes. NCBI lineage: Eukaryota > Metazoa > Chordata > Mammalia > Primates > Hominidae > Pan > Pan troglodytes. The sequence continues at coordinate 134,979,655 of NC_072407.2, read as the reverse complement.
ATTTAGGCCAGTTTCAAGTCAAAATAGGATTTTTTTGAACAGCCAGAAGAGAAAACTGCACCTGGACCCACAATCCCAGCTGGGCTCTCTCTGCCTCTTGCATCCACCCTGGTAATAAAGATTCTCCAACAAGAGGAGAGTTGATGAGGTGGAAGATGGAAGGGAATCCATGTGTGGTTTGCTTGAGCCGAACTGGCTGCCCAGGGGTCCAAGTGTGTTTGTGCTGGGTGAGTCGACAGAGATGGCTGAAGAAATGTGGAAAGTGTCGCCTCTGAGACTTGCTAGGTGTCTGCAAGTGTTTTGCAGGAAATCTTTTCAGTGTGGAACTGTACGTGGGAGACTCTTTTCTCTGTTAATCTCGTCCCCTAATTTTCTCCCTTGATAATTAAATTACAGTAGCAGGTTGATGCCAAAAATAGAGGAGGCGGCTCGGGTGTCTTCAACATTAAATTTTGCCCATGACAGAAATATGACTTGGTTATACTGAGGCTTCTTGCTTCAGCGAGTAGCTGAGGGTTCCAGAGTTAACTTTGGCCATTAAAGGCACCCTCCAATAACGTTTGGAAACTAGCCAGCGTCTACCCCTGTGGTTCCCTGGAAGAACGTAACTGCAGAGCTAGCCTTGGGCAAAATCCAAAAGGAACAGGGTAATAGTTAACCTAGACCGCTCACTAACAGTGTTACTCTGAGCTTCAGGAAGCCAGTGTGGGAACTGTGTTTGGGATTAGAGTCCCCCCAACTAGCCTATTGGGAGAGTTGAGCAGTGGATTTCTGTGGATACAACACCAGCACTTACATTCCCTACTGCGCCGTTTGCGTCCCGCTCTGCCTCTCTGCCGGCCCACCTGTAAGGTGGTGGTCATGATGCGCCTAGCCCGCAGAACTGTCCAAAGACTGAGAATGCATCTGTCAAAGGGTTTATTCATCGTCCAGTGCTCCATGCATGAGGGCAGCGTGTTTATTTGCTTTTTCTTCACTCCGTACACCCGAGGCCATACTATCCATTAGGCTCCCAGGACCCTTTCTAATTAATTCTGGGAAGGGTTACTGAGTGTGGAGGGTAAGGGCTGGCCACGTGGGCGAGGCCCTCGGCATTCCTTGAACGCTGCAGCTGTGCAGTGCCAGGAGCCTGCCTTCATTAAATAGGAGCCGGGGCCTCATTGCGTTTCCGTGTCACATGTGACTGTGGGCCTAATGGTGGTGATTAGTCAGTGTCCAGAGAGGGAATAAGCAGGCTCCCCCCACCCCCCAGCTCTGCACGGCATGCTGAGTGATGCATTCGATGAGGGGGATGGAAAGGTCGTTTGCCAACAGGACTGGATATTGATCCCTGGAGCCAGGTCCTGGGATTTGGAGGCGACTCGCAGCCCCTTCTGTGGAATACAAACAGTGTTGCCTTCTTGAGGGCTCTAAGCACCCGGAGGGACCAGAAAGGTTGCTGTTCTTTGGGACTGGAGGGGCCCGAAGAAGACCTATATAGAGTGATGTCAGAAATGCTGTGACTTCAGGGAGGTTTTGTCTTTTTAAGTACATTCTCCCATCCTTTTCCATTCTTAGTTCATAAAGCTGTATTCCCAGGGATGCAGTCCCATCGTGCTGACAGAAGATTCTTTGGATCAAGGCAACAACAGGGTATAGGATGTTTCCTTTGAAAAACACGAAAAAGTCATCTTAGAGTTAAGAGCAAAGGGTATATGTGACGCAGTTGCCGGAAGAGGCCAGGCTAGGATACTCGAAGATACAGGGCAGGATGCCTTTCTCCTTTCCTGGAAGTTATTCCTCATCTACTTCTAGATGAAAGTGCTTACAGGCAATTGACAAGTGCAGAGAGACTGCAGAGGGTGGGAGAGGTGGCAGCAGCAACTACAGCGGAAAGGGAAGCAAATGCATTGAGAGGCAGCTCCCAGCCATAAGGTGTCACTGCTGTTTGAAAGTTGATTCAATCAATATTAATAACATGATGCCATCACCGAAGATTTACTGATACATTGAACACTTACTGTGGGCCAAAGCTGTAGCCAAGTGCTTTATAAGCGTTATCTAATTTTATCCTCAGCAGCCCTAAGAAGTGGTGGCTGTTGTTTTTCTCATCACACAGATTAAAACCAAACATGTTCCCATGAGTAAGAATCCCAAATGGTGAAAGTCTAAGTAACTTTTCCAAGGTCAGAGCTAAAAAATGCTTGGGGATTAAGTAACAATCTGAGATTTGAACTCAAACTCTCCAAAATAGTTAATCCTATCATAAAGATTTTTCCAGCTAACTTGCAGTATTTCTCAGCCTTTTATAGTCCAAGCCCCCATAAAGCTTCCTGATTCCTTCCCTGCTGATCTCTAGCAGGTAAGAAGATGTTCTGTGTGGTTTTACATTCAGCTCTTTGTATTATGAAATCTACAGGTATCGTTGCTTTTAAACTGCACAAACCACTTCTCCGAGTGTTTGATGTGCTTCCCTGTACTTCACCCTTTCTCCTTCTCCCATCCTGGTGGTATTGACTTCCATATTAATGCGAGAGCACTTACTGAGCTCCCACAGAGAGACGCAGTCACATACGTGCAGCTCTGAATGACTCACTGCCCCGCCCAAGCAAGCAAGAGGCCCCTCTCCTGTAGCAGGTACTCATTCCTGACGGGCACAGGCCTGGACGATGTCCTGCCACTTCTGCACAAGGTGGATCCTGCCCCTCTTTCCAAATTCCTTCCAAGCCGAGTCCTCAGTAAAGCCCTTTTCAGACATCCAACATTCCTCCTGACACATGCATGCAGGAATTCAAAGAAAACATCCCTATAGGGAAGTCATGGACATTCAATTTGGAAGGACTGGAGGGGCCAGATGGGGAAAGGCTTTGACTCACAGGAAAAGAGTTTGACACTTTGGATTGCTTTAACTAAAAGCAACAGGAAATGACTGAAGGTGTTTGAGGAAGAGAGCAGAGTTTTAGGGAGATGAGTGGAGGCTACAGGTTGTGGGGTAGGTGGGGTGAATGTTAGGAGTGAGCTTGAGAAGAACTGGAATAGCTCAGTCGTGCAGTGGGAGGAGGAGGTGATGTGAGGCATTCCCAGAGGTGAAAATATTTTTATTTAAGGGGGTCAAATAGTGTGGTTTAAAAATGCCATAAAATTCAACACCTTTTATCCAGCATTCAAGATTAAGGAGTTGACGTGAGGATGTCATTAATTCTGGATGTGTTCTGCTTGGTTGCTGAGGAGGTGAGGAAATAGAGGGAAATAGAGGGTCTGCCCTCCCCCATCTTTTTTTTTTTTTTTGAGATGGAGTCTCACACTGTCACTCAGGCTGTAGTGCAGTGGTGTGATCTTGGCTCACTGCAACCTCCGCCTCCCGGGTTCAAGTAATTCTCCTGCCTCAGCCTCCCGAGTAGCTGGGATTACAGGTGCCCACCACCACACCCAGCTAATATTTTGTATTTTTAGTAGAGATGGGGTTTCAGTAAGTTGGCCAGGCTGGTCTCAAACTCCTGACCTCTTGATGTGCCCTCCTTGGCCTCCCAAAGTTGTCCTCCCCCATCTTTCACATGAATGAGGAGCCTTGCTTTCGGTCCACGACGTCTGCCTGATGATTGGAAATTCACACACAGATACACCCACCCATGATTGTCAAGAAGGACGTTTTGGCTGAGGCCACTGGGATTCATGAGCCGCACCTCCCTGGTCCCGGCATCTGGGGAGCTTCTTGTAATGCCCACCCAGACATTGGGAATGCAAGCACCATCCACCCCCTGTTCATGTGTGCAGGATGACCACCATCCAATGGGTATACACTCCACTCTTCAAATGAGTGTGGGTGAGGGGACAGGGAGTGCACATAGCACCCTTCACTGTTCAGAGTTCACCCAACCCAAGCGCCTCTGATCAGGGCTGGAGGGCTTTGGAAGGCATGAGGAGGCAAGGACCTCGGGGAAATGTAATAAAGGTAAAAACTAGTCCTTGGTTCCCTGTGCCCCTCCTGAGACCTGCTGAGGTTGTCTTGAGCACAGGGGTCCTGAGACAGAAGGAAACGTGAGGGCAGGAGGTTGGCTCCTGCTGCAGCACACAGATGTTGCCTTACCTTTTCAGGGGCATAGATCTTAAGGCTAAGCTGTGGCAAGGATAAAGCCTATGATTTTTCCCTCTCCCTGGCACTCCCCTGCCAACCCTCCGCCTGTGGAATGCACTCTGAAGGCGCTGAAAAGGCCTTGGAGTTCTGAAATCTTAAAACACATGGATGAGAAAACAAGCCCCAGCCAGCATAGGAAGTGGGAATGGGGGCATTTGCCACTTTACTGCTAACTGCTTTGAAAGAAAAGAGACAGGTGTGGGTCCCGCTGATTTCTGAAACTGTCACAGATGAGAAGCAGCATGAGACGGCAGGACGCTTTGTAGCTCTCAGTCTGACACCCTTGCCAAGATCACAGAGACTTGGGGGAGGAGTTGTTTCAACCAAAAACAGCAGCAGGGTTTTTTTTTTTTTTTTTTTGGCAACATAGAGGCACCAGTGAGTCAGAAGAATAAGAGGGGGATCAACCCTATTACAACCAATTTTTGTTTTTTAAAATCTTGGCCTGAACTCACCTTAGACAGCAGAGAGTTGTGGGATCATAACTCAGCCCTGCCACTTGTTAGCTGTGTGACCTTGGGATATGTACTTAACCTCTCTGTGCAGCAGTTTTATCATCTGTAATGGGGGATAATAATGATCCCTATAAAAAAGTTAAGTTATGCCTTCTCTAATATCTCTGGGCTAGAGCCTGGCATTATATAATAACTCAATTTTAGTTGCCATTGTTTAGGAAAAAAATTAAAATAATGAAGCTTTTTATATTTGTCAATCAATATTAATTACCATGGTCTCCTGATAGTCATAGCCCATGTTGGCTAACCAACAACCTTGAGGCAGGGAATCTATTACTTTTCCCACATTTTATAGATGAAGAAACCAAAGCCTAAAGATGTTCTACAGGACTGTGAAAGGAAGGGTGAGGAAAAGCTAGGAGATGAGTGTCTCACCCGAGCTATAAGCAGCCCCAGAGAGACACTAAGACAGGAGCTGATTGGGACCAAAGGCATGGCCCACATGGCATGGCTGGGTATGGGAAGGGACAGACAGGGCCAGTGCCCAGGGCTCCTAAGTCTGCACCCAGAGCTCTCCCCACGCACTCGGTTCCCAGGCATCCAGCCTTGCAGGCATCAGAAAGAGAGGTGGCCACCACCCTATTTGTAGAGATATGGGCCAAGAGTGGAAAGGTCTCTAAAATCCTTCTGCTAAAACTTGCAGTTTAACAAGGAGAGTGATTGCACATCCTCCTCCTAGTAGCATGCATTCATTTGATGCTTAGGAGACCAGCACACTGAGTCCAAGGGGACCCTAATCTCAAGGACTTGGCTCCAAACAGCCAGAAGGGGCAAGAGTGTGAGAGACGCTCAGTTAGGGTCACCCATTAAGATCAAAGGTTATCTTAATTCACACAAATTCTAACCTTTTAAAGTCTTGGCCCTTTTTCTGCATACGGAGAGTTTTATCCAGCATGGCACAGATGATGAGCTTGCTCTTCTTTGAAGGTAAGTGCTAATTGCAAGGTAACAGTGACTTTGCCAACGCAAGAGGGTGATGAGTCAAAGACAGCTGGGTTCCCTTCATTTTCTTCAGTAGGATCTGAATTTCCTACCCAGCAGCTGTGGATACCTAAAACTGACATTTGAGCTAAGTATAAATTTCACTCGCTCTCTAAAAAGGTGGCAAAATGATCTCATATATAGGAGCTTGCACTTTACACTCCAGTCTAGCTCCAAGTAAAATATACTCCAGCTAGGTTACAAGAAGACAATCTTAAATTTAGAACATTAGAGGTCATTCTGACCTACCTCCTACCCAATGCAATAATCCACTTTGAAAGACTCTGCAGATGGTCCTGCAGCCTCAACTTGAATGCTTCCAGTAACAGAGAGCTCAGTACCGTGCAAGATAAATAAAGGTTTGAGTACTTTTGTTCTTAAATTGAATCTAATCTTTGGTTTCTTGTAACTCTTACCTATTGAGATTACTTCCCAGAATGATAGAAGTCCTCATCCTCACAGTGGTGATCCGACTAACTTTGAAGTTAGCTCTATTGACCCAAATAAGTCTTGTCTTTTCATAGTGTTCATTTTCCATTGATTCAGCCATGGCTTTTGATTTTCAGCCTTTCACTATCCTCAATGCCCTCTTCTAGGGGACTGGGTAGCCTGGTTTGTATGTTTTCGATTGGGACCATACAGTGTGGTCAGGCAGAGCCCTTTGTCATCTGAGGCAGGGTGGCCGGGAGAAACAGAACACTGTGGGGAGGGAGGACCAAGGTCATGGTCTTGGAGCTCCTGCAGAGCATCACAGAGGAACAAGCAAAGAAACAGGAGGGAGTGAAGTGCAGCAAATGGATTATGAAAGAGAAGGAGGAATAGATGTGGGACAACTGAAGATCTGGGTCTGTCCTCACACCGATAAACCAGGCTGCCCTCCCATTCCCCACCTCACCATAAACTTAAGCTGCCGGTTCTTTTCTGAATGCAGAATGTAGTCCTGAATCAATGTCAACTTTGTAGTCTTGGATTATTTTTCTCAGAGATCAAAATATTTTTGAATCCCGATTCTGTCTTCTTGAACATTAACTATTTTTCTCAGCTTCATATGCTCTATAGAATACATTAGGTTGCATTCCAAATTTTTTACCAGGTCATTGTATAATACAACAGGGCCAAGTACAGAACCCTGAAGCACATTAGTGTGCTTGGCATGGCGTTTGATATGCTTTAATAGACCTATTGCAATGTTTGATGATTGAATGTGGCTTAAGGAGGAAATAACAATGTAAAAGAAATATGAGATCATCTAATTATAGCATGTGGGCATGTAAACAAATGCTAACAATAAAATTTAACATTTCTCTCACTAGACCGTGGAGACTATTTTATTGATCTTTGCAACCTTGGCAGCTGAGCAGTGCCTGACACATAATAAGAATTTATTCCATATTTATTTTTACAAATGTACACACACACGTTCGCACCATCCTGGGAAAGAATTGGCATTAGGGAAGTTCTTAACTCGATATCATTGCACTTAAGCAGCAACCCTTTAAAGCAACCACCATTTGTTGTCCAGTAGCCACTTCTGGACACCAACTTTTCTTTTTATTGCACTTTGACATTTTAAGTAGACTTTAAAGTTTTAGTTTATCTAAATCTCAACTACTTTAAGAAAACCTGGTCTTCATGTTGATGTATTAGTTTGCTAGGGCTGCCTTAACAAAGTAATACAGGATGAGTGGCTTAAACATTAGATATTTACTTTCTCATAGTTTTGGGAACTAGAAATCCAAGATGAAGATGCTAGCAGGTTTGGTTTCTCCCGAGGCCTCTCTTTTTGGCTTGCAGATGGCTTCTTGCGGTGTTGTCTGTGCCGCTGCACCCATGGTGTCTTTTAACCTTATTCAGCCTCAAGGTTCCCATTTATAGAACGGGCATACTCATTTATGTGTCCAAATGTTCTCTTCTTATAAGGACACCAGTAATATAGGTTTAGGGCCAACCCTGACGACCACACCTTAACCTAATCACCTCTTTAAAGGTCCATCTCCAAATACAGTTACATTCTTAGGTACTAAGAGTTAGGACTTTGACATGTACATTTTTTGGGGGGGCACGATTCAGTCCCCAAGAATAGGGCATGAAAGAGAAATAGCAGGCACAAGCTCAGAGATCTGATGTGGCACTTAGCCTGTGCCACATACTGGAAGAAGTAATATGAGAATAGCCAAATACTTTAGTCTAGATCTGTTCTGGCTCAATTTCCTGACTCCTCACCACTAGCCTTTTTTATGTGAGGAGTCTTGATGTCCATTTTCCTCTCATCAGAGTGAGCTTGGAGATGCTGCCTGTGCCTCTAGGCCCCATTTTCTCTTTCTCTGCAGCCTTGATCCAAGGACTGAACCTGAAGATGGAGTTTGTTAGAGAAATCCATGAACATGCACCTGCAATATTACTTTTGTGGTTGATGGAGTAGAAAGTTTCTCTAGGAAGAGGCAGCACTGCTGCTGCCTTCGGCGACATGACAGATAGGGTGGCAAGCCGCCTGGCACACCCTCCCCTGTCGGGCTGGCTGCAGTCAGAATGAAGGTAATCTATGAGCAAGACTGCACATCAACAGTGCCCTCCCCTCTGTATAAATCAGGAAGGGATAATGCTTATTGAAGGCTACTCTCCTGGAGTATCGTTTCTTCCCGCCTGGGGCATTATCCATCTGGTGTTGAAGGTCATATCAACCTGACTGGGGAGAGGGGACCATGCCTAAGAGAACGGAGAGGCTGATGATCACTGCAAAGAGCTCCCATTGCATCATGCCAGGATTGAGAACATGTCTCTGCCGGTGCCCGTGCAAACTAGCACTATTAGATCATGGGTGAGGGGTGCATAAAAAAAGATCTGGGGTCCAGAATGGAGGGTTCCTCCAAGTTCACATGAGGCTACTCCTCTTATAGGCTTAGTACTTGTTCCTTAGTAACAATAAGAGCAAAAAAAAAAAAAAAAAAAAAGGAAAAAAAACAACAGACTTTACTAAGCACTTACTTCTCAGTCACACTTCTAAATGCTCCTTGCGTCTAAGCATCATAGATCTCCTTGGAGGAAGGTACTGTAGTTATTTTCATTCTCTACATACAGCAGCATTCTTTATTGAAGAACGTTGAGGCACAGTGAAGGTCAGCAATTTGACCAAGGTCACAGAGTTAGAAGGAGATAAAGCTGGCATTCGACCCTGAACAATCTAACTCCAGATTTTATGCTTTAAAAATGCTGCACGCCATATGAATAAACCTTTACATTTCATAAGCACTGGATTTATGACAGGCACTGGCCTAAGGTCAAATAACAGGCAATTAGCTTTTCAGTGTCATATACAGCACTTGCATGCATTCCCTCTGTCTCTCTCTCTCCCTCTGTCTGTCTCACACACACACACACACACACACACCCCTATACATACAGAGCTACTCTTCTGGTTTGAGTAATGACACTGGCCTTTGGGTAGCTGCTTGATAGCTGGTTGGGATCTACTGCCCCATAGAGAAGTACAAACTTAGGACCAGTAAGAATAGAGGTATACTAGGACCTCAAAGCTGCCCAGAGCCAGCTTACCCCTATAGGAGCATCCCCTCAGCCTCTTTCTCAAAATATCACCACTGAAAGCATGGTTGGCAAGCAAGCTCTTTCACACTGTGCCTAAATTAATTGCTATACTTGTTTCCATCGCAACTAAGTCATTTTTTGCATCAAGGAAGTAATAAAGGGTGTCAGTTAAGATTACTGTTTTTGGAGACAAATGGATTTGGCCATCCTGCATTTGGCATGTAGAGTTGGCCCTGTACAAATTACTTAATTTTTGAACCATGGTTTTCTTATCTTTAAGTTGGGGATATCGTATCTACCTCAGTATTGCTGTGAGTTGATACCTGTGACCACATAATTAGAAAGTTGCAGAGATGGGATTCAAATCTAGGTTTGCTTGACTGGATATCTATAACCACTAGCTGCATATTTTTAAACTTTAGCCTCAGTGTTCCCATTTATAGAATGGACATTCTCATCCTTACCTCACTGATTTGTTAATATAGCAAAATGCTATATTCAAAAAATAATGCAGTGCTGAGCACACCAGCTTCAACGTGTCAGCTATTATATAAAGACCAACAAAGTAAAGTTACACAAACCATAAGAAAAGCTTTATTCCCTGGAAGTTGCAAATGAGAAGCTATTTATATACAATTTTCTTCTAATAGCTACTTTTGATTTTGATTTCTATGGCTAGGAGTGATATGTATAATATTTGGAGTGTCTGAGATTTCAAAATAGTCAAAGGAGCTAGGTGGTATTGAAGACATCATGAATGCATAGTCCTAAATGAGCCTACTTTGTCTTGATTATGGCCCCACCCCTGCACAGAAGGAGGGGTGAACAGAATGCTGCAGTGGGGATGGCATTTGTTGTCAGCTTTGGAACAACCAAAGTACTTTGTCTTGTCAGCTTGCTGGTAATTCATCAAAAGGAATAAATGAATAGAATGCCTTGTGTGAATCTAATCTCTCCAACGTACAAGACTCAATTCCTAAGAAGGCAGGCAATGGAACCCAGACTGGAGAAATAGAATTTAAAAGATGAAAGAGCCTTTTCTGGGTAATATCTGCATTCTTTTTTTAATGAATCTATTTTTAGTCCTTGAACAAATGGACATAAATAATTCCAACCACTGACAGCTAAATATGGACAACCATTTCTGGACTGGGAGAAAGACAGACTAATTATATTAATGTAGAGTAATTATATATATTTATGTTCACTATCCTCATTGCAGTGCTGAGATAAAATTCTCTTCAGAAGGGAATTGGTGAAGTCAGAGAAGCAGTAGGTTGCTCAGCAGATGTTTGGGAAGTTTCCTGTGAAATGCCAGCTGTCTGAAAGTAGAAAAAATGTTTGTATTAGAGTCTTTGAGTTGTACCAATTCCAGGTTGGAATAATGCAATAGTCACGGAGGATCCTGCCACAGGTGATAACTGGGGGCTGCTCAGTTAGATTCTGGGGTAGGCTTCTTTCATTAGTATCTTACATTGGGATCTTGGTTTAAAACCAGAGTGGAGTTCTGTACCTACTTTGTGCATGTATGTGGGATTATTGTTGGAAAAAGATATTTAAATGAACTCTTTTGCCATTTACTGCTGTGAGTTCTAGACTTGTTACCCAGATTCTATCATACATTTGAGGCGTCAATGTCCAAATGATGTTCCCAAACTTTTACAACCAAAACCAATACAAGCATGTGCCTTTTTTTCCCCCTGGTGATTTGCAAGGGGAATGAGCATGCTGAGCTGGGATAGACTACACATTCTGGATGAAGACTGAGCCCACCAATAAAGTCAGTGTTCCAATACAGGTACAGTGGTTTGGACCTCACTGTTCTGTGCTGGTAAAGGTACTGGGCTGGGGCATTATGTAAGGGGACAAGTGAGGGAGTTGTCTGATTGGCCAGATTTGAGTCATTTGCTCAACTTTAAATCCTTTTGACTGAAGATATTTAACCAGGTCAAGGTCACATGACCTCTGTTCTGTCTAGAGAAGGGCTAGCCCCACCAGATCCCAGTGAATGTGGAAGGATGAGAGGAAGCCTCTGTTTACAGAGGAGATTGGAAAAAGGGATGTTGGAAAAGTTAAACTACTGGATATCCACTCTAGCCACCTTTCACCATCTGATTTTGAACAGAGAGTGTAATCTCATTTAGCTCCAGATAAATGGCAATCAGTCTTTTCTTCATAAGGTTGAAGATTAAATGAGTTAATGTACAGAAAAAAACAAAGCACTGTGTTTGGCATAGAAGAGGCACTCAATAAATGTTAACCTTTTGGTACCAAATAGAAACTTGTATTTTTATTCTTGTTGAGAGGTCTTGAAGTGCTCATTTGAAAGCTTGGTTCTAATGTTTCTGACTGTCCTGTGATGTAAGGAGGAAAGAGGGAGAAAATTTTTTTTCTGTCATACTGTTCTATATTAGTCCCAATAATTCCAGAACTTCTCTGTATCCCTCAGCAACTCTCAGAGAAGTGAAACCTATAGCCACTTTTTTTTATTACCATGCTCACACCCTGGCAACTTCCCATCCACCCATCCATCCACCCATTCATACACCATCTATCCCTCCATCCACCACCCATCCATTCACCCATCTACCCATCCATCCACCAACCATCCATCCATCCAACCATCCATCCATCCATTCACCTACCCATCCAACCAACCATCCGTCCATCCATTCACCTACCCATCCAACCAACCATCCATCCATCCATTCACCTACCCATCCAACCAACCATCTATCCATCCATTCACCTACCCATCCAACCAACCATCCATCCATCCATCCACCTACTCATTCATCTATCCACCCATTCATACACCCATCAATCCATCCATTCACCAACCACCCATCCATCTATCCATCCACCCATGCACACATTCATCCACTTATTTAACCTGTCTACCCATCCACCCATCTATCCACCCATCAATGCATCCATCTGTCCATCCACCCACCCATCCATTTGTTCACCTATGCACCCATTTATCCATCTATCCATTCATCTCTTGAAGAGGTACTTTTTGAGCACACACTAAATGCCAGACTTAGTGATAAGTGCTGAGTAAACCATCATGTTTTAACAAAGCCCGTGCTTACAGAGCTAGGTTGTGATACCTTTTTTCTCTGGAAATTATATCCTACTCAAGCTATTTGTAGGGGGAAGGGAACAAGAAGAAACAGTAAAAACACATTTCCCCAATTTTCCCTAGTATAAGCTTTAGTGAGACTTTTAAATATATATTGTTATAATGCCTCCTTTGGAAAAAAAAAAAGTCCAAATTCTGAGCACAGTGCAAAGGACGATGGAATGCTTGGATTCCCCTTCTTGGTAGGGTGAAATTCATTAAGGAAAAAAATGGCAGGAGTTCAGACTTTCCTGGATGGCTTTTTAGGAGAACCAGAGCATTGAAATCATCTCCAAATAGCCTTTTAAAATCTAAAATGAGCAGTCTTATTAATTAAATATTTAATGAATATTCTAGCTAGCATATTAATTCTAGGTAAAGTTGATGAAGCAGGGGGCTGCATTTTATATGCTGTCTTATTTTGTGTCTGTTGTGAATATTAATAATATCTTGCACTTCATTCTTGTGTTCTTGATGTGGATTCGTTCCTTGAAGGCTCATGATGATTCTGTTAGACAGATGGGACACAGTGTTCTGTCCTTATGTACAGATTAGGAAAACAAGGCTCAAAGACTTTGAATATGTGGTTCAGGAGAGAGACATGGAGTGGCAGGGACAGAGCATGAGCACAGACCTTTCAGGGTTAAGTTCTACATTATTTCCCATCTACCATTATCGTACTTGGGGGTTTGTGAGCATGTGGCAGGAGACGTGAGGCATACATTGTTACCCACATTGTAAGCCTTTGCGTATAATTGTGTTAGCCTCAAGTTTCGGGATTCAGCTTTGCCTTCTGGGTCATGTTTAAGACATCATTAAGAGTTGACAGTTTGGTTAGGAGACTTGGTTTTGCAGTGTTTCTGTAATGAGAAAGTTCACTTACTGCAGGAATACCCACTAGCGAACAGTTTCTGGGAATGTAGTGTGGCCAGAAGAGGGCATTTCTCTCCAGATCCACTCCTTGTGTTGAGGGGATGGGACAGGGAGCAGCTCTCTGGGGTCAGTGGGCCAGCAGCTCAAACACTAATTACCATCTCTTAAGATGATGGTGACCTTGACCAAGTTACTTCACCTGTTTGTGCTTCCCCTCCCTCCTCTGTAAGATGAAGATAATTATTCCCTACTTAGATTGCTATAGATAATGAATGAGTTTTACTTATTTTTTTTTTTAAATTTTAGATTCATTAGGTGCGTGTGCAGGTTTGTTACAAGAATATATAGCGTGATGCTGAGGTTTGGGCTTTTAGTGATCCTGTCACCTGAGTAGCAACGTAGTACCTGATAGGTAGTATTCCAACACTTGCCCCTCACACGTTCTGAAACCCTAGTGTCTGTTGTTCCCGTTTTTCTGTCCATGTGTACCCAAGGGTTAGCTCCCACTTACAAGCGAGAACATGTGGTATTTGGTTTTCTGTTCCTGCATTAATTTGCTCAGGAGAATGGCCTCCAGCTGCATCCATGTTGCTGCAAAGAACATAATTTCATTCTTTTTTATGGCTGTGTCGTATTTCATGGTGTATATGTAGTACATCTTCTTTATCCAATTCACCATTGCTGGGCACCGAGGTTGATTCCATGTCATTGCTGTTGTGAAGAATGTTGTGATGAACATATAAGTGTATGTATCTTTTTGGTTGAACGATTTATTTTCCTTTGGCTATATGCTGACTAGTGGCCTTGCTGGGTCGAATGGTAGTTCTATTTTTAGTTCTGTGAGAAATCTCCAAACTACTTTACACAGGGGCTGAACTAATTTGCATTCCCACCAACAGTGTATAAACATTCCTTTTCATCTGCAGCCTTGCCAACATCTGTTATTTTTTCTTTTGACTTTTTAACAATAGCCATTCTGACTGGTGTGAGATGGCATCTCATTTTGGTTTTGATTTGCATTTCTCTAATGATTAGTGATGTCGAACATTTTTTCATATGCTTGTTGGTGCATGTATGTCTTTTTTAAAGAAGTGTCTGTTCATGTCCTTTGCCCATTTTTTAATGAGGTTATTTGCTTTTTGCTTGTTAAGTTGTTCAAACTCCTTGTAGATTCTGGATATTAGTTCTTTGTCAGGTGCATAGTTTGCAAATATTTTCTCCCGTTCTGTAGGTTGTTTACTGTTGATAGTTTTTTTTTGCTGTGTGCAGAAACTCTTTAGTTTAATTAGGTCCCAATTGTCAATTTTTGTTTTTGTGGCATTTGCTTTTGAAGACATAGTCATAAATTATTTGTCTAGGCCAATGTCTGGAAGAGTATTTCCTAGGTTTTCTTCTAGGATTTTTATATTTTGAAGTCTTACCTTTAAGTCTTTAATCCATCTTAAGTTGATTTTTTTTGTATATGGTGAGAGGTAGGGGTCCAGTTTCATTCTTTTGCATATGGTTGCCAGACAAACGAGTTTTAGCAACTATGGGGGAACTGAGTAGTCTGTACAATACATTCATGAATCTCTCTCTCTCTCTCGTACACACACACACACACACACACACACACACATGCTCCTTATCAAACAACTGAAATCTTTGTGCATGTTATAAACTTTTGATCCTCACACTAAGCAATGTGTGTACTTGTCAAAGTGAGTGGTGTGGTGGGATTTGGATGGATAATTATCTCGGGAAGTTTCCTGTAAGCAGATGAGGCAAGAGTAAACTCCTGACAACTACCTTCAGGAGAGGATGGTATGGACATGCACCCTTTCCAAATATATGCTTCCCCAGGCTGCCACAGTGCCTGACATCCCACCTGTAGGAATTATTCCTTGGGTTTTATTTTTTTTTAAGACATGTGTGCCTTTTAAACAATTCTGAGAAATTAGACTCCAGAAATATTGCAATGAGTGGTGCCTAAGTCTGCAGAGAGACAAGTGGCAGAAAATAAAAATAAATAAATAAAAATAAAGGTTACTGGTTGAGAAAAGATGTGGGAGATTTTGCAGCTCCAGTGATTTTAATGAAAAGTGTTCAAACCTTACTTTTGTACCTGAAGGAGAGGCTAACCACCATATAACTAGAAAGCAACTTTTTCAAAAATATTTATTCACTACATGTAGAATTCTGAAAAGCACATTGACACTTTGTTGAGGTCTGACTCAGGTTGTAGCCATCTCCGTCAGCTGTCCTTCACACAGGAAAGGGTGTTATTGGCATAGAGGTAGAAAACCCACACACACTACTACACTCCCACCCCACCTCCACCCACATCCCACCACAGACACCACACACACACACACACCACACATGAATCACATCATACACACACACCACATACACATCGTACTACATTCCCAACCTACCTCCACACACACCCCACCACAGACACCACACACACACCCCACACCACACATGCATCACACCATACACACACAGCACACACACAATACTACACTCCCACCCCACCTCCACACACACCCCACCACAGACACCACACATACACGTCACATTACACTCCCAACCCACCTCCACACACGCCCCACCAGACACCACACGCACACCACATACCATATATGCATCACATCATGCACACACACCACACTACACTCCCACCTCACCTCCACACACACGTACACCACCACAGACACCACACACACAAAACACACAATACACATGCCACACATGCATTGCACCATAAACACACACCACACTACAGTCCTACCTCACCTCCACACACACCACCACAGACACCACACACACAAACACACATGCCACACATGCATTGCACCATACACACACACCACCACACTGCACTCCCACCTCACCTCCACACACCACCATAGACATCACACAAGCACACACACATCACACATACCACATGTGCATCACACCACACAAACCACACACACACCACACTACACCCCCACCTCCACCTCCACACACACACCACCATTCCCCACAGGCCATAGCACAGATACATACACCACACATACCACACATGTCACACCATACACACATACCACACACACCACCATTACTCCACACAGCACAGCACAGATACCATACACCATACACGTCACACCATACACATATACCACACATACAAAACATGCATACACACCATCCACACCACATGTACCACACAGACACCACACCACACACACACACACCACACACACCACCCATGTGTCACACTATACACTATACCACACACACCACACATACACACCAGGTATATCATACATACACACCACACATACCACTATGCATCACACCAACACACACCACACATACCATATATACCACACACACCACACACCACACCACCCACAAACACATCACACATACCACACACAAATTGCAAACACACACACTATATACCACACATACACACCACACATACCACACACATCACACCATATGCACACACCAAACACATATACACACCATACACACTATACATATCACACCAGACCACACAGCATACACACATCACAGCATACACACACACCACATATACATACACACCATCCACACCACATGTACCACACAGACACCACACCACACACACACACCACACATACCACCCATGCATCACGCCATACACACACCACACACACCAAACACACATACACACCAGGTGTATCACACATACACGCCACACATACCACCCATGCATCACACCACACACACACCCCACACACCCAACACACATACACACAAGGTGTATCACACATACACACCACACATACCACGATGCATCACACCAACACACACCACACATACCACACACGCCACACACCACACCACCCACAAACACATCACACATACCACACACAAACTGCAAACACACACACATACACACCACACATACCACATACATCACACCATATGCACACACCAAACACACATACACACCATACACACTATACATATCACATCAGACCACACAGCATACACACATCACAGCATACACACACACCACATATACATACACACAACAGATACACCACACATAATACACACACACATACACCACATACTACATACACACATACACACCACACATGCCAAACAGATCACACCACACAGTCACATCACATACACATACACACCATACACATGACACATACCACCCACACACACCATCCCATGCACACCACACCCCCCACACATGCATCACATTATACACACACACCACACATACCAAACACACACACCATGCACACCACACATACACCACATACACACACACATAACACACCACACACGTAACATACCCACTACACAGGTAACACATTCAGCACACAAACATCACAAACACCACACTACAGACACACACACAACACACCACACACACACACTACATAGACCACATATGACATACACACACTAGTTAAGTGACTATTTCTTTATTTTTGCTTTAACTAGCATGTCTATGGTAAGTACCTTCTTTGTTACCTGAACTTAGCCTATTCATACAATAAGAGCTAAATTTTGCTCAGCACTTTCTTAGCACTTAGCATAAATTATTTCATAGTAACCCCATGTGGTACAGATTATTACTATTGTCTCCTGGGTTAGCTAGAGAAAGAACCTGGTGGTAACCAACCATCTCAGTTTGCTCGAAGCTGAGAGGGTTTCAGGAACATCAGACGTTCAGTGTTAAAACTGTGAAAGTCCCAGGCAAACTGTGACAAGTGGGTCACCACAAAACTGAGACACAGAGAGGCCATGTAAATTCCTGAAGGTCACAGAGCTAGTGAGCAGTGGAGCTGGGATTGGAAACTCCCAAGCATTTCAGCTACAGATCCCTCCACCTTAAGTTCCCATCTGCCCTCTGTGGCCGGCTCAACTCTTAGAATTCTCCACCATGATCAGTCTGTTAAAATAAACAGGTATCAAGGTTAGTCATGTATCTCATAAAGTATTATTTATATCAAGACACTCTAACATATGTATCCAAATGACATATCAACTATTCACAGGAAAAAATAATGCATTAGAAATCTAATAATTTTTTTAAAATATGAAGCACAAATCCAACATATGCAAGCATCATATATAGTTGTCATACTTAGACACTAGCAGGAAAGACAAAACTGATTGCAGGCAACTGTTGCAGATGAATTACTGCTAAACACAGGTTCCTTATCGTAAGAGCTATAGGAATCCAGGCAATGCACAAAACAACAAGAGGCAAGTCATGAGAGAAAGCACTATGAAAATGTGGGACATTAGGTAGAAAGAATCACAGTTTCACCTAGACCAGATTTAGGTGTTTGGAAAGGAGAGATTTCTAGACGGGAAAACAAGAGAAAAAGCCTGCCAGCAGGACAAAACCTACTGCGTGGAGGATGTTCAGGATGAGGTCGCAAAACAGGAACCAGGGATGAGAAAAGAGGATGCAAACAGGTTTCCCTAAAGAAGAGGCAGGCAAGGTGCTCACTCGTCAATCAGACCACCACCCTTCAGGGTATTACGCGTGGATAAGTCTCAGAAAAACTATCAAATGTTGACAGCTGAACAAGCCCAAACCCCAAATCCATTTTGACCATTTTTTACATGTATGCATTTGAGTGCAAAGAGGGGGAATTCTGTAACTGACTTCTCTAACCTGGCTCGAAAGCTTTACAGATTACAAAGCTTCATCATGATTAAGGCTATTAAAACAAAAATTACTCAGATGGGTGGTGTTTTCTAATAGTTATTATGTGCAACAGAAAACTTGAACACATGTGCCCAAACTTCTCATCAAGTCATGATGAGAGAAACAATAATACAGTAAAAATCAAATTTAGGCTGGGCGTGGTGGCTCATGTCTGTAATCCCAGCACCTTTGGTGGCCAAGGTGCGTGGATCACCTGAGGTCAGGAGTTCGAGACCACGCTGGCCAACATGGTGAAACCCCGTCTCTACCAAAAATACAAAAAATTAGCCAGGCTTGGTGGCACATACCTGTAGTCCCAGCTACTCAGGAGGCTAAAGCATGAGAATCACTTGAACCCAAGAGACAGAGGTTGCAGTGAGCCAAGATCGCACCACTGCACTCCAGCCTGGGTGACAGATCGAGACTCCATCTCAAAAAAAAAAAAAAAAAAAAAAAATCAAATCGGCAGGCACCTTGGCTCAGGCCCATAATCTCAACTACTCAGGAGCCTGAGGTGGGAGGATTACTGGAGTCCAGGACTTGAGACTAGCCTGGCCAACAAGTGAGTCCTCGTCTTGATTAAAAAAGAATGAAATTAAAATAATAAGAAAAGAAATACCCAAACGAACCACTCTTTTTAAGTTTTCAGCTTTGCTTTCAACTGAAGAATCCAGTGTTCCTGAGAGAGCCGACTGACTAGATTACCAAATAGTTAAGGGTTATAAAGTTTGGATTTCTTCAATACAGTTACCCAAACTTCACCTGAGACACACATTTTGGGAATACTCTTGCCTAGTACTGGTTTCAAGCCATTAGGCTACAAGTTATATAATCGAAAACTTAATAACAGCCATAATCATCCACAGAAATGTCAACATTAAAAATGGACTGTCCTAGTACGTGGAGATACAACTCACAGGTGAGAAGAGATGGTGTATATTTGCACAAATAAAAATAATTTACATTTCTATGAACTATAGAATAAGTCACCCCATATTTGCATATTTATGCTTACCATTGGGTTGTATTGCAGTCTAACATTCTAATTACTCCCAAATCAATCCCATTTTCCTCTCTATGAAGGAAAATTAGCTCGAGGCTTATCTATACATATTCTCCATAGATACCTCAGCACATCAGCCTAGAAGTGTTTCTTAAGGCATAGTTTGAGGACTTCCTGTGTCAGAATTATCAGGGCTGTGTGTTAAAATGCAGATTCATAGGCTCTGCAGTGCGCATTGGTTCAGGAATTCAAATATATACAAATTTGTACTCTGTAGATAATCTTTATGCACTCTATTTTGGAAAATCACTGGCATAGAAGGGACATGAAAGCAGGTCCTTTCCCTCACCAGGTCACCCAGACAGTGATAGAACTGAGTCCTGGGAGAGTCATTTTACACTTCAAGTCTTCCACAAAATGCCCTTATTAACCCATATTCAAAAGCGCGAGGGCTGGCAAAGATGCATACGTTAAGAACCTCCCCATCCCCCACCACTTTCATAGACCACACGTCTTCACCACTGTCAAAATTGTCCAGGGAAAGTCTGAGACTTGCTTGACATGTTTTGCAAGTTGCAATTAAATATTCACAGGGCAAAAATCCCTATGTAGTTCTTTGTTGTACATGAATTACGTGCAAAGGGTATATTACAGCAGGCAATAAGCGTTTCTTAAACTCTACATCTTATTACCCGTGAAACCTGCCCCTCTGCTGTGTGAGCAGCTGCTTCTCTTCTTCCTGTGTGTGCTTGACCTACAATTCCTCCATGTCTAAATCTCTCCAGAGGTCTCCATCCTAATGAGTTAAGTTCAATGGACACGTGTGCTGTTTCACCTGTAAAGAACGCACTTCCTTCCCAGAGCATGCTCCCAACTTCCATCAACACTGCACAACACGCTTGCTCTAGAAGCTTTTTCTTTGCTTCTCCCCCCAGCCCCCCACCAACCTGCCTGAGGTCGGTCTGATGAATCCTCCTTCCTACTCGCTGTCTCCAGGAAAACACTGTTGAAATGTCCCCTGTTTATATGCATGTCTGTAACATATGCTCAGGTAAACTGGCATTTGCCTTAGTTTCTCCATGGACCATAATGATCACATGGGAGGGAGCTGTCTAGCACTTCCTGTGAAATACGTAATAAAACCCAACTCCACTTTCTGCGCAACAATTAGCTCTGGGCCTCTGTTCAGGGTGAGTGTCTGATCTATGCTGCTGGCTGCTCAGTGACTGTTATTCTTCCTTCACCTTATGATGCATAGAATGGAAATGCTTCCTGCCACCCACAGAATGAAACTCGATTTCCCCAAGTGTTAATTTTATTAAAGCAGGCAAACCAACCTAATGTGAGTCCATCACTATGAGTTAGCCTCGTAGCTCACATCAAGTAGACTCAGGCAGGCTTTTTGTTTTCTTTTATTTTCTCCCACAGCCTATTTTAAAAACCCTCCGTAAATACATTTAATAATCACTTGGTAGATTATCATACAAAACTACTCTTAACTAAATTTGAATTCAATCTTTATTTGAGGCAGTGATGGCTAATATTGACTGTTGCATAGAATTATGAGAAGCCCCTGAGTAGTCAGCTCCAGCGGAGCCTAGATCTATTTTTTAAAACCAGTTATTGATTTCTGCAAATAGGCTTTCCTTGAGGCTCCAGCAGATCATGGTCTTTAGGTGAAGTGTGGTAAGGTGATGGATAGTGAGGGTGAGTACATTTTCCCTTTGTTCATCTACATTCTTATTAATAATAATATCTTTCATTTATAACTCCTTTCATCCCCGAGCATCGTGAAGTGCTTAGCGGACGTAATGATGCTGTATGGAGAAATCCATCACACAACCCGCAGGCAAAACGCAGCGGTTGTCTAGCTGTACTGCTTGGCTGCACTGCAGCTTGGGACACCAGGAGGAAGTCAATGGACAGCCAAAGCTATTTTAAGCAGATAATTACAGGGAACTAGATTGGAGTGGGGCTAAGCCCTTTGACCTAACACTCACCAATGTTTGAAGGGCTCTGCACCTGCTTATGGCACTGAGTCCTACAACTGTTGCACCAGGTCGGGGTTGCAATAGAGCAGGTTTATGTTAAAGAGCTAACTCATCTGAGAACAGTGTTTCATTGCTCCCCTTCCAAACAATGAAGATGCCAAAATGCATGAGATAAGGCCGATGAGTGTAATGCGTGTACAAATACTCGCCTGCCTTTCCCCATGAGCAGGCTCAGCAGCAAAAACATTCCCTGTATTGCTAGCAAGAGCCCATGATTCCAAGCATTTCCTATCCAATGCTCCTGTTTCCCTTCTTAATTGCAAAAGGAAAATATGATGGTCTGACTCTCTAGAATTAATGGGTAAGCCTTGAAGGGAAGGATTAGTTTAGGTTAGGTCTCTTTGCCACTTATCGATTGTGTGACTTTGGCTTAGTGGCTTCCTGTTATTATTCCACGGATGATATTTTTCCATGATGAGTCACCAAAACCCCATCCAAAAAGCAGAGGTCCATCTTTGAACCCCCTATGATGAATATTTATCTGGACTTTTGTTCCACCTTGGTTGGGTGGCACATTACAGATATTAAAAAATGCGTTGGAATGAGTACATATGTGCAGACAGTGGAATAACAGACACTGGAGACAGCAAAAGACGGGAGGGTGTGAGGGAGGTGAGGGATAAAAGCAGAAAAAAAAAAACACCTATTGGGTAAAATGCTCACCATTTGCGTGATGGTCACACTAAAAGCCCAGATTTCACCACTACACTGTCTATCCATGTAACAAAACTGCAGTTGTATATCTAAATCTACATGTTTAATGTGTTGATTGGTTAAAAAGTAAAATAAAAAACAGAAGAAAGGCATGAGTGGGAAAGAACAGTGAGTTCATCCATCAAGTTTCCCTTCACAAGAGTGTGCCATCAGGACTCATAGGTTATTTCAAGTGTTTACTGTGTGAAGTCATTTTTCTCATCATTTGGACATCTTCTGAAACTCCACTATCTCCAGAAAAATGTGTCATCTCCATCAGCAGAAAATTGCCAGCCCCTTCACTCATAACCAAAGATCACATGGTGAGTTCCTCAGGCCCTACTGCTAAGTAGAAACCCAGGTTCTTCCCACCCCAAGCAAGCCACTGGCTGAATACCTTGTAGGGTGTCAGTCCCTTTCATTCAGGACTTAACTTAATGGTTTTACTTTCCTTCTGTTTGACCTATCCATGTGTATTCAGATCACTGCATGTGCTTAGAAAGCAGCCCCTTAAAGACTGAGCATCCAGTCTGCTTTGCTCTGTAGCACGGGGCTCAGCACACTGCCGTGTCACAGGCAAGTGGAGCTTAAATGTCCCCCAATGCCAACGATTGAGGGTGTGCTAATTTGCTGTGCTCACTGGGTGCAGATTATTTTCGACCAGCTCAGTATTGGCGGTGTGAGCAAGACACTGGCTTAATTACCTTTTCTAATGACTGATAAGGATCACAGGATGGGTGAGCTGGAATGCTGAGCGGCACTAGCTGCCATTTCCCATTTCCTTGCTGTCCCAAGCCTTGTCCATGAGAGACAAGATTAGAAATGACATCCACTTATTGCCACTTTTTCTTCAATAACATGTGGCTCATACCTTTAAGTGAGCAAGTGTCTCCCTCCTGCCCGTAGCATAGGAGGAGCCGTGTACTCCCTGCCCACTTGATTATCCTGTCTCCAGCGGATGCAGCAAAGCTCATTGCTGTTGAGAAAGTCTTACGTACAACCATGCTGACCACACAGAACAAATGTGTCTTCGGCTTGTGAACTGGGGTGTATCACAGAAAAGTTGGATTATGAAACAGATCTCCTTGAATAGAAGCGTACCCTGGGGGCTCTCTCCTGGGGTGTCCACTTGACGTTTGAGGTGGGCTGTTCATGAAAACAAGTTTCTTTCCTGTCTGGACTTAGGAGTTATTTCTAAGAAAATGCTCTCGCCTAAAAAATTGGGCGAAAACATTTCACCATCAGAAGTCAATGACCTCCACACTGCATTGTGTTCATTCTCTTACCTGTATGTATCCTCTTACAAGACTCAAAGCTTCACAAGGACCATGTCATCTTGATGCCTAATTCAGTGTCTGGTCCATGGGAATGCTTGATAAATGTCTACTGAATGGCTGAAGGAATGAAGTAAGGAGTGGGAGACCTCTACAATAAACATAGAAATGAATACATCAATGAATGAGCCAGGGTGCATGTGTGTCTTAGGTTAAATGGCCTGTCTTGTCATATGCATTGATCAGTTAAAAGTCTCTGAGAGTCTATGTATGCCAAGTGGGAAGGAGAAAAAAATTAAAATCCATTCTTTGCCAAGGTCACTCTTGTAAGATTTTCCAAAAAACATAGAAAAAAAAAAGTTTCTTACTGAGATTTGTTTTAATTGGCGTGTACCAAACTAAATATTAAAAGAAAATCATTGCTTTTCTACACCATTAAGTCATTTTTTTGAATATGAAATTGGTCTTATCCCATAGCTCAGAAACATTACTCTCTCATGTGTGCAGGTATCAGCCAAGAACTGACTTGTGTCAGCTTATTTTGATCCATCTTGAAAATCCCCCCTCTTTACTCACTTTTTCTCTAATCCTGAGTTCCCAGAAAAGGAAAGGAAGAGACAGGATCCCAGCTGCCTGCTCTGCAGTACAGACAGCTCAGGAGAGATGGTGCCACTACCTAAACTGCTTCCAAAGCCACTGGCCCTCTGCTCCTCTCAGTGCTGAGCCAATGTCTCAGGAGGCTTCTGAACTGGGATAATGCACTTGAAGTAGAGACTAAAAAATAGAAACAAGTTGGGTTAAAGATATTCAGAGGGGTTGAAGTGGGCTGTAGCAGACAGCCATGCAGCGTGTCTGTGGGTGAAAGGGAGGGAAGACAGATGGAGAAGGAAGCACAGTCCAGCTGAGGCGGGCTTGCAATCCATTGCAATCCAGGGAGGCCACACCTCAGGCCTGCCTCATTGAGATGGGCCGACCGTTTCTGCTGAAATTGTCTTTCTATGTATATTTATGTAGAATACCCAGCAGCCCTGCAAGGAGCTACTGCTTGTTATTTTGACTGATTACAGGCGAGTGACTGCATTGTAATGGCAGCAGCCACTCATTAGCTCTGGCGAGCTAGACAGAAACCATCAGCTCATTCCGACCGCATCCGCCCCTGGAGGTGAATATTCAACAGGAATTGATCTCCTTAATGAGAACACAGCCGTGCTGCTTCGATTAGCAGCAGTGGAATTTTAAATAGTTAATTATGACAAAGGGTCAGCATGTGCATGTGTGCGCTGGGGAGCATGCCTGTGTGCGTGTGGTTGAGTGGACCCTCAGCTGGTATGTGGGCCTGGGCTTCATAGGAGGGCAATTCCGGAGAATGACACTGGGTTTTCAGTGGTTGCACCAGGAGTGGCCCTTCCTATCAAGGAATTCCTAGAAGGAAGCCCTGGCATATGCACTCTTCACTCTGCGCCCATAGGGACACCCAGGGATGCTCTCCATGGTACTCTGCCCAATGCCCCTTTCCTGTGGCAAACAAGCCCATGGAACACCGTGGGTTGATGAAGATAGATGTTGTAGTCTAGGAAGGGAGATCTCTCTGTTCAAAACAAAATAGCTCCTTTTTTCTAAAACTTAGCTGAAAGACCTTCTTCCCCAAACCCAATGAACATAATTAAGAATAGGCTGAAATGGACAAGAAGACATGATAATTGATTGTGGTCTTTCTGCCTGGCAGCTGCACTTAATTAACCTTTAGATTCAAATATCAAGTGGTGTCTGCATGGAGAGACATGGAGAAGGGGCCGCCTGACCCCACTTCTCTCTGCTCACTGGAGGGGACTGGTTCAGAGGTCACCTTGGGGCTGGGCCTCAACTATCTTATCTCTGGTTTCACCCAAACATCACTCAGGCACCTGGAGTTCCTTTTCCAATCCTGAAGGACACAAGAACTTCTCCCATGTGGTGGTTCTACCGCAGTCTGGTCTGCAGCTTTATGTCACTGTCTTGCAAATGCGAGTCCACTACTTGGGTTCTTCTTAGCCTGGCTTTTCAAAAGGCAACCAAAGCCACAATCCACAGGCCAGGTGTCATGTGTCCAGGAAACAAAAGCAAGACAGTCCTGCTCTGGTCTCTTTTGTCTCACCAGCCTGCGGAGATCATAATCACTCACAGTAACATCATCTTTGAGAACAAAGCCCAGAGAATGTGAGGATTGTAGGTGAGCACAGGGGATTTGGGACTCTGTTCAAGCTCACTCCACAACTGAAAAAGCAGGAGCAGAGTCAGTGTCTCAGTATCATCCCTGTGGCTCATGGGAGCGGCACACAGAGCTTTGGTTTTGTCAGTCCTCATTTAAGGGCTGACCCTGGCGAAGCCGCATCAGCTGCAGCCGTCTTTGAGGCATGTTGCTGGGGGGACGACACAGCGTGTGCCTCGGGGTACACGGGGCCATAGGTGATGCTGTGTGCCCCGGCACATTCTTGCCCTCTGGGATCAGGAAGAGGCTGTTTCCAGCGCAAGCCCAGTCGGAGCTCTTTATACTGCAGGGCTTCTCAAGGGCTGGTGTGAAACCAGCAACCGCACAATGGACTGGCTGACCTCTAAATACAGCGCGGAGCACAATTCAGGTCCCTTTTCCTCCCGTCTCATTGGCCATCTGGCTTCAAAAGGGGGTCGGATTTTCCGATCTACAAAAGGGCACGTCTGAATTGATGTGCATTTTGGAGAGGAGGCTGGTAGTAGTGTTTCTGGGGGTGTTGTGCCTGTTCTGGCTGGCCACGTTTCAAAAGGAGAAAAGAAAAGAGAGCAGGAAAGAAAGAATAAAAAGACGGGGAAAAAGAGGTAAAAAGGACAAAAGAAGAGAAAGAATATGCACACACACGTATCTACATGCATACATACTGCACTTTCTATCTTCTGCATCCATTTTTGGCCCCAGAAGTTTCTCTATTCGATGTACATTTTAATAGGTGGCCAATTTATTTGCTCCAGATGAATTATGTTTTCTGTTCCTTAATGGGTTTTTCAAAAGGAAAATAACAACCCTAGCTATCAGACTCTTAAATAAGAGAGAGATTACTTTTAACCCAAAGGAAAACTATGGCAGGAACACAGTCTCACAGCCAAGAGAGATCCCCACCCTTGAGAAGACACCTTCCTGCCTGCCTGTACAGCCCTCTCGCAGTGGCTGCAGGTATCAAGGGCTGATCCCATGCTCCCAGAGCGCTACCAAGGAAGGGTCCTCAGAAAAAAATGCTCAGGAGGCAAGGGGGCTGCAACCCGTGCCACAGAAAGCCAGATCTTTCTTTGCACCAGTTGTACAGTTTCTGCAAAACTGAAGACTGACATTGAAAACGACTCCTGGTCAGTTATTCCTTGATCACTCCTAGAGTGTGTATGTTACTATTCCTCCAATTGCTAGCAAGCATTGAGACTGGTGGACTCAGCTTTCTGCTAGAATTTGAGTATAATGAGCATCTGTATCATAAATAAGCATCAAAGATATAAACTATAATCTAAAGAAGAGGCCAGGCACAGTGGCTCATGCCTCTAATCTCAGCAGTTTGGGAGGCCGAGGAGGGCAGATCACCTGAGATTGGGAGTTCGAGACCAGCCTGACCCACATGGAGAAACCCTGTCTCTACTAAAAATACAAAATTAGCTGGGTGTGGTGGCGCATGCCTGTGATCCCAGCTACTTGGGAGGCTGAGGCAGGAGAATTGCTTGAACCCAGGAGGCGGAGGTTGTGGTGAGCCAAGATTGCGCTATTGCACTCCAGCCTGGGTGACAGAGCGAGACTTCATCTTAAAAATAAATAAATAAATACGAGGAAAAGAGGGGTCTCGATGGTGGTTCTCAAACATTAAATTACCTAAGAATTACCTAGGCAGTAATACCTGGACAGACTGTATTCCCCCAAATATCACATGTTCAACCCCTAGTCCAGGTGTGATGATGTTAGAAGGAAGAGCCTTTGGGAGGTGATTAAGTTATGAGGGCGGAGCTCCCACAAATGGGATTAGTGCCCTTATAAAAGAAGGGCAGAAAATCAGTTAGTGTCTTCTTTCTGCCACGTGAGGACACAGAAAGATGATGGCTATCTGTAAGCCAAGAAGAGAGCCCTTACCAAGAATCCAACCCTGCAGGCACCTTGGTATTAGAATTCCAACCTCCAGAACTGTGAAAAATCAATGTTTATTGTGTAAGCCATCCAGTTCACAGCCTGAGCAAAGTTACAGCTTGTTAAAAACACATATTTCAGAGCATTACCCTCAAAGATTCTGATTTATTAGACCTGAAGTTGGGCCTAGTCTTTTCTGAGGACATTTTTCCAATACCTCCTTGGACCAAGAACATAGGCCTCATTATAAACGAGCAGAGTGGGCCTGAATTTCCAGGATGTTATATGTTTGTGGTTGCCTGTGAGGATGTTTGTGTGCACATGTGGGACCAGTGGAAAGTACTGAAATAAGCTGTGGAGACATCCCT
Source organism: Pan troglodytes (assembly GCF_028858775.2). Classification (NCBI taxonomy): domain Eukaryota; kingdom Metazoa; phylum Chordata; class Mammalia; order Primates; family Hominidae; genus Pan; species Pan troglodytes. The sequence continues at coordinate 134,951,301 of NC_072407.2, read as the reverse complement.
TCTCTCTCTCCTTTTTATTAACTGTGGTACACACTGAATATGGCAGGCAAAGTTTCTAAAATGGCCTTCTAAAGATGCCCATCCTAACTCCATGTACCTGTGAATATAATGAGCTATCACTCTTTGATTATATTATGTTCTAATGCACAGTTGACCTTGAAATAGGATGAACATCCTGGATTATCCAAGTGGGCTCAGTGTCATCATAGGAACCCTTAAAAGCAAGAAACTTTCTCCAGCTGATGACAGAAAGGGACATCAAAGAGAGTCAAAGTACCAGGAGGAATTGACAGGCCTTTGCTGGCTTTGAAGATGAAGGGAGCCCATATCAAGGAATGTCCATGAGCAGCCCATGGTCAATAGCCATCAAGGAATCAAGGACTTCAGTCCCACAACTCCAAGGAAGTGAATTCAATCAACGAGCTTAAGAAAGTGTGAAGCAGATCTTCTGCAGGGGCCCCAAATAGGAATCCAGGCTGTTTGACCCCTTGACTTCAACCTTGTGAGGCCCAAAACAGAGAACCTAGCCAAGCCCACGGGGCTTCTGACCCACACACTTTGAGATAATAAACTGTTCTAAGCACTACATTTTTGGTAATTTCTTATACAACGATAGAAAATGACTACACTTCAGAAATACCAAATGAAGAAAATAGAGCCCTGTCTTTTCGGATCTCACAATACAAGAGAGGCTGAGGATGTACAGCCAATTAATATGTAAGTATTTGTTAAAGGGATGGGCACAAGGAGCCTCGAATATGGAAAAGGGTTCATTCTTGCTTGGTATGCTGGGGGTGAAGGGAGCTCAGCAAAGCTGCCTCAGAGAGAGTGTTGGGTGGGCTGGGTCTTGGAGGAGGCATAGGATTTGTTAGGGATGGGGAGGATATTGTAGGAGGAAACAGCAGGAGCAAGGGCAGAGTAGTCTGGAGGTGTTTGTCACAAGTGGGGAAGAGGAGCCAAGATCAGTTGCAGCTGGAGTTTGTAATACATGAACGGTGACCAGAGATGATTTTGGAAAGTCAGGCAACAGTCAGTGTGTGGAAGGATTTTTCACTGCATGCCAAAAAAATTGGGCAATATCTTGCTTTTGTGATAGGGAGTCCTAGGTGTTGGTAAGCAGGAGTGTGACTAGTCACATTTGTTTTTCTACTTGGCCTTCAGGCACACACAATTGGATTAAGTATAATTATGGGTTCATGTCACATTCTCATGACTGTTACGTGCAATGACTTTCTTTCCTTCCTTCCTCCCTTCCTTCCTTCCTCCCTCCCTCCCTCCCTCCCTTCTTTTTTTCCTTTCTTTCTTCATAATACAATGCATACTTTCTAACACTCTACCCAACACAGAAGCCAAAACACTGATAATTTACATCTACTAGTGTGTGTCCTCCCTCTTTTATCCCTTATCTATTGATCAATTGATCTATCACTCTATCAATCAATCTATTTTCCAACCTGCCTATGTATCTGGTGTTGTCAGATCTATGTAAATTTATTACCTGTATATTGTTTAGGTTTCCTTTTTTTAATTTAGAAGAGAACATTATGCTGTTTGTACTCTTTTGTATTTGTAACTGTGTTTGCTAACTTTAATCCTATGAGTTGCCTGTAGATGGATTTCATCCATTTTGATTGCTGTACATTATTCCATTGAGGGCACACACTGATAAATTTCTTCATTCCTCTCTTCTTCTGTCTGTGGGAATTTGGGAGAATTATGCAAGAGTTCTCTTAATAGAAAATATGGCACCAATACTAGGACAGTAGATGTGGGTTGGAGAAGAGAGGGAGGGCTTGAGACTTCAATAAACTGGCTATGACCAATGTTCAAAATGTCTAGCCTGAGAAATATTTGTGTTCAGTTCAGATTAAAACTGTGTACTTCCTTCTCTCTCCTTCTGCTGGGCCACATGTTGTTCTCATGCAAATGCAAGCTTGCAGCTTGTCTCCCCAGGACAGAGCAGAGCCTGTACCTCACTGTAGGAGGACATTGAACGCATCACCGAATGAAGGCAAAGGACTGTCTCCTGCATGGACATACAGTCTCAGCCACAGCCTCTGGACTCTGCTGACAGATGGCTAGTGATACTTGAGTGAGCCGTGAGGCCTTTAGCGCTGCCCTGCCCTTCCTTCATGAGGAAGGAGCCTGTAGTGGAAACATCATCTTGAGATGCAGAAGCAGCAGGCACAGAATATCTTGCAACCGTAGGGGAGAATAATAATTTTTTTATTCAATCCCCATAGGTTCTTAGTTGAAACAGATCCCTATAACAAAAGACAGACTAACAAGAAAAAAAACCAAGCAGCTTAACAACATGTGCATTTCATATGCACACGAGAGCCACTTAGGGAATGAGCAGTTCTCCAAGAGGTGGCTTTTGAATTCCAACTTACATAGCATCTTCAAGAACAGTTAATTTTTAGAGAAGCAACAAGATAATGGGAAAGGACTTTGATTCTCTAGGGGCAACAATTTGTGGGCAGGCAAATAACTGGCAGATAAAGGCCAGTTAGTAAAACTTGTTCATGTAGAGTCTTCGGGTATCATCTCCAGTAGATAAGAATGTAAAGTTGTCTTCAGTGGTTAACCTTCATTCTTCCTAGCGGTGGTGGTGGGAGGAGGAGCAGGGTTCCTTTTGTCTTTGTAAATCTATGTCCTACTTTTAAGCAAATAGAGGCAGGGCATAGAGCTGTCGTGCATCTGCTTCCTCTTAATTGTCTTCAGCTCAACAATTCTTCATATTCTGAGGTGGCAAATTTTGGTCTCTTACCCAGCCTAACAGGTGAGAATTGGAATTGATTATAGCACTGTGCTTCTCTGACACTGGCCCTAGACCAGTTCATCACCTGCAGCAGGTACAAATAAATCCCACCTTGAGGATTCAGTGGGATACAGGGCTCTCCTTCACTTACTGTCCTACGTAATACAGAAGAGCCTGACTATACACTGTTGAGTGTGGCGTTATGAGGCGGTAGAATAAGTGGCACTTTTGACCATCTTCCTAAAAATACATTACAAACCAGAGTGGTAGAAGAGAGGTTTCTAATGCTTAATTTTTATTAAAAGTTATCCTTACATTTAATTTCTGTCAAGTGGACCATTATGCTTATGATGAGTAATTATCTTTATCATCCTTAAATACTTCCTCTTCAAAGAAAATGTTTAAATAAACCTTTGTAAGAATACTTAAATATGATATGCGGTACTGAGTTTCATTTAATAAAATTTTGCCTTATTGTAGGACTGGCATAAATTGGATATGTGCATTGTTTGAACTAGTCTTTTGAATTCATTGCATTATTTTAAACATTTCATTTTTGAAATATTGTACACCAACCAAAAAGTGACGTAGGTTATACAAAAGAAAATGTTCTTGTGTTTTTTAAATCCAAGAGAGGTTTTACCTGGAAAAAATGAACTGCCTTTTTCTCTGTAAAACAGAGCCCACATGGTGCAGCAAGTTAAGTGGGCTCCACCGGAAAAATGGTCCTAGTATGAGTTCTACCACTACATAATCAAGTGACCAAGAATCAGTTACACAACTTCTCCTTGTTTTCTTGTTGCAGAATGAGGGGGTAGATTAAATAACTCTGGTGCCAAGTCCCATGAGAGGTGCCAGACCAGTTTAGATGTGCAAAGTCCTTTGGGAAGGGAGCCATTGAAAGTCTGAGTAGAATGCTAGAAATATCCAGGATGCTGTGGGAAAGTCCAAGTACAGACTGATTTTTTTCTTTTCTTTTTTTTTTTTTGAGATGGAGTTTCACTCCTGTTGCCTAGGCTGGAGTGTAATGGTGCGATCTCACCGCAACCTCCGCCTCCCTGGTTCAAGTGATTCTCCTGCCTCAGCCTCCCGAGTAGCTGGGATTACAGGCATGTGCCACCATGCCCGTCTAATTTTGTATTTTTAGTAGAGATGGGGTTTCTCCATGTTGGTCAGGCTGGTCTTGAACTCCTGACCTCAGGTGATCCACCCACCTCGGCCTCCCAAAGTGCTGGGATTACAGGTGTGAGCCACCGTGTCCGGCCCAGACAGAGTTTTTTTTTTAGCATTAGAAAATATCTCAATTCACTTTTGCTTTTAATCTAATCTAAACTATGAGTTGAGTTTCTGTCATGTGCAACACCATTATTAAAGAAAATAAAACTTCTTTGAGGAAGGTGTGTTGTTTTACAGTTGATGCGAATTAAGAGAGATTCACATTCCCCCTCTTTGATTTCCAACTGCTTCCAATCCCAATCTTCTAGAGTTCTGTAGTTTGTACTAGAAAAGCCAACAGGAGGTTGAATTTGTTGCTAAGGACCTTGGATAAGCACAAATAATAGTTTTCCTTGTCTACGCCAGGTTTTCCCAACCTTGACACTATTGACATTTCTGTCCAGATGATTCTTTGTTGAGGAAGGCTGTCCTATGTATTATGGGATGTTTATCATCATCCCTAACCTCAAACCCCTAAATGTCAATAAAATAATACCATGCCCCCTCCGGAGTTGTGACAACAAAAAATATCTTCAGGCATTGCCCAATGTCCCCTGTTAAGTAAAATTGTCCCCATTAGAGAACCATTTTTTTAGACCAAGAGTGAGCAAACTATAGCTCATGATCCAAACACAGCCAGCCATTTGTTTTGTAAATAAGACTATAACAGAACATAACTATATTTATTTGTTTACAAACTGTCTGTGGCTGTTTTTGACCTACAATGGCAGCACTAGCAACCATGCCAAGAACACATTAATCTTCTAGTATACTTAGTCAACTTTTCTAGAGCCTTTCAATGCATGCTATTTGCAGAAGAGATAACGTTAGCCCTGTTTGCAGATAAGCTCACTGGGCTAGGTGTGGTTAAATGACTTGCCAACTTCTATCAGAGCTTGGACTATAACCAATGGCTCCTGACTGCCTGTCTTCCCGCTTTACCCCATAATGTTGGATGTTGAAGGGACTGTAAAGATAATTGACTCCAGCTTCCTAACAAATACAAGGATCACTATTAAAACAATATACCTGGAAAAAAAAAAAGAGAAATCACTGTTCATTCAGTTTTTAAATAACTTTAATTTTAGAAAGTTTTTCCTTAAATTGAGCATAGTCCTGCCTTCTGGAGTTTTATAGCATGTCAACTCTGGGTAAAATCATGGAATCTCAGGAACCTAGAAGGTCATTGACTCCAATTATCTATGCAATACATGAATCTACACCAGAGGGTTCCCCGTGGGTATTATTCAAGGTTGCAGCCTCAACACCTGCAGTAACCAGGGATCATGGGGCTCACTTCTCTCACACTGGCCCTCACTATTTTGAATAACTGTGACTAAGAATTTCTTCTTCTCTGGAAGTTGAAATCAGGTCCTCTGTATGTGCTGCTCTCAAGCGTCATGCTGCCACTTAGACTCCATAGAAAGGGCCTGATCCCATGTGCTTGATGCAAATTTTTCAGCTCTGCCTGATTTAGCCATAGACAAGGTCTCTGTTGAATATTCTTGTCTCCATGTTTACCCTGCCAGATTCTTATTTTCTTAAATAACATGGTTTTAAGAACTCTTGCCGGGCTTGCTTGTACTGCTGTGAATACAACTTGCAACAGTTTACCTACATCTTTCTAAAAAAATTCCAGATAGTGTACTACCAATTATGTTTCCTAAGTTTGGGTTAACTTTGTTTCAAGCTGTTTGATTATGTGAACTTATTACGAACTTACACACAAATAAATTCCCTGTTGATTGTTACAAAAGCTGGAGTTAAGCTTCATGTTCCTCATCTTCTATTTTACAGTTATTTCAGGATTTGGTGGCATGGCTTTTTATTTTTCTCCCTTGAATATCAACTTGGCAAGACCAGCTCATAATTCTAGCTTCTTGAGATATTCTTGCATCCTGCTTTTAATCTTCCAATTTATTTACTATTTCACTTGGCTTCATATCATCCCTACATTTTTATAATTATGCTTTTTATATCTTTATTCAACACATTGATAGAAATATTAAAAAGGATAAGGCTAAAGATAGAATCTTAAAGTTATCGCTAAAGACTTCCTTCCATATCACCACTAATTCATTAATCAAAAACTTTTGGTCACAGTTATTAAGTTAATTACAGATTCACTCCATAAAGCTATGATCCAGACTGTATTTCTTTGTTGTGTTACAAGAATATTTTAATAATGCTTTAAATATTTGAAGACTCTTCCACCTCTTACAAGTGTTCTCACTTCCAAGCTGCCTCCTCTTGCATTTAGGATTTGCATATTCATTTGTTCACCCATTTATTCACAAATTATCCATTTATCTAATAATGACAAACACTTTCTGTATAGCAAACATTCTGCTAGATGCTGGAATGACAAAGCTCTGATCCCTGGCAGCCCTCTTGTAGATTGCCACAGCAAGAGCAGAAAGAAGGACGGGAGCTGTGACAGAGATGTGAGCAAACTGCTCCCCATAAAGCCAACTCCCAAGTGGAGGGTTGGGCTCACTATGGAGGAGACTTCTGAGCTGCTCCTTGAAGAGTGGACAGGACAGTAGGGATTCAAAATGCAAAGGCATCACAAGAAGAGCTCAGGTGTGGGAAACTCTTTGGTTGTATTGCTGGATATGAAAAGGGACTAGGGGGAGGCGAAACTTTCAAGGGTTCCTCAAATAACTGAATTTCTGACCTCTTACCATTCTGGGCATTCTCCTCTGAATGCTTTCTAATGGCATCTAGAACTGAAGACAGTAGATATCCCAGGGGTCCCCAACCTCTGGGCTGTGGACCAATACCAGTCCATGCCCTGTTAGGAACTGGGCCACACAGCAGAAGGTGAGTGGCCAGCAGTGAGCATTACTGCCTGAGCCCCATCTCCTGTCAGATCAGAGGCGGCATTAGACTCTCATAGGAGCACAAACCCTGCTGTGAATTACGCATGTGAGGGACCTAGGCTGTGCTCCTTATGAGAATCTAACTAATGCCTGATGATCTGAGGTGGTGCGGTTTCATTCTCCGCACCCACCCCATTCATAGGAAAACTGTCTTCCATGAAACCAGTCCCTTGTGCCAGAAAGACTGGGGACTGCTGCTTTCTACTGTCCAACTTGTAGAGTATAGAGTGGACTAATGTTTCACTTGTCTGAATACTATATGGCTACTGAATTAAATTGCCTAGGTTCTTTGAACTTTACTCCTAAGTTAGGTCGATCAATCTTGTATCAGTACAGTTGATTTTAGGAACAAAAGTGCCAGACTTCCTAAATATGTTCCTGGAAATATTAACTTGTTGTTATATTTGAACAGACTGTGAACATCTTTTTTATTCTAGATTCTGTTGTTTTGCTACCTTAGCCAGCTCTTCCAAATATGTACCATTGCATTTTAACAAGCAAGTATTTATGTCCGTTTTCTTGCAACACTTGAAGTTCCCTGAGATCAGGGACTATATCTACATATGTTAGAGACAATGTATATTTTTCTTGAAAGGACAAAGAGTAAATAAATCCTAATCTAAATCATTGTTCTCTGTTAAATAGAATTAAAGAATGCATTTAATCTCACTAAACCTGCCCATACATGTAGACTTAAGTAATCTGGAAGAGTAAATATGTTTAAGTAATCAAAACTTGAAACAGATGTCAAATAGAGATTAATCCATGTCAGTCCATGTCCATGCTAATCTCCTCAGTAATGTAGAAAATTTCTCAGTCTTCTTGCTGTGACTCCGTAATCGGGTGTGTTTATGTGCGGATCATTCATATGACCAGATATATTAGGTTGGGCTCCATGAAAATTGACTCTCAGATGGAGACTTTTGTTCAGAAAGTGCATTAGGGAGTACTGTCAGGAAGAACACCTATGAACAGGAAGTGGATCAGAATTGGCTGAAAGGAATAGTGGACATTGTTGCAGTCATATCAGAGGCTTCAGTCAGTCCTGTGGAGATTCTGGTGGAGCAATGGCCTTCAAAGTTGCCACCAAACAAAGGGAGGATGACAGATCCTTCCACTCCCATATAGCCCTAGTCCTAGAAGTGGACTGTCCCTGTAAAGTGGAGTGACCTCGAATGAGGCAGCTTTTGTCCACTGAGGGCAGTTCCCAGAGAGAGGCTCAACTGGGAGCCTTCCACAGCTAATATTCCTGGCACCTGGAGAAATACGTTCTTCTCTCCCAAAGGGAATCTGGGGACTGCATCATGGCATCTACCACAATCAGAAAAAAAAAAAAAAAAATCAGAAAAGGACCTCCTGAGCACAATCTCGGATGTCTTCTGAAATTGTGCTCTGATTTTGAAGGAACATATTCCTTTCACGTCTCTTTCCCATTTTCATTTTAGTTGTTTACCAGGCGGTAGTTATGCACCACAATTGATTGTCAACTCTTTATGATTCACCCAATTTCTTGCTCTACTAAGTCACAAGTGGCCAACACTGTGTAGGGTCTGAGCTTAATTCTGTAGCCAATGGAATGACCCAAGGGTTCTTGGTCACTGATGTTATTTTAAAGCCATCTTTCTGCCCAAGAGGCTTGGAGAACTGAAGATCCATAGTAGAAGGTGAAAACCTTGGAGAATCCAAGAGCTTCCAATGCAAGTAGCCATACAGCAAGATCCCAACAATGAGACAGCTCTATTGACACAGCACCTGCCGTGCACTTGAAGCATATGCAGACATGTGCCTGTCCTCATGGAATTCTCTGCATGTCTGTGAATATATAAAACATAAATGCACAATGGACCTCAAATGCAGGACAACATATCCAAGAAAAGCATAAACCATTTTCCCCACAATCTTTTGTTCTAAAATTGCCATCCGTGTATCAACTGCAAAAAGCTGAGTGATCCCGCCACAAGGAGATATGATACATGTGCTAACTATTCAAAATGTCTATGCCTGCATCTTTTCACCACTCTGTGTGGGCCTGGGTCTGCTTCCATCAGACATTGAACTTTTTCTGGCTTAATTTCTTCATCTCTCTGTGTGCCTATTATTTCAATAAAAGACTGAAAGAGAATAAAAATGCAAAATAAAAATAAGCATGTGCATGCCAGCTTCTACAAGCAATTCTAGAGTTTTAAGTTTTACCTCTGAAGGCTCAAGCACCTTTGAATGCTCAGTTCCCCACCCTGCCTTCCAAAGGAACAGAGATTCTGTCTAAGGACAGGTTCATTAACAAATTAATAGAATAATCAGCAGGGCTTTGTGTGCATTTTGGAGATAAAAAACTGGTAACAGCATTCTTTGACTCTTTAATGGGGCGATAAGCACCAAGTATCTGCTCTGTGGCTGAGCTAATCACACAGATAAGGGAGGTTAAATCAATCCAGAGTTCTGCTGAGGTCATTTATAGATGGAGCTGTATCCTGCAGCAGCATAAATAGCTCAGTTATTTTGAATATAACCACAAATTGCTAAAATAAACGGAGGGTGGGGCAACAAAGCCTAAAATAGGTTGTACTGTGCTATGTGGGACAGAGTCCCCAAGGCCACAATCTGTGGGCATGTACCTGTAAGGCTGCCTGATAAGTTTGGGGAAAATAAAGCTCTAGGGGATGTCTCCTCTTAAACTGGTTTGACATCTGGTCTCAAAGTCTGGAAAGAAAAGGATTTTTTTCTCATGCCTTTCCTCTCTCCTGTTTTAAATTAAGTGGATATGATTGCTTTAGAGGGAGAAGGATTAACAACAGTTCAGGTATTTTGCAGACATTTATTAGGTAGGCCTCCTGCTTATGCCACAAGCACTACACCAGCCTAGGTGGCCCCATGACAGGTATAGCATGAGCCTACTGCATTCTGATATAACCTTCCTGGCCAGCACTTCATGCCCAGTTACCCTGATGTCACTGCTCCTGCTAGAGTGGAAGGCAGGACCTGCTGTGTGCATGGGGCAGGCGTTGTCAGGCCAGTGTCTAGGTGTTCACACCTCGCAGTGCAGAAAGGTGCTGGAACAATTCTAGCAGAAAAAGTGGAAGTGGCAGACATGTGCGACCAGGGAAGGGCACTGACCACCTTCCAGATGGTGTGAGTTTCACATAGTTCTGGCCAGTGGGGCATGGTTCGGCCAGCGACTTTCGACTTTCAACGGCACCCTATAGCAAAATTTGTGCAAAGTTCCCGAGTTATTAGTTACAATTGGGGTAATTGAAAAACAAGTTATGATGATTAAGGAGATAAAACTTTCTTTCTTGATCCTTTAAAGAGCTCACTTATTCAAGGTCTTCCAGTTGTTGCAGGACTTTTTTTCAGTTCAGCTAAAGATGGGGTTCTTTGTCCCATGGCCAAGAAAATTCAGGATTGCAGACCATTTGAATGGTAGTAAGATAGGGTTTTATTGGGTGAAAAGGAAGAAAAAGGGAAACAGGGAATCTCTCTCACCAGGCCAGAGTCCCTGCTAGAACACTTCCCACTGGCAGCTTGAATCCCAGGTTCCATGCAGGAAGATGAGGGGCCAGGCTCCTCCCTACTACAGATGGCGTGAACTTCCCAAGGCTCGACCTCAGTAGGTTGGAGCTTCTCCAGGGATCTCCTCCCACCTGGCTGTCTCACAATGACCCCATGCCAGAAACCCTAGTCTCACTGTTCTGAGCACACTCCATTCCCGGTCGCCCTTAGGATGGCTCTCCCTACGAAGGCCACACTCCACTCGGAAAAGAGAAGGGCAAGGAAAAGAGACATCTTCCCTTTTAGAACTTGTCCTGGAAGCTGCACACATCCATGAGCCTAAATTTAGTCTGAGGGCCACAGCTAACCCAAAGGATGATTGGAAATTCCAGGATTCTGCAATTAAGGGCAAATTAAAAATAGATCCTAGGCAGCAAACAGCAGCCTCTTTCCCCCAGGGCCAGGGAAATGCCCATCTCCTAATTCAAGGAGTTCATAAAATAATGTGATTCAATTTTTAAAAAGAAAGAAAAGCTTTTAAAAAAGAATTCACAGAAAAGATAAGAAAAATCTGGATTAGATGCATTTAATATATTGGTGAGTATCCATGCATAACAGTTTTTTTTTTTCTTGGATGACTGAGCCATCAGAAAGGGTGGTGTGAAGGTTAAGAAAACATCTGTAGTCCCTAAGGAAAGGGTTATATTAAAATATTTTTCAAAAATACGTCTTAGCTATGGAAATGCAGAGGAGATAAGCTGCACTCACTCTACCAAATATGACCTGCCCTACCTCCCTACAGAGAAAAACTAGTACCCAAGAGCTGTGGAGTAGCAGGGGTAGAAAAGGAGAACATGGATGTTAGGGTGAAAAAGCATTAATGTAGACAGATATCTGAGATACGGCATTTGCTGTATGTGTCTACATCACATTTACTGTCATGTTACTTCCAAGCAATGTAGGGGAATGGATCTAGCCATTCATTCATTCATTCTGGCTATTGATTCATTCGTGCACTTTTTCCACCATCAATCTTTCAAAATCGTCTCTCCCCAGGAATTGTGGTTGGCAGTGGGGATATGGCTGAAAACCCGGGCTACAGAGATTGGGTGGAGAGTCAGTGGTGCAGGAGCAGGCAGGGATTTCATTCTAAGTTTGGATTTCATTCTAAACTTCATGGGAAGCCACGAAGGAGTCCAAGCAAGGGTGTGGCATTCATGAAAGCTTCCCAGGCTCTCACGGCTGCCACCAATGCTGAGAAAGGAGGGATGGGAGGAGTAAGAGTGCAGCAGTCCAGGTGGGAAGGACCATGATGTAGACTAGCTCGGTGCAGTGGAGGGAAGGGGCGGGCAATGGAGGTAAGGGGCAGGCAATGGAGAAGTCCACAGAAGCTAGTGAGGGATACAGTGGACCTAGACATCACAGCTCATTGATTTCTGTCTTGGGGATGGTGTTTGAACCGACTCCCGTAGATGGAGAGGGGCAGATTAGACGGAGTGCGGTGGAAGGAAGGCGGTGTGATCTCGCTTCTGCGCCAGCGTCCATCCACGCGTCTGGTGTGGACCTTCTCAGTAGACAGCTAAAGTCAGCTAGCACCAAGGCAAGCCCTGAAGCAGAGCGAGGGCATGGTCCCTCGCCAGCTGGCCTCCCGAGCAGCTGTTAGCAGTGGGGGCAGCAACTGGATCAGAGGAGCAGACCCTTCGCATGGAGCAGCAGTGCCTGCATGGGCATTGGCAGGCAGTGTCAGGACGGCCAAGAGGTGCATGGCCAAGGCCGACCTCGGTCACCTGCAGAGGGCATCTTCAGACTGGCCCCTGTGTCCCCTCCACCAAGCACACCTCAGCCTCCACATGCTGCCTTGCTGGGACTTGGCTGTCAATTGCCAGATGATAGACACGATTCCAACTGCCTCTGAAGAGAGAGCGGAACCATTAATAAAACATCAACACTACAGGAACCCAAAGGACCCACAAAATAAAATAAAAATTAAATTACAGCTACAGCAAAATCACACTTGCTTTCCTCTGGCAAGCCTCTAAGGAGGCAGTTACGTCCCCAGGGGCACTGGCACTGGAAAGTGACTCTCAGGCAAGGCAGATGGAGGAGGCCTCCGATGAGACGGCAGAGGAGTGAGACCCACTCTCTGGGCTGCCTGCTCCCGCTTTTGAGATGTGTGGGTGTCCAACTTCCTTCCAAGCTAGAACACAGCTGCCAGCCCCTGCTCTTTGCCTCTTCGCCTCCTCCTTCCCAGCTGGCATTTCCGCCTGACTCCAGCGCGGTGAGAGACGTGTGCCGCTTCCTCGGGGTGCAGGGACTTCTCGAGGGATCTGCTGCCCACGGGACAGTGTGCCGGGTGCTGCCAGCCTGTGTGACCAGAAGCCCCCCCGGGATTGGCGGGGATCCTGACAACTGTCAAAAGGGGTCGAGGGCACACGGTGGATGGCAAGGATCTGCATTATTCATTTATCCGCTGTTTGGAGAAATTGTGTGTTGGGCCCAGCACAAAGAACACTCTGGGTAATCCACTGCTCAGAATTCAACCTATTCCATGGCCTCCAGGAAGTCAGATATTCAAGAAGTAGGGACTTTAATTCATTACCGGAAGCAATAGAATGCCAGGTATTTTGTTTGTTTTTTTAGTATGTTCCACAAAACAATAGAATATTGTGGTCATCTGAAAAGTACTCCCCAGCCAATATCCAACTTCTAATTCCTGGAACTTGCGAATGTTTATAACAAAAAGTTATTCACAGATTGATTAAATGAAGGATCTTGAAATGGGGAGATCATCCTGGATTATCTGAGTGGGCCCTAAATACAGTCACTTGTGTCCTTACAAAAGGGAGGCCAAGAGATATTTTACAGCACAGATGAAGACAGCAGAGAGAGATTTGAAGATGCTGATCTGGAAGGTTGGAGAGATGTGGCCACAAGTGAAGGGGGTGGGGCAGCCAGCAGGAGCTCTAAGAGGCAAAGAAAGGCTTCCCTGGAGCCTTAGGAAGGAGCAGGAAGGCACTTGATATGGGCTCAGTGATGCTGAATTCAGACTTCTGGTCTCCAAACCGTGAGATAATAAATTTCTATTGCTTTCAGCCACCATGTTTGTGGAAATTTGTTATAGCAGCCACAGGAAGCTGATACAATACCATTGATGACATTTTCTCAATTTAAATAAACATTCACTTAATGAAGCAAATCTTCTTCAAGTTTTCTGCTGTGTTTTTCTTTTCAATATCTGGCATATGCTACTGTTTACAGATGAATGAAGAAGTTGGATTTAAGATTTTGTGGTATATCAGAAAAGTCACTGTGACTTTTAACTTGCATTTTTCCCCCCACTGATATGAAAAAGAGAACTACAATTCCTGGGGTTGTTCTAAAGTTCAAATGAGGTCAAGTGGTGCTAAGAGGTCTCCAAACTGCCCAGCACTGTGCAAAGTTGAGTAAAAGGTCTTATAGGATTGGTCAACTGATGACGCAACCTACGATCAATCTCTCTTCTCTTCCCACCCCCCCTCTCTTTCCTTTGTCCTTCTTCTCTTTCCTCCTTCTACTTCTCCTTCCCTCCTCTCTTTCTCCCTATGCACATTCACACCCACACATATATTATCTATAGAAAAAAATTCCACTTAAAGGTGAAGAATAGCCTTATGATTATGTCTTATATTTCAGTACCATTTTAAAGCTTACTGAGAACTTTTATATCCATCATTGTATTTATTAATCCTCATGCTACCCCTGTGGGCACACAGAACTAACATCATCCTCCTTATTTGATAGATAAAGAAAGCAAGAACCCCCTTGGTAGAAAGTGTTAAGAGGCTTACTCAGGGCGACATGGATGTAAGCGGTGAGACAGGATTCAAACACAGATCTTTATGAATACATGGATGCAGAACTGAAAAGGCATTCCCACCTGTCTAATCAGCAAGGACTGAGCAAGGTTCTTTCTGTCTATACAGACCTGGAATGAAAGTCTAGTCTTGCACCTCAGCAGCTCTGAAAAGCTGAGTGGTGACCTTACCCTGTTGAACCTTCCTTAGCCATCAAACTGGGACCATAGTACAAACTTTGTGAGGCTGAGTGAAAATTCAGTGGAATAAGTTAAGGGAAAGTGCCTAGATCCATTCCTGGCCCCAAGAATTCTTCTTTCAAAAGCAAAGGGCTTTTGTTTTTATTTTATTTTTATTTTTAACTCCTGTCTTGATCTCAAGAGAGTCAATCCCAGTCTAACCATCTGACCTATTTATTGTATCTCTTTCAAACCACTTGTGTTTGTTTTCTCTCTTTCTGTTTGTCAAAAGTTAAGTTCAATTCCAGCCACTTGTCACTTAAAAGATGACAGTTATTACTCATAGCTACAAAGGCACTTATGGCAATAGCTGCTCTGTACTGAAGCAACAGCACTCACAATAAATACTCTTGCCAGATCATGAGGATTTTGTCAAGCACATCCCTCTCAGCCATTGTTGCACAATTATCATGGGTGCACCTAGAGTTCCGCTGAGAGAAAGGGGTCAATACTTGAGTGATCTGAGGCTGAGGCAATCTATAGGCCTTTGGGTTTTAATCCCAGTTCCCTCATTGGTCTCCACTTTGGGCAATGTTTGATTGAAGTACACCGGGAAGGCTGGTACTCCAGATGGCCTTCGCCACTTATTCTTCATTGGTCCCTCTGAATATGTGACATGATAACTCCTCCACTTTCCAAGTGGTAAGAAAACAGTCAGTTATTGGCTGGACTTTGGCTAGCAAGAAAGGCTTGGCCTGGACTGTGGCTATGGTTCTATCACAACCAGTGACCATGGTGCTAGGGAAAGACTAATGCCAAAGTCACCCAATGATAGCATCCAGGTGAAAAACATAGCCTTCTTCTTTATCATTTGCTGAGATTCCTTCTATCAGTTTAGCTTAAAAACCAGAGACCAGTTCTTTTGTTATAAAGGTTCACTCGTAGGAAGGAAGGGGCCATGCATTGGTGTGTCTGTGTGTGTGTGCACATGTGTAAATGTGTGTACCTATGCATGTAGGCATGTGGGTAGTAAACATTTGAAATAGGGACTCCAACCATGTTGACACCATACTAATTAGTTATTATTATTATTTCTTTTTAAAGACCCCTGTCCAACCATGTGTCTGTCAGTCTGCATCATTATTAAGGAATAACTGAGACTGGGTAACCCATAAAGAAAAGAGGTGTAATTAGCTCATGGTTCTGCAGACTGTACAGGAAGCATGGTGCCTACATCTGCTGTCTTCTAGTGAGGCCTCAGGGAGATTTTACTCATGGCGGAAGGCAAAGGGGAAGCAGTGTATCACATGGCGAGAGAGGGAGCAAGAAAGGAGGCAGGGGAGCTGCCATACTGTGTTAAACAACTGGATCTCACAGGAAACCATACGAGAAGGACTCACTTAATACTGTGAGGATGGCACCAGATCATTCGTGAAGAACCCGCCCCCATGAGACAGACACCTCCCACCAGGCCCCACCTCCAACATTGGGGATTACCTTTCAACATGAAATTTGGAAGGGACAAACCATATTAAGCCAATCTAGCATTATTTTTTTCCTAGGAACATCTTTTTTCTCTAATTGTGGTCATTGGCCTACTGTTTAAATGAAAAGAGAGTGTGGTTTCTATGCCTTCCTTATTACTTCTCTCTTCCATTTCAGATCTCTGCACACTTCCTGGAGGATTTTGTCAGTGTGAGAAAGGATAAACCCAGCTGCAATTATACATTAAGGATTTCCTCCAGTAGAGAGCTTGTGAGGGGCATTGTTAAACATGGCATACTGCCTACTAAGTACTTGGCTTGGTCAAGGGTATTGTATGGTACATCTGTAACTACAGGTTTATACTTAGAAGTTCTGACACACTTTCAGGATGAGCGCGGTGGCTCACGCCTGTAATCCCAGCACTTTGAGAGGCTGAGGCAGGCTGAACGCTTGAGGACGGGAGTTCGAGATCAGCCTGGCCAACATGGAAAAACCCCGTCTCTATTAAAAATACAAAAACTCGTTGGGTGCGGTGGTGCGTGCCTGTAATCCCAGCTACTCGGGAGGCTGAGGCAGGAGAAGTGCTTGAACCTGGGAGGCGGAAGTTGTAGTGAGCCAAGAGGCTGAGGCAGGAGAATTGTTTGAACCTGGGAGGCAGAGGTTGCAGTGAGCCGAGATCACGTCACCACACTCCAGCCTGGCCAACAGAGTGAGACTGTGTCTCAAAACAAAAAAACAAAAACAAAAATGAAGTTCTAAGATACCCTCCTTTCTTGTCAACTTCATTTTTTATAGATTTGGCTCAGCGGTGTGTCTACACAGGAAAGATGGGTTTCCAGGTCTGGTGGGCTAGGTGCAGGCAGGCTTCCTGAAACAAGTTGCCTTTGAGGTGGATGCGTTTTGGGTAGAGGTTGAGATACTTTGGAAGAAGGTGGGAGAAACTTCCACTTCCTGCCCTGAGATAGACCCCTGTCGCCTTTCCACAACGTTGCCAACAGAACCACCTGAAGCTCTACTTTTTGCTGTCTGGTAGCTCTTTCTTTTGGAGAGACTCCAGCTGTTTACAGCCTGGCTGGCAGCCTCCTTGGTGCCGGAGTTCCCGACATTTCTGATGGCCGCCTCTGGCTGTACCACACAGGCACGCTCGTGGCAGCACGCAGAGCTACAAGAAAAACCTAAATTTAAATGTTAAAAAGCTTTTGTTCATTACCGGTGGCATTTTTCCCCCCCATTTGTCACTTGGAGCAGAGCTGTGACTCTTTTAATATCAAACAAATAATAAGCTCCCTCTAAAGTGATTTTTCTGACAAGGAGCTCAATATATTAAACTTTATCTATATTTTAATAGCCAATTTCACACCAAACTGCCTTCTTAATAATGTATTTACCACCTGGGGATATTATTCCAACCCATCTGGAAAGAATTGGAAATTAACTATCCCCAAACCGAGTCTGTGTGTGCTTTACACTTGCTGTAGGAAACGGCAGTGTCATTGCTAGGGAGGGGGCTGGGGCGAGAGGGGGTGTCGCCACCTGGGGAGGGTGAGATCTGGAAGAGAAATGATAGTAGGTTTAGAGACACGAATTCCTTCTCCAGAGGCAAAGCTCATCCCTATGATGAGCTGAGAAGAGCTCCTGCCAGAGAGGGCAGGACTGCTGGGAGCAGGAACTAGTCCCACAGCATTTTAAAGAAATATAGGACTTAGTTGCTAGCAACCTGCAGCTAGTTGACATCACACAAGGTTCCTATCAACTGACCTTTTGTTTCCTCATCTGCAGAAAGAGGGAATTTGGCTAGATGACTTCAGAGGTCTTTTGTGTATATAGTTAAGGTTTGTCTTAGTGTGTTTCGGTTGTTATAACAAAATACCGTAAACTGGGTAGCTTACAACAGAAATTTATTTCTCATACTTCTGGAGGCTGGAAACCCACTCCCCAGGCATCAACAGATTGGGTATCTGGCAAGGGCCTACTTCCTGGTTCATAGATGGCATTTTGTCACTATTCTCACATGGCAGATAGGGTGAGGTGTCTCATTTGGGCCTTTTATAAGGACACCTATCCCATTCATGAGGGCTCCATCCTCATGACCTAATCACCTCCCAAGAACCCCCACCTTCACCTTGGGGGTCGAGATTTCCACATATAAAATTTGGAGGGTCACAAACATTCAGAGCATAGAAGAGTTCTCTCTGGAAAATACCTTTTTTATGCCTAACGACAACATGAATTGTGTTGGGGATTGTTTTTTCACCTTTTTGGTTATGAACATCTATGAAAACTGACAAAGATGGGAGGCCCTAAAGAAGTTAAAGAAAATAAGACACCTTTAGAGTAGACAGAAAAACTTCCCACAGGGGAGGGGATTGGAGCATGAGTAGGCCCAGAGTAGCCATGCTAACAAGTAAACACAGTCAACACAGGCTCCCCCCCAGTGAGAAGATGGAGAAAGTGCCCCTTTGCCTCATAGACTTACACATGTAAGCCACTGGGTGAACTCTGCTCAATGCACTCAGCTAGATTCAGCAAACACTATCAAACTCACACTCTAATGTGAGGACACATTTGCAGATTATCACATGATGGTGTCATGGGCTCCCTCATGAGTGGAACCGTGACAGAATGACAGACTGGGGATGTTTCTTGGGGGACTCAGCAGGGCTCACCAAGGAGACTGGATATTTTAACTGCACCTTGAAGGATGGGCAGGCAGCCGCAGGACATTCAAATCAGATGGTGGAACTATGCCAAGCCCAATTTTGTGGCACATGACAGGTTAGCAAGAGAAAGAATGTTTCTAGGGGTCAGGCAAGTTCTTGGTCCCAGTGTCAGCAGGACGTGAGCCTCCTGTGAGGGCTAAAACCAACCAACCAGCTTAGGGACCCTGAAGGGAAGACCTGGCTTTAGTGAATCTGGAGATAGAAAGTGTGTCCAGGAGAACCCCAGAGAAAGTCTCAGCTCCAAGATGTGCTTGGTATAGTCAAGATTCCAAGAGTGAAAGAAGCAGCTAACTCTGCGAGGAAGGAATTAGTATTTGTGGAAAACACACAGGCTCTTGGAATCAACCAAAATAAGATGCAATGTGATGCAGCTCCTCTGGGCAGCCCCAGCCAGGAGTCTTCTCTTGAGAGTCCATGGTGGATGGTGATGAGGGTCCCTTCCATCCTCCCACCACCATCCACGGGTCTTGCTCAGCTCCCTGTTGCCTAGGGAGTACATGAGCCCCAGCATTGCGGCGTGGATGGCATGTGCATGCATACAGCACTGTCTCTCCAGCTGTGTCCCCAGTCATATCTGGGGTGTGCCAATCAGAGGCAGATGAAAAGAATAGCGTTTCCAGGAGGAACAAATGACAGGGCATCAGCTCACTGGTGTTCTTAGCAGAGGGAAGTGTATTTGATTCACCAGCTCAGAACAAAAAGATCTACATGGGAAGGGAACACCTGATGAGATATTTGGTGGCCTGGGCTGATAGCACAGCCACAGAAAAACCAGAAAGCAGTGGTATCAGAAGGCTGCCCTATGTAATCCTGTGCTTCCATTCCCTTCCCAGGGCCTTGGGAGCAAGATATGTGTGACTCGTGTGCAGATATGTGTGAGGGCGAGGGCACAGGAGTGATGGCTATCTCCCAGGTCCTGGGGACCTAGAGTCCCAAATTAATAAGCAGACAAGAAGACTAACTGTGACAGACAGGTCAAGGAGGAGAGGGGTAAAAGGCTCCTTTAATTCTGCAGTCGGAGGATGTGCAATGCTGACAGTTACCTGGGGACCCAGAGATACCAGGCTCCCTAACTTAATCAGACAGATAACGGGAGCTGCCTCGGCAGAGGCCGCACCAGGAAAAGCGGAACAATAGGAGACGGCCCCTTAGGGCCTGCGCTGCTACAGAAATAATAAACTATATAGAAATCTGTCACTGAGCGATAAATGATGAATTAGAATCAATTATATGTTTAAAATAATAGACATCCTTGTCTTCCCTACTGGAAGTGGAATGGTTTTGACTGGCCTTAGAGGTGCCAATGAAGCAGGGACTCTCCATGGAGCTGTTTGTGCCAGGCACACTAAAATTATTACTGAGATAGACTTTTCTGGCCAGATTGTCTTGTTTTGTGGCTCCGGGGAAAAAAAATACATAGAAAGTTATGAGTCAAGTGTTTTTTTTTGTTTTGTTTTTTTTTTGTTTGTTTGTTTGTTTGAGATGGAGCCTCTCTCTGTTGCCCAGGCTGGAGTGCAGTGGCGCAATCTTGACTCACTGCAACCTCTGCCTTCTGCCTCCCAGGTTCAAGCGATTCTTTTGTCTCAGGCTTCCGAGTAGCTGGGACTACGCCCAGCTAATTTTTGTATTTTTTTTTTTTTTTTTTTTAGTAGAGATGGGGTTTCACCATATTGGTCAGGCTGGTCTCGAACTCCTGACTTCAGATCTGCCCATCTCGTTCCCCCAAAGTGCTGGGATTACAGGCATGAGCCACCGTGTCCAGCTATGAATCAAGTTTTAATCTTTATCCCTCTTTTCACCCATACATTTGCCTTCAAATCCTGTATCAGAACCAAACCATTTGATGAGCAGAGGGAGGAAGGAAGTCTCAGACACGGTATTTTCTCTGTGCCTTTTCTGCCTTTTCTTTTTCAGGGGGCACAACATGCTTAATAACCCCATCTACAATGAGGACCGACATTGGTGAAAAATATGCTAAAGTCTGTGTAGAACTCTCCTTCAAAGGGAATCGCTATTGAAGAAGGGACTTGCGTGCTCCCTAGGCAGCAGGGAGCCGAGCAAGACCCATGGATGGTGGTGGGAGGATGGAAGGGACCCTCATCACCATCCACCATGGACTCTCAAGAGAAGACTCCTGGCTGGGGCTGCCCAGAGGAGCTGCATCACATTGCATCTTATTTTGGTTGATTCCAAGAGCCTGTGTGTTTTCCACAAATACTAATTCCTTCCTCGCAGAGTTAGCTGCTTCTTTCACTCTTGGAATCTTGACTATACCAAGCACATCTTGGAGCTGAGACTTTCTCTGGGGTTCTCCTGGACACACTTTCTATCTCCAGATTCACTAAAGCCAGGTCTTCCCTTCAGGGTCCCTAAGCGGGCTGGTTGGTTTTAGCCCTCACAGGAGGCTCACGTCCTGCTGACACTGGGACCAAGAACTTGCCTGACCCCTAGACCCACTCTTCTAGGGGTCTTTAAAAGGGAAGTTTTGAAGGTAGATTTTTGGCATTTATTTAAATAATCTAATTCTCTTCCTCAAAGTTTTATCCCCTTTATTTCCCTGCTCTCCTTCAATCATATGAGCACAATCAACATCAAAGAAAGGAAGGAAAAAAGGAAGGAAGGAAGGAGAGACAGAGGGAAGAATGGAGGGAGGGAGGGAAAGAGGAGAGATTTTAGCTTCTTTTTAGCATTTTGAATTCCAATTCCAACTTTCCACATTCTCTTTTATTATTTTCAC